>NW_022681461.1:44912448-45656198 GCF_009764315.1 Trachypithecus francoisi
TTTACCACTCTTTTAATCTTGTTTTATCAGTTAATCACTTCATAACGTTAAGTGAAAGCTGCTTTGTACATAATGAAATTTACATAGGTACGTTTTCTTCAGTAAATATTTATATCAGCAATGCTTCTTCCTTTTTCCTTATTGATCTCATCACTTCCTTTTGCATCTCTCCTAATGTCTGCAGTGTAAGGGGAGAATTTTGTAAAGGAGCAAATACTTCTTAGTGTTGGATTCTTTTAGTTTTCAGCTATAGATTTCAGATTAAGTTAATGACAAGCTGGAAGATTTCTGCTTTGGAGTAAATGAGAATTCTGTAGGAGTTTGTTCTTCTGGCCTCTGGGGGAAAAATAACACTTGTCACTGGAATGAGGGCTCCCCAGTCTCCTCCAGCGTCTCACTGTTTGTCTGTTCTTGCTGGTTCATCTGAATGTTCTAGTTAAATGGAGAACTTGTTATTCCTTAATAAACTAGCACTGGTAATGAAGTACCTTAGTGTACTTAGGCATTAAATCCTACTTTAGTTCCTTCTCTGATCTTGATTCAGCTTCAAGGGTGATATTCTGATAAGTTCTAGGCACTCTTTCTTTAGTCCTGTAGACTGGAAAGTTTCTTAAGACGTACATTTTAATGTACAACATGGCATTTTAAAAGTTAAGATTTTTTCTTGCCATTTACCTTTCTGGTTATCATAGGAAGCTTCTCCCACCTTGTGACTAGGAGGAAGGGTAGCATTTGTAGCCTAATGTATTCCTAATTTGTTTTGACTGAAGTCTAAGCATCAGTACACATAATAGCTGTTAGCAAATTATTTAATCAGTCTTATTTTTCTACCACAAGCTATATTTCAGAGGAGATTTTCTTCATTCTTCCCCATAAACATGATTCAGGTTTAAATTTCATACATATTTTTGTCCTAAATGCCTCCCCCATGAAGTTTCATTTTAGTATTTGTTCTTTATACAAAAACGGCTGGTAAAAATAAAGACCAAAAAGAACTTACAAGACAATCATGTTTTTAATCCTCCCCCATTGATGATTATACTTTCAAACCCTTTTTTCTACTGAAGAAATAAGTTCCACTAGCATATGTGAGTTAGTCGCTTTGTCCTTGTGTGTGAGTGTAAGAATGTACCCACTCTAGTATGATAGAGCACTGTCTAGCACACTAGAAATCAGTGTTTCTATACTGACAGTAACTTAGCATACTTTGGAATGCAGAGCCCTTATGAATTATATCATTTGACTCCCTACAACAAATCTGCAAAGTTAGGATTATCATCCTATTTTATAGATAAGTAAATTGAGGGTTATAGAAGTTTTGTGTCTTGCCCAAAATCTTAAATGACACATGCAAAACCCAACTTCATATTTTCTGTATTTGGCATTCTTTCCACCCCATCTTCTTACTAATTGGCTTTCTGCCACTTCACCTTTTCCATACCTAGATTTCTTCATAAGGAACACTGGTTAAATATGCATAAAATGATGGTGTGTCACTCCATCCACCTGTGATATGATGCTTCAGGATGTCACCCACTCCTATAGTTTTCCTACATTTGTAATCTTATTCTTCATAATAATATTATGATTCTGATGACTTCTTAATACCTCTTTATGGACAATTAGTACAGGTAATCATCTGTAAAAAATCTGAACATATATCTACCATGGTTCCTACTGTATGTTGTTCAGCCTGAGTTCAGGCAACTATAGCACTGCTGTCTTTTTCTTTATCACTGCTTTATGTCCTGCCTTTTACAGTTATGAATATGTTATGTTTATCATTTCATATTGCCAATTTAAGATCTACCTCATAATTTTGAGTGGCTGCAGAATACTGTGCTTACGTTCAAAGTTTGGGTTGCTTAAGATTTTTCACAAATACAGACAACCCTGCCATAGATATCCTTTTATACCTTTATTCACATACTTATCTGGTTCTTTTTTTAGAAGAAATTTCTAAACATACACATAGTATTACCAGGTCCAAAGTAGTTTGTGTGTGTGTGTATGTGTAGTTTTTCTTTGCTTGTTTCTAATTTTGTGGGGTTTTCTTTAGTCCTTTTGGGTTTTTTTTCCATGCTGGTAGGTATAAAATTCTGCATTCTTTTAATAAGCATTTCTTTAATTATAAAGGACGTTAAATATTTTTTACTTTTTTTGGCCATTGTATTTTTTTGGCTGCCTGAACTCTGCCCATTTTTCTATCAGGGTTAGAATTAGTCTTGTTCTTACATGTGTTCTAATTTGGATGTTAGTCTTTTCCTTTGTTAGACTTCTTTATAATTTAAAGACATTAATTTTTATTTATTGTTATATTTTGCAGATATATTTTATCAGTTAATTTGTCTTCTTGATTTCACTAGAGTTTATTTTTATACAGTCAACTTTTTCTTCTCCATCACAAAATTTTTTTTAATTACATTTAATTCTGAAATCCAGCTGCAAATTATCTTGATATAAAGATTAAGATAGGAGACAATGACTTCATTTTTTCCCAAGTGGTAAACAGTTGTATAATAACTTCCTTTGAATAATCTGCCCTTTCTGGCAGCTTAATAAAGGATGATGAAAGAAACAAGAGACTGGGAGAATAGGGAGATTCGAGAGAAAAAAGCTTTAAGATATAGAGAGTGAGAAGCCTTTAAAATTGGAGTTTGCTTTTTGGGTGGTGTGCTTCCTCTGCCTAGGAAACTTTTCACTGAATTGCACGAAGTGGAATATTTGTACAGATGTTTTGTTAAGGAAAGACCTAAAAATAATGCCATTAACATGAATTAAAGGAAGAATGGAAACTGGAAGGGTTATGGTGGTAGTTGTAGTTGGGCCTGTTTTTGTCTTTGAAGACTACCACTTGATAAAAGCTCACTGGTTACGTGATGTGCCTCCATAAAAGACACCACAAACCTAGAAACTGCCCTACTTTTGGGAAGTTTGCAAACAAGCCTAATATTCCAGGTAAAAATACGGGGCTCTGAATTGGGCAGGATAGAGGAGAGGAGTTCTGTCCTACCATATCTTCTTACTGACAAAAACTGTTTCTTGCTGTCTTTCTTTTATACCCAGGTTCTTCTGTGCCTTCTGCCAAGAAGGTACTTTGACCTTAGAGGAAACTGATATTTTGGCTTGCCTCCTAGGATGTATTGGGTTCTTCCTTAACAAATCAGGATGCAGACTTCCAAGTGACTGGGACAGTTAAAGCCAATTATTTCACTGTTCTGTGATTACTTCAAGTGCTTGACTTTTAGCTAATTTTTGAGAAAAAAACTGTTAAATTTTTACCCTAGAGTCCAAATTTACTGAAATAAAATGTCATTGAATGTTACATTTGAGCAGAAATGTTGAGGGTTATGTATTTGGTTTTTTTTTTAATGTCTGTTTACCATGATTACATTTTATTCTTTTCTTTAACGTGGGTTGTGACAAAGACCTTTGATTGTGCAGGCTTGGTTGTTCCAGTAGATGAAAATGATGTCGGGGACAGAGAGCTCCCTGAAACAGATGGTAACATATTTCATATGTAAACACGTGCATATATGGTAATGCATTTGTAGGAAGGTATGTCCATATACCTTTTGTGAGACAGTTGCCAGACCTTGGTAATAAAGAGTAACCTTAGGCTTTAGAGTCAGTCATTCCTGAATTCAAACTGAGTTCGTAGCTGTGCAGCCTTGAACAAATTATTTAACCCCACGAAACCTTGTCTTTTTCATCTGTAAAATGAAATTAATGATATTCACTTCATAGGGGAAGTTGGTGTATAAACAAGTATTAAGATACTTAGCAAAATGCTTGCCTCAGTGCTCAAAATTTGGTAGTTATTTTTAAGAATTTAAAGAATTTTAACCAGTTGCCTACTTTCTTGGAACTACTTCCAAACCTTTGACATTACAGTCATCTTGCAAAACAGTAAGTTTTGAAATAGTGTGTGTTTTTATGGTTCTTTGTGAACATTTTTTTATCTGCATGTAAAATGATTTAGCTTTCAGAAGCCCAAGATCCTGAACTACTTCATATATAAGTATAAAAACACTTTCAAAATGGACCACTGCACATAATCTAGTTATTGGTATCTTGAACATCGAGAATGAAAATCGCTTCTTAACTCTTTTCCTCTCATCTCCATTCCCTTATTGTGAACAGCCCTGCTGGTATTCCTCCTGTTCTGGGGAGATAAAACTTAAAGGGAAATCACACTTAGCACCTTCTCAAGGAACCATGTATTCCTGCCCAACACACATATTTGGCCATCTGTTTTTCAGAACAGAACTAACTAGCCTTGGTAGTTACCAGTCTCTGGGGTTGTGACCTGGACATCTGCATTTAAACCAGTTCTCTAATGCAGTTCTTCTCAAACTTTACTGTGCAGAGTCTCCAGCCAGTAGAGAGAGAGGTCTTAGATGGCAGCTATTCATATAGACTTGTTTTTGGTGTATCCCTGCCACTTAGAGGAGTGCCACAGGGAAGATGAATGTGGCTAAGCTGTCCAGTGTGATGGCCACTGAGTACCTCACATGTGGCTGCTGCAGCTAAGGAACAAAATTTGTAACTTGTATTATTAATTCTATATTGTGTGTGTGTGTGTGTGTGTGTGTGTGTGTGTGTGTGTGTGTGTGAGAGAGAGAGAGAGAGAGAGAGACAGGGTTTCACTCTGTCACCAGGATAAAGTGTAGTGGCGCAATTACCCTGTCTTGGCCTCCTGAGTAGCTGGAACTACAGGTCTGTATCACCATGCCTGGCTAATAGGTGTTTTTGGTTTTGTTTTCCACATAAAGACAAGGTCTCACTCTGTTGCCCATGCTGGTCTCAAACTCCTGGGCTCAAGTGATCCACCCACCTCAACTTCCCAAACTGTTGGGATTACAGGTATGAGCCACTGCACCTGGCCTGTAATTGTGTATAATTTTAATTAGTTTAAGTTTGTAAATTAAAACAGGATTAAATGTTTCTTGTATTCATTATATGTTGACATAATACTATTTTGGGAATATGGGTTAAATACAATACCTTAATTTCACCTGTTTTTAATTTTTTTAGCTCCTCCTCCTCCTGCCCCAGCTGTTTCTTTTTTCATGTGGATACTGGAAAAAATGTAGACCATATTATATTACACTTGGACAGGCTGATCTGTCCTATATCTCCTCTTTGAAGCCAGAGGCAATTCGTCTCTGATGGGACCAGTGTGGGCTCTAGCTACTGGTCAGTCATCTGCTTCTACTCTAAGTCATCTTTTCTTCATGTCTCTGCTCACAGAGAGAACTTTAAAAAGTATGATTACTGTGTCATTTGGGAAAGGTTAAGCACATTTGTTGTAGAGATGAGCAGTCTCTAAAACTTTTGGGGTGATGGATGTTAAATTGTAGTGCCCTGGAGTAAAGCCTGTTACCCTACTGTAGGTGGGGTTCTGGGGTTTTATGTCCAGTCTAATATTCTAGGCATGAGAGCCTTCTGTATTTAGTTTTGAAGTGGTAGCAAAATGTAAGAATGAAGGACCTAATCTTCTTGCTGTTGCCTAGTGTCCTTTGCCAGGAGGTACAATTGACTGGCAGTTTGTTAATGTGACAGTGATTAGCAAATCACAACTAAGTTTGTTCTTAACCCTTTGAAGCTTCTTACAATGATATTTTAAGGGGGGCTAAACTGGTTGTAAATCACATCTTCCCCAGTGTGTAGGATTGGGCAAGCTTTCCAACACCTTTGTTTCTGTCTCTTTACCTGTAAGCTGTGTCTGCACACGTGCACGAGTGCATACCAATCCACAGATCATTTAATTCTCATTTAACCTACTTTGTAACCAAGTCACAGAGAGGCAAAACATCTTGCCCAGGTTCACACAAGCGTTCTGATTCCATAGTCAGTGCCTAAATCAGTACAGTAATTCCCAAACCATAAAATACATGTGACTCACTTGCAGACATTGTAAAACTGCACTCTATCAGTCGGTCCAGAATGAGATCTGAGACTGCATACCTGTCATGCTCCCAGGTGATGGTAATGCTGCTGCTCTACAGACCACCCTGAGAGGAGCAAGACTAAACCAGTAGCTCTCCAGCTTTAGCATGATCAGAGTCATCAGGAGGGCTTCTCCAAACATACACTGGCGCTCTCCCCACCCTCCCCAAGTTTGAGTTACAGGGTGGGTCCTGAGAATTTGCATTTCCAACAAGTGAAGTTGATGCTCCTGATCAGTGGTGTACATTTTGAGAACCCTGCTGTAAACTATATTATACTACTTTTCTTTTCCCACCTCATAGATAGTTAGCAGTAAAAATAATCAAAATGTTTAACAGCCAGAATGACAGTCATTGACCAATCCAAGTAGTGCTTGACCTGCTAGAGAGGCCCTAGCCATAAATAAGTAGAGCCATAAGATGTGAACCAGTGAGTAGCAAACTTAATTGTTCTGAGAATGAAATAACATGTAAGAGTTATAAAAAGGTTTAGCACAGTACTTACCACATGTTAAGGGCTAAATGTTTATTTTGATCAACAAAAAGGTGATATATGTAGATAATAGCAGTAATCTAAAATCTTTTGATAAACCTAAGGCAGTGACTCTTAACAGGGATTGCAAGGTGGTACATGTTGGGGATCGGGGAGAGAAGGACTTTGAGGATAAAGGGACTATGACCTGAAAACCCACTTTCAGCATAACTGTTCTTACAGAATCAGTTAAGGAAAAGAAAACTTAAACTTTTGACTGGGAATACACTGGAGAGAATAAAAAGTATTTGTGGGCATAGTTCGGGGTGAGAAAAAGTTGATGAAACCTAAGGGAATAAGGAAACTCAGATTTAATTTGTTTTATTTTCAGGATATGCCATTAGTCTTCTAGAGCAACAAGATGGCCTCTTTGAATGCCAGGTGCCTGTCCCTAAATTGTGTTCGCTAATCACTTGAGGCTGTAGCTAAAATGATTTTGGAAGTAGCCTTTGTTAAACAAGTGCTTTGTTGATATATTTTCTGCTACTTATTAGGATATCTGCTGTATTCTCTGCTTAATGTTATATTTTTATTTTTCAGTATTTTCATAAAGTTGCTGGCCAGCTGTTACCTCTTGCATATAATCTGTTGAAGAGGAATCTGTTTGCAGAAATTATTGAGGATCATCTGGCAAACAGAAGTAAAGAGAACATAGACCAACTTGCTGCATGAGTAAGGTGGCTTTGTTTGGTGTACAGTATTTCAAAGGACCTAGTATTTAACTTGTAATTTTTGTTTTGTTTTTAAGGAATACAAAAAATAAACATTTACTAAAAACGTTTGTAAGGTTCTTCTGCCTGGTTTTCCTTCTTTAATGTACAAGCAAATGGCAGTCAAATCATCTAAATGGTGACCCTAATCACATTTTGGAAGACAACTGAAGTCACCCTCTGATATGTCACAGGAAGCCACTGTCTAATGCCTGTGGCTAACTAGACCATCCTTACAGAGTCCTGTTTCAATATTTATCATATGGGCAACTAAGAATATTTCTTCTGACTCTTGAGTTAATAGCTGTAGCTTTAAGGATTGGGTTTATAGTGGGTAAGGAGGGGAACAGAAGGAAACTTAGAAGGAAACTCATGACACTACCATCAGCACTCTTCCAGGGTGCCTGACCCTGACCTACCCAAACTGCATTTTGGGTAGTATCTCCAGGTGACTCCCAGCAAGTAGTCCAGTTATCCCATTAGGTATATTATTTTCAATCTTCTCCTGACTCTGTCATTTACTAATAAAGCCTAGTATATTGATACACAGTATACAGTATTAGTATAAGATAATAATCACTATGCCATTAATTTAGATTTTAAAGTTTTTCACTGCAAATGATTTCACTGGATTTTTAGTATGAATCTGTGGACAGCTGTGTTTTACTAGATCCAGATTTTCCTTAAACCTGATGATATGTCCTTCACCTTAAAAGTAGGGGGCAGGGCTAGGTGCAGTGGCTCACGCCTGTAATCCCAGCATTTTGGGAGGATAAGGTGGGCAGATCACCTGAGGTTTGGAGTTCGTGACTACCTTGACCAACATGGTGAAACCCATCTCTACTAAATATACAAAATTAGCTAAGTGTGGTGGCTCATGCCTATAATCCCAGCTACTTGGGAAGCTGAGGCAGGAGAATCACTTGAACCCAGGAGGTAGAGGTTGCAGTGAGCCTAGATCATGCTATTGCACTCCAGCCTAGACAAAAAAAGCAAGAATCTGTCTCAAAAAAAAAAAAAGTAGAGGGCAGACCATGAAATGCAGAGTAGCTAACTTCATGGATGGGACTGAGGATCGTATAAACTTTTTCCCCTTTCTATAAAGTTCAAGATACAAAAGCCCCCAAGTCATCTAGTTAAACCTCTATGTTTTGTAAGATTGGCTTGATTTACTCAAATAACTTCTCCAAAGTTCTTACTGTCAGCTGTCTCCTTAAAATATATTTGAGGTGCTTACTCTTTTTTATATAAGGGTATGAGTAGACAATTTAAAAACAACACTTAGAATTTTAAATATAAGTAGCATTCCTCAGCTCCCCAGTTAGGCTGCAAGCTTCTTAAGGGCATATATTTTATGGACATAGATCCCCCTCTGTAACACAAACCTTTGGAATTGCACTTATTGAATAAAATGACCCTATCACATGTTTCTAAGTGCCAGATAGAATCAAACTGGCATGAGCTGGGAAACTGATAAGATGCTTGGGAGTTAAGGCTTCTTGACTTCTCAGACAAAAAGCCTTCTGGGGTCAAAAATCTCTGCCACAACCAAAATCTGCTCCCTTTCTGCCAGTGGTTCATGCTGCCTTTGGAGGCAGGTAAGATGCTTTCTTCAAGGTAGGCACATTTTGTATAATAACCAAAATGAAACTGAAAACATCTTCAGCTTCCCTTTCATAACTGAACAGGAACTTTTACAGCTGTAATGGGGAGATCTCAGGTTTTAAGGAACTGCCATTTTAATTATGTAAGTAGCTCCAGGCCCTGGAACCATCTGAACTATTAACTTGTTTTATATTAAAACATTACAGTAACAATTAACTCACACATATTTTATTAGAAAAGATGACCAAATGACACTGGTCTTAAATAATTTTAGGCCATAAATTTTAAATAAAATGTTAGAAGTTCAAGCTTTTTTCCTCAGATTTCTTTAGTTTCCAAGGGGCTCAACTATTTCTAAATACTGCCCCTAATGTTAACACACTTAAAAAATATCCAAATTCATGTATCCCATTAAATATTTGTTTAACTAGAAATATTTTGTCACTTGGTGATCCAACAGTCTCAACTGTGTAGTGTGTAAGATTTTTTTTTTATGTGCCTTGTCAGCAATATGGATTCCAGAAGGATTTCTTATCAAGGAACAAATGAAAGGGGACAAAAAAGGTGAATCGGCTTTTCATCCATTCCTTACAGAAACCTAACATGAATGTGTACCTTCAGGAAGCTGGGCATATCAGAGCCAAGACAGAAATTGGACACAAACCCTAAGAATATGGTGATTATAATTTGGATAATACAGTTGTGAATGGGGTTTCCTGAAGACAGTAACAAGAAATGTGGATTTCCAGTCTCAAACTCCAACCAGTTGACTCGGAGGGCTACTAACCTGTTTCAGGAGGTACTGATCTTCCAACTGGTGAACATTTTTCATTAAAGAGCAAGCTCCCTACAGGAAGATACCAAGCCTTCCTTATCTTTTTCCTTCACTAAAGGCACAGTCCATTTAAACCTAGTTAACTAAATATTACCTACCTAGGATCTGGTCACTCAATGGCTATAGTAGCTTCCAAATGGCATCTATATACCTCTGTTCTCTGAGAACAGAGTTTAAGTACCTAGGCCCTTTCATGAATAAAGAACCTTGATCCAATCAGCATTTAACAGAAAATCATTAACCAGTTCAAATTTAGCGAAGCTCGCCCCTCAGAGTTCAATAATGGAGTTTCCATGTAACCTCTCAAACATGTATGTAGAATAACACCCAAGGAAAAATGAAAGCTACAAAACAGATTGCTATAAACTACTCAGCAGTGTCCTAAGACCTTTGTATTACCTCAAACACTGACCTTTCCGGCTTAATGTTGTTCTGTCCAAACTATTCCTATCATAATTAATTTTAATGTCTGGATGGGCAAGGTGGCTCATACCTGTAAACTCAGCACTTTGGGAAGCCAAGGTGGGCAGAGAGCTTAAGCCCAGGAGTTTGAGACCAGCCTGGATAACATGGTGAAACTCTGTCTCTACAAAATATTAGCCAGGCATGGTGGTGCACACCTGTGGTCCTAGCTACTCAGGAGACTGAGGTGGGAGGATAACGTGAGCCCAGGAGGTGGAGGTTGCAGTGAGATGAGATCATGTCACTGCACTCCAGCCTGGGCAATGGAGTGAGACTCTGTCTCAAAAAAAACAATAATAATATATACGTAGGTGATCCCTATAATACTAGCCTCTCAGTTCCTTGACTTACTCTTTCAATGATCTAGATTAGGGATTGATTGACAAACTAGAAACTAGTACCTTCTCAGTACCAGTAATGAAAACCTCCCAAATCTCAATTTCAAGCATTTATATTAAAACATTACAGTAACAGTTAGCTCACACATATTTTATTAGAAAAGGTGACCAAATCACATTGGTCTTAACATCATCACTCATCCTTCCCTCTCTTTCCCACTAGTACCCCAACAATTTTTCAACACAACAGTCCCCAACAATTCACAAATGTAACCACCTTTTTCATTCTTCACTCACTCCATTCCTGATTCCCTCTTTACCCAGCCTTGAGATTCTATTCCACATCATTACAATCCCTCCTCACATCCTCTGCTCCACTGCCCTTCTCTCCATTTGTTGTATTTATCTGTTAACCTTAAGCCAAATTTTTAAAACTGCCTATTCCTTACCTGAGTCTGCTCAGTATCAGGTGGCTGGAGAAAAAATACAACCATGGCAGCTCGTCTTATTTTAACCCCAAGTTGGCCATGCTGGATGCCCATCTATCCTACTGTCTCATCTCTCAACCCCCAAACCCCAACCTCATCCTCAGTTTATTTCACTGAGAAAATAGAAGCAACCAAAATACCTCAACAGAATCCCACTGCCTTACCAACTACCCATTATGCTCTGCCTTTCTTACCCATTATACTCTACCTTTCCTCCTTTCTATTAAGGTTGAACATGTGTCCAAGACCCCATCCTCCTTTCCCTACTCAAGGACCACTCTTCCATTTTTTCTCTCAAACATTTCTATCATTAACAAAAAAGCTGTAATTTCCTGCATCTTAAAATCCAATCAATCTCAGATTAATTTTCCTTGTCAAATGATCAACAGCAAAAAAAAAAAAAAGCCATAATATCCTGCCTCTTAAAACTATCACGCATTACTTTTCTGAAAACCTCATAGAGAACTGCAATAGTTGTCTTCAGTTCTTCTTTCAGTCTCTGGCAGAGCCACTCCTTTCAGGCTTTGGCTTGCCACCACTGTGCTGAACCTGCTCTGGGGGAAGTTATTTATTTCCACACTGGTCCATTGTGAGCCCTCGTTTACTTCACCTATCAGCAACACATGACAGTTAATCATTGCTCCTTGAAATCATTATTCATTTGGTTTAGAGGATTATCCTTCTTTTTTGAGACAGGGGCTTGCTCTGTCACCCAGGCTGGAGCGCAATAGCACCATCATAGCTCACTGCAGCCTTGAACTCCTAGGCTCAAAAAATCCTCCTGCCTTAGTCTCCTAAGTAGCTGTGACTACAGGCACATGCTACCATGCCCAGCTCATATTTTCATTTTTTAAATTTTTGTAGAGATCTGGCCTGTGTTTCCCAGGCTAGTCATGAACTCCTCAACTCAAATGATCCTGTTCCACTTGGCCTCCCAAAGTGCTAGATTTATAGGCCTGAGCCACCACACCCAATTTATTTTTAATAAATTAACTAGTGGAATACCCTTATTTGAATGTCACTACTCCCAACTGAACCTCACTGGTGGCTCCCTCATTTGCTGGTTCTTCACCTCCCCAAATCTAAACATAGGTATACATCAGTGCTCAGTCCTTGTACCTCTTCTCTGTCTGCACTCAATCCATGGTACTCTCCTGTCTCAGGATGATGCTGCCCCTGTGAAGCTCAGGCTGGGCCTTTCTCCTGAATTCGAGTCTAATGCCTATGTGATACCCCCACCTGGACGTCTAAAAGACATTTAAAACAATGTCTAAAACCAAAATTCCTCTGCACACAACACCCCACCCCCAAATCTATTCTTAAAGTCTTTCCCAACTCAGCCAGTGGCCATTCCATTGTTCTGTCATTACTCAGTCAAAAATTTTGCAGACATCTGTGATTTCTCACTTACCACACTCCACATCCAACCCATTCACAAGTCCTGTCTATTCCACCTTCAGCATGGCTATAATCCAACCACTTTCACCACCTCCACCAGCTTCAGTCAGGTACGGATCTCCCCCATATCTGACCTGAATTATTCTAAGAGCCTTCTAGGTGGTCTCCTCCTTCCACCCCTGCCCCCTTATAGTCTACTCCCAACAAGGGTACTCTGAGAATGGACAGACTGCCTCCTTAAGTGGGTCCCTGACCCCCATGTAACCTAACTGGGAGACACCTTCCAGTAGGGACCAACTGACACCTTATATAGGCGGCTGCCCATCTGAGACGAAGCTTCCAGAGGAAGGATCAAGCAGCAATATTTGCTGTTCTACAATATTTGCTGTTCTGCAGCCTCCACTGGTGATACCCAGGCAAACAGGGTCCCAAATGGAACTCCAGCAAACTCCAATAGAACTGCAGCTGAGGGACCTGTTAGAAGGAAAACTAACAAACAGAAAGGAATACCATCAACATCAACAAAAAAGTAATCTACACCAAAACCTCATCTGTAGGTCACCAAAGACCAAAGGTAGATAAAACCACAAAGATGGGAGGAAACCAGAGCAGAAAAGCTGAAAATTCTAAAAAATCAGAGCGCCTCTTCTCCTCCAAAGGATTGCAGCTCCTCGCCAGCAATGGAACAAAGCTGCATGGAGAACGACTTTGACAAGTTAACAGAAGTAGGTTTCAGAAGGTCGGTAATAACAAACTTCTCTGAGCTAAAGGAGGATGTTTGAACCCATCACAAGGAAGCTAAAAACCTTGAAAAAAGATTAGATGAGTAGCTAAGTAAAATAAACAGTATAGAGAAGACCTTAAATGACCTGACGGAACTGAAAACCATGTCATGAGAACTTCATGATGCATGCACAAGCTTCAATAGCAGATTTGATCAATTGGAAGAAAGGGTATCAGTGATTGAAGATCAGATTAATGAAATAAAGCAAGAAAACAAGGTTAGAGAAAAAAAGAGTAAAAAGAAATGAACAAAGCCTCCAAGAAATATGGGACTATCTGAAAAGACCCAATCTACGTTTGATTGGTGTACCTGAAAGTGATGGGGAGAATGGAACCAAGTTGGAAAACACTCTTCAGGATATTATCCAGGAGAACTACCCCAACCTAGCAAGACAGGCCAACATTCAAATTCAGAAAATACAGAGAACACCAGAAAGATACTCCTCAAGAAGAGTAACCCTAAGACACATAATTGTTAGGTTCACCAAGGTTGAAATGAAGGAAAAAGTGTTAAGGGCAGCCAGAGAGAAAGGTCGAGTTACCTACAAAGGGAAACCCATCAGACTAACAGCAGATCTCTCAGCAGAAACCCTAAAAGTGAGAAGACAGTGGGGGCCAATATTCAACTCTTAAAGTAAAGAAAATAATTTTCAATCCAGAATTTCATTTCCAGCCAAACTAAGCTTCATAAATAAAGGAGAAATAAAATCCTTTACAGACAAGCAAATGCTGAGACATTTGGTCACCAACAGGCCTGCCTTAACAAGAGCTCCTAAAGGAAGCAATAAACATGGAAAGAAACAACTGGTACCAGCCACTACAAAAACAGACCAAATTGTAAAGACCATCGATGCTAGGAAGAAACTGCATCAATTAACGGGCAAAATAAACAGTTAACATCATAATGACAGGATCAAATTCACATTTAACAACATTAACCTTAAATGTAAATGGACTAAATGCCCCAATTAAAAGACCCACACTGGCAAATTGGATAAAGAGTCAAGAACCGTCAGTGTGCTGTATTAAGGAGACCCATCTCACATGCAAAGACACACATAGGCTCAAAATAAAGGGATGGAGGAAGATCTACCAAGCAAATGGAAAGCAAAAAAAAGCAGGGGCTGCAATCCTAATCTCTGATAAAACAGACTTTAAACCAACAAAGATCAAAAGAGACAAAGAAGGCCAATACAAAATGGTAAAGGGATCAATTCAACAAGAAAAGCTAACTATCCTAAATATATATGCACCCAATACAGGAACACCCAGATTCATAAAGCAAGTCCTTAGAGACCTACAAAGAGAATTAGACTGCACACAATAATAATGGGAGACTTTAATACCCCACTGTCAATATTAGACAGATCAACGAGACAGAAGGTTAACAATGATATCCAGGAACTGAACTCAACTCTGCAACAAGCAGACCTAATAGACATCTACAGAACTCTCCAATCCAAATCAACAGAATATGCATTCGTCTCAGCACCACATTGGACTTATTCTAAAACTGACCACATTATTGGAAGCAAAACACTCCTCAGCAAATGTAAAAGAATAGAAATCACAACAAACTGTCTCTCAGACCACAGTGCAATCAAATCAGAACTCAGAATTAAGAAGCTCAATCAAAACCCAACAACTGCATGGAAACTGAACAACCTGCTCCTGAATGACTATTGGGTACATAATGAAATGAAGGCAGAAATAAAGATTTTCTTTGAAACCAATGAGAACAAAGACACACTGTACCAGAATCTCTGGGACACAGCTAACACAGTGTTTACAGGGAAGTTTATAGCACTAAATGGCCACAAAAGAAAGCAGGAAAGATCTAAATTCGACACCCTAACATCACAATTAAAAGAACTAGAGAAGCGAGAGCAAACAAATTCAAAAGCTAACAGAAGGCAAGAAATAACTAAGATCACAGCAGAACTGAAGGAGATGAGACACAAAAAACCCTTCAAAAAAATCAATGAATCTAGGAGCCGGTTTTTTGAAAAGATCAACAAAATTGATAGACCACTAGCAAGACTAATAAAGAAGAAAAGAGAGAAGATCAAATATACGCAATAAAAAGTGATAAAATGGATTAAGAAAATGTGGCACATATACACCATGGAATACTATGCAGCCATAAAAAAGGATGAATTCATGTCCTCTGTAGGAACATGGATGACGCTGAAAACCATCATTCTCAGCAAACTATTGCAAGGACAGAAAACCAAACACCGCATGTTCTCACTCATAGGCAGGAATTGAATAATGAGAACACTTGGACACAGGAAGGGGAACATCACACACCAGGGCCTGTTGTGTGGTGGGGGTAGCAGGGAAGGATAGCATTAGGAGAAATACCCACTGTAAATGATGAGATGATGGGTGCAGCACACCAACATGGCACATGTATACCTATGTAACAAACCTGCACATTGTGCATATGTACCCTAGAACTTAAAGTATAATAAAAAAAATTAAGGTTTTTTTTTTTAAAGACATAATGCTATTGTACACATAACAGACTACAGCACAGTGTAAACAGAACTTTTATATGCACTAAGATACCAAGACATTTATGTGACTTGCTTTATTATCATGTTCACTTTATTGTGGTGGTCTGAACCAAATCTATATCTCTCAGGTAAGTCTATTTATATGTATCAATTGAAAAGAGAAAAACAGTTATGGATTAAATTTGATGAGGATAATAGGGAAAAGAAGCACCATAAGCAAGATCATTTAAAGACTACTGAAAGACGCTGGGCACAGTGGCTCATGCCTGTAATCTCAGCACTTTGGGAGGCCAAGGTAGGCAGATCACCTGACGTTAGGAGTTCAAGACCAGCCTGGCCAACATGGCGAAACCCCATCTCTACTAAAAATACAAAAATTAGCCCGGTGTGATGGTGCACACCTATAATCCCAGCTACTTGGGAGGCTGAGGCAGGAGAATCGCTTGAACCTGGGAGGCAGAGGTTGCAGCAAGCTGAGATTGCACCACTGCCCTCCAGTCTGGGCAACAAAGTGAGACTTTGTCTCAAAAAAAAAAATTAAAAAATTAAAGATAATAAATGACTACTGAAAGAGTAAGAGCTATAAACTCTTCTGAATATGAAATGAGCCAAACACAAAATGATGGCATGTTTGAGTCTATTAGGATCATTAAAAGGATGCACAATAGAAAAAAATCAAAGTGTGTTTTATACTCTCTTGCCAGGTATGATCCTTCAGCCAGAGCTAAGTTAAAGGTAAGACTTAACAAAGGCCTGCCAATTGCCTCCAACTTCTTATAGATAAACTGTGAGAAAGTTGGGAGTTACAGAACACTTACTTATTGTAGAAAAAAAGAGCTTTAACAGCTCTTTTAACTTGATCCCCTAAGTAAAAAGGTAAAACTTTAAGGCTTTTCTATCATTATTACTATTATTTTATTATTTTTTTTTTTTTTTTTTTTAATGGAGTCTCACTCTGTCACCCAGGCTGGAGTGCATTGGTGTAATCTCGGCTCACTGCAACCTCCGCCTCCTGGGTTCAAGCAATTCTCCTGCCTCAGCCTCCTGAGTAGCTGAGACGACAGGCACGTGCCACCAAGCCCAGTAAATTTTTGTATTTTTAGTAGAGATGGGGTTTTGCCCCATTAGCCAGGATGGTTTTGATCTCCTGACTTTGTGATCCACCCACCTCGGCCTCCCACAGTGCTGGGATTACAGACATACAACCGGCCCAGGCTTTTCTATTATTTAACTCTTGATACTCAGTGAACTACAGACTGAGGACAAGAGAAGAGAGACCTTATTTCAAAAACTAATACCACTCCAATTTTGTGGAAACAAAGCCGTTATTCCATATTAATTTATATCTGTAAAAGCACATACTATTACATGAAGTACAGGGGTAGTAATTTAAAGAACAAGAATAAGCTGATATGTGCTTCCCCATATATATCACTGATAGTCATATAAGAAATTATGTTTACTGATAGATCATTAATCAACAAATTTTGTTATTTTATAAATCCAAAAGAAGCAACGTCCCAGGGCATAAGGCCCAGCTGCCTTAATTCCTTGAAGGAAAAAGGCATGTATTTATAGACCTAGTAATTTAACTGAGTCTGCAGTGTCCTTTCAAGCTAACATCCTATACTGGTATGAGGCAGAATAATGGCTCCTCAAAGATGTCCATAGCTTAGTTCCCAGAACCTGTGATTACAATACTTTACGTGGCAAGGAGAAATTAAGGTTGCAGAAAGAAAGTTGCTGCCTTAAAAAATAGATAATTTTCTGATATATCTGGGTGGGCCTAAAGTAATTACAAAGGTTTTTCAAATGTGGAAGAGAGATTTAGCAGAGGTTGTGTCAGAGTGATGAAACAAGAGAAAGACTTGACCAGCCATTGCTGGCTTTGAAGATGCAAACAGAGGGCCAGGCGCCAAGGAATGCTGGCAGCTTCTAAAGTCAGAAAGGGCAAAACAACAGACTCTCTTCTACAGCCTCCAGAATGCCCTATGAACACCTTAATTTTAGCACAGTGAGATCCGTTTCAGACTTCTGATCTCAAGAACTGTAAGGTAATAAATTTGTGTGGCTTTTAAGCCACTAAGTTGTGGTAATGTATTACAATAGCAATGGGAAACTAATAAAAGTGGTTTTAAAACATGATCATAAATTCTCTGACACTTGTCCCACTAAGTGTATGTCCCTCCTCTGAACAGGGTGGGCCTCTGTGACTGCCTCAATGAATAGAATTAAACAAGTCATGCTGCAAGACTTCTTCGGCTACACTAAAAACAGCCCTCTTGGGACACTTGCTTTTGGAACCCTGAGCTATGATGTAAGAAATACATCTACCCTGAGGCCACCACCCTAGAAAAACCACAGAGAGAGAGGAAAAAGAAAGAGAGAGAGAGAGCACAAGCGAGCGAGCATAAGAGAGAGAGTGTGCGTGATCGATCCCACGGCCCAGGTGTCTGAATCTTTTCAGCCTAGGTGCTAGTCATGAATGTAGAAGTCTTTGAACTATACTCAATCATAATTTGATTGTACACCTAAAAATAATTAAGAGCATAATTGGACTGTTTGTAACACAAAGGATAAATGCTTGAGGTGATGGATACTCCATTTACCCTGAGATTATTAAGCACTGCATGCCTGTATCAAAATATTTCATTTACCACAGAACTACATATAAATACTGTGTACCCACAAAAACACTTTTAAAAGGAAATGAAAAAAAGGAACTTTGAGATGATTAGCCCTTGCCATGTCTAATAACAACTATGTGAAAGACCACAGGCAAAAAATGCCCGGCTGAGCCCTTCCTAAATGGCCGACCCAATATCAAGAACAAAATAAGTAGTTACCTTAAGCTGCTAAGTTTTGGGAGTAATTTGTTAAATAGCAACAAATAACATGCTCAACAATATATGCTAAGGAATTATCTTTTTCTTTTTTTTTTTTTTTTTTTTTTTTTTTGTTGAGACGGAGTCTTGCTCTGTCGCCCAGGCTGGAGTGCAGTGGCCGGATCTCAGCTCACTGCAAGCTCCACCTCCCGGGTTTACGCCATTCTCTCGCCTCAGCCTCCCGAGTAGCTGGGACTACAGGCGCCCGCCACCTCGCCCGGCTAATTTTTTGTATTTTTTTAGTAGAGACGGGGTTTCACCGTGTTAGCCAGGATGGTCTCGATCTCCTGACCTCGTGATCCGCCCGTCTCGGCCTCCCAAAGTGCTGGGATTACAGGCTTGAGCCACCGCGCCCGGCCGGAATTATCTTTTTCATTACTTAAAATTAAACTCAGAAGTACTTTTTTCAGTCATTTATGGAACGACAACCTCTGTCATTCCACATGTTTTGAACGTGCCAACATTGCCCAAATATCACCTCACATTAGCACCTACCTTGATACCAAAAGTGAATACTGTCATTATGATTTTAATAGGAGAGCCAGGCATAACTTCATTGAGCTGAATATACTCCAACGCCTGCTGGACTATCAGGAATGTCATCGACAATTTTACTGGCATTCATGTCATTTCGGTAGTCACAAAGAAAAGAGGATTCCAGGGGACAACAATCTGTAAAAAACTCTTTGATCAGTTCACTGGTGTTTTCCCTAGTGTATGGATTAGGAAAGGCAATGACAGCAATAGTGGCTGCAACAATAATGATTTCCAGAAGGCGATACTTTCCAAATTGGTGGACTTGCGTCGATGACACCAGGCAATATTTGCCCTAATGAAAAAGGCTCCCCAAAGCCCTCCAAATACCCCTAGGAGAATAAAAGGAAACAGCTCAAAAAGGTACCATGGTGTGTGGTACTCCACATAAAAAAGGACCAGATGGCTGTACCAAATGGATTGATGGACCTCAAAACAAATGCAGCCACTAAAGCAGCAGAAAAATGATCTCCATAAAGTTTTGAGAGGAAAATAATAGCTAACCAAAAAAAAAAAAAAAGAAAAATTAATGGTATCACATTATAAGATGTTTCTGATATATCATAAATTGAATGGTAAATATCCTAGCTTTAAATTCTGCTGTAGTTAGAATTTATACACAATGGATTTTACTGTAATAAGAAAAACTGATGTTATTATTACTTTTGGAGATGGTGATCATCATTACAAATTCACAGTACCAATTATAAATGTCTAATAAATGTTTAGAATATCTAGCACTGTTTTATTTTCAAAATGAGTTTCACATTCATTTGAATCCCTAAACTTTAATCCCTAAACTACTGTTACCAAGACATCTCAGCTATACTTCAGCCTCTGCCTACAAATCACTTTTTGGAAACAGTGGTGGAAACAAATTGCATCAGCACTCAGATTTCATTCTGCTGCAACTTTCCAGAAGATCATTAAATTACTCAATTCAATTAAGCCAGGTGAGAAACAGCATACTACTCATCTTACCGCAAATATACACCTTTTAGATCTAAAATTCAGCTAAAATAAAATTTTAAAAATATATCCGTATGTCATCATGTAAAAAATACACATGTAACATCCTAAGTTCTAGAATATTCTTTGTAGATCATAGTAAATTAATCATTTAAATGTTGTAATGCCACAAATAAAAATCTCTGATTTTCTTCAATGTATCTCTACTTAGAAGGTTGATTTTACTAAATTATTTGATAATCATACTTTCATAATTCAAACTTCCCAATCTTGGTAATATATTAGTTTTAATAACTTGACTTCTTAGTAACTTTACACAGATCCTACTGCAGTAACTATCACTTCTTTTCTACTACAGCTCAAATATATTTGCACCACAATCCAGTGGATTTGTTATATGACTGCGTAGTTAATACAAAAGCTTCTTGAAACAATATGGCACTTAATTCTTTCTTGCGGCAATGTGTTGAGGATGGATCCATTTAGTGTGGATGCAATAATCTAATATGTGATTAATTCTATAATTAACTAAATTGGAAATACGTTGTTGTATCAATTATTAATTCATCTTGAGACAAAGCAAGACTTACCTCCGCTTGACTTATGATTAATTCTGCCCATGTTTTCCACCATAGACATTTATCCCTCTCTTCAAATGTTGTTTCATTAGATCCCCAACAGCACTGTTCGTGGTTGTACCACAACGCACTAAGGCAAATGCCTTCCTTTAGGTCAGTCATCCAATCGGCAGCAATGTCTATTAATCCGGCCAACGCCCCTGTAAAAATATGTTGGGGACGGTAAAAAAAAAAAAAAGTCAATTTTTTTGGGAGTCGAGAACAATCTAGTTAGAAGGCAAGTGGAAAGCAGGAGACTCCTAAATAAAGGGTCATTTACGAACTATATATAAATTTAAGATCTTCAAATTTTAGTTATAAACATATTTTAAAACTGTAAACAGTTTTTTTTACAATAAAATTGCTATTTTTGTTTGGAATTTTAAAAAGTTACATCATTCAAATTAATTGTGATCGGAAAAACAGTGTTTAAAAGATACTAAAATATCTTCAAAAGACAACTACTTGGCAGGAGGTTCACAAATCTAATTTTCAATCGATAATTAACAGACTTATGAATGATGTCAATCTCATTAAAATTTAACATCCATTAGAAATAATTCCTGAAACTCACAGAAGTAATATTTATATTTCTCTTAAATTACAGAAAACCATACATCAAGATTATTTTACAGGGAGAATATAAAAAATTCACAAATTTATGGTCAAATCTGGGTCCTTCTTATATAAAAAGATCAGTGGGTTACATACACAGAGGCCATAAAATTATTATGTATGCCAATGAGAATTATCAGTACTTTATTCTCTACAAAAATTTTTAATTTTTGTGGTCTTCTGAACATAATCTGTCATCATGGAAGCTGAAAGTGATTATAACAGTGCTTAATATTTGTTTTCAGGTCCTTAACAGCTCTTTCTTAAAATCTCACACATTGAAACTTTGTGGCCATGCTGCATAGCATGATGAAGGGGATAGGTCTTGAGCTAGAAGGCTTTAATTCAAATCCTGGTTTAGCCATTTACTAAGCTGTATGACCTCAGTCAGACTAAGTTACTTTTCTTCTGCTTCAGTCTCCTCATCTGTAAAATGGTGATAATGACAGCACTGGCACTATAGGATTGCGGTGAGGTTTAAATACATATAAAGTTTTTAGGACAGTGTACAACACATAGGAAACAATAAATATTAGCTATTTATTATGATGTTAACATCAAAAGATACTTTATTGATCATCTGATCCAAAACACTTATTTTACAGATATAGAAACTGAGTCTAGAAAGATCAACCAAGCTGGATAAACACGTCAAGTGACAGAGCCAAGACTAAACGTGGAAGCCTCTTGCCTCTTAGTCTTATATTTAAGATTTTTTGAAGAAGAGAAACAAATGCTTTTTAAAATCCAATGGTACCTGAGAAAAAATTGAGGGAAGGAGGGAAGAACAATTTATACTTCTGTTAACTAAAAAAGGATTTCTAGAAAAATTTTCTTTACCTGATGCCAATCCTGTTAGTGTTACTACTAGCCATCCTGACCACGCATCATACAAACTTTTTGTCATTTCCCATGCTGATTCTTTCTTTTTGCTGTTGATCTGAAATTAGAAATGTTTATGCTTCATTTTTCCAACTATGAATAGAAGCCACAATTCTAGAATCTAGCAATTTTTCTCATTTACCATACATAGAACAGTAAATTCTGAACTAGTCTCTGGCAAAATCACTACATTACAGACAGTTGTTATACCTGTAAACCAGACTACATGTCTTTACCCAAGATCTGCTTTTACTTTTTATTAAAAAAGTTTTTTTCTTTTAATAAACGAGGCAGGGCCTCGTTATGTTGGCTAGGATGGTCTCGAACTTCTGAGCTCAAATGATCCACCTGCCTCCGGCTCCCAAAGTGCTGGGATTACAGGTGTGAGCCACCGTGCCCAGCCAAGATCTGCATTTTAATAAGAACCTTGAGATTTGAGTACAAAGGGTCCACAAGCTATATAAAATCTGATCTAGATTGTTTTAAATTGAATCAAATTTGAACTTCAGTTGGTACACATAACTATCTTTTACATATGTCTTCTATAAGACAATATGGTTTGAATTATCAGTCATTCTCTGGTCCTAGCAGTTAAGTAGATTATAATGTTCTTCAAAAGACAGGATCTGTGTATAATAATACCATGTCCATAAATACAATGTATTATAGAATAATCATGTGGACAAACGGACTCCCCAAAACTTATAGGCTTTTTAATATGCAGGTTTGGAGAGCTCCGATCCCACTGGTAGAATCCGGAGGCTCTTTCTTTACTGTGTAAGCCAAAAGTGTCCTCTACTGAATATAGTGTAGGAAGTTAGGAGATTAACAAGAGTAATAGATTTGATCCAGATCTCACTACACTAAAACACAAGAAGGTAAGTCTCACCTCTCTTACTAAGAATGTACTTCTAAACCTAAATTCCTTACTAGTCAACACCTCTCTTCTGTTCTACTAGGATTGTTGCTTTAAAAAGCCGTATCTTCGGATGGGCACAGTGGCTCACGCTTGTAATCCCAACACTTTGGGAGGCCGAGGCGGGTGGATCACGAGGTCAGGAGTTCGAGACCAGTCTGGCCAACACAGCGAAACCCCCATCTCTACTAAAAATACAAAACTTAGCTGGGTGTGGTGGTGGGTGTCTGTAATCCCAGCTACTTGGGAAGCTGAGGCAAGAGAATCACTTGAACCCGGGAGGTGGAGGTGGCAGTGAGCTGAGATCATGCCATTGCACTCCAGCCTGGGCAATAGAGCTAGACTCCACCTCAAAAAAAAAGCCATATTTTCAGCCCAGGACTTCAGTGCTCAACTGTTCTGAAGGAGGGCTACAGCTGGAATTCAATGACCCAGTCTATTTCAAGCATCGGGTCTGTTTGAAGTCACAATGCCCCACTAAAATGACACAGTAAGTTCTAAGTTGAACAAGGCAATTTTATCCCTTCTACCCTATAAGCAACTAAACACAGATATTAACCATTCTTTAGAATTAGAAGTAGGTTATTTCTTTCAAAAATAATCACTAAACTCCATGTTGCTTTTCCTCAATAAAAATAAATAATGTGTAAGAAAACATGATAACATTAAGCCGTTTTCAGACTGAGTCACTGCTGTTTTCTTTATATAACTGCTTGCACAGCACCACAGTCAGTCACTTAAATAGTTGCTTGATGGAGTGTACCAAGTAAAAAAGATATATGTACAGAGAATTCAATCATCACCATTCCTAAAATCTGAAAATCATTTAAATATTCATCAATACAGCATCAGATAAATAAATTGCAGTATACCTATGTAATGAAAAATTCTGCAGCAATTTAAAAAGGATGAGATACATGTAGTATTATGCAGGAAAAAAGCAAGATGGCTAAAAGTATGCTAAAAGACAGGAATATAAATATTCATGCTTATATTTTTAAAAATCAGAAGATAAACCATAAAGGTATAAATGCAAATTATTATAAGGGGAAGAAGACAATGGGTTGGATGGGACAGAGAAAGAAACTAGACTTCTTTGAACATACCTGCTTTGTACATTTAACTTTGAACCATGGAAATACTTCATATATGTATAATAAAACAAAACTAAATCTAAAAAGCAAACCTTAAAAATTGAAATAAAGTTAAATGAATCGAAGGTGCATCTAACTGGTAACATAACGCCACAGAAGAAACTATTCCAAGGGACTTTACAACAAAGTAATTTGTAGGTGTAACTGTGGTGGAATAAATAAAGGATAGGCCAGACGAAGTGGCTCATGCCTGGCTTTGGAAAGCAAAGGCAGGAGAACGGTTTGAGGCCAGAAGTTTCAGACCAGCCTGGGTAACACAGGAAGACCCAGTCTCTTTAAAAAAAAAAAAAAAAAAGGCCAGACGCAGTGGCTCACGCCTGTAATCCCAGCACTTTGGGAGGCCGAGACGGGGGGATCACGAGGTCAGGAGATCGAGACCATCCTGGATAACACAGTGAAACCCCGTCTCTACTAAAAACACAAAATATTAGCCGGGCGTGCCGGCGGGCACCTGTAGTCCCAGCTACTAGGGAGACTGAGGCAGGAGAAGAATGGTGTGACCCCGGGAGGCGGAGCTTGCAGTGAGCTGAGATCGCACCACTGCACTCCAGCCTGGGAGACAGCAAGACTCTGTCTCAAAAAAAAAAAAAAAAAATTAGCCAGGCATGGTGGTGTGCACCTGCAGTCTCAGCTACCCGGGAGGCTGGAGGCAGATTACCTAATATATTTCAGTAGGTATATTGTTGGAGATGGTGTTGGTACTGTTATTCTGACAATGTCATATGTGTGTATTATGAGGTAAATGAAATGACTATGCTTGTGATGTTCAGGTTTTTGGCATGACTTAAAGGAAAAGCAAATTTAAGAACTAGAGGTTTAGCCCCATAGTCATGAATTCAAATTAGAAGAGTCATAAACACTTAGGAGGCTAGAAACAATAGCCAACCCAGAAGCAACAAGTATCACCTATTGCCCAGATTGTACCTATATTATATTTTCCTTCAATGGAATCAGAGAGCTCCTTGGCGAAATGGCTGATTCCAGGTTTGCTGCAGGAAATGTTTATGATGAATCAGGATTAGGATTAGGATTATCTAAGGACATGACAAAGGACACAGATAGCAAACTAAATAAGCTCCCACTAATCTAAAATGGAATAACATGAACATCAATAAGAATAATAACAGTGATGATTAAAACACAAATATGCTTAAAACCATGAGTCCATGAAGACACAGAAACAAACAACAACCAAACAAGCAAAAAATCTCATTGGTCAACTTTGAGGATGCTAAGGAACCTAGTATTTCAAGGTATCTCCCTTTCCTGTACCATCTTACTTCAGGGAATCCAAATGGTTGATGTGGGGTAAACTCTCTATAGAAATATGCAAGCTAATATATAAAAAAGGAACAACAATTAAACTGCTACCATTTGGTAAAATACTGAAATAGTAACATTTGAAAGTACAGAATGTCAACTTGCTTCAAAATAATCTGGGGTAGGAAGGCTACAAGTATAACAAAGAAGTCACGGAAAAGAAGAATTAGGTTGGGTATGTGTACTGACGTAGAAAGACTTTAAAATTTAATGTAAGTCAGGCACAGTAGCTCCCATTTGTAATCCCAGCACTTTGCAAGGCCGAGACAGGCAGATCACTTGAGGCCAGGAGTTTGAGACTACCCTGGCCAATATGGTGAAAACCCATCTCTACTGAAACTACAAAAATTAGCCAGGTGTGGTGGTGCACACCTGTAATCCCAGCTACTTGGGAGGCTGAAGTGTGAGAATTGCTTGAGCCTGGAAGGCAGAGGTTGCAGTAAGTCGACATCATACCACTGCACTTCATCACACCACTGCACCTCAGCCTGGGTGACAGAGCAAGACTCTAACCAAAAAAAAAAAAAAAAGTTTTAAGAACAATAGTAAGAGTATAAATGTGTGGAATTTTCCAGCTTTAAAAATGTTTGTTTATATAAGCATGGATCAAAATGTCGAAAAATATTTGATTGGTCTAGATGATTAATAAAATTAGCTAGGACACATATTGGCTACTTCATATATTGCTATATTATTTGCAATGCTTTTAAAGACTGTAGACCAACCATTAACATACTCAGAGAAAAAAGTGTTTTTGTTTGTTTTGAAGGATGACAGGGTCTTGCTCTATCCAGGTTGGAGGGCACTGAGGCAATCATAACTCACTGTAATCTTGAACTCCCAGGCTCAAGGGATCCTCCTGTCTCAGCTTCCCGAGTAGCTAGGACTACAGGCACAAGACTCTATACCCAGCTAGTTTTTCTTTTGTTGTGTAGAGATAGAGTCTCCATATTTGCCCAGGCTGTCTCAAACTCCTGGGATCCAGCGATCCTCTGCCTCAGTCTTCCAAAGCACTGGGATTACAGGCATGAGCCACTATGATCAGCCTGTTTTGGTTTCCTTTGGTCGCAGTTTTCTCTAAAATTTTATGAACATAGTATCATGGATATTCTCCAGGTACTTTAAAATACACTTAAATCCCAACTCTATTTACCTAATGATCATACAAGACACAGGATTTATAGTGTGTCTGATCTAGGCACTTTGGATTAAAATAGTGATTTTCAAGGTACGGTCCACAGACACCTTGGAGGATCCCTGAGACCTTTTCACACTATAAATCCTGTGTCTTGTATGATTATTAGGTAAATACAATCACACTTAGAAGTATACATTCAGAGACATTATCAGTATTCAGGTTGGGATTTAAGTGTATTTTAAAGTGTGGTAGCTGGAGAGTATCCATGACACTATGTTCATAAAATATTAGAGAAAACTGAGACCAAACGAAACCAAAACAGGCTGGTCATGGTGGCTCATGCCTGTAATCCTAATACTTTAGAAGGTTGAGGCAGAGGATCGCTGGAAAATACTGTTTACAAAATAATACAAGACATTATGTGCCTTTTTCTCTGTGTTAATATTTTTACTGAAAATGCAAAACCAATGGCAAAACTGCTGGCTCCTTAGCAAAAATCAGGCAGTGGCACTCAAATGTACTGGCAGTGATTACATTTTTGACTGCCATGCTTCCCAGTAAAAATAAACAAACAAATAAATAAATAAATTAAATGCCAGTTTCAAATAAGAGCATCTTTGATGAAGGAGTAAAAACTGCTACTCTTCAATCACTGAGTCTTTTTAATATTTTGTGTGATGAAATAAGAACTATGCATAAGTAACTATGCATAACTACACATGTCTGCTGCATGTGGAAGTATGAGGTTATGTCCTAAAGAAAAGCACTTGTGTAATTTATTTGAGTTGCAAAATAAACTAGATGCTTACATGGAATACCATTTTTACTTGAAAGAGTGACATCAAATTATGCTTTTTCAAACTTGGGAATTTGACAGGTATTTTCTCAAAAATGAAACAAAGTAATCCTGTCACTTTTAAGTAAAAAAAAAAAAAAAAAAAAAAGTATTTGTTTCCAATGATAGAATTTGAGCTCTACAGTAAAAATTAGAATTTTAGAAAACTTGTATCTATCACTGTGAGTATAGGTTCCCAATACTTAGAGACTTTTCTGAAGAGATCAAAGGTAAAATTAACAAATGTGATTTTTAAAATATTGTATTATACAATAAAAGTGTCAACATGTAAAATATCCACATAAATCAGTGAATCAATATTTTCCAAATGATCACTGCCGAAATCATATATTCCAAGTTCAAGGTTCAAAATCAATGGATTTTAATGTAACAGAAGACAAAGTTCATTGACGCAGTTTCAAAGCACACCTTACAATTATCTTTAAGAAACTAACAACTGTCACTTTTGTGTAGTATCAAAGAAGAATATTTGCAATAATCTTAAAAGACTATTGAAATACTCAATAGCTTTTCCAACTATATTATCTGTGTATAAGGTTATATTTTCTTCATAAACTTCCATAAAAACAACATATAACATATTGAATGCAAAAGTAGATATGAGAATCCAGCAGTGTTTTATTAAGCCAGACAATAATGAGATTTATAACAAATATAGTGCAATGTCATTCTCTCACTGAATTTTTTTTGAAAATATATTTTTGTAAAACTGTTATTTATGTTAACATGTAATGGATTTTGTTACTGTTGTTTTAAAATGAATTAGTTTTTTTAAGAAGTCCTCAGTTTTAGTGTCTAATATGGTAAATATCCATTGATAAAAACCATGTAAACCAAGGCTTCTTGGGGGTCTTCAATATTTTTAAAGAGTTTCAAGGGGATCTGACACCAAAAAGTTTAAAAATCACTGGATTAAAGCACTGATCTCATGTACTGTATTTTTAGATATGCCCTAAAGGTATGTATCATCTGATGAACCTCAGAAGCTGTACCTTTCATACACAATATAGTGTAATTTCAAGTTCAGGTTTCACACACATGTATACATTAATATGGAAGCTTATAATTAATTTCTGTAAATAGTCATTTTCATTGACAAGTAAATTTCCAATACCAAAATTATATATGGCCTTTTGAGATTTGGGATTTTATTTTTCTGAAATATTTTCTACATTGAGAGGCTGAGGTCAGCGAATCACTTGAGGCCAGGAGTTTGAGACTAGCCTGGCCAACATGGCGAAATCCCATCTCTACTAAAAATACAAAAATTAACTTGGCACGATGGCACACACCTGTAATTCCAGCTACTTGGGAGGCTGAGTACAAGAATCGCTTGAACCTGGGAGGCAGAGGTTGCAGTGAGCCAAGATTGTACCACTGCACTCCAGTCTGGGCAACAGAATGAGACTTTGTCTCAAAAAATACACATTTTTTGTTTTATAAAAATGTATTTTGTATAAAAACTAGGCATATTGGCACACGTCTGTAGTCCCAGCTACTCAGGAGGCTGAGGCAGGAGAATCACTTGAACCCAGCAGGCGGAGGTTGCAGTGAGCCAAGATCACGCCACTGCACTCCAGCCTGGGCAAAAGAATGAGACTCCGTCTCAGATAAATAACTAAATATATAAATAAATAAAGTACTTTGGATTACATTAGCAGTAAGTCACGACCACAAACAAAAGGATCCAGAGAAATATCTCAGAATCGAATACTGGAAAAGGGGATAAAAGAAAACAGTAAAACCCCACAAAACTATCTGCCCCCAGTAGATTTCTTCTTTTTCAATAGGTAAGAGTTATGCAATGAGTTTCCTTTTTTTGCCTTAGCTTCTGGGCTGCTAAAAACCAGAAATCATGCTGACCTCCATATCTTGACCTTGGCTTGTTCTTTACCCCAACTCCTGTGCTGTATTTTTCCCTTTCCTTCTTATTTTGTCTTCCTACTGTATTTCCTTGTTTTTTTAGCTACCTGGAATCCTTTCTGGAAATATATGGGGCATAAGTAAACTTTAAAAAGTTAACACAGAAAAAGAAAAAATATTTATCACGTATGAAATGTAGAGATTTACTTATACTAAATGTAAACATATTTTGGCAGCCTGAGATCATTGGCAGAATACGTTACCAAATGATCTAATTATGCACTATATTTTCTTAAATTACTAAAAACACTTCCTCATATATGCCTTTCTCTGTCTTACATTTGTCTTGCACCCAACCAATAGTATGGAACTCACCATATGTACCAACACCTGGAATTGGTTCATCCAAAAGATCCAGTAAATGTGTAGAACTATTAATGCTGCCTCCATTTGTCATTGTATAATGAGTTCCTACAGAGGAAAAAAGGAAAGATGAATATGTTTTAGAAGAGACAAGGCCGGCCGTGGTGGCCCAAGCCTGTAATCCCAACACTTCGGGAGGCCGAGACGGGCGGATCACGAGGTCAGGAGATCGAGACCATCCTGGCGAACACAGTGAAACCCCGTCTCTACTAAAAATACAAAAAACTAGCCGGGCGAGGTGGCAGGCGCCTGTAGTCCCAGCTACTCCGGAGGCTGAGGCAGGAGAATGGCGTGAACCCGGGAGGCAGAGCTTGCAGTGAGCTGAGATCCGGCCACTGCACTCCAGCCTGGGCGACAGAGCAAGACTCCGTCTCAAAAAAAAAAAAAAAAAAAAAAAAAAAGAAGAGACAATAGTGAGCTATGTGACCTTCTGAGAAGTTCATTAAGTCATACAGAAATGATATCACTTGAAATCATTTCAATTAGGGAAAAATGCTAAGAAAAATTATCCTAAACTTGGAAATAAGGTCAAAAGATTATGGCATGTCCTTTTAAAGTCAAATTCAAATGTCAACACAATTAGCCTGCATAATAGTCACCTGATGCTCTGGAAAATTTTAAATGAAACCATTTACTACTGATTAGGGAATAGACTCTGTATAGAAAATGATTTGTAAAAGATATATTGAAAATAGTAATTTGTATCTGCTAAAATAAAAATGAATTCTGTCCAGTAGAAAAAATAACCCTTAGAGTTGTGGTTTTATTTGTTTTTGCCCTGCAAGAATTTGCTTTCTTTCACTGATGCTATCTATACACTTCAGTCTCATACATCCTCCTCTGAATCAGCCCTGTCATCAGGTTGATTCCCTCAGGAGAGTCAAATTAACTTGGCACATGTAACTATGTATCTTATAAGAGTATCACAGACTTGAGAAATGTATCAGGAAGGACATTAAAAGATAGCTCAAGAAAAAGAAATACAAGTGCCTTTAAATATGAAAATAAGGTGAATCTAACACATAAAAAGAAATGCAAATCAAATCCACAATATCATTTTCCTCTATCAGATTATAAAGATAAAGCGTGTGAATGCACTAAGTTAGCGAAGGTAGAAAGAAAGAGGTCCTATCACAAAATTAGTAGTTTAAGTATGAAATGGAATAATCCCTTTGGGAAGGTGAAAGCTAATAAAATTTAATATACACAGATGCTCTTCAATCGAGCAAGTTCACTTCTAAGTTTTTTTTTCTTGCAGCTACTCTTGCATAAATCCTTGAATAAACCCATAAATTATGCACAATGTGGGCAGAACATCTTACTATGTGCTATAGAAAGAAAACAAAAACATATTAATGCCAAAGTGCTTATAATCTAAAACAGGTTGGCAAAGAGCTAGAGTAAATATTTTAGGCTTTGGATGCCACACGGCTGCAACAACTCAATTCTGCCATAGCAGCACAAAACAAATCATAGATAATATGTACATGAATGAGTCTGAATGTGTTCCAATAAAACTTTATTTACAGAACAGGTGAAGGACAGGATTTGGCACATGGCTCATAGTCTGTCAATCCCTGATCTAAAGTGTGTACAGCAGACTTTATAACTGAAGACTTCTATTAAGAATTTTTTTATGTAAATAGCACTTTTCTATACAGTGTCAAAGACACAAAGATAATTTAAAAAAAAAAACTGTCCCCGACTTCCAGGTGCAATATATTATAATATTTTTATAATATAACAAATTATATTTCAAAACAAAGTTCAAATATTGAAGTTCCCAGGTTGCAATATTCTTTGACTACAATTTTAGTCATGTTACCTATATTTAATTGTTAAAAAGAAAAAAGTCGGTAGCACCTGAAACTAGGTGGGATTAATCTAAGAAAATTTCCTTAAAATGAATTTTAAATTGTAATTTGAAATTAATTAGGCTATGGTTTTACAATGAGAATTATACCTGTACATGCCATGTTAGATACGCTTAACACCTATTTCTGAAAGAAGAAACATATGATATGAGTATAATCTGTAAAAGACAATTTATATTACTCTTAGAAAAAGAGTTTTTGGGCCAGGTGCCATGGCTCATGCCTGTAATCCCAGGATTTTTGAAGGCCAAGATGGGTGGATTGCTTGAGCTCAGAAATTTGAAACCAGCTTGGGTAACATGGCAAAACTCCACCTCTACTAAAAATACAAAAAAATAAAAAATAAAACTGGGCATGGTGGTATGTGCCTGTAGTCCCAGTCACTCATTAGGCTAGGTTGGGAGAATTGCTTGAGCCCAGGTCAGTCGAGGTTGCAGTGAGCCATGATCATGCCACTGCATTTCAACCCAGGCCAGAGAGCAAGATGCTGTCGAAAGCATAGGGAGGGAAGGGAGGGGAGGGGAGGGGAGGGGAGGGGAGGGGAGGGGAGGGAAGGGAGGGGAAGGGAGGGGAAGGGAGGGGAAGGGAGGGGAAGGGAGGGGAAGGGAAGGGAGGGGAAGGGAAGGGTGGGGAAGGGAAGGGAGGGGAAGGAAGGGGAAGGGAAGGGAGGGGAAGGGAAGGGAGGGGAAGGGAGGGGAAGGGAGGGGAGGGGAGGGGAAGGGAGGGGAAGGGAGGGGAGGGGAAGGGAGGGGAAGGGAGGGGAAGGGAGGGGAAGGGAGGGGAAGGGAAGAGAGAAAAAAAAGTAAAGAGAAGGAAGGGAAGGGAGGGGAAGGGAGGGGAAGGGAGGGGAGGGAAGGGAGGGGAGGGGAAGGGAGCGAAGGAAGGGAGGGGAAGGGAGGGGGAGGGGAGGGAAGGGAAAAGGAGAACAGTTTAGAGTGTAAAAAACAGGCTTGGTAAGAAATATGATGATCCCGAGTGAATATTATTAGATTTGACAGTGGAAGTAAAGAGATACAAGCATTTTGGGAGGCAATTGGAAATACCTATCAAAATGTAAGGGTTCTACTTCTAGGAATTAATGTCACAAGTGCACAAAAGCTTAAATATTTTATTGAACCATTATTTGTAATACTGAAAAATTCAAACCAATGTAAATGTATCATCTATTGGTAATGAATTAAATTATGTACATTTATGCAGTTGAATATAATGCAGCAGTTAAAAAGAATAAGGTTGATCAATATATACTGATATAAAAACTTAGCCACAATATATTGTAGTTTTTTTAAAAGGGCCAGGTGTAGATCAGCATTTTTATATGCAAATTACTGTGTAAAATTTATTTTGGTTTAAAAATTATGCTTCATGTTCTAACCCAATGCAAGGAAGCTAAGAACCTTGAAAAAGGTTAAACAAAATGCTAACTAGAATAACCAGTGTAGAGAACATAAATGACCTGATGGAGATGAAAAACACAGCACAAGAACTTCATGAAGAAGTGTCAATTGACACAAAAAAGTGTCAATAGTGCTGTCAAAAGTGCTGAATCAATCAAGCAGAAGAAAGAATATCAGTGATTGAAGATCAACTTAATAAAATAAAGCGAGAAGACAAGTATAGAGAAAAAAGAATAAAAAGGAACAAACAAAGCCTCCAAGAAATATGGGTTTATGTGAAAAGACCAAACCTACGTTTGCTTGATGTGCCTGAAAGTGATGGGGAGAATGGAACTAAGATGGAAAACACTCTTCAGTATGTGTTCCAGGAGAACTTCCCCAACCTAGCAAGACAGGCCAACATTCAAATTCAGGAAATACAGAGAACACCACAAAGATACTCCTTGAGAAGAGCAACCCTAAGACACATAATCTTCAGATTCACAAAGGTTGAAATGAAGAAAAAAATGTTAAGGGCAGCCAGAGAGAAAGGTCGGGTTACACACAAAGGGAAGCCCATCAGACTAACAGCAGATCTCTCAGCAGAAGCCCTACAAGCCAGAAGAGAGTGGGGACCAATATTCAACATTCTTAAAGAATTTTCAACCCAGGATTTCATATCCAGCCAAACCAAGCTTTATCAGTGAAGGAGAAATAAAATCCTTTACAAACAAGCAAATGCAGAGATTTTGTCACCACCAGGCCTGCCTTACAAGAGCTCCTGAAGGAAGCACTAAACATGGAAAGGAACAACTGGTACCACCCACCACAAAAACATACCAAATTGTAAAGTCCATCGACTCTATGAAGAAACTGCATCAGCTAACGGGCAAAACAACCAGCTAGCATCATAATGACAGGATTAAATTAACACATAACAATATTAATCTTAAATGTAAATGGGTTAAATGCCTCAATTAAAAGACACAGACTGGCAAACTGGATAAAGAGCCAAGACCCATCAGTGTGCTGTATTCAGGAGACCCATCTCATGTGCTAAGACACACATATGCTCAAAATAAAGGGATGGAGGAATATTTACCAAGCAAATGGAAAACACAAAAAACACAGGAGTTGCAATCATAATCTCTGATAAAACAGACTTTAAACCAATAAAGATCAAAAGAGACAAAGGAGGGCATTACATAATGGTAAAGGGATCAATGCAACAAGAAGGGCTAACTACCCTAAATATATATGCACCCAATAGAGGAGCACCCAAATTCATAATGCAGGTTCTTAAAGACCTACAAAGAGACTTAGATGCCCACACAATAATAGTAGGAAACTTTAATACACCACTGTCATTATTAGACAGATCAATGAGACAGAAAATTAACAAGGATATTCAGGACTTGAACTCAGCTCTGGACCAAGCGGACCTAATAGACATCTACAGAACTCTCCAATCCAATCAACAGAATATACATTCTTCTCAGCACCTCAATGCACTTATTGTTAACTTGACCACGTAATTGGAAGTAACACACTCCTCAGCAAATGCAAAAGAAGAGAAATTATAACAAACTGCTTCTCAGACCACAGTGCAATCAAACCAGAACTCAGGATTAAGAAACTCACTCAAAACCCAACATCTACATGGAAACTGAACAACCTGCTCCTGAACGACTACTGGGTAATTAACAAAATGATGGTAGAAATAAAGATGCTCTTTGAAACCAATGAGAACAAAGACACACTGGACCAGAATCTTTGGGACACATTTAAACCAGTGTGTAGAGGGAAATTTACAGCACTAAATCCCCAAAAGAGAAACAGGAATGATCTGAAATTGACACCCTCACATCAAAATTAAAAGAACTAGAGAAGCAACAGCAAACAAATTCAAAAGCTAGCAGAAGACAAGAAATAACTAAGATCAGAGCAGAACTGAAGGAGATAGAGACACAAAAAAACCCTTCAAAAAAATTAACGAATCCAGAAGCTGGTTTTTTGAAAAGATCAACAAAATACATAGACCACTAGCCAGACTAATAAGAAAAAAGAGAAGAATCAAATAGACGCAATGAAAGTGATATAGGGGTTATCACCACCAATCCCACAGAAATACAAACTAACATCAGAGAACACTGTAAACATCTCTATGCAAATAAACTAGAAAACGTACAAGAAATAGATAAATTCCTGGACACATACACCCTCCCAAGTCTAAACCAGGAAGAAGTCAAATCTCTGAATAGACCAATAACAAGTTCTGAAATTGAGGCAGTAATTAATAGCCTACCAACCAAAAAAGTCCAGGACCAGACAGATGCACACCTGAATTCTACCAGAGGTACAAAGAGGAGTTGGTATCATTCCTTCAGAAACTATTTCAAATATAGAAAAAGAGGGAATCCTCACTAACTCATTTTATGAGGACAGCATAATACCAAACCAAAACCTGGCAGACACACAATAAAAAAAAATTTCAGGCCAATATCCCTGATGAACATCGATGTGAATATCCTCAATAAAATACTGGCACACTGAGTTCAGCAGCACATCAAAAAGCTTATCCACCATGATCAAGTCAGCTTCATCCCTGGGATGCAAGGCTGGTTCAACATATGCAAGTCAATAAATGCAATCCATCACATAAACAGAACCAATGTCAAAAAAACACATGATTATCTCAATAGATGCAGAAAAGGCCTTCGACAAAATTCAACACCCCTTTATGCTAAAAACTCTCAATAAACTAGGTATTGATGGAAAGTATCTCAAAATAATAAGAGCTATCTATGACAAACTCACAGCCAATAGCATACTGAATGGGCAAAAACTGGAAAAATTCCCTTTGAAAACTGGCACAAGACAAGATGCCTTCTCTCACCACTCCTTTTCAACATAGTGTTGGAAGTTCTGGCTAGGGCAATCAGGCAAGAGAAAGAAATAAAGGTTTGCAGATAGGAAGAGAGGAAGCCAAACTCTGTCTGTTTGCAGATAACATGATTGTATATTTAGAAAACCCCATCATCTCAGCCCAAAATCTCCTTAAGCTGATAAGCAACTTCAGCAAAGTCTCAAGATTCAAAATCAATGTGCAAAAATCACAAGCATTCTTAGACACACAGAGAGCCAAATCATGAGTGAACTCCCATTCACAATTGCTTCAAAGAGAATAAAATACTTAGGAGTCCAGTGAAGGACCTCTTCAAGGAGAACTACAATCCACTGCCCAAGGAAATAAGAGAGGGCACAAACAAATGGAAACATATTCCATGCTCATGGATAGGAAAAATCAGTATGGTGAAAATGGCCACACTGCCCAAAGTAATTTATAGACTCAAGGCCATCCCCATCAAGCTACCATGGACTTTCTTCACAAAATTGGAAAAAACTACTTTAATGTTCATATGGAACCAGAAAAGAACCTGCCAAAAAAGACAATCCTAAGCAAAAAGAACAAAGCTGGAGGCATCACGCTACCTGACTTAACACTATACTACAAGGCTACAATAACCAAAACAGCATGGTACTGGTACCAAAACAGATATATAGACCAATGGAACAGAACAGGGACCTCAGAAATAACACCACACATCTACAACCATCTGATCTTTGACAAACCTGACAAAAACAAGGAATGGGGACAAGATTCCCTATGTAATGAATGGTTTTGGGAAAACTGGCTAGTCATATGCAGAAAACTGAAACTGGACCCCTTCCTTACACCTTATACAAAAATCAACTCAAGATGGATTAAAGACTTAAATGTAAGACATAAAATCATAAAAATCCTGGAAGAAAACCTGGGCAATACCATTCAGGACATAGGCATGGGCAAAGACTTCATGACTAAAACATTAAAAGCAATGGCAACAAAAGCCAAAATTGACAAATGGGATCTAATTAAAGAGCTTCTGCACAGCAAAATAAACTACCATCAGAGTGAACAGGCAACCTAGAGAATGGGAGAAAAGTTTTGCATTCTATCCATCTGACAGAGGTCTAATATCCAGAATCTACAAAGAACTTAAACAAATTTACAATAAAAAAACAAACAGCCCCATCAAAAAGTGGGCAAAGGATATGAACAGACACTTCTTAAAAGAAGACATTTATGCAGTCAACAAACATATGAAAAATGCTCATCATCACTGGTCATCAGAGAAACGCAAATCAAAACTACAATGAGATACCATCTCACACCAGTTAGAATGGCGATCATTAAAAAGTCAGGAAACAACAGATGCTCAAGAGGATGTGGAAAAATAGGAATGCTTTTACACTGCTGGTGGGAGTGTAAATTAGTTCAACCATTGTGGAAGACAGTGTGGTGATTCCTCCAGGATCTAGAACTAGAAATACCATTTGATCCAGCCATCCCATTACTGGGTATGTACCCAAAGGATTATAAATCATGCTACTATAAAGACGTACGCACACATATGTTTATTGTGGCACTATTCACAATAGCAAAGACTTGGAACCAACCCAAATGCCCATCAGTGATAGACTGGATAAAGAAAATGTGGCACATACACACCATGGAATACTATGCAGCCATAAAAAAGGATGAGTTCATGTCTTTGCAGGGATGTGGATGAAGCTGGAAACCATCATTCTCAGCAAAGTAACACAGGAACAGAAAACCAAACACTGCATGTTCTCACTCATAAGTGGGAGTTGAACAAGGAGAACACATGGACACAGAGAGGGGAACATCACACACTGGGGCCTGTCGGGGAGTGGTGGGCTAGGGGAGGGATAGCATTAGGAAAAATACCTAATTTCTCCTACGTATTTGACGAGTTGATGGGTGCAGCAAACCACCACGGCACGTGTATACCTATGTAACAAAACTGCATGTTCTGCACATGTACCCCAGAACTTGAAGTATAATTTTAAAAAAAGAAAAAAAAATTTGTTTCACAGGTATACTTATGAATACAGAGAAAACAGTGTGACCAAACATGAGACAACATATTAATAAAGGTTATCTCTGGGGACTAGAATTGTCAAATGCAGAAAATGAACTTTCATTTTCTACTTTGTACTTATAGGTGTACATATATGTATAAACACACACACAATATTTTCACAGGACCATGGATACAGCTATGAAAATAGAGACATTCTAATGAATTCAATCATCATTTAGTAAGAGAGCAACAAACTGTTACCAAAAGGCCCAGATTCTAGTTCTGGACAGTTGAGTAACTTTATATGTCACCTTTAAATATTAAGTATCTATCAGCATCCTTGACAGTTGTATGATATATGCTACAGTTTATAATAAAGATACATAAACAAAGAAACATTTAAATTTTTTTCAAAGCACTATGAACTTTGAAAACCTCACACATAATTTCAAATAGGTGATTTTAGCATAAGTGATTATAAATTATATCCTCAAATTATTTAGTAATGCAGATTTTAATGCCAAAAATTACCCAGAGTTTATTATTGAAAATGTAACTAATTATTTGATATAGAATATAAGAAGTGGCACTCTATACTAATGTTTAAAAAAACACTGTAAAAATAAAACACAAGATATGTTTATTTTATTATAGGACTTTTAAGGAATGGAGCAAAATTACCAGACTACTCTTGCCATCTTTCTGGTTTAAACAAATGCATTCTCCTGTGTTTACAGATAAATAAAAAATTATATATGTTAAAGCCAGAATCTGAACTTTTCGTAATCACTATAAACATTCTTAAACTAGAGCAAGAGATCATTTGAAATCAATTTGGGTGGTGGGATAAGGGAGGAATGCACAAAGAACCACGATGCCAATACTATTAACTAATTTTGTTACCGCTGAGATATAAGCCAAATAAACTATAGAGAAAGTTTTTTTGATAATTCTAAGAGGCAGTAAGAACAGACATGAATATAGAAGGGGATAATATTTTAAACAGTGTAATAGTACTAATAAATGTTTGTTTGCTTTTACCAGGTCCAACAGGGTTCTCGCTTATCTCCCTATTTATTACTTTAAATGCCTGCCTTGGAAGCCCAGAGTGGTGGTCCACGTCTGTAATCCCAGCACTTTGGTAGGCTAAGGAGGACAGATAGATTGAGTTCAAGAGTTGCAGACCAGCCTGGGCAACATGGCAAAACACCATCTCTACAAAAACTAGCTGGGCATGGTGGTGTGCACCTGTAATCCCAGCTACTCAGGAGGCTGAACTGGGAGGACTGCTGGAGCCTGGGAAGTAGAGGCTGAAGTGAGCTGTGATTACACCAATGCACTCCAGCCTGGGCGACAGAGCAAAACTCTGTCTCCAAAAAAAAAAAAAGTGTACCTTGGAAAGGTGTAAAAATTCTAAAAGGAGAGTGGCGCACTGATTTGAGTGTTTTAGCAGAAGTACTCCAAAAAATATATATAATAATAACTGATACCATTCTTGGCCAAAGGTTTAAAGGCCCAATCCCTGCATCATGATGCCCATGTTCATTTACATACAACACATACTCAAAAGCTTAAACTTAAAGATTTAATAAAGCTCTTCCCCGCCCCCCTCATCCTAATTTTATGTAGTGACTTCCACTTTGTAAAAGCTACCTGAAAGGCCACACATTTTCTTGAGAAAAAGCAATTGGAGAATAAATATATAAGGAACACTTATAGTATCTTGACATATGTGAGAATCTCTGACTCTGCTTTCCACATAATATTAAAACTGATCATTTAGAAAATGCATTTGCAGGGAAGAATCAAAAGGCACTTATGGCTTTCTGGTAAGATTTACAGTACTTCTGTGGTATTCTGACCAAAAATGCATAAAATGAATCTTACAAGGAAAAACCAGATACACCCAAACTAAGGGATATTCTGCAAAATATATGGATTGTACTCTGCAAAAATGTCAAGATTATGAAAGATAAAGAACTGAGGAACTGTTCTAGATTAAAACAACTAAATGTAACATGTGCTCCAGGATTAGCTCCTAGACCAGGAAAAAAACCTTTTTTCTTTTGTACTAAAGGACACAGTGGGACAACTGGCATACTGGAAAATGGTCTGCGGATCATGTCATAGTATGGTATCAACATAAACGTTCTGATTTTGAAAAGTGTAGAAGTGTACAGTAGCTACACAGAAGAAAATGCCCTTTCTTGAGGGAATACACACTGAAGTATTTAGGAATAAAAGCATGTTACATCTGCATTTTACTCTTTACATGGCTCAGAAAAAAATACATAGTGCATACATGCCCTGTATCTATATAAAATGCTACTTATTGCATATAATGGCATATACAGTACTTGGAGAATAGAGACATAATGAACAAATGTGGTAAAATATTAACATTTCAGGAACTGGGGTGACAGGTATATGGGATTCTCTGCACTATTTTTAAACTTCTGTAAGTCTGAAGTTACTTTAAGAAAAAGCCTACTATGAAATATTTTGCAAACTTTGTTTTCCCTCCTACATTGCCCTTCTCTGGGTAGAGCTGAAGAAACATGGACTACTGATCTTATTCTCTTCATGCAAAAAATAAAAAGTGAAATTTCTATACCACTTAACATGTATCGGTAATACATCGCTAGCCCCACTTAAAGAATTTCCAGGCTATTTGCAGCATGAAGACAATAAGCAAACAAAACATATATCTCTCCAATAGACTTATGAATGACGAAGTGGAAAAGTACAGACTGCTGTTCTCACTTTTATGAGGTATAAAAAGGTACAGTAGTGCAATACACATTTACATCAGACATGTGTCTTGCTTTCAGTGACTTTCAAATAATTACTCTGTGGAAACTACTCTTAACATCTCAATTTACAGAACGATTCAGCAATTCAAAATCTCTGAAAACCAGAAAATTTTCAAACATCCAAACATTTACTTTAGTATGTGACATTTCAAATATTTCTCTTATAAATTTTATAATTTGTTCTGTCAAACATGGAAACCTATTCGAAAGGGAGGAAAAGGAAAATTTCTATCCTAAACTGGGGAGAAGTCACTGTATTTCTAATGTGAAAAGAAATTTTAAAGGTATTATGTTTTCTAACAATAACAATGGCTTTAAAATAATCCTATTGCACTGTTTCTTTGCATATAATTCTCTGAAACCTAGATTAGTGTAAGATATAACTTACAGCCAGGCGCAGTGGCTCACGCTTGTAATCCCAGCACTTTGGGAGGCCGAGGTGGGTGGATCACAAGGTCAGGAGTTCAAGACCAGCCTGGCCAAGATGCTGAAACCCCGTCTCCCCTATAAACACAAAAATGAGCTGGGCGTGGTGGAAGGCGCCTGTAATTCCAGCTACTCAGGAGGCTGAGGCAGGAGAATTGCTTGAATCTGGTAGATGAAGGTTGCAGTTAGCCGAGATTGCACCACTGCACTCTAGCCTGGGCAACAGAGCAAGACTCTGTCTCAAAAAAAAAAAAAAAAAAAAAAAAAAGATGTAACTTATATAGGCTAAAATGAGATAGGTACAAAAAATTATGTATGTTAAAAAATTTTTTTAAAGCAACAGTATATCCAATTTTACCTCTCAATTTCATCTTACATATGAATAAAGCATGTATCTTTTAGGTACTGTCACAGCATAAAGTTCTCTTTTACATGAAGTACACCTCCTCTTTTCCTAAAATAATATTTCAAAGGCTGGGCGTGTAATCCCAGCACTTTGGGAGGCTGAGGCAGGCGGCTCACTTGAGGCCAGGAGTTTGAGACTAACCTGGCTAACACGGTGAAACTGCGACTCCATTAAAAATACAAAAATTAGCTAGGTGTGGTGGTGCACGTCTGTAGTCCCAGCTCCTCAGAAGGCTGAGGTGGGAAGACGGCTGGAGCCTTGGAGGCAGATGCTGCAGTGAGCCAAGATCACACCACTACACTCCAGCCTGGGCAACAGAGTGAAACCCTGCCTCAAAAAAAAAAAAAAAAAAAAAAAAATATATATATATATATATACATGCACACACACACACATAATATATATATACACACACATAAAAATATATATACACACACACATATACATAAAATTAGGAAAGTTAATTAGGAAAAATATGGCTTTTTTAAAACTGATATCTGGAGGAAACTCTAGAAGACAAAGAGAGGTCCTTAGGATGAAATAAATGTAGTAGTGAGACTGCAGCTTCCTTGATTATGCCTTTCTTTCTCTCCTTAGTAAAAGCTCTTCTTAAGATTTTATTTTATTTTATTTATATGTATTTTTTGAGGCAGAGTCTCGCTTTGTTGCCCAGGCTGGAGTGCAGTGGCGCGATCTCGGCTCACTGCAAGTTCCGCCTCCCGGGTTCACGCCATTCTCCTGCCTCAGCCTCCTGCGTAGTTGGGACTACAGGCGCCCACCATCACGCCCAGCTAATTTTTTAAATTTTTACTAGAGATGGGGTTTCACCGCGTTAGCCAGGATGGTCTCAATCTCCTGACCTCGTGATCTGCCTGCCTCGGCCTCCCAAAGTGCTGGGATTACAGGCATGAGCCACTGTGCTGGGCCACAGTTAGATGTCACTAACCTAAAATGACAGGATTTGCCTTGGACCTCCCATTTCTCAAAGTATATGCAGTTCTCACTTACCTGTGAAAACCGTAGTGGAGCTGTAGTGGAATACCTCTAGGAAAGACTAAGCAAGTTTCCTTATTCCACACTATTTTCTTGACCCCTCCACACACCTTCCCCACACCAATTCAGTCAGAGACATCCATTGCCATAGGAAAAGAAATACAAAGCAGAGCATGGAGAACATGATTTGATATTACGGTATCCCAGTTTCAAATGTAGGCTTCTGAAACCCAAAGAGAAGAAAAATTCTTTTTTTTTTTTTTAATTTAAGTTCTGGGATACATGTTTAGAATGTGCAGGTCTGTTACACAGGTACACATGTGCCATGTGGTTTGCTGCCTTTACCAACCCATCATCTAGGTTTTAAACCCTGAATGCATTAGGTATTGTCCTAATGCTCTCTCTCCCCTTGTCCCCCACCCCCCGACAGGCCTCCCTGTGTGATGTTCCCCTCCCTGTGTCCATGTGCTCTCACCATTCAGCTCTCACCATTCAACTCTCACTTATAAGTGAGAACATGCAGTGTTTGATTTTCTATTTCTGTGTTAGTTCGCTGAGAACAATGGATTCCAGCTTCATCCATGTCCCTACGAAGGACATGATCTCATTCTTTTTTATGGGTGCATAGTATTCCACAGTATATATGTGTCACATTTTCTTTATCCAGTCTACCACTGATGGACATTTGGGTTGGTTCGAAATCTTTGCTATTGTAAATAGTGCTATAATAAACATATGTGTGCATGTCTATAGCAGAATGATTTATAATCCTTTGGTATATACTCAGTAATAGGACTGCTGGGTCAAATGGCATTTCTGGTCCTAGATCCTTGAGGAATTGCCACACTGTCTTCCACAATGGTTGAGCTAATTTACACTCCCACCAACAATGTGAAAGCGTTCCTATTTCTCCACAGCCTTACCCACATCTATTGCTTTTTGACTTTTTATAATAATCACCACTGCGACTCACGTGAGATGATATCTCATTGTGGTTTTGATTTTCATTTCTCTAATGATCAGTGACGATGAATACAACTTACAAGGGATGTGAAGGACCTCTTCAAGGAGAACTACAAACCACCGCTCAAGGAAATAAGAAAGGACACAAACAAATGGAAAAACATTCCATGCTCATGGATAGGAAAAATTAACATCATGAAAATCTCCATACTGCCCAAAGTAATTTACAGATTCAATGCTATTTCCATCAAGCTACCATTGCCTTTTTTCGCAAAATTAGAAAAACCTACTTTAAATTTCATATGGAACCAAAAAAGAGCCCGTATAACCAAAAGAATCCTAAACAAAATTAACAAAGCTGGAGGCATCATGCTACCTGACTTCAAATTATATTACAAGGCTACAGTAACCAAAACAGCACAGTACTGGTACCAAAACACATATACAAACCAACGAAACAGAACAAAGGCCTCAGAAATAACACCACACATGTACTATCATCTGATCTTCAACAAACTTGACAAAAACAAGCAACGGGAAAGGAATCCCTATTTAATAAATGGTGCTGGGAAAACTGGCTAGCCATATGCAGAAAACTGGAACTGGACCCCTTCCTTACACCTTACACAAAAATTAACTCAAGATGGATTTAAGGCTTAAATGTAAAACCCAAAAGCATGAAAACCTAGCCAATACCATTCAGGACGTAGGCATTGGCAAAGACTTCATGACTAAAACACCAAAAGCAATGGCGACAAAAGCCAAAATTGACAAATGGGATCTAATTAAACTAAAGAGCTTCTGCACAGCAAAAGAAACTATCATCAGAGTGAACAGGCAACCTACAGAATGGGAGAAAATTTTTGCAATCTATCCATCTGACAAAGGTCTAGTATCCAGAATCTACAAGGAACTTAAACAAATGTACAAGGAAAAAAAAAACAAACGACCCCATCAAAAAGTGGGCAAAGTATATGAACAGACACTTCTCAAAAGGAGACATTTATGCGGCCAACAAACATACAAAAAGACTGATTCTTAATAGTCAAAACTTTGAATTCAAAAGATGGGTCTCTGGGTTCAAAAAGCTTTAAGTAAACAGGATTAGGGTTTCTGCAATAAGCCAGATGTAGAACCAACTTTACCTAACTACATGAGGATTGTTGGGGAGGAGAAAAAAGGGAATCAAGTAAACAAGAGAGTTAGAAATGTTAAAGTGGTGACTGGCTTGAGCCTTTTACATTTTCTAAAAGTGAGATATAGGTAAGATCACACTAACCACACATACAAGTTGATTTTTTTCATTCATACCTCCTAAAAATTATGTCACGTCATTAAAAGTACACGCATATTTTCAGTGACTTCAGATAACTGTATTTGTCATAACATACTATAATTTGTTCACTTTATTTTTTTAGAGATGGGGTCTTGCTCTGCCACCTAGGTTGGAAAGCAGTGGTGGAATCATAGCTCACTAGAGCCTCAAACCTAGGCTCAAGCAATCATCCTGCCTCAGCCTCCCAAGTAGCTGGGACTGCAGGGAAGCACCACCACACCTGGCTACGTACTACAATTTAAACAAAACTTCAGGTTGGTTTAACATTATGAACATTATCTAACATATATGTATCTGCTCAGCCATCCTCTTTTTCAATTAATTTTTACAATTTTAAGTCTTTTCTTATTCTCGACTTTTTCTCCAACCCCACTACCAGATATTCAATACTAATAACCAGGTATATTTCCAAATTTAAAATAATCATATTATCCATTTATTATCCTCACATTAGGGTTAGTATTTATATAATGGAACCTGATTGTTTTGCCCACTTGGTATCTCCTTCCCCTTCTTTCTATAATAGAACCCAATTATTTTAAGGAAACTTCTGTCTCTCACTGCATGCAGGCCTGGTAAAGGTATCAATCAAGGTACCTGCTCCTCCCCAGCTAAAGAAAACACACAGATCCAAGTTAGATCAATCAAACTGTGGCTCCTAGAAATGTAAATCTTGGCACAGTGGTAATCCGAACCAATTGATTTTAATAGCTGAACCTTCAAGAGGACATAGGATAATTCCATAGTTCCTGTTACCTAAATATCCAGCTCTTGGATAAGAAAGTATGACCTGAAAGTAGCTGCCAAGTTTAAGACAAAAAAAAAAAAAAATCAAAAACTTTTTTGGAGAGCTGACTACCAGATGCCCGTGACTACTATTCTACTACCCAACTCTACTATCTCCTGGCTGAAAAACAGTAACAAAAAAGACTGGAAAAAAGATCACTTTTCTTCCAGGTGGCCTAGTAGAGAAATTCCATGACTTTACTGCACTTTGAGGTCAGAAAGACCTACAGTCAAATTCCAGCTCTGCCTCCCATTAGTTCTGTGATCTAGCACAAGTTAACTTATTAACCTCTTTGAGTACCTTGGTTTTGTTACTCACTTCTACTAGAGTATGGTATGTGGACTGGAGATACATTACGTAAAACATTTAATAATACTACACTTGACAAATAGTAGAAAAACAATAAACACAAGCTATTATTTCTGCTCAAATACTTGAGTATTTAAAATTTCATCAGAAAAGCCAGGTGCAGTGGTGCACACCTGTAGTCCCAGCTAATTAGGACGCTGTGGCAGGAGGCTGTGTCGTTTGAGCCCAGGAGTTCAAGGCAGCCTGGGAAACATAGTGAGATCTCATATCTATTTAAACAACAAACCAAAAACAAACCCCCCCCACACACACTTCAGCATGTTGCATTATATTACTCATATGACTAAGTTATAATACTGCTTAACCAAAAGACTAACAATATGACAAAGAAAGCCAAAAAAACAAAACGAAACAAAAGTCTGGCTGGACGCAGTGGCTCACGCCTGTAATCTCAGAACTTTGGGAGGCTAAGGCAGGTGGATCATGAGGTCAGGAGTTCAAGAGCAGCCTGGCCAATATGGTAAAACCCCATCTCTACTAAAAATACAAAAATTAGCCGGGCATAGTGGCATACACCTGTAGCCCCAGCTACTTGGGAGGCTGAGAAAGGAGAATCACTTGAACCCGGGAGGTGGAGGTTGCAGTGAGCAGAGGTTGCGCCACTGCACTCCAACCTGGGCGACAGAGTGAGATCCATCTCAAAATGAAAAAAAAGTCTTAAAATTTTGGACACTAAGTTCTTCTACAACTGTATATTGAGCAAAAATCAATTTTTTTAACAGATAACTTAATTCATTATGCCTGGTACGGACACAGAAACAAATTCTTAAAATGCATGATTCATGAATTTCATAGTTCAGACATTACCAATACTGAAATACCTCCAGTAAGCAGGAAAAATTATTCAATCGATGAACTAAAACTGGCTTGCAACCTTCTTGCAAAAATAACTCTATTAAGAAGATTGTTTTGCCTTATTTTATTTTTTTCAGAGACAGGGAACTTTATAAAGATCAAGCACACCTATGGAAACACAAATCCATTATTTCCTAATATGTGTAATCTAAACAAAAAGACTTAAATTTACCTGTAGGAAAATTATTTAAAATTATTCATTATTCTTTTTCCAATTGAGTGACAGTGGTTAAAAAGAAAAAAAAAGTATTCATTATTCTTTAAAGAAATATTTTTTCTACTCGGGAGGCTAAGGCAGGAGAATGGCGTGAACCTTGGAAGCCGAGCTTGCAGTGAGCCAAGATCGCGCCACCGTACTCCAGCCTGGGGGACAGGGCAAGACTCCACCTCAAAAAAAAAGAAATATTTTTTTCTAGTGAGGAAAGATAGTCTTTTGAATAAATGATGCCAGGACAACTGGCTATTCACATGTAAAACAATGAAATTGTACCTCTCCCTCATACTATATATAAAAATTAACTAAAAATTGATCCTAGATCTAAAGAGCTAAAACTATAAAATACAGGAGTAAATTTTTGTGTTCTTGAGTTAGGCAGTAGTTTTTTAGATATGACACCAATACACAAGAGAGAAAAGAAAAAAACAGATAAACTGAACTACATCAGTATTAAAATCATCTTTCCCATGCAGAGGTCACTGTTATCTAGCTCATGTCTAATAATAACAGTAAGAATAGCTAATTTTAATTAAGTTAATGTGCGCCAGACATTGTTCTCAGGACATTACATATATTAGTTCATATAATACTCCCAACAACATGACACAGGTACTATTATCTCCACTTTATACATTTGGAAAACAAGATGCTGAGAGTTAAACAGGCCCAAGGTTACACAGCTAGCAAGTAGGAGAACAGGGATTCAAACTCTAGCACTTTGATTCTCAAGTCACTAAAATAATTTCACTGTTGGTTTACATGTATACTTTAAGAAATGTGGACAACCTTCTCTCAGAGTAGGTTAAGAACTATTACATGATGCCTTCTCCCAAACACATATGTATATGCACTTAGCCTTTGGACAATAAATACAATCCTACTCTTCACCATCACTATCCCTCTTTGCCTTTGGTTGCAGTTCACTTTTTCCTATATTATTTAAAATGCTGCAGTGCAAAACTGCAGAAGTGGTGAGCACTGCTTTGCTCCCAGCACTCACATCCTTATGCTTTACAGAAGTTTATGATAATAGTGCATCCCCATTCTCACCCTCAGTTGTTCCCGACATCTTATGCCACAGGAAGTGTACCTTTACCCCAGGTGTACTTACAAACAGGTTTTCAAACTAATTTTTAGCTTTTGAAATGTTTTTGCAAAAAAAAGTTGAGATACGTTTCTCACTGACATAGTATATAGATATGTACTTAAATAAAACCAAAGTTTAGAAACAATGCTTACTCTTACTAGTTGGTATATACTGATATTTTACTTTCTGCTTTTTTAATCTTTCCTTTTAAAATACTGGTCACAATTCAACTGGTTTCATGATCAACATGTTAAAACTTGAAGTTTGACAAACACTGAACTAGAAAAATATAGGCATTAATAAAATTGTCTGCTTTCCCATAAATACAAATATAATTTTACCCACAAGCTTTCCACAAATATTTGCTGAACTGAACTTTAAAAAACAAAACAAAACAAAACAAAACAAAACAAAAAACCTTAATTGCTGCACCTTAAACTGAGCTTATTAGTAAATATCACAGTGACACTGGTAGGAGCCTAAGTCTTTTCTCAAAGGGGTTTATCCAAATAATGGTTTTACATGAAAAAAATGCATATAGTTATTTAATAAGAGTTCCTTGTTACCTCTGTGATCAATCTCCAAAGATGTGAAATGGTGATCCTTGTCATTTAAGTTCATAATGCAGATTACTGTTACATAAGACACAGACAGGCCGGGTGCGGTGGCTCAAGCCTGTAATCCCAGCACTCTGGGAGGCCGAGACGGGTGGATCACGAGGTCAGGAGATCGAGACCATCCTGGCTAACACCGTGAAACCCCGTCTCTACTAAAAATACAAAAATTAGCTAGGTGTGGTGGTGCACGTCTGTAGTCCCAGCTCCTCAGAAGGCTGAGGTGGGAAGACGGCTGGAGCCTTGGAGGCAGATGCTGCAGTGAGCCAAGATCACACCACTACACTCCAGCCTGGGCAACAGAGTGAAACCCTGCCTCAAAAAAAAAAAAAAAAAAAAAAAAATATATATATATATATACATGCACACACACACATAATATATATATACACACACATAAAAATATATATACACACACACATATACATAAAATTAGGAAAGTTAATTAGGAAAAATATGGCTTTTTTAAAACTGATATCTGGAGGAAACTCTAGAAGACAAAGAGAGGTCCTTAGGATGAAATAAATGTAGTAGTGAGACTGCAGCTTCCTTGATTATGCCTTTCTTTCTCTCCTTAGTAAAAGCTCTTCTTAAGATTTTATTTTATTTTATTTATATGTATTTTTTGAGGCAGAGTCTCGCTTTGTTGCCCAGGCTGGAGTGCAGTGGCGCGATCTCGGCTCACTGCAAGTTCCGCCTCCCGGGTTCACGCCATTCTCCTGCCTCAGCCTCCTGCGTAGTTGGGACTACAGGCGCCCACCATCACGCCCAGCTAATTTTTTAAATTTTTACTAGAGATGGGGTTTCACCGCGTTAGCCAGGATGGTCTCAATCTCCTGACCTCGTGATCTGCCTGCCTCGGCCTCCCAAAGTGCTGGGATTACAGGCATGAGCCACTGTGCTGGGCCACAGTTAGATGTCACTAACCTAAAATGACAGGATTTGCCTTGGACCTCCCATTTCTCAAAGTATATGCAGTTCTCACTTACCTGTGAAAACCGTAGTGGAGCTGTAGTGGAATACCTCTAGGAAAGACTAAGCAAGTTTCCTTATTCCACACTATTTTCTTGACCCCTCCACACACCTTCCCCACACCAATTCAGTCAGAGACATCCATTGCCATAGGAAAAGAAATACAAAGCAGAGCATGGAGAACATGATTTGATATTACGGTATCCCAGTTTCAAATGTAGGCTTCTGAAACCCAAAGAGAAGAAAAATTCTTTTTTTTTTTTTAATTTAAGTTCTGGGATACATGTTTAGAATGTGCAGGTCTGTTACACAGGTACACATGTGCCATGTGGTTTGCTGCCTTTACCAACCCATCATCTAGGTTTTAAACCCTGAATGCATTAGGTATTGTCCTAATGCTCTCTCTCCCCTTGTCCCCCACCCCCCGACAGGCCTCCCTGTGTGATGTTCCCCTCCCTGTGTCCATGTGCTCTCACCATTCAGCTCTCACCATTCAACTCTCACTTATAAGTGAGAACATGCAGTGTTTGATTTTCTATTTCTGTGTTAGTTCGCTGAGAACAATGGATTCCAGCTTCATCCATGTCCCTACGAAGGACATGATCTCATTCTTTTTTATGGGTGCATAGTATTCCACAGTATATATGTGTCACATTTTCTTTATCCAGTCTACCACTGATGGACATTTGGGTTGGTTCGAAATCTTTGCTATTGTAAATAGTGCTATAATAAACATATGTGTGCATGTCTATAGCAGAATGATTTATAATCCTTTGGTATATACTCAGTAATAGGACTGCTGGGTCAAATGGCATTTCTGGTCCTAGATCCTTGAGGAATTGCCACACTGTCTTCCACAATGGTTGAGCTAATTTACACTCCCACCAACAATGTGAAAGCGTTCCTATTTCTCCACAGCCTTACCCACATCTATTGCTTTTTGACTTTTTATAATAATCACCACTGCGACTCACGTGAGATGATATCTCATTGTGGTTTTGATTTTCATTTCTCTAATGATCAGTGACGATGAATACAACTTACAAGGGATGTGAAGGACCTCTTCAAGGAGAACTACAAACCACCGCTCAAGGAAATAAGAAAGGACACAAACAAATGGAAAAACATTCCATGCTCATGGATAGGAAAAATTAACATCATGAAAATCTCCATACTGCCCAAAGTAATTACAGATTCAATGCTATTTCCATCAAGCTACCATTGCCTTTTTTCGCAAAATTAGAAAAACCTACTTTAAATTTCATATGGAACCAAAAAAGAGCCCGTATAACCAAAAGAATCCTAAACAAAATTAACAAAGCTGGAGGCATCATGCTACCTGACTTCAAATTATATTACAAGGCTACAGTAACCAAAACAGCACAGTACTGGTACCAAAACACATATACAAACCAACGAAACAGAACAAAGGCCTCAGAAATAACACCACACATGTACTATCATCTGATCTTCAACAAACTTGACAAAAACAAGCAACGGGAAAGGAATCCCTATTTAATAAATGGTGCTGGGAAAACTGGCTAGCCATATGCAGAAAACTGGAACTGGACCCCTTCCTTACACCTTACACAAAAATTAACTCAAGATGGATTTAAGGCTTAAATGTAAAACCCAAAAGCATGAAAACCTAGCCAATACCATTCAGGACGTAGGCATTGGCAAAGACTTCATGACTAAAACACCAAAAGCAATGGCGACAAAAGCCAAAATTGACAAATGGGATCTAATTAAACTAAAGAGCTTCTGCACAGCAAAAGAAACTATCATCAGAGTGAACAGGCAACCTACAGAATGGGAGAAAATTTTTGCAATCTATCCATCTGACAAAGGTCTAGTATCCAGAATCTACAAGGAACTTAAACAAATGTACAAGGAAAAAAAAAACAAACGACCCCATCAAAAAGTGGGCAAAGTATATGAACAGACACTTCTCAAAAGGAGACATTTATGCGGCCAACAAACATACAAAAAGACTGATTCTTAATAGTCAAAACTTTGAATTCAAAAGATGGGTCTCTGGGTTCAAAAAGCTTTAAGTAAACAGGATTAGGGTTTCTGCAATAAGCCAGATGTAGAACCAACTTTACCTAACTACATGAGGATTGTTGGGGAGGAGAAAAAAGGGAATCAAGTAAACAAGAGAGTTAGAAATGTTAAAGTGGTGACTGGCTTGAGCCTTTTACATTTTCTAAAAGTGAGATATAGGTAAGATCACACTAACCACACATACAAGTTGATTTTTTTCATTCATACCTCCTAAAAATTATGTCACGTCATTAAAAGTACACGCATATTTTCAGTGACTTCAGATAACTGTATTTGTCATAACATACTATAATTTGTTCACTTTATTTTTTTAGAGATGGGGTCTTGCTCTGCCACCTAGGTTGGAAAGCAGTGGTGGAATCATAGCTCACTAGAGCCTCAAACCTAGGCTCAAGCAATCATCCTGCCTCAGCCTCCCAAGTAGCTGGGACTGCAGGGAAGCACCACCACACCTGGCTACGTACTACAATTTAAACAAAACTTCAGGTTGGTTTAACATTATGAACATTATCTAACATATATGTATCTGCTCAGCCATCCTCTTTTTCAATTAATTTTTACAATTTTAAGTCTTTTCTTATTCTCGACTTTTTCTCCAACCCCACTACCAGATATTCAATACTAATAACCAGGTATATTTCCAAATTTAAAATAATCATATTATCCATTTATTATCCTCACATTAGGGTTAGTATTTATATAATGGAACCTGATTGTTTTGCCCACTTGGTATCTCCTTCCCCTTCTTTCTATAATAGAACCCAATTATTTTAAGGAAACTTCTGTCTCTCACTGCATGCAGGCCTGGTAAAGGTATCAATCAAGGTACCTGCTCCTCCCCAGCTAAAGAAAACACACAGATCCAAGTTAGATCAATCAAACTGTGGCTCCTAGAAATGTAAATCTTGGCACAGTGGTAATCCGAACCAATTGATTTTAATAGCTGAACCTTCAAGAGGACATAGGATAATTCCATAGTTCCTGTTACCTAAATATCCAGCTCTTGGATAAGAAAGTATGACCTGAAAGTAGCTGCCAAGTTTAAGACAAAAAAAAAAAAAAATCAAAAACTTTTTTGGAGAGCTGACTACCAGATGCCCGTGACTACTATTCTACTACCCAACTCTACTATCTCCTGGCTGAAAAACAGTAACAAAAAAGACTGGAAAAAAGATCACTTTTCTTCCAGGTGGCCTAGTAGAGAAATTCCATGACTTTACTGCACTTTGAGGTCAGAAAGACCTACAGTCAAATTCCAGCTCTGCCTCCCATTAGTTCTGTGATCTAGCACAAGTTAACTTATTAACCTCTTTGAGTACCTTGGTTTTGTTACTCACTTCTACTAGAGTATGGTATGTGGACTGGAGATACATTACGTAAAACATTTAATAATACTACACTTGACAAATAGTAGAAAAACAATAAACACAAGCTATTATTTCTGCTCAAATACTTGAGTATTTAAAATTTCATCAGAAAAGCCAGGTGCAGTGGTGCACACCTGTAGTCCCAGCTAATTAGGACGCTGTGGCAGGAGGCTGTGTCGTTTGAGCCCAGGAGTTCAAGGCAGCCTGGGAAACATAGTGAGATCTCATATCTATTTAAACAACAAACCAAAAACAAACCCCCCCCACACACACTTCAGCATGTTGCATTATATTACTCATATGACTAAGTTATAATACTGCTTAACCAAAAGACTAACAATATGACAAAGAAAGCCAAAAAAACAAAACGAAACAAAAGTCTGGCTGGACGCAGTGGCTCACGCCTGTAATCTCAGAACTTTGGGAGGCTAAGGCAGGTGGATCATGAGGTCAGGAGTTCAAGAGCAGCCTGGCCAATATGGTAAAACCCCATCTCTACTAAAAATACAAAAATTAGCCGGGCATAGTGGCATACACCTGTAGCCCCAGCTACTTGGGAGGCTGAGAAAGGAGAATCACTTGAACCCGGGAGGTGGAGGTTGCAGTGAGCAGAGGTTGCGCCACTGCACTCCAACCTGGGCGACAGAGTGAGATCCATCTCAAAATGAAAAAAAAGTCTTAAAATTTTGGACACTAAGTTCTTCTACAACTGTATATTGAGCAAAAATCAATTTTTTTAACAGATAACTTAATTCATTATGCCTGGTACGGACACAGAAACAAATTCTTAAAATGCATGATTCATGAATTTCATAGTTCAGACATTACCAATACTGAAATACCTCCAGTAAGCAGGAAAAATTATTCAATCGATGAACTAAAACTGGCTTGCAACCTTCTTGCAAAAATAACTCTATTAAGAAGATTGTTTTGCCTTATTTTATTTTTTTCAGAGACAGGGAACTTTATAAAGATCAAGCACACCTATGGAAACACAAATCCATTATTTCCTAATATGTGTAATCTAAACAAAAAGACTTAAATTTACCTGTAGGAAAATTATTTAAAATTATTCATTATTCTTTTTCCAATTGAGTGACAGTGGTTAAAAAGAAAAAAAAAGTATTCATTATTCTTTAAAGAAATATTTTTTCTACTCGGGAGGCTAAGGCAGGAGAATGGCGTGAACCTTGGAAGCCGAGCTTGCAGTGAGCCAAGATCGCGCCACCGTACTCCAGCCTGGGGGACAGGGCAAGACTCCACCTCAAAAAAAAAGAAATATTTTTTTCTAGTGAGGAAAGATAGTCTTTTGAATAAATGATGCCAGGACAACTGGCTATTCACATGTAAAACAATGAAATTGTACCTCTCCCTCATACTATATATAAAAATTAACTAAAAATTGATCCTAGATCTAAAGAGCTAAAACTATAAAATACAGGAGTAAATTTTTGTGTTCTTGAGTTAGGCAGTAGTTTTTTAGATATGACACCAATACACAAGAGAGAAAAGAAAAAAACAGATAAACTGAACTACATCAGTATTAAAATCATCTTTCCCATGCAGAGGTCACTGTTATCTAGCTCATGTCTAATAATAACAGTAAGAATAGCTAATTTTAATTAAGTTAATGTGCGCCAGACATTGTTCTCAGGACATTACATATATTAGTTCATATAATACTCCCAACAACATGACACAGGTACTATTATCTCCACTTTATACATTTGGAAAACAAGATGCTGAGAGTTAAACAGGCCCAAGGTTACACAGCTAGCAAGTAGGAGAACAGGGATTCAAACTCTAGCACTTTGATTCTCAAGTCACTAAAATAATTTCACTGTTGGTTTACATGTATACTTTAAGAAATGTGGACAACCTTCTCTCAGAGTAGGTTAAGAACTATTACATGATGCCTTCTCCCAAACACATATGTATATGCACTTAGCCTTTGGACAATAAATACAATCCTACTCTTCACCATCACTATCCCTCTTTGCCTTTGGTTGCAGTTCACTTTTTCCTATATTATTTAAAATGCTGCAGTGCAAAACTGCAGAAGTGGTGAGCACTGCTTTGCTCCCAGCACTCACATCCTTATGCTTTACAGAAGTTTATGATAATAGTGCATCCCCATTCTCACCCTCAGTTGTTCCCGACATCTTATGCCACAGGAAGTGTACCTTTACCCCAGGTGTACTTACAAACAGGTTTTCAAACTAATTTTTAGCTTTTGAAATGTTTTTGCAAAAAAAAGTTGAGATACGTTTCTCACTGACATAGTATATAGATATGTACTTAAATAAAACCAAAGTTTAGAAACAATGCTTACTCTTACTAGTTGGTATATACTGATATTTTACTTTCTGCTTTTTTAATCTTTCCTTTTAAAATACTGGTCACAATTCAACTGGTTTCATGATCAACATGTTAAAACTTGAAGTTTGACAAACACTGAACTAGAAAAATATAGGCATTAATAAAATTGTCTGCTTTCCCATAAATACAAATATAATTTTACCCACAAGCTTTCCACATATATTTGCTGAACTGAACTTTAAAAAACAAAACAAAACAAAACAAAACAAAACAAAAAACCTTAATTGCTGCACCTTAAACTGAGCTTATTAGTAAATATCACAGTGACACTGGTAGGAGCCTAAGTCTTTTCTCAAAGGGGTTTATCCAAATAATGGTTTTACATGAAAAAAATGCATATAGTTATTTAATAAGAGTTCCTTGTTACCTCTGTGATCAATCTCCAAAGATGTGAAATGGTGATCCTTGTCATTTAAGTTCATAATGCAGATTACTGTTACATAAGACACAGACAGGCCGGGTGCGGTGGCTCAAGCCTGTAATCCCAGCACTCTGGGAGGCCGAGACGGGTGGATCACGAGGTCAGGAGATCGAGACCATCCTGGCTAACACCGTGAAACCCCGTCTCTACTAAAAATACAAAAAACTAGCCGGGCGAGGTGGCGGGCGCCTGTAGTCCAGCTACTCGGGAGGCTGAGGCAGGAGAATGGCGTAAACCCGGGAGGCGGAGCTTGCAGTGAGCCGAGATCCGGCCACTGCACTCCAGCCTAGGCGATAGAGTGAGACTCCGTCTCAAAAAAAAAAAAAAAAGAAAGAAAAGAAAAAGAAAAAAGACACAGACAAAACATATGAACCTTTTAAAAAAAAATTACGGAAGGAAGAAGGTAGAAATCCAAAATACCATGTATTCCTTCACAACCTATTTGCTTCTGTATGTTAAGAGCAGGAAGTCTAGCCCCATATGTTTCTTTTTTCTCTCTCTCTGCGACCGTACTGATAAGAAATGGCCTTCTTGGTAAGGGAGGGGAAAGTAAACGTTATAAGTTGATAGTGGAAGTTCCAGAATGTTAGCAGACTCCAAATCAAAGATTAAAAAGGTAAGGGCAAGAATAGTGCCTCATATTTAGCAGGTGGTCAATTAAATGTCTACTGGGTAAATGAATAGCATAAAAGAAGCATATGCTATTAAAATTTGTTCAGTCATTCAGTCATATTTAACTGTCTAAACTGCAAAGACTTGCAAGTTAATGCCAAATCCCAAAGAAGTTTTCCAAAGATACACAACCAGGCAGCAGCAATACTAAGCCCATTACTCAATTTACTGTTTTCTGTTCTGTTGCCACCTCAAATTAAAAAGCTACATCCTTAGTTAGAGATGATACGGTGGACATTAAGACATCTGTGTAACTGGAAACAGATTCCAAATTTAATTATTATGCCTGCATATATGATGAGCTGTATAATACATGAATAAAAAGATTTATAAAATTTGCTATATTTCATAAATTTATAAAATTATTAGAGAAATCAGAATAAATCCACTTTATGACCTAATTAAAGTTGCAAAGGGCTACAAAGAAACTAGAAACTAAACATATATTAATTTAAAAACAAGAAACAAAACCTTAAAGTACAATTTAAGCTACAAGTCTCCTGCATAAACGCAAAGCTGAGACCTCGATGCTGGGAAAATAGCGAAAATTAATCAATGTGACAGGAAATCTGTTCACACTTTAAAATCTTGATACAAAGCATTTCTGACAAGCCATGAGATGGCATAAAACTAACCATACTAAAGTATCAGTTATTTTTAGAAAATCAAGCTAAAGGTAGTAATATGAACCAGATTTTATTGAAGATTTGAAATTCAGACACTGTGGGCAAAATACATTTCAAAACAGGGTTTGTTTTATACTGTTGTAGAAACAAGGAGTTTTTGATGCCAAATCAAGAATCTTTTGTTGTTCCTTTAATTTATAGACACTTAGATGAATTAGTTTTTAAGAAGAGGTTTAATTTTCTAGTTGGATAAAATATTAGGGCTAATAAAAGTATAATAAGGATGTGAATCCTAAAATCACTTATAAAGAGCCTACAAAATGTCCCTCTGGCAATAAGAATATCATATAACATCTAGATTTCCAAATAATTTGCAAAAAATGCTAACTACTGATACTTTTCAGAGGGAAGAAAAAGGAAAAAACATCTATTATAACAGAAACCAAAAAAAAGTTTTATTTAGATACATTGCTGAGCTAATGAATGTCAAGAAATAATTTCTGGGAGAAACTTGAAAAAAATAAGACCCCAAACTTTTATTTTAATGGCAAAGCTACACTTTTTGTGCTTTAAGCCCATCTTTGGTCCTTTAGGGTCTGGCACTCTTCTAACTTCCACCTTTCTACACTACCCCTCTGCTGACTCACAACAAAACTGCCTTTGTTGTATCAAATTAACCCAAGAACAACATACTAGGCATTTCCTCCCATCATAGCATTTACTCATTTTATTATATCCATCAGGAATGACGTATCGAGTTCCCTTGCGTATGTGAAAACAGTCTACTTTGATAACACTTGTCAAAAGGAGACTCATCTCCTCTTCCCCAAAGAACACTGGGACTTTAGGGAAAGAAGAGATTTCTATCATTTCTGTCATTCACTAGAAGTTTACTAACTTCCTCAGGATTTTGTTTCTTTGTTTTTAAACTTCTTATGCCTCTACCAGACTTAAAACACAAGTTCAAGACTTAAAACACAAGTTATTATGAAGATACGTGTAGTGAGAAGCAGTTTAGCCTCATGATGAGAGTATGAACCAAATATCTGAATGGAATTCTGACTTTTCCTTAACATTTCCTCACCTCAGTCTTGTCAACTGGAAAATGGGGATTATAATAGTGCCTACTTCATAAACTTATGGTGAGGATCTAAATGATTTCGTACACATAAAGCACTTCGAACAAGCCAGGCACAATGGCTCACGCCTATAATCCCAGCTACTCAGGAGGCTGAGGCAAGAGGGCCACTTGAGCCCAGGAGTTGGAGACCAGCCTAGGCAACATAGTGAGACTCTCTCTAAATAAAAATTTGTGTCTTTTAAATTAGCCAGGCGTGGTGTTGCATGCCTGCAGTCCCTCACCTGGGAGGGTGAGACAGGAGGATCTAAGCCCAGTAGTTCAAGGCTGCAGTGCGCTATTATCACTCTACTCTTTCACCCAGGCGGGAGTACAGTAAAACAAAAAAAACCACTTAGAACAGTATCCAGCTAACAGAAAATTCTAATAAATTTTAATTATTAATATTTTTATCATAATTCTCCACAGCACTTAGTAGTGCTACATAAATATATATTTTATATATATATATATGCTCACTTTGAATGAAACAATATTTAAATAATTTTTAAAGTCCCCTCCTGAAGCAAATGGAGGCTTAGGCCCAAAAGATCAAATCCATTATAAAGGGTTGGTAGAAGAAAGAAATTTCACCTCCAAAACTACTTAAACATCTTGAACAAATAAAGAAGAAAGTCAAAGTGTAAAACTAATAATCCAAATAAGCCAAGAATTTTTTTTATTACTCTTATACTTTAAGTTCTAGGGTACATGTGCATAACGTGCAGGTTTGTTACATATGTATACTTGTGCCATTTTGATGTGCTGCACCCATCAACTCGTCAGCACCCATCAACTCCTCATTTACATCAGGTATAACTCCCAATGCAATCCCTCCCCCTCCCCCCTCCCCGTGATAGGCCCCGGTGTGTGATATTCCCCTTCCCAAGTCCAAGTGATCTCATTGTTTAGTTCCCACCTATGAGTGAGAACATGCGGTGTTTGGATTTCTATTCTTGCGATAGTTTGCGGAGAATGATGCTTTCCAGCTGCATCCATGTCCCTACAAAGGACTCAAACTCATCCTTTTTTATGGCTGCATAGTATTCCATGGTGTATATGTGCCACATTTTCTTAATCCAGTCTATCATTGATGGACATTTGGGTTGATTCCAAGTCTTTGCTATTGTGAATAGTGCCACAATAAACATACGTGTGCTTGTGTCTTTATAGCAGCATGATTTGTAATCCTTTGGGTATATACCCAGTAATGGGATGGCTGGGTTGTATGGTACTTCTAGTTCTAGATCCTTGAGGAATCGCCATACTGTTTTCCATAATGGTTTAACTAGTTTACAATCCCACCAACAGTGTAAAAGTGTCCCTATTTCTCCACATCCTCTCCAGCACCTGCTGTTTCCTGACTTTTTAATGATTGCCATTCTAACTGGTGTGAGATGGTATCTCATTGTGGTTTTGATTTGCATTTCTATGATGGCCGGTGATGATGAGCATTTTTTCATGTGTCTGCTGGCTGTATGAATGCCTTCCTTTGAGAAATGTCTATACATATCCTTTGCCCACTTTTTGATGGGGTTGTTTTTTTTTCTTGTAAATTTGTTTGAGTTCTTTGTAGGTTCTGGATATTAGCCCTTTGTCAGATGAGCAGATTGCAAAAATTTTCTCCCATTCTGTAGGTTGCCTGTTCACTCTGATGGTAGTTTCTTTTGCTGTGCAGAAGCTCTTTAGTTTAATGAGATCCCATTTGTCAATTTTGGCTTTTGTTGCCATTGCTTTTGGTGTTTTAGACATGAAGTCCTTGCCCATGCCTATGTCCTGAATGGTATTACCTAGGTTTTCTTCTAGGGTTTTTATGGTATTAGGTCTAACATTTAAGTCTCTAATCCATCTTGAATTAATTTTCGTATAAGGAGTAAGGAAAGGATCCAGTTTCAGCTTTCTACTTATGGCTAGCCAATTTTCCCAGCACCATTTATTAAATAGGGAATCTTTTCCCTATTTCTTGTTTTTCTCAGGTTTATCAAAGATCAGATGGCTGTAGATGTGTGGTATTATTTCTGAGGAATCTGTTCTGTTCTATTGGTCTATATCTCTTTTTGGTACCAGTACCATGCTGTTTAGGTTACTGTAGCCTTGTAGTATAGTTTGAAGTCAGGTATCGTGATGCCTCCAGCTTTGTTCTTTTGACTTAGGATTGTCTTGGAAATGCAGACTCTTTTTTGGTTCCATATGAACTTTAAAGCAGTTTTTTCCAATTCTGTGAAGAAACTAATTGGTAGCTTGATGGGGATGACACTGAATCTATAAATTACCTTGGGCAGTATGGCCATTTTCACGATATTGATTCTTCCTATCCATGAGCATGGTATGTTCTTCCATTTGTTTGTGTCCTCTTTGATTTCACTGAGCAGTGGTTTGTAGTTCTCCTTGAAGAGGTCCTTGACATCCCTTATAAGTTGGATTCCTAGGTATTTGATTCTCTTTGAAGCAATTGTGAATGGAAGTTCATTCCTGATTTGGCTCTCTGTTTTTCTGTTACTGGTGTATAAGAATGCTTGTGATTTTTGCACATTAATTTTGATTCCTGAGAGTTTGCTGAAGTTGCTTATCAGCTTAAGGAGATTTTCGGCTGAGACAATGGGGTTTTCTAAATACACAATCATGTCATCTGCAAACAGGGACAATTTGACTTCTTCTTTTCCTAACTGAATACCCTTGATTTCTTTCTCTTGCCTGATTGCCCTAGCCAGAACTTCCAACACTATGTTGAATAGGAGTGGTGAGAGAGGGCATCCCTGTCTTGTGCCAGTTTTCAAAGGGAATTTTTCCAGTTTTTGCCCATTCAGTATGATACTGGCTGTGGGTTTCTCATAAATAGCTCTTATTATTTTGAGATACTTTCCATCAATACCGAATTTATTGAGCGTTTTTAGCATGAAGGGCTGTTGAATTTTGTCAAAGGCCTTTTCTGCATCTATTGAGATAATCATGTGGTTTTTGTCTTTGGTTCCGTTTATATGCTGGATTACATTTATTGATTTGCAAATGTTGAACCAGCCTTGCATCCCAGGGATGAAGCCCACTTGATCATGGTGGATAAGCTCTTTGATGTGCTGCTGGATCTGGTTCGCCAGTATTTTATTGAGGATTTTTGCATCAATGTTCATCACGGATATTGGTCTAAAATTCTCTTTTTTTGTTGTGTCTCTGCCAGGCTTTGGTATCAGGATGATGTTGGCCTCATAAAATGAGTTAGGGAGGATTCCCTCTTTTTCTATTGATTGGAATAGTTTCAGAAGGAATGGTACCAGCTCCTCCTTGTACCTCTGGTAGAATTCAGCTGTGAATCCATCTGGTCCTGGACTTTTTTTGGTTGCTAGGCTATTAATTATTGCCTCAATTTCAGAGGCTGCTATTGGTCTATTCAGGGATTCAACTTCTTCCTGGTTTAGTCTTGGGAGAGTGTAAGTGTCCAGGAAATTATCCATTTCTTCTAGATTTTCTAGCTTATTTGCATAGAGGTGTTTATAGTATTCTCTGATGGTAGTTTGCATTTCTGTGGGGTCGGTGGTGATATCCCCTTTATCATTTTTTATTGCGTCTATTTGATTCTTCTCTCTTTTCTTCTTTGTTAGTCTTGCAAGCGGTCAATCAATTTTGTTGATCTTTTCAAAAAACCAACTCCTGGATTCATTGATTTTTTGGAGGGTTTTTTGTGTCTCTATCTCCTTCAGTTCTGCTCTGATCCTAGTTATTTCTTGCCTTCTGCTAGCTTTTGAATGTGTTTGCTCTTGCTTCTCTAGTTCTTTTAATTGGATGTTAGAGTGTCAATTTTAGATCCTTCCAGCTTTCTCTTGTGGGCATTTAGTGCTATAAATTTCCCTCTACACACTGCTTTAAATGTATCCCAGAGATTCTGGTGTGTTGTATCTTTGTTCTCATTGGTTTCAAAGAACATCTTTATTTCTGCCTTCATTTTGTTATGTACCTAGCAGTCATTCAGGAGCAGGTTATTCAGTTTCCATGTAGTTGAGTGATTTTGATTGAGTTTCTTAGTTCTGAGTTCTAGTTTGATCGCACTGTGGTCTGAGAGACCGTTTGTTATAATTTCTGTTCTTTTACATTTGCTGAGGAGTGCTTTACTTCCAATTATGTGGTCAATTTTGGAATAAGTGTGATGTGGTGCTGAGAAGAAGGTATATTCTGTTAACTTGGGGTGGAGAGTTCTATAGATGTCTATTACGCCTGCTTGCTGCAGAGATGAGTTCAATTCCTGGATATCCTTGTTAACTTTCTGTCTCATTGATCTGTCTAATGTTGACAGTGGAGTGTTGAAATCTCCCATTATTATTGTATGGGAGTCTAAGTCTCTTTGTAAGTGTCTAAGGACTTGCTTTATGAATCTGGGTGCTCCTGTATTGGGTTCATATGTATTTAGGATAGTTAGCTCTTCCCGATGAATTGATCCCTTTACCATTATGTAATGGCCTTCTTTGTCTCTTTTGATCTTTGATGGTTTAAAGTGTGTTTTATCAGAGACTAGGATTGCAACCCCTGCTTTTTTTATTTCTGTTTTCCATTTTCTTGGTAGATCTTCTTCCATCCCTTTATTTTGAGCCTATGTGTGTCTGTCCATGTGACATGGGTCTCCTGAATACAGCAGACTGATGGGTCTTGACTCTTTATCCAATTTGCCAGTCTGTGTCTTTTAATTGGAGCATTTAGTCCATTAACATTTAAGGTTAATACTGTTATGTGTGAACTTGATCCTGCCATTATGATATTAACTGGTTATTTTGCTCGTTAGTTGATGCAGTTTCTTCCTAGCCTCCATGGTCTTTACAATTTGACATGTTTTTGAAATGGCTGGTACTGGTTGTTCCTTTCCATGTTTAGGGCTTCCTTCAGGGTCTCTTGTAAGGCAGGCCTGGTGGTGACAAAATCTCTAAGCATTTGCTTATCTGTAAAGGATTTTATTTCTCCTTCACTGATGAAACTTAGTTTGGCTGGATATGAAATTCTGGGTTGAAAATTCTTTTCTTTAAGAATGTTGAATATTGGCCCCCACTCTCTTCTGGCTTGTAGAGTTTCTGCCGAGAGATCTGCTGTTAGTCTGATGGGCTTCCCTTTGTGGGTAACCCGACCTTTCTCTCTGGCTGCCCTTAAGATTTTTTCCTTCATTTCAACGTTGGTGAATCTGGCAATGATGTGTCTTGGAGTTGCTCTTCTGGAGGAGTATCTTTGTGGCGTTCTCTGTATTTCCTGAATTTGAATGTTGGCCTGCCCTACTAGGTTGGGGAAGTTCTCCTGGATGACTGAAGAGTGTTTTCCAACTTGGTTCCATTTTCTCCCTCACTTTCAGGCACCCCAATCAGACGTAGATTTGGTCTTTTTACATAATCCCATACTTCTTGCAGGTTTTGTTCGTTTCTTTTTCTTCTTTTTTCTTTTGGTTTCTCTTCTCACTTCATTTCATTCATTTGATCCTCAATCGCTGATACTCTTTCTTCCAGTTGATCGAGTTGGTTACTGAAGCTTGTGCATTTGTCACATATTTCTCGTGTCATGGTTTTCATCTCTGTCAGTTCGTTTATGGTCTTCTTTGCATTAATTATTCTGGTTATCAATTCTTCCACTCTTTTTTCCAGATTTTTAGTTTTTTTGCACTGGGTATGTAATTCCTCCTTTAGCTCTGAGAAGTTTGATGGTCTGAAGTCTTCTTCTCTCATCTCCTCAAAATCATTCTCCGTCCAGCTTTGATCCGTTGCTGGCGATGAGCTGCGTTCCTTTGGAGGGGAAGATGTGCTTTTATTCTTTGAATTTCCAGCTTTTCTACCCTGCTTTTTCCCCATCTTTGTGGTTTTATCTGCCTCTCGTCGTTGATGATGGTGACGTACTGATGGGGTTTTGGTGTGGGTGTCCTTCCTGTTTGTTAGTTTTCCTTCTAACAGTCAGGACCCTCAGCTATAGGTCTGTTGGAGTCTGCTTGAGGTCCACTCCAGACCCTGTTTGCCTGGGTGTCAGCAGCAGAGGCTGCAGAAGATAGAATACTGCTGAACAGCGAGTGTACCTGTCTGATTCTTGCTTTGGAAGCTTCTTCTCAGGGGTGTACTCCACCGTGTGAGGTGTGGGGTGTTGGTCTGCCCCTAGTGGAAGATGTCTCCCAGTTAGGCTACTCAGGGGTCAGGAACCCACTTGAGCAGGCAGTCTCTCCATTCTCAGATCTCAACCTCCATGCTGGGAGATCCACTGCTCTCTTCAAAGCTGTCAGACAGAGTCGTTTGCGTCTGCAGAGGTTTCTGCTGCTTTTTTGTTGTTGTTGTTGTTGTTGTTTAGCTGTGCCCTGTCCCCAGAGGTGGGGTCTACAGAGACTGGCAGGCCTCCTTGAGCTGCTGTGAGCTCCACCCAGTTCAATCTTCCCAGGGCTTTGTTTACCTACTTAAGCCTCAGCAATGGCAGATGCCCCTCCTCCAGCCTAGCTGCTGCCTTGCAGTTAGATCACAGACTGCTGTGCTAGCAATGAGGAAGGCTCCCTGGGCATGGGACCCTCTTGGCCAGGTGTGGGATATAATCTCCTGATGTGCCCATTTGCTTAAAGTGCAGTAATGGGGTGGGAGTTACCTGATTTTCCAGGTGTTGTGTTTCTCAGTTCCCCTGGCTAGGAAAAGGGATTCCCTTCCCCCTTGTGCTTCCCAAGTGAGGCGATGCCTCGCCCTGCTTCAGCTCTCGCTGGTCGGGCTGCAGCAGCTGACCAGCACCGATTGTCCAGCACTCCCTAGTGAGATAAACCCAGTACCTCAGTTGAAAATGCAGAAATCACCTGTCTTCTGTGTCGCTCACGCTGGGAGCTGGAGACTGGAGCTGTTCCTATTCGGCCATCTTCTCAAAGCCAAGTATTTTTTCCTGATAAAAAAGGAAGAGACATTTTGAGAGAGCTTCATTGTTTCTATACAGGAAATCTACCCCTAAAGATGGCTATTTGTGAAATGTCATCTTAATTTCTAATCTATCAATAGTATATTAAACTAATTCTATTTTGAATCTACTTATACTTCTAGATTTGGCATTATTTACTTAAGTAGGAAGCTTTACTATTTACCCTCTCACCTTGAAAAGTAGTATTAAATTCAATTTACCCAACAAAGTAATCCCTGGCTATATCGCTCAGGGATTTAGTACACAGATCCATGTTTACTTTACTGATATGCTTCACAATTTTATACTGCCTCTTCACTATCAGCCTGAAGATCAATTTTAATCATTATAGTCTTGTTCTTCCTCAGAGGGAAGCTGATTCCGTTTTTTTCGATTTGCTAGCTGCCTGTCTCCATCAGTTCCTTTGTGTTGACCCATGGCTACAATGGGTCATAAATTATGGAAAACCAGTAACATCTTACGCATAGACACTAGGATACTACAGTATATTTGAGGTAATACAGTACCGTCAAGCAAGCCTAATAACTGACTTATCTCTACTATAAATACACAATGTTACTTTCAAATAACAATGGCTTATATTAATAGATTAAGTCTCATCGAGGGATAAAGAACCTATCTGTGTTGCCAAGAGTGGGAGTGATTTAGATCCTAAGCAAGATTCTTAAAGGATTATTTATGAAGGTATAATGGAAATAAAAAGCTTATGTTTTGGTAATATCAGGAACCATGCCTACTCTCACATAAGTTTTGGCTTATTTCTTATTATTTGCATATTTTACACTGAGACAGTCCATAAGTAAGTTCTGTCAAAGACTGTCAAGCTTCACACAAAGAACTTAAATTTCTGAAGCCCAAGTATTCTAGTTTATCATCATTAACAACCAAAGGTTGTAATAGCATGGGGAAAATATAGTCTGTCCTGTTTTACAGTTTAATTACTAATTAGCAAATAATGTGACATTTGAACAGTCACTATTCATTCACCTTGCTTCCTGTTTAAAGAAATTCTTATCAAAAAACTGATGGTGAGAACCACAAGAACTTACGATCATAACATTAAGAATTTAAAAAAAAAAGCTCTCAGTGGTGTGATTATGAGAAATTATTTTCATCTTTATGCTTTTAGATATTTCTTCCAAATGGAATGCTCAGTAAGCCTTAGAAGTTAGTAGCTATTTACCTGTTCTGTGTGTAGTAACCATGGCAAATGTCTGCAGGTTCCTTTGGGGAAGGTTAAGCGAAATAGTCTCCATATGCATTTGTGATGTTTTTGACATTTTCTTTCTCAAGTGTACTTGCCTCCTTTTCAAAGGACTCTGGGTCTAGGAAGTGACTCAGTCTAAAAATTGGAAGAACGGTCACAATTCTTTACATATTGACTCAATTCAGGCAAAAGCTTGAAGTCAATTAGGTCCAATTTTTTTCATATATACCAGCAATCTGGGTGAACTCCCTTTCAATTTCAATCTTTAGGACTCCATGATCAAACAGTCCCATTAAAATACCCCAGCAATAACAAAACAAAGTAAGACAATAAGATCGTATTTCACCCCTAAATATTTTATCATGTCATCCTAAAAACAAAGGTCATTACCTTATAATACCACCACCACATCTAACAAAATTAACAAATTAATATCATCTAATACCTAGTTAATATTAGTGTTTCTCCTCCTTATCCCCAAAATATCTTCTTACGATTGATTTATTACATTATATCTTATTATATTATGTCACAATGTAGTACACATTACATTAAAATACATTAAATAGACTTCTGGTTTCATCTCAGAGATGTAGAGAGCTGGGGGAAAAAAGCATCACTAGCACCTTTACAACAAGAAAAAAGCTGCACCAAGTGGAAGGTAACAACTTTTCTTGATCTCATCCATCAACTGAGATCACAGGGCAGACAAGTCATCTGCAATCTGGGAAGGAGAAATAGGATGGCAGCATTCACCAACGTGGGGCCAATGCCCCTTGAAGCCACATAATCAATAAGAAGTGTCAAAAAGAAAGAATAAATAAATGAAAGAAACTGGACAGCTCTTCCCCACAAAAGAATTATCGTTAATAAATGCAGAAGGAATGAAGGTCATAGAAAATAACCCTTAAGACACCACAGTAATAACTGTGGCAAGATTCACAGATGAATGCTAAAATTATGGGCAAAACATTACAGAGAAACAGGATATGTACATAACCTCAAAGTATCTTAACCAAATATTTATTATTTTTAAAATAGGTACACAAATTATCTGATAATCCACCCTCCAAGAGATGGAGCTTAATTCCCCTTGAGAATGGGCTGCACTTAGAGACTTGCCTCTGAAGAATAAACTATAGAAAAGGTAACGTAATAACTACACGATGGAGAAACCTGGAAGACACCACCTTATCCAAATGATCACATTTACCACCACCAGTAAAAAGTTGCATTGATGTCAGGTAGCCTTTGATATAATGTGATGAAAAAAATACTTCACCTCAGTGCTATCTTTGCCCAAAACCTGTAACTCCAAGCTAATTATGAGATATCATCAGCAAACCCAAACTAAGGGACATTCTGCAAAATACCTAATACTCTTCAAAAATGTCAAAGTCATTAAGAAAACGTAAAACCATGAAACTGTCATAGATTACAGGAGAGAAAGGAGACCTGCAACTAAAGGCAATGTAGTATCCTGGACTCATTCCTGTAAGAGAAAAAAGACATTGGTTGTAGAATGATTGGTGATACCCAAATAAAGTGTGTAACTTAGCTAATAGCATTGCACCAAAGTTAATTTCCTAGGTTTAGTAACTTTATCATGGTTATGTAAAATGTACACATTAAGGGAAAGTGGGTAAAGGGTATGCAGGAACTCTGTAGTTGTAACTCTTCTGTAAATCTAAAATTATTTCAAACTGAAGGCTTAAATTATATATATTAACATTATATATGTTTATATAAGTAGCTGTTGATCTGTATCACTATTTATCTTATCTGTCTAATTAACTAGACCTAGAGTGAGAGAGAGAGAAAGAGAATTCATTTGGATGTATACATTCCAATGTGAGTCTTAAACCAGTCTTTCTGATTAGTGGAATGACTGCACAACTCCATTTAGTAAGAGGCTCGGGGCATTTCCTTTTTGCTAAAGAACAAGAACTTGATCACAAAGTCCTCCTATGAGAAGGGTAACAGAGAACTTCTTTCTCATTTTCTCATTTAATTCTGCTGTGGTTAGAGAACATATCCTTTAACATTTCAATCTTTTGAAGTTTATCAAAGCATTTTATCATGCTGGTGGGGAATCTTCCCCCACACATTTGCAAAGAACACGTTCTGAAGTTGTTGGGTGGAGTGTTCTATAAATGACAATTTTGTCAAGGAATTTGATAGATGATTAGATCATCCAAGTCTTGTCTTTTTGCCTATTTGTTCTATCAACTACCAAGAAAGCAGTGTTAAAATCTCTAAGATGATGGTAGATTTGCTTGTTTCTCCCTCTAGTTCTGTCAAGTTTTGCTTCACGTATTTTGAATCTCTGTTATTAGGTGCATACACATAATTGTTTTGTACCTATGACGTATTGACCCTTTTATTAAATATCACAAATGGTCTCTATCTCTGGTGAATCCTTATAATTAGGGCTACGTTGACATTAATATAGCCACTCAAGCTTTCTCATCCTTATTATTTGTATGGTATATCTTTTCCCATCTCTTTTTCAATTGCAATATATGTATCACTATACTTAAAATGTACCTCCTTAGAGAGCATATAGTTGGACCTTGTTTTTTATAAAATCTGACAATTACTGCTTTTCAAGTGGAGTATTCAGTCTATTTATATTTAATCAATATGATTGTGGTTAAGTCTACCATCTTGCCATTTGTTTTAAACAATTGTCTTTTAATAAAATTAAGGAAAAAATTGTAGTATTTTGCATTTATCCACATAATTACCATTGCAAAGTGCTCTTTACTCTTTTCTATGGATTCGGTTTTCCCTCTTATATTATTTCTCTGTAAATTCAACTAAATCCTAAAGGATTTCTCACAGTTAAAGCTTACTGGTGATGAATGCTCTCAACTTTCATTTATGCTAATGCATCCTTATTCCACTTTCGCTTTTGAAGGGCATTTTCTCTAAATATAGAATGCTGGGTGGATATGTATTTTGAGGAAGTTTGTTCATGTGTTTGTTTGTTTAGCACTTTACCAATACAGTTCCATTGTCTTCTCCCCTCCATCACTTGCATTTAGAAATTACCTTAATTTGTATCATTGGTCCCCTCTGTGCAAAAGTATTTTTTCTTTACCTGCTTTTAAGATTTTTCTCTTTATCTTTGGTTTTCAGCAATTTGATTGCAATGTGCTCAGTGGGGATTTCTGTAACTATCTTTTTTGAGTATGTGGAACTTAGGTATGTAAAGATTACATCTGTTTCCAATTTTGAAAAATTTCAACCATTGTTTCTTCAAATATTTTTCCACTCCAGTTCCTGCCTCTCTTCTCTTCTCTCTTCTCTTCTTTCTCTCTGTCTCTGTTTCTGTCTCTCCCTCTCCCTCCCCAGTGAAGGAATCCGCAAATGGCACCCCATAAGCTCCCTGTAGTCTAGTACCCTGCTGCATAAATTCCAGGCACTTGAGCAGTCTTGAACTCTCACCTCTGCCTGCTCAGAAAAATCACCATAATGTGCTTGACCCCATCAGCCTATACTGGAATCAGGCAGAAAGATGAGGGCAAACATAGTTTCCATCCCCTATTAGTCCATTCTCACATTGCTATAAAGAACTACCTGGGGCTGAGTAGCTTATAAACAAAAGAAGTTCAACTGACTCACATTTCTGCAGGCTGTACAGGAGGCATGGCTGAGGAGGCCTCAGGGAACTTATAATCATGACAAGGCAAAGGGGAAGCAAGCACATCTTCTCATAGCAACAGGAGAGAGAGTGAGCAAAGGGGAGTGCCACACACTTTTAAACCATCAGATCTTGCGAGAACTTACACACTACCAAGCGAACAGCAAGGGGAAATCCACCCACCTGATCCAATTACTTCCCACCAGGTCCTTCCCCCAACATTGAGAATTACAATTCAACATGAGATTTGGGTGGGGACACAGAACCGAGCTATATCATACCCCTTGTGTTTCCCTTCTCTGAAGCATCACAGTCCTGCACTGTTTATTGTTCAAAGCTTACAAAGAGATGATGCCCCATGTATTTGTCCAGTTTTACAGTTGTTTGTGATAGGAGGAAAAGTCTGGTATGAGTTACTCCATCATGGTCAGAAGCAGAAGGACATGCTTCTCACAGTCTTAATAACAATAGGTAAGTCAAGACATAACGCAATTGTCTACCAATAGTAAAGCAGTTAAATTATAATTGTATCATGGAAAACTAAGGAAAATTAAAGATTATATTTCATTGGGGAAAATGATGCAGAAATATCTGAGTGACCTATTTCAAATTTTAAAGGTAGATTACAAAATGGACATTTGTTAGTGAGGACACTAAGCATTAGCCAGGTGAAAAAAAAAACAGCCAGAGAGCTATTTTGGTCAGAGGAAACACTAGCAAAGAAGCACTGGCTGTTGGACTATTTGGAAAACTGAAAAGAATTCAACTGAGCTAAAGTAGTGGATACAGTGAGTGTTTAACAGAACCCGAAGTGGGAGAGATTAGCAGAGATAAGATCAAGCTGGACCTTGTGGGTGTGCTAAAAAATGTCTCTCCTAAATTATTCAGCCTTGAAAAGGAAGGAAATTCTGACACATACTAAAACATGGATGAGCCTTGAGGACATTACACTAAGTGAAATAAACAAGTCACAAAAAGACAAATACTGTATGATTCCACTTACATGAGTTTAACCTAGAGCAGTTAAACTCATAGAGACAGAAACTAGAATGTTGGTTGCCAGGGGCTAGAGGGTTAGGGGAATGGGAGGTTGTTGTTTAATCGATAAACAATTTCAGTTTTGCAAGATTAAATGAGCTCTGGTGATTGGTTGCACAACAGTAGGGATGTAATTAACACCACTGAACCATATATTTTCAAATTGTTAAGATGATAAATTTTATGCTATGTGTATTGTACCACAATTAAACACTTTTAAATTGGAAAACAATTTTTCTATCTGAAGACAATGAATTGCTAAAGACGATTGTTAATCAGAGTGACATAATCACATTTTAGTTTAAGAGAGGGTGCCTAGCTGGATAGATTAGAGGACAATAGGCAAGGAGGACCTGTAGAAGGCACTTGAGCTACTCAAAGTGAGAAATGATGAGAATCTGGACCAGGGGAGAGCAGGGAATAAGGGGAGAGACAGTAAAGAGACAGCCATTTAAGAGGTAGACTCGACAGATTTCAACAATCAGCTGGGGAAGCAGCGGTGAGAAAAAAGAGAAACCTCAGAGAACAACCAGAATTCCAAGCTGGGAACTCAGGGAGTGGGAATATTGTGGAAATAAAAAAAAAAGACCAAGTTTGGGAGATCATATTCAACCTAGACATATTATGGATAAGGAGCAGGGATGTTCAGTTTATGTCAAATGCAAACTTAAAATTGTTTTAGCTCTAAACATTACCTTCAATAGACATTACCATCAATAAAATTGAAGAGAGGGTGTTGAGCAATACAGTTGTAAGTATGCAGTCTTTAAAATTGTATTGAATTATCAATAAAATCAAAGGGATACAAATCTTTCAAATTTGATGAAAGTTTTTCTGAGTCAGGCTTGGACCAAGATATATTCTATTTCCACGGATTATTGGATATCATAGGCTATTAAAAGTTTCTAATACTGTGATAGTCAAGCAGGCTCCACTGATCCTTAAGTGCTCCAGTACCCTACAAGAGAAGGTCTAGAAACTGTTTCAAAGGCCACATAAAAAAATATTAAAGATGAGTCTTCAAAGCATATGTATGTTTATACAATAAAAAAAAGGACCAAGTGTTTATTATTCCTCAATATTCTAAATGGTGGGGTTTTGAAAAATATATTCCAGTATTAACTTCATTGATACGGAGTTTTTTTAATATGGCATGACCACAGTAGGCCCTATTTGGTTTTGTTGGCCCTCTGGGCAATTAAAACCCATCACTTTAAGCAGCAAGTCCCAAATTAGTTTTATAGGTATTAACAATGGCAAAATTAGAAGATGCATATGAGCAAAAGGAAGAAAATGAAAATCACCACTTGTAAATATATTTTGATATCAATAAAAGTTATTCTACAACATTTTCTGCTCTCCACTTAAGCCATAAAATTTTGCCTAAATATGATTCACAGGTAGAATATAATGTTTTAAAAGTCAGTGGAATGACAGCTACAACACTGTAAATTGTTGATTATAGTATCTGCCAAAGTAGATGCTTTTAAAAGCAAAAATAAAATTCACAGGAAGACACTTTACTGTGCAGTACCAAATCAAGCTGTTTTAATGATCTTCTCTTAGGGTCTTTGCAAAGGCCACATTTGCAGTTTCTCCTACTCCCATTGACTCCACCCCAACCCAGGAAATCCTGTATCAGAGAAGTGTCACTAAGGAATTAAGGAAAAAAAATCTTTCTTAATTTATGGCAAACAGCTACAATGCTGTTATTATACTCAATCAGATAATTGCATCTCAGTTGCTTACACAAGCTTAGTCCCAAATAAACACACATTTGACTGATAAGTGAAGAGCTGAGGAAGTCAAGAAGGAAAACCACGACCTGCTTTTGCTGCATAGCTTGAAAAATTCAAGTGAAAAGGAGAAGAAAGAGTATTGTTTCAGTATTTCTCTTTCAGACCATGGTGGAAAGTCAGTACATGGGCGGCTACATGTATGCACTCCTTTTTGATCTTTAAAACAAATATTGGTTTTTCTTAATTGCATGAAAACAATTAGTATCAATAGTAATGAGTTTGCTAAGAATTGAAGGGCAAGATAAGGCATGTCTACAAGGGAAACCTACGGCAATGTGGGTGTCTCTTACAGAAGTGTGTCTTAGAAGTACAGGCTCTGTTGCACAATATATGGCAAGCTCTCCATGCCACTTACAGCAATCTTGAGTGGACTGGAAGGAGGGTCATGATACTCTGCACAGGTACCCACAAACTGGACATACATGATCCTCAAATAACACAAACTCATAAACCTTATGTTTGGAAGTGGTCTCAGAATTTAATCTTTTCAATCTACCCAACTGAGGGACTCTCCTCAATACAATGCCTAGGAGTTGGTATTCATAGAAGTCTCCGGCAGAAAAAAAAAAAAAAAATGTATGAAAGAGTTAGAAGGGTGGAAAGAAGATTTTGATGGTATAGAGTAAAACTTTTCCCCCATTTTCCATGAGGAAATCGAGAAAGTTTCTAAAAATGAGGTTGGTGAAAGATGAAAGAAAATTAGAAAATCATTTAGCCTTGAGAAAAGACAATGATAGTGAACTTCAGGATAATGTTTTTCTCTCGGGGTATGACCAGTTTTCCAAATATCCATGAGGGTCACAAAAGGAAACATTTTAAATCATAAACCATTTCATTCTCTTTTTCATTCTATTTAAATTATAAAGCACAAAAATGTCCTGAAAAGGAAAAGCTAAATGCCACAGTGGGCTTCTAAGGGAATGTGGCTAAATACAGTCTTTGGAGATGTTTGAAAACTGGACTGATTTAAGTGTAGTCCAGGGTTGGGCATGGTGGCTCATGCCTGTAATCCCAGCACTTTAGGAGGCTGAGGTGGGTGGATCACTTGAGGTCAGGAGTTTAAGACCAGCCTGGGCAACTTGATGAAGCTTGTCTCTACTAAGAATACAAAAATTAGCCAGGTGTGGTGGCGAACACTTGTAATCCCAGCTACTCAGGCAGCTGAGGCATGAGAGTTGCTTGAACCCAGGAGGTGGAGGTTTCAGTAAGCCAAGATTACACCACTGCACTCCAGCCTGGGTGACAGAACAAGACTGCCTCAAAAAAAAAAAAGAAAAAAAGAAGAAGATAAAAGAAGAGGAACACAGGGTAATTCCACTTACGAATGAGGAAAATAAGGTGTTAAGTGTAGCCCAAAGACAAGAATGGCTGGATGACCCCTTGAAGACCCCAGTCCTGTGGTATCAAATGCACTGCCTCGGTGCTCTCCAGTATCTTTCCTGTGCCTAAGGAAGAATCCAGGAAGTTCATTGACTACGGAGGTCAAAGTTAAGGAGTCCAAGAATTCTGCAGCATTGCCAAGAACCTCAGAGATTATTAGTGATTTTTTAGGATGAGTGAGCAACTTCATGAAGGAGAGAGAAAAAGAAAATGCTTTGGTGAAAACTGAAGTTTTTCAAAGCAGTTCTGCAAATTTTTGGATTCATTTCCCATTGAGTTTGGGATTTGATTTTAACCTACCTACAAGTTAATAAGGTAGCCCAATGTTGTTTCATGGATGCTGGCAGGAGACATAGGGCCTGTAGTTTAGAGACAAAAGACTTTGTTGCTCATGGTACAGCAAACAGCCCACACATCAATATGTTTGTGCCAATTCCACTTGCCCTCCAATTCTCACAGGTCCTGCACAGAGTAGGCTGCTCTATAGGAGACGAACACTGAGCTTGGGGGGCTCAACATTTCATAGCAAGCAATAAGCAAGGTGACTCTTTGTCCCAGAGAAAGACATTACTTCATCCCTCAAGGTTGCCCACTGCAAATACAACCTTGGGAAATGGCCTGAGTGCAAAGCATCGTTGGCCTTGCATTCTTGGCATACTCAGCAAAATGTGTAGGAATGTGAGATACCTATGTGACAATGTCCCTCCCATTATTTTCTCTCATTATCTCATTCTCTTGCCTAACCCTCCTCCCCTTCCTGAAACTATGGGGAAACGGAAATTCTAGTATGTGGGCTCAGACCCTTCCCATAGCCTAGCTCATCACACCTTTGAGGTCTGTGGCCTGAGAAGAACGCCCCCCACTCAGGAATTCTTATACCATTTCAGATGCTGAGAAATAAATGTCATCATCTCCATAATCTCTTCTATGAGCACCCAGGAAGTAAGTGGGCTGTTCCTGCTTTAGTTGGCTTCCTTTATGCCTCACTGCCCACAGTTTTCATCTCCTTCCCCTTGGTGTCTAACTTTCATCTCTGTTTGTTGTCTCAACAACACTTAAAACATCTTACCATACTCCATATACAGATCCCAAAAATTCAGTTTTCCTTTTTTTCCTTTCTTGCTCTGTCCCCCAGGCTGGAGTGTAGTAGTGCAATCTCTGCTCACTCTAAGCTCCGCCTCCCAGGTTCAAATGATTCTCCTGCCTCAGCCTCCCGAGTAGCTGGGACTACAGGAGTGTGTCACCACGCCTGGCTAATTTTTTGTATTTTTAGTAGAGATGGGGTTTCACCGTGTTAGCCAGGAAAAAGTTCAGTTTTCTTAGTTCTGTCCCTCATTGAGGAAATGTATCCATAGTCATTTCTGAGAAAACACTGAAGTAAGTGTTTGGTAAGAGAAAAAGAATTAACATTTACTGAGTGCCCACTAGGTACGACTAGATACTGTACAAGGCAATTTCACCTATGGTATCTCACTTAATATTCACAATCCATAAGGTAGGAATTATTATTCTTTTCACATAAGAAAATAGACTCAGTGAAGCAGTTATCCTACCAACACCACAGAGCTGCTGGGAAGAATCGGCAAGATGTAAACAGAGATCCACGTGGCCTACTGTACTACAGCACATTTGCTCAACCATTCCAAAGGGCTTCCACAAGTCACACAAGTGACTTGCAAGTATCCCTCATTGCATTGCTCTGAGCTGTGTTACGATATATGAATGCCAAGGCAAACTGACCATTTGCCCAAAGGAAGATATTTTGCCTTCTTACCACACACACACACACTCATCTCTTGAATCAGAATTTTGGATCCAAAATAATTACACATTTTTGTTAACCATTTGCTCTTTTTTTTTTTTTTTTCCTCATCTATGCTATGTGCTCTCTGCTCTGTGACAGTGAGAGGTGGCTGTGGAGTCACCTAAGGGCCTAAGGAGTATGTGGTTTCCAAAGTCTCTGGTCTGGGTCACAGGAAGTTAAAAAATAAAAACAAAATGAGGACAAGGTCAGGCATCTGGGTTGATCACCATGAAGCTACCTGCAGCATTCAGTCCAGAAACAGAGCCACGTTTCCCTAGAGCTTACAACAGTTTCATGGTCAGGAGTAATCTATGAACAAAGCAGCCTGAGGGTCATTTGGAAGCTTCTGCTGAACTAAGGCAGAGAAGTTCAGAGCTACCTACAAGACTCAAGTTTGCTGACCAACCCTTACCCAGCTTCTGTCTTAGTTCCATCATTGTTGGTGTCTTCTGGGGATATAATAGAAAGTACACAGATTTTTAAATCAATGCATTTTAAAGCCTAGACCTATTCTATGACCTTGAGCAAATAATGCACTCTATCTTGCATGTAAGCCCCATAAGGACATAGACTACATCTGTACTCATAAATGCCAAGTATATATTAGGTACTTAATCAACATTTATTTATCAACAATACATTTCTCTGAGCCTCAGTTTCCTGGAGGATACCTGTATTAGTCTGTTTTCATGCTACTAATAAAGATATACCTGAGACTGGGTAATTTATAAAGAAAAAGAGGTTTAATGGGCTTACAGTTCCATGTGGCTGGGAAGGCCTCACAATCACAGCAAAAGGCAAAAGGCATGTCTTACATGGCAGTAGACAAGACAGAATTCATGCAGGGAAACTCCCCCTTACAAAACCACCAGATCTCCTGAAACTTATTCACTCTCGTGATAACAGTACAGGAAAGACTCACCCCCATGATTCAATTATCTCCCACTAGGTCCCTCCCATGACATGTGGGAATTGTGGGAGCTACAATTCAAGATGAGATTTGGGTGGGGACACAGCCAAACTATATCAATACCCACCTCAGATTGTAGCAGGGATGCAATGAGCTAATGTATTGAAACCTTCTGGCAGTGTCTAACTTACCAGATTCTTAATAGCTGCTAGTCACCTGCCTCATTCCTCTCCAGACTGCCTGATAAAGGGTGCTGAGGAAGGTACCAACACCCGTACACCTCTCTCTGCCTCTACCACCTTCCTTCTAAATTGAACAAGAAGCCAGCAGAAGACATTCGCTTCTCAGAAGGAGAAGGCAAGGATGCAGGACCTTCTGGTTTGTGTATGCTTCAATTCAAATTACGGTCTTAAAAAGTATGCTTTAAAAACTCCTGTTATTTAATAACAGGGGATTTGGAAGTACAAGCGTCTTTTATTTTACTAATCTCTCTCTGCCTCCGGGAATAGGTAATTCTGGCTCTACCTTAGAATCAACACTGGCCCAATACATACCATTTTCTTCCAGGTTTAACTGTATAGAAACAGTTCCCAACAGCCATGACCACTGATATTCACTTCTTGGGTCAGGTAAAATTCTCACCTGCCAGCAATAAGGCCACCTTTCTTTTCTTCACCCAGAAGTCATAATGACAGCGAGTAAAAATGATACCATTATAGAGAAAGTTTAGAATACATCCTCACCTATTTGGTTAGAAAGTAAACCATTTGCAAACTTGACTACTTTACCCTGATGTTACTATTGAATTGCTGGTGACCCAGCTTACAGTTGACAACCCAGCTCACAGCACTGGGGTGAACGCTCATCAATGATTAAGAACTATTGAAATTTTCAGAGTGTAGCTAATACAAATTTTCTTAAAAACTATTTCCTGATGGGATCTGTTTTGGCCTCAGCATTTTTAAGTTCATTTGGAGAAATTAACCTAAAGAATTATTAAGAAAATGTAACTGAGCTTTTTAAAGATATGGGGCATTTCCATTTTTGTTCAGAGAAAGGTTTCATTCCATTAGCTTATGACAAACACACACACACATGATACTGTCTTGTGTAACCTTATGCTTGACAAGAGACAGTTTACAGCATCTGCTTGGCTTCACCACCAACCAGTAATTTGTACAATACCCATGGTGGGGGGGGCGGCAGGGGCAATCCCAGAGTCAGGCCTTCTTACAAAACGTTTAGAAAATAGTTAATTCGGCCGGGCGCGGTGGCTCAAGCCTGTAATCCCAGCACTTTGGGAGGCCGAGACGGGTGGATCGCGAGGTCAGGAGATCGAGACCATCCTGGCTAACACCGTGAAACCCCGTCTCTACTAAAAAATACAAAAAACGAGCCGGGCGAGGTGGCGAGCGCCTGTAGTCCCAGCTACTCGGGAGGCTGAGGCAGGAGAATGGCATAAACCCGGGAGGCGGAGCTTGCAGTGAGCTGAGATCCGGCCACTGCACTCCAGCCTGGGCGATAGAGCGAGACTCCATCTCAAAAAAAAAAAAAAAAAAAAGAAAGAAAATAGTTAATTCAACAAATGATAGGCCCACTATTTCTCCTAGCTCTACACTGGGAAACTCCCAAGTTTAGTCACTCTGTTATCAAAGAGGTGTTATGTTCTCCATCTCTGTTCTTTCTCTATCTTAATATCTAATGTTCTTTGATCTCTCTGATTTTGACGTTCCCCAACCATACTCATTATTCATGAGCCATGTAGAGGTGAGAAGGAAAATCTTTCTCCTTCATATTTAATCAGTAGCATTTCCGTGAGAAAAATCCCCTATAGTGGGGGCACCAGGGCTTTATGCTGCCATTTATCAGATCTTACCTTGTGTGGGCATTATGCTAAGAGCTCTGTCTGCTTGGTTCCATTTAACTATCACAGCAGTCCTCTGAGTGTTTCCTAATAGATGAGGAAATAGATACTGATAGGTGTAAATGTCTTACCCAGAGACCCCAGTGTCAGGCTCCAGAGCCCATGCTCTGTCTGACTATAATGCTATAAAAGAAGGTAGCCTTGTTACTGGAAAGGGGTCGCAATCCAGAACCCAAGAGTGGGTTCATGGATATCATAAAAGAATTAATTTGGTGAATCCATAAAGTGAAAGCAAGTTTATTAAGCAAGTAAAGGAATAAAAGAATGGTTACTCCACTGGCCCACTTTTACGGTTAAACAAAGGGTGGATGATATGCTGATGATATGCTAAACAAGGGGTGGATTATTCAGGCCTTCCCTTTGTAGACCATATAGGGTAAACTTCCTGACATTGCCATGGCATTTGTAAACTGTCATGGCACTGATGGGAGTCAGCAGTGAAGACGACCAGTGGTCAGTCTCATTGCCATCTTGGTTTTGGTGGGTTTTAGCCAGCTTCTTTACTGCAACCTGTTTTATCAGCAAGGTTTTTATGACCTGTGTCTTGTGCTGACCTCCTATCTCATCCTGTGATGTAGAATACCTAACCTCAGGGAATACAGCCCAGTAGACCTCAGCCTTATTTTATTCAGCTCCTATTTGAGATGGACTCATTTTGGTTCAAACGTCTCTGACAGCCATTTTCTAGAATTTAAAGTGTTACTACAAGGAAATCATTGTCCACTTGTTCTCTCTGCTAAGGCTCAAACAAAAGAACATGAGCTTAAGTTACATGGGAAGAATTGGTTAGACAAGTTGGTCATGATCCCCTGAAACAGAAAGCTAGGGGACGAAATGGAAGCTCCATCCTTGAAAGTGACTATAAGATGACGGGTACAATAGCTCATGCCTGTAATCCCAGCACTTTGGGATGCTGAGGTGGGTGGATCACGAGGTCAGCAGATTGAGACTAGCTCGACCAACATGGAGAAACCCCTTCTCTCCTAAAAAATACAAAAATTAGCGGGGTGCGGTAGTGCACACTTGTAATCCCAGCTATTTGGGAGGCTGAGGCAGGAGAATCACTTGAACCCAGGAGGCGGAGGCTGCAGTGAACTGAGATCATGCCACTGTACTCCAGCCTGGGCAACAGAGAGAGATCCATCTCAAAAAAAAAAAAAAGAAAAGTGCCTATAAGAGCAACAGTAATTGCCTATCTTTGGTGGTTAGGGAAACATAAACTCTTTTCTTTCAGGGTTGAGTTACTCAAAGAGGAAATTTTAATTAAAGGAATTCTCATAGCTAAGATTTAATGTGGTGCTTTTTCTGTGTCAGACTCTATTCAAGTGCTTTATATTATAGAACTGAGATCAGAAAAAGTGAAACAGTTTCTTCCTCTGAAAAATAAAGTCTCTTCAAACTATTTTTAAAATTACAAACAACAAAGTTCCATTTCACAAATACCATCAAAATAGTATTTCAGCTCCAAGAGGCAGTTAAAAAAAAAAAAAATTGGTGAGGTAGAGATGGGGGAGAAAAAAATGAGAAAATAATAAGCAAAGCAAAGTTGGGTAGCAGTGAAGAAGAAGTAAAGGGAATATGAAGGAAATACATTTAAAGATGGGGAAGGGGAGATGAGAAAGAATCAGAAGGAAAGGACAGGAGAGAAACTGAAAGGTAAAGATAAAAAGTGCAACAGCTGAAGGAGAGGAAAGCTTTGTACGATTATTTTTGCATCACACTCTGCTATTCATTTAGGTCATAAGTGGACTTTAGGCCAAACTATCAATGGGTTCTGTTAAAAGAAAACTTCAGACAAGTTAAATTTGATGGAGTTTAATTGAGCAAAAAAAATAGAAAACGATTGGTGAATCAGGCGGCCTCCAGAATCACAGAAGATTCAGAGAGACTCCAGGGGTACCTTGGGGTTAGAACAAATTTATAGACAAAAAAGTCAAGTGTCATACAAGAATTAAAATCAGAAGTGAGGTACAGGAACAGTGGGATTGGTTACACTTGGGGTTTGCCTTATTTGTACACAGTTTGAACACTTAGCAGTGTATGAGTGGTTGAGGTGTGGCCACTGGGATTGGCCAGCACTCAGCTATTGTTATGGTTGCATACTACTAAGTTAGGTTTTCAGTCTTGTCTGCCTATTAAGCTAGGTTACTGTTTGTCCACAAGGACTCACACATAGAAGTATGGAGTCCTCCTCAGGCCATATTTAGTTGGCTTTAACAGTTCTTTCCTTTTACAATGCCTAGTTAACTGTTTAACCATTGTTCACAGGTTTTCAATGTCTCTTATCAAGTTTTCAAACTCTTGGCATGAACTGGGGTAATAACAGGAGCTATCGGGAAAAATTACCACCCAGGCCACCCTGCAGATAGCCAGGGACTGTTGTTTTTCACACTGAACACAATCAAAATGAAAAACAAATTGCTCCTTAAGTCAGAAGTCACTTTAATATTCTCTGAGAAAATGGATTGGACTACATGGCTTACATTTCGGTTCAATGTCAAAAAATAAAATAAAATCTATCTACAAACAGAACACTGTGAGCAGCATTCTCAATGGAAAAAGTCTATCCCTGGCTGGACTCTAGATCTCCTCTCTCTACGGAGCAATCCCTTGCTACATCTGTTCTTTAAGCTAGTCAATGAATCTTCCTTCCAGTCTATAAGTTCTGTCGGCCAGTCTCATCACCTCCTCAAAGAAACTCTCTGAGGTGTTTCCTGTATCATAACAATGCGTGGAGTGGCTCCTCTAGCCTCATTCATCTTGGCTTTCCACTCATTACTATGTTCTACCCTAGCTCAAGAAATCAGGAATAGTAGCACATTTTTCAAGTTAAGTTGAAAGTTTTCCAAGTTCCCTAAGTCTCCACAGACAACTTTACAGATTTGTATAACACAAAATGGAATTCTGAAAGCAGAGTGAAGCTGTTTGGAATAATCAGAAAGTCACCAGATGTTGCAGTTACAGGGCATATGAAATGCTTTCTTCTAAATGTGCATGTGATTAAATCTTGCGGAACTACTCTATCATTATAGTAATGGATTCTTTTCCTCACAAAGTTGCATTTTTTCTACTCAAAGTCTCTTTTGACTAAATGAATTTCATATGTGTAATCAAAACATTATGCATGTCATTGTACTTGGAGTTAATTGGAGCAATTTTTATTAAAAATTACCCACATGGTAAAACACTCTTTGAAAACAATTTCATGAAGGAGACTTTTTAAAGTTATTATTTTAAACATATCCATGCATCTTTGTTTTCACTGCAGCATTTGTATTTTATTATTTTATTTTTACTTATTTTTTTTTTTACCAAATGGGTGTTCTTAGATACAACGTGTTTTTACATCAGTGTATACATTATATTTTGGTGTCGAGCAATAACTAGAAGGTTATGTATTACTGTGCAGGAAAATTTAAAGCTTCAAAACTTACTAGAAGTAAAAGGAATTTACAGGTATATTTATTAACAAAAACCATGTTCACAGTGCAGTAAGAACACGGGTTACAAAGAGGGTTAGAGTATAATTTTTATTTAAAATGTAACAGAAATATAAGAATTAACTATTATTGAGGATTCACTACAGGTAGGAATTGTTCTAAGTATTTCGCATTGATTATTTCATTTTCTCTTCATTACAATTCGGTACAAGCTGTGTACCGAATCAAGAATCGCTTGAACCCAGGAGGCAGAGGTTGCAGTGAGCCGGTACAAGCTCTGTACCAAATTGTAATAAGGATACATTGTAATGAGGATACACTGTAATGTATGTGAGAGAATGGGAATTGAGGCACAACCATATTAATTGTTTTGCTTAAAGTCACTCAACTTGTAACTGGATTTAAACCCAGTTTAGTTTGGCTCTAGGGATGACTTGATCAACATGTTGTTCTGACTCGGGAGCGCTGGGCTCAGACTTCGTAGGTTCAAATCCAGGCTATGCTAATTGCCAGTCATGTGATCTCAAGCAAGTTATCTAACCTCCCTAAGCCTCAGTGTCTTCCATTATGAAATGGAGAAAACAATAGCTGACTTATAACATGGTGTTGACACATAGATAAAGTGAGAAAATCCATTTAAAGTGTTTAGCACAACGCCTAGCCCACAGTAAGGATTCAATAAATGTTCATCATCATCATCTTCAAATTCTGAAAGAATATACAGTCATGCACCACATAACAACATTTTGGTTAATGATAAACCACATATATGACAATGGCCCTGTAAGATTGTAAGATTATAATGGAGCTAAAAAAGTCCTAGCACCTAGTGATGTCATAGCTGTCATAATGTCATAGCACAACACATTCCTCATGAGTTTGCAGGTGTAAACAAATTTACTGCACTGTCCGTTATATAAGAGTCTAGCATGTACAATTATGTAACAGTAAATAATACTTGATAATGATAATAAACTATGTTCCTAGTTTATGAATTTACTATACTATTCTTTTTGTTATCTTAGAGTCTACTCTTTCTACTTATTTAAAAAAAAAAAAAGTTAACTGTGAAACAGACTAAAGCAGATCCTTCAAGAAATATTCCAGAAGAAGGCATTGTTATCACAGATGACAGCTCTATGAGTGTTACTACTCCCAAAAACTGTCCAGTGGGGGCCGGACATGGTGGCTCACTCCTGTAATCCCAGCACTTTGGGAGGCTGAGGCAGGCAGAATGCCTTAGGTCAGGAGTTCGAGACCATTCTGGCCAACATGGTGAAACCCTGTCTCTACTAAAAATACATATATGAGCCAGGGGTGGTGGCACATGCCTGTAGTCCCAGCTACTCTGGAGGCTGAGGCAGAAGAATCACTTGAACCCAGGAGGCAGAGGCTGCAGTGAGCCAAGATGGCACCACTGCACTCCAGCCTGGGTGACAGAGCAAGACTCCATCTTAAAAAAAAAAAAAAAACTGTCCAGTGGGACAAGATGAAGTGAAAGACAGTGATATTGATGATCCTGACCCTGTATAGGCCTTGGCTAATGTGTGTGTTTGTGTCTTCGTTTCTAACAAAAAAGTTTTAAACATTAAAAAAAAAAAAAAAAAAAACTAGAAAAATGTGTATAAAATAGGAATATAAAGAAAAAACATGTTTTTGTACAGCTGGGCAATGTCTGTGTTTTAAGCTAAGTGTTACTAAGACTTAAATTTTTCTTGAATTAAAAGGTTTATAAAGTTAAAGAGTTACAGTAAGTTAGGGTTAACTTATAACTGAAGAAAGAAAAATTTTATATAAATGTAGTATAGCTTGAGTGTACAGTGTTTACAACATCTACAGTAGTGTAAAGTCCTAGACATTCATATTTACTCACCACTCACTCGCTAATCCACCCAGAGAAACTTCCAGCTCTGCAAGCTCCGTTCATAAGTGCCTTATACATGTGTACCATTTTTTATCTTTTATGCTGGGTTTTTACTGTTCCTTTTCTATGTTTAGATGTGTTTAGACACACAAATTGTTACCATTGAGTTACAGTTGCTTACAGTATTCAGTATAGTAACATGCTGTACATGTTTGTAGCCTAGGAGAGATAGGCTATGCCATGTAACCTAGGTGTGTAGTAGGCTATCCCATCTAGGTTTGTGTAAGTACACTCTATAATGTTTGCAGGATGATGAAGTCCCCTCAGGACACATTTCTCAGAACGTATCCCCATTGTTAAGCAACCCATGTCCATATGCCCAAATAGTAACAGTGGTAATCTCTAGGAAATATAATTACAGAAAACTTTCCTATTTTGACTTAACAGTGTGTTCTACTTTTTCTTTTCTTTTTTATTTTTTTGAGACATGGTCTCACTCTGTTGTCTAGGCTGGAGTGCAATGGCACAATCTCAGCTCACTGGAATCTCCACGTCCTGGGCTCAAGTGATTCTCCCACCTCAGCCTCCTGAGTAGCTGGGACTATAGGTACATGCCACCATGCCTGGCTAATTTTTATACTTTTAGTAGAAACAGGATTTTGCCATGTTGGCCAGGCTGTTCTTGAACTCCTGGGCTCAGCGATCCAGCTGCCTCAGCCCCACAAAATTGCTGAGATTCCACATGTGAGCCACCATGCCTAGCCTACTTTTTCTATAATAAATACATGTTGTGTGTTTAACAAAACTACTGGATATAAAGTAAAATTCACATTTCTTAATTGTTGCATGCTACAAACAAAATAATATCTATAGAGGGAGGAGTCACAATGCTGAACTTTCACCAAGCACATATTGTATATCAGGCATCATCTTGGCTTAAAAAACACAAAAATCAATAAGACATGGAATAAACTCTGACACAGTTTGCAGTACAGCAGGCAAAAAAGACCCGTAAAGGGAGTGCTTTCAAGAGAGCAAGGTAATATTTCAAGAGAGACATGTGCACTATGTATGTTATATATGCCTGGAAGGGGCTAGAAAGCTCTCCAAGAAGCAAGAGAAGGCTTTGCACTGAAGGGGAAGGGAGTATGAGTCCTCATGGCATCAGGACATGTGTCCTCCAACTTCTCAGAGAAAAAAACTAATTATTACTATAATATGTTAGAAATGTCAGCAGTATCAAAATCAGCTGCATAAACTGTGAGCCAGAAGCCACATTTCTGTTTATATGGGACTAAAATGTACGAGTACCGCATCTAAGGATCTATGTGATCCCCGGCAACCAAGTCACCTCCCGTCATGCTCACAGGTAAGTCTAACATCCTGAGTCCTGAGAATGAGTAGGAAATCTCCAAGTGGAGAGCAGAGGAGATTTTTCTGACCAAAGTAAGTTAGGGTAGAAGCAATGGCAGGGAGCTGTTCGAGGAAAGGTTTGGAGGAAAAAGGAGAAGCTCACCCCATGAGAGGTATCCACGCAGGAGGAAAACTGGTAGGAAGTGAGGCGACAGGATCTACTCACATTCCCAGAAAACAACAGTGAGAGAAAGGAAGACTTGGTAGGACGGTGGAGCCTGCACTGAATTTTGCACCGATGGAGACATGAGCCTGTAAAATATGGATTCCTTGTCTTATTTCGTACACTTACCACTCTGCAAGAGACCAGTAAACCTGAAACTCACCTGATCTGAAAGAGTTGCAGTGCTTCAGCTAAGTCCAGGGGTAACATTTGACTACCAATGGGAAAAGTCAATTTGGCATGTTACTTGGATGCTGCTGCTCATAAATTGCCATTCTTCCAATTCCTGGAGACAGGCTATTTATTTTTAAAAATCAGACAAAGCTTGTATACTGTCTTAATAAATTAAACATAAAACCTTCAAAGTTGCCAACTGACAAAGAATCTCAACATAAGCACAAGAGTTGGAACTACATTAAAGGCCTGATACAAATCATTAAGACAAATGAGAATACCCTCCCTATAAACTGAATGTTTGCATCCCCTAAATTCATACATTGAAACCTAATCTCCAGTGTGATGGTATTAGTAGGTGGGGCCTTTGGGGGTTAGGTTATGAGGTTGGGAGCCCTCATGAATGGATGAGTGCCCTTATAAAAGAGGCCCCAGCGTACTCCCTTGCCCCTTCCATGAAGGGAGGACACGGCAAGAAGATGGCAGCCTGTGAGCCACAAAGTAGGCCCTTACCAGCCTCCAAAATCCATCGGCATCTTCATCTAGGACTTCCCAGTCTCCCGAACTGTGAGAACTATATTTCCATTATTTATAAGCCATCCAGTTTATGGTATTTTGTTATAGAAGCCTGAACAAGCTAAGACAATGCCCAAAAGTGACATGTGTAAAAGTCACGGTCAAGTCATTTATACACAAAAACAAGGGCCAACGACAAATACACATACAAAGATGGCTATCAATAATAGAAGAAATTCTAATTAAAACAATTAAGGACAATTGTTTTTTGTCAAATTGAAAAATACTTTTAGAATGAAAAACTAATAGTCCTGTTTAGAGAAACTTTCAGAACTGTTTGATAATATGCACATACTTTAACCCAACACTAGGACTTGCAATTCTAGGAATGAATTTTAAGGAAATAGTTAAGGATGTGCACAAAAAATTGTGGCAAACATATTCATGATAAAATAGTTCAGGCAAGGCATGGTGGCTTATGGCTGGAATCCCAGCACTTTGGGAGGCCGGGGCAGGTGGATCACTTGAGCCCAGGAGTTTGAGATCAGCCTGGGCAACATGGTGAAACTCCATCTCCACAAAAAATATAAAAATTAGCTGGACATGGCAATACATGCCTAAAGTCCCAGCTACTTGTGAACCTGGGGCAGGGGATGGAGAGCTGAGATGGGTCCACTGCACTCCAGTCTGGGCAACAGAGCAAAACTCTGTCTCAAAATTAATTAATAACTAATTAAATTTGTTCAAAAAATAATTTGGAAACAATCAAAATGTTCAACAATCAGTGATTAAATACATTATGTCATTTTTAACTTTTTATTTTGAAATCATGTTAGACTTACTGAAAAGTCGTTTAATAGTACAGAAAACCAGCCGGGCATGGTGGCTCACGCCTGTACTCCCAGCACTCTGAGAGGCTGAGGCAGATGGATTGCCAGAGGTCAGGGGTTCGAGACCAGTCTGGCTAACATGGTGGAACTCCGTCTCTACTAAAAATACAAAAAAATCAGCCTGACGTGGTGGCATATGCCTGTAATCTCAGCTACTCAGGAAGCTGAGGCAGGGCAACTGCTTGAACCAGGGAGGTGGAGGTTGCTGCGAGCCGAGATCATACCGCTGCACTCCAGCCTGGGCAACAGACTGAGACTCGTCTCAAAAAAAAGAAGTACAGAAAACCCCCATATATCTTTGTGTTTGTTTTCTATTGTTGCTGCAACCAATTAACACAAATTTGGTGTCTTAAAATACCACAAACTTATTAACTATCAGCACTGTAGGTCAGAAGTCCAAAATGGATCTCACTGCACTAAAGTCAAGGGCTGTGTTCCTTCCTGGAGGCATAGAAGCACAATCCATTTCCTTGTCCACCCAAGTCTTTGGCAGAATTCAGTCTCTTGTGGTTGTAGCCACAGGTCCCCTGAGGTCCCCATTTTCTCGCTGGCTGTCAGCTACAGGTCGTTCCCAGCTTCTAGAGGCCTCCTACATTCTTTGGCTCATGGACCCCTCCCTCCTTCCTCAAAGCCAGCAACCATAGGCAAAGTCACCCCCACACTGAGAATCTCTGCTGCCTCTTTTTTCATCACATCTCTCCGATCAGCTCTTCCGCCTTCCTCTTCCACTTTTAAGGACTTGTGTCATTACATGGATAATCCAGATAACCTCTTTTCAATTTAAGGCCCAGAACCTTAATTCCATCTGCAATGTTCCTTTTGGCATTAAATGTAACATTCCACAGGTTCCAGGGATTAGGACATGGACATCTCTGGAGGGGGAGGGAGGATCAGATCACTATGCTTACTACAACCCTTCACTCAGCTTCTGCTAACGATAACATCTTGCAAAATATAATTATTAAAGCCAACAAATTAACTTTAGTACAACACTAGTAATTGAACTACCAATTTTACTAACATTTTACCAGTTTTTCCACTAATGAACTTTTTCTGTTCTAAAATCCAATCCAGGATCCTTCACCGCATTGATTGTCCTCTCTCCTTGGTCTCCTCCAATCTGTGACAATTCCTCACTATGAGCTTGTTGTTAATGAAAAGTGCTGGTCAGTTATTTTGGAGAATGTTGTTAATTTGGGCAACATAGTGAAACTCCATCTCTACAAAATACAAAAATTAGCTGGGCATGATAGTGCATGCCTATAGTTCCAGCTACTTGGGAGGCTAAGGCAGGAGGATTGCTTGAATCTGATGTCTTGGCATGATTAGACTGAGGGTATTATTCATTTTGGGCAATAATACCACAGAAGTGATGTGCCGTTCGCAGAATATCACATTAGGAAATATATGATGTTGATATGTCTTATTACTAGAGATGTTACCTCTGATCATTTGGTTACAGTGGTATCTGTTGGGTTTTACCACTGCAAAGTTACTATTTTTCCCTTTGTAGGAAAAATATCTAATAAATGATAAATATTAATATCTAATAAGTATATTATGGGAGATACTTCAAAACCAAGCCAATATCCTCTTTCTTCTCAAACTTTCACGTACTAATTTTAGCATTCCTTGGAAGATCTTGTTTGAAGCAACTGTCTCTGCATTCTACTGCTGATTTCCTAGATCCTCATTTCTTCTGGATACATTTATTAATCAAAATTATTCTGTAAAGAATAGCTGTCCCTTCTGTATTTTATTTACTCTATTACTTATTTACATCAGTTTGGACTCATGGATATTTATCCTATTCTATCGGTTATAATCCAATAATATTATTATTTGTTTTGTTGCTTAACTTGTTCCCACTTTGGCCACTGGGACCTCTTTCAGGTTGGCTACCGTATCTTTTTGACAGCCTCCCATCTTTTTCCTTCTTCCTTTTTTTTTTTTAAGCACTTCTTTACTCTCTGGCACAACAAGATGCTCCAGGCTCATCTTGTGTTTTCTCCACATCAACCCTGGAATTAATCACTTCTCCATAGAGCTCTGATTCCTCTCACAGCAAAATAGTATTTAGACATCAAGATCTGGGTGTTATACAAGCTCATAGTTCTTGAGAAGACATTAGTTCTAGGCCTTCTCAATAGACAGAGTTTGGAAATATATATAGGTATATTAACCCATCCTTATACACTTTTTTTACCTTTCTCTGTGTGTGTGTGTGTGTGTGTGTGTGTGTGTGTGTGTGTAGATTTAAACTGATACCTCTGATTTCTAATTCTACATCAATGGTTTATTCTAGTCTTTCTCTTACTTTTTTAGGTAACTATCTTTCTTTCTTTGACAGTGAGAAATCTGGTTTTTGTTTTCTACTATGTATTTGTTTATTTGTTCAATCTTAGTATACATCAAAGTCATCTCAGAAGTGCCAATCCATAACACTCTAGGAAATAAATTCACTAATTACAGTATTTATATACAGTTATTTTTGTCTTTAGCCCTACAGTGTCTAGCCAGAATACTATTATAGAACTTCAGCTCATTCTTTTCTTCATGGCTGCCTTCAGTGTTATTTATAATACAGTTAGGTTCATTTATTACTGTATTCCATTTGGATTCCCCGATATTCTGACTGATTTTTTAAAATATTTTATCTATAGAAAACTTCATTTTCTGTGACACACAGTCCTACTGATTTTGACAAATGCATACTCCTGTATCCATCATCACAGTCCTGCTACACGGAAGTTCTATCGCTCTAAAACTTCCTTCATCCTGCCCCCTCTAGTCAATCCTTACCTATTACCTACTCTTGGCAACGACTTTCACTTTTTATCCTTCCAGTTTTGCCTTTTTCAAAATGTCACATGAATGGAATTAGACAATGGTTGCCTTTTGGGTCTGGCTTCTGCCAATTAGTAAAATGCATTTAAGACTTACCCATATTGTTTTGTGAAACAATAATTTATTCTTTATTGCTGAGTAGTACTTCCTTGTGTGATGTTTCACAGTTTATCCATTTACCAATTGAAGGGCATCTGGGTTCTTGCCAATTTTTGTCAAGTATAAATAAAGCTACAGGTCGGGCATTGTGGCTCATGCCTGTAATCCCAGAACTTTGTGAAGCTAAGGTGAGTGGATTGCTTGAGCCCAAGAGCTCAAGATCAGCCTGGACAACACGGCGAGACTCCACCAAAAATACAAAAATAAGCTGAGACTGGTGATGCACACATGCAGTCCCAGCTACTTTGGGGGATGAGGTGGGAGGACTGCCTGAGCCCAGGAAGTCAAGGCTGCAGTGAGCTATAATCATGCCACTGCACTCCAGTCTGGGCAACAGAGCGAAAGCCTATCTCAGAAAAATAAATAAATAAAGTTACTATAAACATATACAATTTGCACATAGATCTTTGTGTGAACATAAGTTTTCATTCCTTTTTTGGTAAATATCTAAGAGTGGGATTGTTGGTTCATATGGTAAGTCTACATTTAACTGCATAAGAAATTGCCAAACTGTTTTTCATAATGATTGTACCATTATGTATTCCCAACAGTAACACATCATTTCAAGGGGATACTACATAGCCACATAAAATCTTGTAGATGAATATTGATGAAAAAATAATATATTCACAAAACATTATGTTTAAAAAGCAAGCCAAGAAACACACCCAACGAGCATTAAACATGTCATTTTTGTTCAAAAGTCATTATTTAATTACTTGCATAATATTTCATTAAATGGCTATATCATTAGTTTACTAATACTCTGCTATTGAATATTCAGGTTATTTCTAATCTTTCCCTAATATAAGTAAAAATATGATTAAAATTTTGTATATAAATCCATATTCACACTTCTGGTTATTTTCTTAATACATTTCCTTGGAAATGTAGTTACTGGGTCAGAGAAAATCACTATTACCATTTTTAAGACACATTGCCAAATTATTCCCAGAACTTCCTACCACAGCACCGCATTGTGGTCTTTTAATTTAATTCCTGGTCTCTAACCCTTCCAGGTAATCCTTCTTCCCCTTCACCTAGCCAATCCTCCACTCTTTCCCATTGCTACCTGGGAACTGGGCTTCCCCCGCATCCACCCAGACTGACTTCCTCAGCAGATTACAGGAAGTTCTGCATTCCAGTGAAGTTCCCACTACAGTGATTAGTTCTGCACAGGTTAACCCACAAATTCCTGTTTTGGCAGCTATTCCACATCTGTTAACCTTCAACATGTCGCTCTACTCTCCCCATTTATTTTTGAATCATTAGTTATGATTTCAACTTACTTCATACAGTAAGTAAGCTGACTATACCTCACAATCTTTGTTCTGACTTTTCAGCTGGCTTTGGATGTTTCACTGAGCCATTAAATATGCGGTTCACTTCAGTCTAAGCTGATGGTTTTCAGGTATTACATCTAAAGGCATCAGAGAGACAAAATATTAACAGTAATACCCAGAATCTCCATTGGGATCACTGATCAACCCTTCAGGGAAATTCCACATAAACTTGCATAATTATGTGTACTCACTTTCTAATCATAAGAGACTGGATAGGCTTCTGTTTACATGATTCTACCTGAGAAGCAGAAGAGAAGCAAAGATTTACCTTAAAATTTTTCATCAAATACACTCACACACATCCCCACCTTCTGAATACTGAAGATTATTCTAAAGCAAAATATGCCCACAGTAATGATGCAGGGAGGACCATGACCTCATAGGGAAGAATGGTGAAATATAGTCATACTTTAATATGGAGTAGGGATACAGGCAAACCAAACCCTTCCTAAAGTCTAGAGATGACTCACACACACCACCACACATACTCCCCCAACTTGGAGAAACCTGTGCTTTTCTGTGGAAAGAGAAAAATATTTTAGGGAATTACAGTCCAAGGAAAATGGCAAGAAAAAAATACATTCCTTTGTCATCAGTAAGTGATTCTTACAATAACTTCGGAACAAATTTAGATTAAACCCACAGAACATTTTAGTACATGCTTTCTAAGTGACCAAGGGGAACTGCTCCACCAATTCTGGAACTATTTTGCGGGAAGGGTGTGGGTAAGGTGCCCTTTGTGCAAGCTTAGAATCTCAATGGGTACACTGTCTTTGACCAACCTAATGTAGGACTACAGGCCCCTACATCGCTGATGGTTTGATTACAACAGAATATTGGGTTTCCATCTCCTGTCTGTAGAGGAAAGCTAGAGGAACACAGATAATCAAACAATCAAACAATGTTCAGACAGAATTTTTTTTTTTTTTTTTTTTTTTTGTGAGACAGAGTCTCACTCTGTTGCCTAGGCTGGAGTGCAGTGACGTGATCTCGGCTCACTGCAACCTCTACCTCCTGAGTTCAGGTGATTCTTTTGCCTCAGCTTCCTGAGTAGCTGGGATTACAGGCGGGTACTAACACATCCAGCTAATTTTTGTATTTTCACCATCTCTACGGAAAGGTGGCCAGGCTGGTCCTGAACCCCCGACCTAAAATGATCCACCCACCTCGGCCTCCCAATGTACTGGGATTATAGGCGTGAGCCACCCCACCTACTCCCAGATAGAAATTTTGAAAAGCATAAACCAGGGAAATTGATGATCAATGCCCAGGAAAATTCTAGAATTAACTACTACTCAGAATTGAGGAAAATGTAAGAAGAAATAGCATCGCCAGGCACAGTGGCTCACGCCTGTAATCCCAGCACTTTGGGAGGCCGAGGCAGGCAGATCACGAGATTAGTAGTTCAAGACCAGCCTGAACAATGTGGTGAAATCCTGTCTTTACTAAAAATACAAAAAATTAGCCAGGCGTGGTGGCGGGCGCCTATAATCTCAGCTACTTGGGAGGCTGAGACAGGAGAATCACTTGAACCCAGGAAGTGGAGTTTACAGCGAGGTGAGACTGCGCCACTGCACTCCAACCTAGGCAACAGAGCAAGACTCCATCTCAAAAATAAAAGAAAGAAACAAAAAATAGCATCATTATGAGACAATATAGGCTCACAAAAATTAGACTAGATTGCTCTCTTTGACTTTTGTCAAAGGGCCCCAAGATTCATAGAATAAGAAAATACCATAAAGAGACATAGAGGGTTTTTAAATATACATATCTGTGACCAGTAGCAATTCTGTCCATTGACCCACTGAAGCACTTATCATATTTTATTAAATGTGTTTGTATAAATGTGGCACTCATTATTTTCTTTATATCCCTTCCACAATGCCCATGTATAGTAGGCACTCAAAAATGTTTGCTGAATTGATTTTTAAATGATGCTATACTTCAGTTTTCTTTGGAGATTCCAGTAAACTTTTCAATGAAAGGTTAGCATTTCAAGAAAAGATCCTCAAGATAAATGTGAACAAACGGCTCTGGTTTTCTTTAGCAGAGCAAAGACACATAGATTTCCCCTCTCAAGTTCCCAGAAGAGAGGAAGAAATCCATTTGTTGGTGCTCATAAAACAAACACTTGGGAGTCCCATTAAATTCCATTTGTCCTCAACTAGTACCCATGAGCCCTTATTTTCAGTCCCAAAATCTGAATGGCCACTAACTCAACTCATTTTCTCCAATGTCCTTGGAAGTTAATTTTTCAAAATAATAAAATTTAGCATGACCTGAACTATACCAAAAGAGTAAGAGAGCTGAGTAGAGAGAAGGAAGGCACATGATATAATCAGATTGGGTCTCACAAATCTTCTAAGAAATGTCCTTTCCTCATTTAGATAACCAGCTTGGTTAGTTTTTCCCTCATTTGCTTATGCTGTTTTAGATTGAAGTTAAGCATATGTTTACATTTCTAAAATGCTGTCATTTTAATAATTCCATCTCTGTACCAGAGAACAGAACAGAAGCCTTGATTTTCCAACTGACTCCCTGGTGCTTACAAAATTTGTAGGAATTGAACTTTTAAAAAGAAAGAAAGAGAAAGAGAGAGAATTCAGGTCTCTAAAAGGAAACAGCTACTCTTCCTAAATGTTTAAGTTACAACATAAATTACCGGTAACTCCCACCATCAACACAGCTGCACTATCTCCTTTCATGACATTAATGACAAACACTGTTCCATCAGGATCTCAGGAAAAGCAACAGAAGTCTGTCTTTGTAGAAAACAAATTAAAACAGTCCTGTTGGCATTCCACAAAACAGTGCATTTGAAGATGTGGGCAAACAAACTAATCCCTCCCATCCACTCTCTCTGGCTTTAGATAAGTAGGAACATTTTTTTAAAACAGCTTCTAGATGAAAGGAAAGGCTTTCCAGCTGGAATGGGAGCCTGTGTGTCAATGACAAACACATGCACCGAATGTCAACAACACAACCGTATGAAGCATGACAGGAAGTGCCTCAAATGACTCTTTTCAGTGTAGGCCTGACTGGCCGTGCTGCTGAGACATTATAATAAAGGGTCCACAGACACAGCTATGGAACTGAGCCCCACACAATGAGAGACTGGGCTGAAAACTTCCAAGGAAGTAACAGAAAAAGTAGCTCATTCCTAAATAACTCAGATAATCTCAGTGCCACTGGGATAGTTTCAAAGCTCCTGAGGACAATAAAAATAAAAATGAGGAGAAAATATTTTGCATTTATTTTTACATAGAGCTATGGCTTTGACATCTGTAAATGGAATAGCTAGAAATAGAAGGAGGGAGGGGGAATGGAGGGAAGAGGAGGAGAGGAAAGAGGGAATGATGAGGAGATAATCCTACCATTTCTTGGGTTGAGTCACAGAATTTTAGAGCTGGATAGAACTTTAACGTTACTCAGTGGTTTTCAAGCCCAACTGTACCTCAGAATCAACTGGGGGAACTTAGGAAAGGAGGAAATAGATAAATAGACAGTTACCAATCACTCATCTCCAGACTCTGATGGATTTGAGCTGTGCTAGGGCTAGGATATGGGTATATTTTTAAGCACCCAGAGGAGAATTCTCTAGGAAAGTCAGGGTTAGCAAACACTGGTCACACGAAGTATGTTCAGGGCTAAGAGACCAGGGGTTCAGGGTGCTATGGAATCACAGACAAGGAACCCCTAGCCCCATGTGACAGGCTGGAAGGAAACTGATGGGCTGCTAAAATTGAACCTTAAAGGATAAATTATCGGACAAAGAAAAGAGAGGCAAAGATAAAACTGAATAAGTAAGCAACGTAAATATAGCATGCTAAGGAGTTTGGCAATTATCCAAAGACATTTAGGAACTGTTGCAAGACTTTGTACATGGAATGTCACGTACATCTGCTGTGTTTCCCTGCCAAGGCTCCCTTCCCCCTTCGGCTGATAACAGAAACAATTCATGAGGTTTCGGTGGGGCTGATTCTGTTCTCCAAGCTACAGGGGGTGGGTGTAGAACCCAGTCTGGCCAAAGAGAAGCCTTAAGCATTAGCAAATGATTCAGGAATAGACCAGTGATCCTCAATGGGACCTTTCTGCCAAATCACATGGGCAGAGGTGCTCTTTTTGCTGGATCTTGCAGCTGGCAGGGTCTCTGTCCTGATCTGCCAGTGGCCACCATATCCAGCAATGCATATGTTTGAAACTCTGTGTCAAGCTGGACCTGAAGTCAAACCTATCTCTTAGATTTCTCAGAGCTGTGGGTCAAATAAATCCCCTGATTTGCTTAATACAGTTTGAGCTGGATTTCACTCACTTGTAAACAAAAAAGCCTAATACAGAAACACTATTTTATTTTAGAAAAGCTTGCCAGGCGCGGTGGCTCAAGCCTGTAATCCCAGCACTTTGGGAGGCCGAGACGGGTGGATCTCGAGGTCAGGAGATCGAGACCATCCTGGCTAACATGGCGAAACCCTGTCTCTACTAAAAAATACAAAAACTAGCCGGGCGAGGTGGCGGGTGCCTGTAGTCCCAGCTACTCGGGAGGCTGAGGCAGGAGAATGGCGTAAACCCGGGAGGCGGAGCTTGCAGTGAGCTGAGATCCGGCCACTGCACTCCAGCCTGGCGACAGAGCCAGACTCTGTCTCAAAAAAAAAAACCTATGTTCGCTGGAAGAGAATGGCATACCATTTCAGAGGCTACTGCAGTAATGGAGGGGGAAAGTAATGCACGTCTGACCTAGGCATGAGCAATGGGGGTGGTGAGGAAGCGGAGAAAGAGGGAAAGAGAGAGAAACTGCCTGACCATGATGTTTGGAAGATGATACATAATAATCAAAAAAAGAAATGATAGACGTGGCTGAGTGCAGTTGCTCACACCTGTAATCCCAGCACTTTGAGAGGCCAAGGCAGGTAGATCGCTTGAGGTCAGGAGTTTGAGACCAACCTAGCCAACATGGCAAAACCCTGTCTCTACTAAAAATATAAAAATTAGCCAGGCATGGTGGCACGTGCCTGTAGTGCCAGCTAGTCGCCAGGCTGAGGCACGAGAATCGCTTGAACCTGGGAAGCCAAGGTTGCAGTGAGCCGAGATCACACCATTGCACTCCAGCCTGCACTCCACACAACAGAGCAAGACTCTGTCTCAAAAAAGTGAATAAACAACAACAACAACAAAATGATAGATGTATGCATTCATTTGACAAATGTTTATTTAATACTTACTGTGTAAAATAGAAATAATACTTCATGAGGAAGTTGTGAGGATTTAAAGAGTCAATGCATATTAAGAACATGCCGGCTGGGTGCAGTGGTTCACACCTGTAATCCCAGCACTTTGGGAGGCCGAGGTGGGCGGATCACAAGATCAAGAGATCGAGACTATCCTGGCCAACATGAGGAAACCCTGTTTCTACTAAAAATACAAAAATTAGCTGGGCGTGGTGGTGTACCTGTAGTCCTAGCTACTCTGGAGGCTGAGGCAGGAAAATTATTTGAACCCAGGAGGCGGAGGTTGCAGTGAGCCGAGATCGCGCCACTGCACTCCAGCCTGGTGAAGAACAAGACTCTATCTCAAAAAAAAAGAGCACGCCTTGGTAGACATTGTAAATCAGGGTATACACAAAAGACAGCTTGCTATCGTAGATATTTTGTTGGTATCTTTGAGTCTACATTTCCAGTCATTTTCTATTTTCTATTCCAAATCTGTCAACAAGATCATATCATTATATATCGCCAGAAGATATTAATAATGATTTTATAATTTGGAGGAAATCTTATATTAATACTTTTTAAAACAAAGTTTTATTAAGTTACCTTAAAGTAACACCCCAGATTAAAACAACCAAGCTCAGCACAAGTTATACGTTTCTAGTGATTCTCGCAGACCTCATTTTCAAAATATGAAGGGAAAGACCATTCACACCTGTCCATAGATGAATTCACTAGCAGAAGATTAATGGACAGAAATATTGGAAATGTATCCAAATAAAAAGGCCAACTTGATATGGGAATAGGCTATTAAAATTTTGAGGTATTCAAAGAAGTCTATTTCAGTGAAACACAGGCAATTACATATGATAGATAGATTACAAAACCTAATACAATGACTAAAAGAGACCCCAAAAGAACTAAGATTATCCACCAAGGACATAACATCAGTGATGGAGTCCCAAAAACCAAGTCTCCAGTTTTAAGTAACAAGTTTCTACAAGTTTAATAAGCTATGCATCATTCTAGATAAGTGAAGTTATTCTGAGGCTGACAGCATTAATGATACACTACAATGTGGTACATATTGACAGGAAATATTTGCTTGCTTTAATGTATGCCAAGCCATCTCCATCATGCTGCTTGATGATCTGCAGTATCTTAAACGTGATCTGCGTAGGGGAGTACAAGAGAAGTTATCCTTTGCATCTATTATCCCCACATATCCTGTTATTCAGTAAGATATTGTCAGTCATTTCCTGTACATGGACAGAAAGTCTTTATAGTCTGTGAAAATGTGTCCACAGTGTATTGATGTGTTATATACACACATACACAGAAAGAAGGACAGAGGCAAAAAAACAAAACTTTCAAGTTTTAGCTGAATCCATCAGGGCTGTGCCATGCAGATAGATATTTCTACCTGGGGAAACGGAGTATTTGTTCTTGATGTGTTTCATTACCTCTTTTTCAATACTGCATGGTTTTCTCAATGTTATAGCCCTTCCACCGATTTTAGCTTCCACACAAAATGATCATGAATCAGAATCCTTCACCAAGTTCATAAAAATTCAGACTCAGATAATTTTAAGACAGCTTAATAGGTGTACTTCCATCTAGAGAATGAATTCTTCCACATCTCTATCAGCTGATTTCTCTGTCTCAGTTTAAATACTTCCAAAGATGGGAATCTCTCCAAACTATACTATATTCTGATGATAACGTTGACATTTTGCTTTTTGATAGAACAAGGTCTATCTCCTTAGATATTTCCTTTTAGGAGACATTCATTTCCTCCAATAAGCTGCTGACTAAAGAGGTGCTCTTCAAACCTCCCTTAGCACAGATGTCACCTTTATCTTGTGATCACCTGGATAGAGCTATAGGCAGCCTGATATATTCTCAGATCCACTGAAGCAGATCCTTCAGAATCCCCACTTCCTGGATATCAAATGAACCACAGCTCTTTGCAGCTTTTTCTAGAAGCTCCCCCTACGGACTGCTAGAAACATTGCCTACTTCTCTAGCTTTTCTCATTCTCCCTGGATTAAAAATTATTTTCTACCTACTTGGTTCTACTCTCCAGGAGCCAAAGCCTCTTCACTATAGATTCCATGGAGAAACACTGATGCTCGATATTTTTTATCTTAATTCATGTAGTAGTCATAGAGTCATTGTTTTTTAGCTGTACTCAATATGACTTTATAATCACCTAGTGTTTTGGTTCCTAAATGTCTGCAGAAGAAATAGGTATCAGAGTGATGTTAGCAAGATAATGGACTAGGAAGCTACAGACCCTTCTTTCCCCTACAAAGACACCAAGTTAACAACAGTATATGGACGAGAATGCCCCTGTGAGAACTCTAGAGACCAGCTGAGATGCTATAGCACCCAGGCCATTGTAAAATGAAGACAGGATTCCAGAAAAGGGGTAGAAAGCATTATGGCAGTTGGTGTACCTGTTCATGCTTCTGCACCTTCACTGTATAGTGTGGAGCAATTGGGAGGAAATCTTCATACTGAGGGTCCTTCCTCAGGACAGAAACAAAAGAGCAGACTTTGCACTCAAAGTTCTGGCATGCCGGGGATCTGTCTCAGAGTCTGGTTTTGCCTGACTTAGAGCAGAGGCAGGATCAGACGCTGCTGAAAACAAAGTCTAGCGGCACATTAGATGTGTAGTTCTACAGGCAGATGCCAGGGGGAGCAAGAGATCAGAAAAGGTTTGAAAGGTTCTTGAACAGATACCTAGACTGACTGGTGACGGGTTTCACCTGCACAAATCCAGGATGCAGACCGTTAGCAGTGGGTGCTTTTTCAAATGCCCAAATCATAGGCAAAAGAAAAAAAAACATTACAAGATGTACAAAGAATCACGGAAACATAACCCAACCAAAGGAGCAAACTAAAACTACCCTAAAGAAATAAACCAACCCTAAAGAAATGCAGATTTATGAGCTGTTTGACAAACAGTTTAAAATAACTATCATAAAGATACTCAATAAACTAAAAGAGAACAGACAACTAAATGAAATCAGAAAAACAACATATGAACAAAATGTGAATATCAAACAGAGATAGAAGCTATACAAAGAACAAAATAAAAATTCTGCCGTTGTTTGTCAACAAATTGGATAACCTAAAGAAATGGATAAATTCCTAGAAACACACACCCTACCTAGACTGAATCATGAAGACATACGAAATCTGAAGAGATCAGAAACGTATAAATTATTGAAACAGTAATCAAAAATCTCTCCACAAAGAAAAGCCCAGGACCAGATGACTTCACTGGAGAATTCAACCAAATATTTAAAGAAGAATTCAAGTCAATTTCAAGAGAATTCACATCAATTCTGAAACTCTTCCAAAAAATTAAAGAGGAACACTTATAAGCTCATTCTATTAGGCCCTGATACCAAAACCAGACAAAGAATTTACAAGAAAAGAAAACTACAAACCAATATCCCTAATAAATATCAATGCAAAAATCCTCAACAAAATACTAGCAAACTATTCAACAGCACATTAAAAGGATTACACACCATGACCAAGTGGGACTTATTCATGAAAAGCAAATAGAGTTTTGCATACAAAATTTAATCAATGTAATATACCATAATAACAGAATGAAAGACAAAAATGACATGATCATCCCAATTGATAGAGAAAAAGCATTTGACAAGATTCCATACCCTTTCATGATAAAAATCACTCAATAAACCTGGACAGGAAGGAAACTACCTCAAAATAAGAAAAGCCATTTATGAGGCCAGGCACAATGGCTCATGTCTCTAATCCCAACACTTTGGGAAGCCGAGGCATGTGGATCACTTGAGGTTAGGAATTTGAGACCAGACTAGCCAACATGGTGAAACCCCATCTCTACTAAAAATACAAAAATTAGTAGGTGTGGTGGTGCACACCTATAGTCCCAGCTACTCAGGGGGCTGAAGCAAGACAGTCACTTGAACCTGGGAGATAGATGTTGCAGAGAGCTGAGGTCCTGCCACTGCACTCCAGCCTGGTCAACAAAGCAAGACTCTGTCTCAGAAAAATAAAGTAAAATAATAATAAAAGCCACTTATGAAAAGCCTACAGCTAACATTATACTCAGTGGTGAAAAACTGAAAGCTCTTCTTCTAAGATAAAGAAAAAGGCATAATACCTGCTCTCACCACTTCTATTCAACATAGTATTGGAACTCCTAGCCAGAACAATTAAACAAGAACAGAACAATTAGGAAAGAAAAAGAAATACACAGTGGCTTACGCCTGTAATCCCAGCACTTTGGGAGGCTGAGACAGGCGGATCACAAGGTCAGGAGTTCAAGACCAGCTTGACCAACATGGTGAAACCCCATCTCTACTAAAAATACAAAAATTAGCCAGGCATGGTGGCATATGTCTGTAATCCCAGCTACTCAGGAGACTGAAGCCGGAGAACTGCTTGAACCCAGGAGGCGGAGGTGGCAGTGAACCGAGATCGCGCCACTGTACTGCAGCCTGGGTGATAGAGCAAGATTCCATCTCAAAAATAAATAAATAAATACAAATTGGAAAGGTATTAAAATTATCACTGTTCACAGATGACACGATTTTATATGTAAAAAACTCTAAAGATTTCACACTAAAAGAAATCTTGTTAGAATTAATAAATTCAGCATAAGTTGCAGAATACAAAATTGACACACACAAAAAAACCCATTGTATTTCTATATACTAACAATATACAATCTGAAAAGGAACTTAAGAAAACAATTCTATTTACAATAACAGCAAAAAGAATAAAATGCTTAGGAATAACCTAAGCAAGGAAGTGAGAAGCTTATACATTGAAAACTAGAAAATATTACTAAATGAAATTAAAGTTGACACAAATAAATGGAAAGGAACTCAGTGTTCAGGGACTGGAAGATTTAATATTGTTAAGATGGACATACTACCCAAAGCAATCTACAGATTCAAAGCAATTCTTATCAAAATCCCAACAGCATTTTTGTAGCAACAAAAAAATTCATGCAAAAATCAATATGGAATCTCAGGGGATCCCAAAAAGCCAACACAACTTTGAAAAAGGAGGAGGTACTTGGAGGACTCATACTTCTTGATTTCAAAACATATTACAAAGCTACAGTAATCAAAACAGTGTGATACTGGCATAAAGACAGACAATAGACCAAAAGAATAGCATAGAGAACCCAGAAATAAATGCTTATATATACAGTCAAATAATCTTCAACAAGGGTGCCAAGACTACTCAATGGAGGAAGGACAGTCTCCTCAACAAATGGTGTTGAAAAAATTGAACATCCACATGCAAAATAATGAAAATGGGCCCTTATCTTAAACCATATACAAAACTTAACTCAAAATAGATTGAAGACCTAAATGTAAGACCAAAAATTAAACAATTCCTAGAAAAAAAAATAGAGAAAATCTTCATGCTAGGACTTGCCAATAATTTCTTAGCTATGACACCAAAAGCATAGCCAACAAGAGCAAAATAGGCAAATTGGAATACCCAAAGTTTAAAACTTTTGTTTATCAAAGGACACAATCAACAGAGTGAAAAGGCAACCCCTAGAATGGGAGAAAATAATTGGAAATAATAGAACTAATAAGGGGTTAATATCCAGAATATATAAAGAATTCCCACAACTCAGCAACAACAACAAAAATACAAACAACCCAATTAAAAAATGGACAGGCCAGGTGCAGTGGTTCATGTCTATAATGTCAACACTTTGGGAGGCTGAGGCAGGTGGGTTGCTTGAGCTAGGGAGTTTGAGACCAGCCCAGGTGACATGGCAAAACCCTGTCTCTACAAAACATATAAAAATTAGCTGGATGTGATGGTGCACGCCTGTAGTCCCAGCTACTCAGGAAGCTGAAGTAGGAGAATCACTTGAGCACAGGAGGTTGAGGCTGCCATGGGCCTAGATCACATCACTGCACTCCAGCCTGGGCAACAGAGTGGAACTCTGCCTGAAAAAAATAGGTAGGTGGGGGTAAAGGATTTGAAAAGACATTTGCAATAACATGACATACAGATGGTCAACAAGCATGTGAAAAGATGCTCAGCATCAGGGAAATAAAAATCAAACTTCAATGAGATACCACCTCATACCCATTAGAATGACTACTATTTTAAAAAAATAGTAAGTGCTGACAAGTACTGCGGTTTGAATATTTGTCATCCAAAACTCATATTGTAACTTAATCCCCAATGTGGTAGTATTGAGAGGCGGAGCCTTTAAGAGGTTATTGGGTCATGAAGGCTCTGCCTTCATTAGTGGATTAACCAACTCATGAATTTGTGGATTAATGTGTTAATGGATTAATGGATTATCATGGGGATGAGACTAGTGGCTTTACAAGAAGAGGAGGAAAGACTTGAACTAGCACACTCAGCTTCCTTGCGAGGTGATACCCTGTGCCATCTTGGGACTACAGAGAATCCTCATCAGCAAGAAGGTTCTCACCACATGCAGCCCTTTGACCTCGGACATCTCAGCCTCCGTAACTATAAGAAATAAATTCCTTCCAGCCTGGGTGATAGAGCAAGACTCTGCCTCCAGAGGGGAAAAACAAAAAAAGGAAAAAGAAATTTCTTTTATCTGTGCAGTTTTAGGTATTCTGTTATAAACAACAGAAATCAAACTAAGATAGCAAAATGTGGAGAAATTGGAACCCTTGCACATTGCTGATAGAATTGTACAATGATGCAACCTCTATAGAAAACCATATGGAGAGTCCTAAAAAATGTTAAGATAGAACTACTGAGGGCGGAGCAAGATGGCCGAATAGGAACAGCTCCAGTCTCCAACTCCCAGCACGAGCGACACAGAACACCGGTGATTTCTGCATTTTCAACTGAGGTACTGGGGTCATCTCACTAGGGAGTGCTGGACAATCAGTGCCGGTCAGCTGCTGCAGCCCGACCAGCGAGAGCTGAAGCAGGGCGAGGCATCGCCTCACCTGGGAAGCGCAAGGGGGAAGGGAGTACCTTTTCCTAGGCAGGGGAACTGAGACACACAACACCCGGAAAATCGGGTGACTCCCACCCCAATACTGCGCTTTGAGCAAACGGGCACACAAGGAGATTGTATCCCACACCTGGCCGGGAGGGTCCCACGCTCACAGAGCCTCCCTCATTGCTAGCACAGCAGTCTGCGATCTAACTGCAAGGCAGCAGCGAGCCTGGGGGAGGGGCGCCCGCCATTGCTGAGGCTTAAGTAGGTAAACAAAGCCGCTGGGAAGCTCAAACTGGGTGGAGCTCACAGCAGCTCAAGGAAACCTGCCTGTCTCTGTAGACTCCACCTCTGGCGACAGGGCACAGCTAAACAACAACAACAAAAAAAGCAGCAGGAACCTCTGCAGACGCAAGCGACTCTGACAGCTTTGAAGAGACCAGTGGATCTCCCAACACGGAGGTTGAGATCTGAGAACAGACAGACTGCCTGCTCAAGTGGGTCCCTGACCCCTGAGTAGCCTAACTGGGAGACATCTTCCACTAGGGGCAGTCGGACACCCCACACCTCACAGGGTGGAGTACACCCCTGAGAGGAAGCTTCCAAAGGAAGAATCAGACAGGTACACTCGCTGTTCAGCAATATTCTATCTTCGGCAACCTCTGCTGCTGACACCCAGGCAAACAGGGTCTGGAGTGGACCTCAAGCAATCTCCAACAGATCTGCAGCTGAGGGTCCTGACTGTTAGAAGGAAAACTATCAAACAGGAAGGACACCTATACCAAAACCCCATCAGTACGTCACCATCATCAAAGACCAGAGGCAGACAAAACCACAAAGATGGGGAAAAAGCAGGGTAGAAAAGCTGGAAATTCAAAAAATAAGAGCGCATCTCCCCCTGCAAAGGAGCGCAGCTCATCGCCAGCAATGGATCGAAGCTGGTCAGAGAATGACTTTAACAAGATGAGAGAAGAAGACTTCAGTCCATCAAACTTCTCAGAGCTAAAGGAGGAATTACGTACCCAGTGCAAAGAAACTAAAAATCTTGAAAAAAAAGTGGAAGAATTGACAGCTAGAATAATTAATGCAGAGAAGGTCATAAATGAAATGACAGAGATAAAAACCATGACACCAGAAATACATGACAAATGCACAAGCTTCAGTAACCGACTCGATCAACTGGAAGAAAGAGTATCAGCGATTGAGGATCAAATGAATGAAACGAAGCGAGAAGAGAAATCAAAAGAAAAAAGAAGAAAAAGAAATGAACAAAGCCTGCAAGAAGTATGGGATTATGTAAAAAGACCAAATCTACATCTGATTGGGGTGCCTGAAAGTGAGGGGGAAAATGGAACCAACTTGGAAAACACTCTTCAGGATATCATCCAGGAGAACTTCCCCAAAGTAGTAGGGCAGGCCAACATTCAAATTCAGGAAATACACAGAATGCCACAAAGATACACCTCCAGAAGAGCAACTCCAAGACACATAATTGCCAGATTCACCAAAGTTGAAATGAAGGAAAAAATCTTAAGGGCAGCCAGAGAGAAAGGTCGGGTTACACACAAAGGGAAGCCCATCAGACTAATAGCAGATCTCTCGGCAGAAACTCTACAAGCCAGAAGAGAGTGGGGGCCAATATTCAACGTTCTTAAAGAAAAGAATTTTCAACCCAGAATTTCATATCCAGCCAAACTAAGTTTCATCAGTGAAGGAGAAATAAAATCCTTTACAGATAAGCAAATGCTTAGAGATTTTGTCACCACCAGGCCTGCCTTACAAGAGACCCTGAAGGAAGCCCTAAACATGGAAAGGAACAACCGGTACTACCCATTGCAAAAACATGCCAAAATGTAAAGACCATCGAGGCTAGGAAGAAACTGCATCAACTAACGAGCAAAATACCCAGTTAATATCATAATGGCAGGATCAAGTTCACACATAACAGTATTAACCTTAAATGTTAATGGACTAAATGCTCCAATTAAAAGACACAGACTGGCAAACTGGATAAAGAGTCAAGACCCATCAGTCTGCTGTATTCAGGAAACCATCTCACATGCAGAGACATACATAGGCTCAAAATAAGGGATGGAGGAAGATCTACCAAGAAAATGGAGAACAAAAAAAAGCAGGGGTTGCAATCCTAGTCTCTGATAAAACAGACTTTAAACCATCAAAGATCAAAAGAGACAAAGAAGGCCATTACATAATGGTAAAGGGATCAATTCAACAGGAAGAGCTAACTCTCCTAAATATATATGCACCCAATACAGGAGCACCCAGATTCATAAAGCAAGTCCTTAGAGACTTACAAAGAGACTTAGACTCCCATACAATAATAATGGGAGACTTCAACACTCCACTGTCAACATTAGACAGATCAACGAGACAGAAAGTTAACAAGGATATCCAGGAATTAAACACATCTCTGCACCAAGCGGACCTAATAGACATCTATAGAACTCTCCACCCCAAATCAACAGAATATACATTCTTCTCAGCATCACATCGCACTTATTCCAAAATTGACCACATAATTGGAAGTAAAGCACTCCTCAGCAAATGTAAAAGAACAGAAATTATAACAAACTGTCTCTCAGACCACAGTGCAATCAAACTAGAACTCAGGACTAAGAAACTCAATCAAAACCGCTCAACTACACAGAAACTGAACAACCTGCTCCTGAATGACTACTGGGTACATAACGAAATGAAGGCAGAAATAAAGATGTTCTTTGAAATCAATGAGAACAAAGATACAACACACCAGAATCTCTGGGACACATTTAAAGCAGTGTGGAGAGGGAAATTTATAGCACTAAATGCCCACAAGAGAAAGCAGGAAAGATCTAAAATGGACACTCTAACATCACAATTAAAAGAACTAGAGAGGCAAGAGCAAACACATTCAAAAGCTAGCGGAAGGCAAGAAATAACTAAGATCAGAGCAGAACTGAAGGAGATAGAGACACAAAAAACCCTCCAAAAAATCAATGAATCCAGGAGTTGGTTTTTTGAAAAGATCAACAAAATTGACAGACTGCTAGCAAGACTAATAAAGAAGAAAAGAGAGAAGAATCAAATAGACGCAATAAAAAATGATAAAGGGGATATCACCACTGACCCCACAGAAATATAAATTACCATCAGAGAATACTATAAACACCTCTACACAAATAAACCAGAAAATCTAGAAGAAATGGATAATTTCCTGGACACTTACACTCTTCCAAGACTAAACCAGGAAGAAGTTGGATCCCTAAATAGACCAATAGCAGGCTCTAACATTGAGGCAATAATAGCCTACCAACCAAAAAAAGTCCAGGACCAGATGGATTCACAGCTGAATTCTACCAGAGATACAAGGAGGAGCTGGTACCATTCCTTCTGAAACTGTTCCAATCAATAGAAAAAGAGGGAATCCTCCCTAACTCATTTTATGAGGCCAACATCATCCTGATACCAAAGCCTGGCAGAGACACAACAAAAAAAGAGAATTTTACACCAATATCCCTGATGAACATCGATGCAAAAATCCTCAATAAAATACTGGATTCAGCAGCACATCAAAAAGCTTATCCACCATGATCAAGTGGGCTTCATCCCTGGGATGCAAGGATGGCTCAACATTCACAAATCAATAAACGTAATCCAGCATATAAACAGAACCAAAGACAAGAACCACATGATTATCTCAATAGATGCACAAAAGGCTTTTGACAAAATTCAACAGCCCTTCATGCTAAAAACGCTCAATAAATTCGGTATTGATGGAATGTACCTCAAAATAATAAGAGCTATTTATGAGAAACCCACAGCCAATATCATACTGAATGGGCAAAAACTGGAAAAATTCCCTTTGAAAACTGGCACAAGACAGGGATGCCCTCTCTCACCACTCCTATTCAACATAGTGTTGGAAGTTCTGGCTAGGGCAATCAGGCAAGAGACAGAAATCAAGGGTATTCAGTTAGGAATAGAAGAAGTCAAATTGTCCCTGTTTGCAGATGACATGATTGTGTATTTAGAAAACCCCATTGTTTCAGCCGAAAATCTCCTTAAGCTGATAAGCAACTTCAGCAAAGTCTCAGGATACAAAATTAATGTGCAAAAATCACAAGCATTCTTATACACCACTAACAGACAAACAGAGAGCCAAATCATGAATGAACTTCCATTCACAATTGCTTCAAAGAGAGTAAAATACCTAGGAATCCAACTTACAAGGGATGTCAAGGACCTCTTCAAGGAGAACTACAAACCACTGCTCAGTGAAATCAAAGAGGACACAAACAAATGGAAGAACATACCATGCTCATGGATAGGAAGAATCAATATTGTGAAAATGGCCATACTGCCCAAGGTTATTTATAGATTCAATGCCATCCCCATCAAGCTACCAATGACTTTCTTCACAGAATTGGAAAAAACTGCTTTAAAGTTCATATGGAACCAAAAAAGAGCCCGCATTGCCAAGACAATCCTAAGTCAAAAGAACAAAGCTGGAGGCATCACGATACCTGACTTCAAACTATACTACAAGGCTATAGTAACCAAAACAGCATGGTACTGGTACCAAAACAGAGATATAGACAAATGGAACAGAACAGAGTCCTCAGAAATAATACCACACATCTACAGCCATCTGATCTTTGACAAACCTGAGAAAAACAAGAAATGGGGAAAGGATTCCCTATTTAATAAATGGTGCTGGGAAAATTGGCTAGCCATAAGCAGAAAGCTGAAACTGGATCCTTTCCTTACTCCTTATACGAAAATTAATTCAAGATGGATTAGAGACTTAAATGTTAGACCTAATACCATAAAAACCCTAGAAGAAAACCTAGGTAGTACCATTCAGGACATAGGCATGGGCAAGGACTTCATGTCTAAAACACCAAAAGCAATGGCAACAAAAGCCAAAATTGACAAATGGGATCTCATTAAACTAAAGAGTTCTGCACAGCAAAAGAAACTACCATCAGAGTGAACAGGCAACCTACAGAATGGGAGAACATTTTTGCAATCTACTCATCTGACAAAGGGCTGATATCCAGAACCTACAAAGAACTTAAACAAATTTACAAGAAAAAAACAAACAACCCCATCAAAAAGTGGGCAAAGGATATGAATAGACATTTCTCAAAAGAAGACATTCATACAGCCAACAGACACATGAAAAAATGCTCATCATCACTCGCCATCAGAGAAATGCAAATCAAAACCACAATGAGATACCATCTCACACCAGTTAGAATGGCAATCCTTAAAAAGTCAGGAAACAACAGGTGCTGGAGAGGATGTGGAGAAATAGGAACACTTTTACACTGTTGGTGGGATTGTAAACTAGTTCAAACATTATACAAAACAGTATGGCAATTCCTCAAGGATCTACAACTAGATGTACCATATGACTCAGCCATCCCACTACTGGGTGTATACCCAAAGGATTATAAATCATGCTGCTATAAAGACACTTGCACATGTATGTTTATTGCGGCACTATTCACAATAGCAAAGACTTGGAATCAACCCAAATGTCCATCTGTGACAGACTGGATTAAGAAAATGTGGCACATATACACCATGGAATACTATGCAGCCATCAAAAAGGATGAGTTTGCGTCCTTTGTAGGGACATGGATGCAGCTGGAAACCATCATTCTTAGCAAACTATCACAAGAACAGAAAACCAAACACCGCATGTTCTCACTCATAGGTGGGTACTGAACAATGAGATCACTTGGACTCGGGAAGGGGAACATCAAAAACTGGGGCCTATCATGGGGAGGGGGGAGGGGGGAGGGATTGCATTGGGAGTTATACCTGATATAAATGACGAATTGATGGGTGCTGACAAGTTGATGGGTGCAGCACACCAACATGGCACAAGTATACATACGTAACAAACCTGCACGTTATGCACATGTACCCTAGAACTTAAAGTATAATAATAAAAAATTAAATTAAATTAAAAAATTAAAAAAAAGAACTACTATATGAGCCAGCAATCCCACTTCTGGGTTTATATGCAAAATATTTCAAAGTAGGGTTGGCCAGGTGCAATGACTCACACCTATAATCTTAGCACTTTGGAAGGCTGAGGCAGGAGGATCACTTGAGCTCAGGAGTTCAAGACCATCCTGGGCAACAGAGTGAGACCTTGTCTCTACAAAAATTTTAACATTAGCCAGGTATAGTGGTGCATGCCTGTAGTCCCAACTACTGAGGAGGCTGAGGCTGGAGAACTCATTGAGCCTGGGAGGTTGAGGTTGCAGTGAGATATAATCATTCCGCCACATTCCAGCCTGGGCAACAGAGCAAGACCCCACATCAAAAAAGAAAGGAAGGAAGGGAGGGAAGGATAGCGGGAGGGACAAGGGAAGAGAAGGAAAGAGTCTTAAGGAGATATTTGGATGCCCATATCCACAGCAGCACCATTCATAACAGTCAAGAAGTGGAAGCAACCCAAATGTCCATCAACTGATGAATGAATAAACAAAACATAGTATATACCTACAATGAAATATTATTCAGTCTTTAAAAAGGGAAACGGTGTCATATGCTACAACATGAATAAAACTTGTGGACATGATGCTAAGTGAAATAAGCCAACAACAAAAAGACAAATAGTATATGATTTTACTTACATAAGGTACTTAGAGTAGTCAAATTTATAGAAGCAGAAAGTAGAATGGTGGTTAACAGAAGCTAAGAGGAGGAGGAAAAAGAGAATTGTTTAACGGGTATAGAGTTCAGATTTGTAAAACAGTTCTGGAGATCTGTTTCACAATAATGTGAATGTATTTAACACTACTGAACTGAACATTGTTTAAATAGTTAAGATGGTAAAGTGTATGTTATGTGCTTTTTACCACAACAGAAAAAAATTATGTGGAGATCTTCAAGAACCTAATGAAAGTTATGCCCCTAATCTTGACAGAAAAACACAGACATTATATATAATTTCAGGGAGTCAAAGGACATCCACCGGGAGAGATGCATAGGTAAGAACTGCTGGGCTAGGCTAAGCTTTATACTAGAAAGATAAGAAAAATAAGGAACAGAGAAGGCAAATTATTTTCTCCAAGACCTCAGTGCTCAACAGTAACAAAGCTTGCTGTAGACCCTGGGTATTCTGATTCGTGATCTGGTGCCTTTTCTACCACTGCATGTTGCTTCTTATATTGGGGGCTATAAAAATTGGGCAAAACGTGGAACTGCAATTCATTTGCAACAAAGGCCTCAGCTGACCCTACGAGGAGCTCTGGCGCTGAGAAGGCCAATCATAGTTGTCTTAAGTTGGAGAGGGGCTAGAGAGTGGGATCAGGAGCCTGGTTCCTCATTCTTACCCATTAACCAGTCAATAGATGCAGCTGCTCAGAAGGCAGTGTGACCTTGGGCCAGGAAGAGCTCTTTAGGACCTCAGGTGAGATCCATCAGCCATCAATACTCCCAGCAGGACAGTGGGATAAATATCTGGATCCTGAGGAAGGGGGAATTTGGGCAAGGCAGGATCACTTCCAATACAATCGGTGTGGGAACACTTTCAACAAGCCTTCTCTTCCTTTTCAAATAACCTCAACATTTTAAAGTCATATTTTCCTCTCCTTTCTTCACACTTCTTGAAGAACTAAGGTCAACCCATAGATTATCAAGAGTAGAAAGAATGCAGCTATGATGCCTCAAGCTTATCTGCGAGGGACTGAGGACTCCTCTAAACACTGTAATGACAATTGACCTTGACAAAATTGGGGACTCTATTTCTGAAGATAGTCTCTGGGGGATCCCAAGAGTAATGGGATGAAATTGATCGAGCAACGCACTGTTTCGCTTTATAGCCTTTCCATTTGTCACACAAATTATAATGAATGCTTATTTCTTGATTTATATTTCGGCCTTCACACAATTTGCAGCTCCTGCCATGTTTACATGCACCATCTAGCAGAACTAATGAGTTAAGGAGCACCAGAAATTATAATTTGCTTTGACTAAACCTAGAAGATTTTTACTGGCAATAAAATGATTCTGCTTTTTTTTTTTTTACCCTGAAATTGCAAGGAGATTAAAACATGAGTTTCACTGAGTTTAGGGCAGAAATATGCAAAGCAAATTTTAATAGAATGAATCTGCAGGCATCTGGCATTCCTAATCAATTCAGAATAATTTAATCATTACAGCAATAGTCTCATGATAGAAAGTCTCTTCTGACACTGGAATTCTTAAAAATGATAACCTAGCCTGTACTCAAATGTCACAGTGGGTCTCAGTGGGCATAAGAGGGAACACACAGGAATGCTAAGTAGCTTAGAGGTTAAGAACTTGGTCTCTGTCTCCCATGGCCTTAGAGCTCATGTCTGGCACTTATGATTGATATGACACTGGACAGGTAACCTAACCTCTTTAGATATCAGGTACTTTGTATACAAAACAGAGATAATAACAGGAACCATATAATGGGGTTATTGTGAGAATTAAATGAGCTAATAGAAGGAAATTACACTAAACTGTTAGGCATGACACTAAAGCACTCAATGAACACTCACAGTTATTTCCCCAAAAATAAATTATTCTTTCAAAGGCAATTTAGTCTCTCTTGGGTCAGAATTGCCCTGCATAGAGAGTAACTAAGGATAATATGGATGAAGTAATTAAATATATCCATAGTTCAGTCGAAGTGCTCATTTTTATTCCATGACAGAGTGTGAAGGTCTTGGACTTAGCCCTGGACTAGCAAGCTAGGTCCAATGGACTCTAGGAAATGTAAATGAAGATACAGATGGGGTCAACTACTTGGAAAACATTTCACATTCTAATTCTTCTTAAAAGTTAAATTTAGAAAAGGAAATAAATGACTGTTCTAGTCATTTCTGTTGCCATAGTAAACATCTCTCCCACTGGCAAAGTGAAGGAAAGAGGTAAATATTAGGACTACCCAGTAAATCCAAAAGGACATAATTATAATATTTGAAAGGCTCTCCTAAAAATGTGTTCAATTTAGCATGCTAGAATTAATTTGTATAGGTTTTATAAGACAGTATTTGTTATTTCTGTTCATAAAACAGAAAATTTTGTATTATAGAAGATTTATAAACTACATTAAACTTCTGAAGAAGATAACAAAAATCAACCAAATTCTACAACTCAGAGATTAAACATATAATGAGTTTCCTTCTAGTTTATTCCTATGCACAAATAGGTTGTGTTTTCTTTTTTCAGAATTATGATAGTACTATCTGTTCAATGTTTGACCCTACTCTTTTCATTTAAGATTTACTGTTTGCAAGTAAACACTTTCCAGTGTCATAGTTTTTGAAAATGTGATTTTTAGCAATGTGTAATATCCTCTTATATAGATGTCTTCCACGAATCATTAGTGATTTTTAACTTTTTACTTTAAAAAATAAAGCTGCAGTAGGCCAGGCGCAGTGGCTCAAGCCTGTAATCCTAGCACTTTAGGAGGCTGAGGCGGGCAGATCACGAGGTCAAGAAATCGAGACCATCCTGGCTAACACCATGAAACCTCATCTCTACTAAAAATACAAAAAAAAAATTAGCGGGTGTGGTGGCAGGCGCCTGTAGTCCCAGCTACTTGGGAGGCTGAGACTGGAGAATGGCGTGAACCCAGGAGGCGGAGCTTGCAGTGTGCCGAGATTGTGCCACTGCACTCCAGCCTGGGCGACAGAGTGAGACTCCATCTCAAAAATAAATAAATAAATAAATAAGGAAAGCTGCAGTAAACATCTTTTCTCATTAAACTTGCTCCAAATCTTTACCTTTTTTTGATTCCTAGAAGTGGAATTACTACAAAGACTATATTTTAAGCCAATTAATGCCAACCAATTGCTTTCCAAAAAGATGTAAGATGATGTAAAATGTAAGATGATATCCACTTACGTTTTTATCAGCAATGCATGAATACTCATCTTACCAAATGTTTGCCAGCACCAAATCGCATAACTCCTGAAATGGAAAAGTGTACTTCATACAAAATAATTGATATCTTGACAATAAGGTTATTTTGTCTGCTTCTTGGTTAAAATTTGAAAATTTATGATAACTCAAAGTTAATTATTATATAACCTGTATTATGGTCAGTATTGTGGTTGAATTGTTTGTGTATTCCTTCATCTGTTGCCACCACCACTGGTTTACGAGCCTCTGGAAAGCAGCAAGGGATATTATGTACCTCCCACACCACCTAGAACAGTGTCTTGTACACAGTTCATGTTCAACAATTATTTGTGGAGTGGAAATGATTATGCTATCTAACCTTTAGGAATATTTCAGCCAATCTTGGGAAAGGGCGAGATATAGATTTCAATAGACAGATGCCTATATTCTAGTCACCATGGTTTTGTTAAGATCAGGGAAAAATAAAAACAAACCACAGAAAATCATTTTGGCAGTGACAACACTGGCAAACCTTATGCTAGATCAAGATCTTTCAAATTTTTGACCCTTACCCAGAATAAGAACAACATTTACATCATGACTCAGCACACATACATATATAAATATCTATAATTAAAATAAATAGTTTATTCTCTATGCTACCTGTGATATAGTCTAGTGTTTCCTTTTCTATTTCAATGTTGAAGGAATGTTCAACTTTTAAGGAATTTTTAAGGACTAAAGACAACATTTCCCAACTCCTTTGTAGGACCATTCACAGGTTATGTGAATAACCAAATTATTTCACAATAGATGGTTTGGAAAACAACTCATTTGAGCAAGATCATAATTGACCACCAGTCCTGTGGCAGCCTTATAGGCCAGCTGCTTCCATACCTGTCAGAGGCTGGGGAGACCTTCCTTGGCTTTCATCTGTTCTTTCCTGCACAGGCAAGTCTACAGAGACTGTCTTAACCCCATAAGATCCCATCAGTGTGCCCTTGTTTTCTTAGACTACAGTTCCAGGCAACAGTTGGTAAACCTACCCTAGTGTTACACACTGGCCTGTGTCTCAAGGAAGTTCAATGTGAATAAATCTTTAATTGTTAAATGCAGAACTTGCATAATGAAAACAGATGGCAATATTATAATCAACTTAACTGGATGAAAACACTTAGGAAGGAGGAATAGATTTCATATTTAGTCCTCAGATTCAACTGATTTTCTCTATAAATCAGAGCAACTCAGAAGTATGACTTCAGCTTTTTCAAATTCCAAATGTGAGTTTTCATCAAAGGTTGCTGAAAGCCACAATACTTTTCACAGGGTTGAAGAAGCTGCCTTTTTACTTCTTAGAATCTCTAGCAACCATTTTCTGACCCTGAGATTCACAAGCAATCAACACCTCTACCAATTTCCAGAAACTAGAGTCCCAAATCATGGCATTTCTGATGAAAGCTACAAATGAGGCAATTCTTGATAAGATGAAGGGGGAAATAGCAACGACTCACAATGTGCAATGTCTCCAACACCCTCACAAACTCTTCAAGTCCAGCTCTTCATGCCAGCAGAGAAAACTCTAGGTTGATGTAAAATGTGAATCACTTTGCCATTGTGATACAGGGAATCATCTGCTGGGGATAGGGCTATACAACAAATCTACTAGCTAAAAACAACTGTTTAATAAAAACTACCCTAACAAAAGACAAGCATCCAAGTAAGCTCACCATTTTACTCATAGTTAATATTGTTAATTAGATAGTTATGTCCTAAATACCATATTAAAAGTCTTACAAGAATTACCTCATTTAAGTCTCATAATTCTATCAGATCAATCTCATTTTCCAGATGGAGGAGATGAGACACAGAAGATGTAAATAATTCATCTGTGCAAGAGGGCAGTTGTCTCCTAACATCTAGTATCCTCTTCTTATTTTTTTTATTTTTATTTTTATTTTTTTGAGGCGGAGTCTTGCTCTGTCGCCCAGACTGGAGTGCAGTGGCCAGATCTCAGCTCACTGCAAGCTCTGCCTCCCGGGTTTACGCCTTTCTCCTGCCTCAGCCTCCCGAGTAGCTGGGACTACAGGAGCCCGCCACCTCGCCCGGCTAGTTTTTGTATTTTTAGTAGAGACGGGGTTTCACCATGTTAGCCAGGATGGTCTCGATCTCCTGACCTCGTGATCCGCCTGTCTCAGCCTCCCAAAGTGCTGGGATTACAGGCTTGAGCCACCGCGCCCAGCCCTCTTCTTATTTTAATAATAATTCTCTGAGTTTTAGCTGGGCACATAGCCACCAGACTAAAGACAACATTTCTCAACTCCTTTGTAGTACCACTGTCTTAGTCAGCTTGGGCTGTCATAACAAAATACCACAGATTGAGTGCCTTAAGCAACAGAAATTTATCTCTCACAGTTCTGGAAGCTGGTAAGTCCAAGATCAAGGTGTTGGCCAGTTTGGTTCCTAGTGAGGGCTCTCTTCCTGGCTTGCAAATGGTAGTCTTCTTGCTGTATCCTCTCACAAGGCAGAGATGGAGGACAGCAAACTCTCTGGTTTCTTCCTAGGTAGGAGCTAATCCCATCAATAAGGACCCCACTCTAATGATCTCACGTAAACCTAAGTACCTCCCAAGGTTCCACCTCCTAATGCCATCCCTTTAGGGGTTAGGGTTTCAGCATATGAATTTGGATGGTGGACACCAACATTCAGTTCATAACAGCCATGGAGTTAAGTCTTAGGCAATGGGCTGCGACTGAAAGTGACCCATTGACTTGTCTCGTAAAGGGACATGCCCTCTACTTCTCTTCTGTCCTTCCCAGCGGCTGAGATGCAGATGTGGTAATGGGAGCTGGAGCTCTGTTTTGGACTGCAAAACAGATGGTGTGGGTTGAAGGTGACAGTGCAATAAGAAACTAGATACTGTTGAGGTTGTCACGTAAACCCTAATGTGTATAGGGTGATACAAACCTCTACCCTATTGGAGCCACTTTGGCCTTTGCTACAACAGCTGAATCTGCATCATAACTTATTCATTATCTAGGTCACATCACTGATAAATAATAGAGACTGGTATTTGAACTCAAATCTGTATAAATCTAAAGCCAGTCTCTTACTGACTATACAGTACTGCTTGCAAAAACCAAAAGGTTAAAGTATAACAAAAGGAGGTCAAGCTGACACCAGAGAAGGTGCTAAATGCAAAATAATTTTAGCTCTTTGAGGTCTGAAACAAGCCTGTGCCACGCATGTTAAAACCTCAGGTGTCCCAATTGTGAATAAAAACAATCATAAACATCGGGAAGAATGGAGGAGCATGCCGCAAAACTGAACTCCACAAGTACAATTCTGACAGTGGCAGGTAAGGGCTGGATTCAGGCCTACTGTGGGAAGCAACAATTGTAAACCACCCACGGTGATAACACCGTATCAGTGACACTTCCCCGTTGAAGTCCACTGTGGCAGCACCATGGTTCTTTGGTTGTGGTCACATCTCACCCCACTCACCTAAGGTGTTTCTAAAGCCCAGCTCCCAGTAGCACCCTAGAGCCTGAAATTGGAGAGCAGTCACTTCGGGATCTACACTGTGAATGAATCAGGTCTGGTCCTACAGGCTAGCCCAATCCAAGAAGCTAAGAAGGCAGTTCCCCCTCAGCAGGAGAGCCTCCCTTTCCATCCCAAAGCTGCTCTGGGAACATTCATTTGATTCAGTTGAAATGGACAAACAAAACCTAAATCATCTGCTTTTAGACGTGAAAAATTGTCAAATCCAGCAAGTAAGCACTCCTTAACGTGTTTTTCTATCTACGCCCCTGCCGACACGCTCACCACCTCCCCCTGCCATCTTGTGACACAAACACTGTGAGAAACACTTTAATAGAAACAAGAGGATTGTGAAGAAATGGTGCCTATTTCTTTTGTTTCTGAAGACATTACTAAAATCCATTCTGACCCAAATGACAGAGCTAGGGGCCACATCTCACAGCCAAGCAACAAGGCTTCCAAGCCAAAGAAGCCCCAGCTTTTTGTAACTTTGGAAGAATGTAATCCAGGAATGGTTTCCAGCCTGCCCAGTGGCAGAAACAGAAATCCAGCGCCCCAGAGAAAGTCCCAATTCCCTGTAAACAAAGAAGGGAGGAACTGTTTATTACAGTCACTGAAGTCTTAACATAAGGCTCCAAGTATGTCAAGCACACCAAACAAATTTAGCTTCACCACCTGTTCCGGAAAAGAAACGCCCATGCCAAAATCTCCCCAAAAGTGCACAGATATTCTCAGTGTGGATTAGCTGGGAGTCTTTTCAAATATGTTCTATATTAGAGTTTGTAAACTGGGCACTTGATGTACACCACATGGCCACCGCGTAAGACGTGAAGTATTTGTTCTGTGCCTCAGAAAATCACACTCTTTTGCTCCATAGTTTTTAGATAAAATTTTACAAAATGGTAAGAAATCCTAAAAAAAAAAAAAAGAAAAAAGAAGGAAAAAGGAAAAAAAAAAGAAGAAAGGCGCCTACAGTCTTACTGGAGGAAAAACACACATACTTGAAAAATTCCATTATCTAAGAGATATGCCAACAGAGTGTGGTTAATTGCCAAAAAAAAAGTGGGCTACGTGATAATTGATAAAACACAGATGTGTAAGCATGTCAGGGCCAAGAGGCATAAAATGCCATAGTATAGACAGGTGACAGAAAAGTAATGCCTCAGTTAAGCCGTGCAAAGGGCCAAAAACATAAAATCAGGGCAAATGCGAAAATCTACATTTACTTGCAAAGCACCTTCTAGTCTACAGATTCTGATAGATCAAATGAGAATGCCTGTAAATTGTTTAGGAAAATGCCAAGCACCTACTGAACTTTCAACAAACGCTCATGGCTGCAGCTGCTGTTAAGAAAAAACTACGCCCCAGGTTATGCTGCACCTCCCATGAACTTGCTGAACTTCTATCCTTCCTTTAAGACTCAAATCAAAACTCCTCTCTGAAGCTTCCTTGGCCCCAGCTCCCCTTCCCAGGCAGTGTTAGGAGCCCCTTTTTCAGTGCTCCCAATGCAGTCTTATATACACAGTCCCCCTAGAGATCCAGGAAGAACTTAAAAGGCCCCAAAACTACATATCCATGAACCTCATATCTACTTTGAAGCAAGCTTGAAGAATGAATGAGCGCTGAGTGCTAGAAGGAAAGAAGGCGGAAAACAGGCCAGTGGGAAAACCTGAATATGCCCCAACCTCACCGATCTCCAGATATGTATGAAGCCTCAGCAACATTAAACCTCAGTGTGAGAGCAACAAACCTACTCATATTCCTCACACAGGAACCCAATCCTTTTCAAAATTCCCGAGTGTTTTCTGAGGTTCTCCAGAAAGTGTTTCTCAGGTACTCATGAGTCAGCTCTGCCTACCACTTCTCATTTGTCTTGGGAACTCTGAACCCACTCCTTCCCTCATGACACCTCTGCCTCAGCAGCTGTACCATGGCATTGGGAGCAGCACCTCTGCCCAGGCCCAGATCCCTGTGGAGTCACCCAGGCACAGGTTCTCTTTTCCGGCTGTGTGTCAACAGCTGGACTGTCCCATGAGAAATTAGAAGGGAAAGGTACGTGCTCTATCTACCACGAAACTCAGGAAATGGATTGCAGCTGAGGGTGGGAGCTGCCTAAATCATCAGATAGCTGCAATGGGATTTTCAGGTAACACACACAGCAGCCATTTCTCTCCTTCCCCACTGGGTGCCCGTGGGTATCCAGAAAAGCAGAGTTAGAGTGGGAGCAAATGCCAGCATCCTCAAGCCCTCCTGCTGAGTCTGAACTGGGGTGGTACTCACCCCCCTTCTTTCCTCAACAGGAAACTCAAGGGGTCCTACCTCAGGGTTGTTTCATCCACCAGCTGCTCTAGACACAGTGCCTGTGGCCTTCCAGCTGTTCAGTCAACAGCATATGAAAATGGTGAGACCTGCTATAAAAAGTATTTATTCCAAAATTTTTGAAAAAACATAATTGAAATGAATAAATGTTTATCTAAAATGATTATCAAATGTAACATTACATCAACTCAAATACTATTTCCTTATTAAGGACTTTCATCACCATAACGTGGGTGCATTTTCATTTGTTAGAATGATATGGGATGGTGTCTCCAAAAGTAAGATTCCTGACAGCCGCTGTAGTCAAAACAGGCCGCTCCTCCCTGCAGTCTGGTTTCTCTGACCGTCGTCAGCCTCCTAACTCTGCCAAGCCCGTCTAAAAAGACTGCAACCCGATTATAGGTATACTTCAATTCTTCAAAAAGAATTGTTATAGAAATGTTTGACTATACAGAAAAGAATACTATCAACCCGTATATAGCACCCAAGACCCAGCTACGATGTTCATGAACACACGGCCAATCCATACCTCCTTTCCCTCCAGCAAATTCCAGATATTGTATCATTTCATCCATAAATATTTGAGATATATATATCTTTAAATATATATAAAATCTTTAAAACCTTTTTCAACCTACACACAATAGTATTATCACACCTAAAACTCTGTAATTAATAATTTCTAACACCATAAAGTATCCAGTAAGGATATAATCTAATTTTTACTTCTTCCTTAGTCTTCAGGTAAGTCAGTCAATGCAAGTAGTTTGGTTTTGTTGTTGTTGCTGCTGTTGTTGTTTGGAAGAGGTCACTTTACCCACCATCTAAATCAGAATCAATTTCCAGCCCACGAAAACTCCCAATAGGTAAGACTGAAAGAGAAGAAATGAAAAGCAAGATGGGGCTGGGTGCTGTCACACACACCTGTAATCCCAGCACTTTGGGAGGCTGAAGCGGGCAAATCACCTGAGGACAGGAGTTGGAGACTAGCCTAGCCAACATGGCGAAACTCTGGCTCTACAAAAAAAATAACAATAATAATACAAAAATTAGCTGAGTATGGTGGCGCACGCCTGTAGTCCCAGCTACTTGGAAGGCTGAGGCAGGAGAATCGCTTGAACCCAAAAGGCGGGGGTTGCAGTGAGCTGAGATCGTGCCACTGCACTCCAGCCTGGGCGACAGAGCGAGACTCCGTCCCCAAAAGAAAAAAAAAAAAAGAAAGAAAGAAAGAAAGAAAAGGAAGATGGCTAGGGAGCTGGAAGGGAGGGAGATATCTCTATTAGACTAGGGAAGGGATTTAGGGCAAGGAGAACTGGGAATTTTGGAGAATGAAAGAGGGTCTGGAAAGAAGAACGGCAAGAGATAGGTGGACGCCAAACACAAACATGCCTGTATGCTGAAGGTCTGCTCTCTCATTTAGCAGGTATGTTGAAACATGTTCAATCCTTCTGTTACAACAGCCAGCAGGAGAGGTCTCGTCACGCTGGGGGAATCATTGATGATGGTCTTCGACGGCACTAGCAGCGTCTCTGGGACTTCACCAGCTGAATGCAATAAGCTTCACAAGCCTGCTCTTCTTGAAGAGAAAATAGTTTTTAAGTGGATTTTATTTCAAGGCAGACTGGCAATGCAACAGACACAGGCAGGCAAAAATGTTACAGTGCCAACAGCAAGTTTTGTTTTAATCCACATTATACAAAACAAATGAATTTGAGGTACTTTAAAAAATGTTCTCTTCACCTCATTCTCATTGCGAAAGTAAAAATTGTTCTCCCTCTTTCTGCTGAGAAAGAACCATAAGTATTGTAAAACCACAGGAGGAGCTCTGTGACACTATAAAATGTTTTCATAGTTAAACAATTGTATCTTTCTTTGTTTTTTGTGGACAGTCATATCTGGGAGATGTCCATCTGTTTGTGAGGAAAACTCCAGTCTCTTCAACCTGGAATCCAATCTATGCTTGCCTTACCTAGCTGATCCCAAGAAATACTCCTCCACCATCAGTCTTATCTCCTGCCTATTCCTCACTCTCATTCAACCCATTCCCACAACTCTAGCTTTATCCAAACCCTTCTCCTCACCTGTGTTTCCAACCGCTCTTGCTCAGGCACAGGTGAAGTTCTAGTTCCCTCTCAAAAGCTTTTAATCTGACCAAACCATAACATCCTTCTCTTCTCCAAAATCCTACAACACAGAGCTTGACCCCACAACTTAGTCCTTAAATATGGTTTCTCATATGATCTAAAAATTGTTTCTACTTATATCTTATTTCACTAATATGATTTGCAACTTCCCCGAAGCAAAGGACTGTGACTCATGCATCTTTTATACCCAGCATGGTTCTAAGCACCTGGTAAACATGTGGTGCCTAGTATCTTAATTTGCCTTGAGCTTTTAGATCTAATGTGGGAACTGTCGTCTCAGTTACTTGTATGCTCACCAAATGGGATTTTATAATTTCACAAATATATATGGAAAGATTTGGATGACACTATGGTATAGTGGCATCTTTTCATCAGAGATGATTTGACATGGCTCCCTTTAAATAAATTACCATTGCCACTTTGACAAGTTCATTTGTTGGAACCATAAAGGACTCTGTTAATATATGGGCTGACCTGTATGTGTATCTTAGCATTTTCCAATGACTGAACATTGAGTTTTCCTTTTTGTTCTTCATGTCAATATCCACTAATGTACTCCTAGCATTCCAGTCAATGTATACCAAAAAGAAGACAGAGAACATACATTTTGTAATTTTTCACTAGTCCGACTTAAGATGAGGCAGGAAAAAGTGTATTATTTTACCAGTTGCACCATGCCCTCCTAGGGATGGAATAGTTTCTGAAAAACGCTTTGATGAGTACTTGTATAAATTGAGACGTTGAGCATCTGGCCATCAGAGAAGCACTTGAAACTGCTCTGAGGACAACAAGGAAAGGAATTTCTTTGTTATTTAAATGAGTCTAGGAGAGGAGAGAAAGAACCAGCAAAAGACCCTATGAAGAAGCCCTTTCTCCCTTTTCCATCTGTAAAGAGCCATGGGACGACCCCAAATGGAAGGGCCTAAAAGGGTTTTGGAGAGCTTAATATAGACTTTTAATTTTTTATTCTATGTAAATGGAGACCTCTGTTCCTTGTGCCATCCAAATCTCCTACCAAACTCCTCAACACTTTCTCTGCAGAACTCTGTCCTTGTAAAACTCAGTCTCTACATAACTCAGCACCTTCTCAACACAATCTCTCCGTAACTCAAACTCTACTCAAGCCAACTTCTATGTAACTCATTCTCTACCCAAATCAGTCTCTACTCAAATCAAATTCTTCTCTACTCAGTTAAAACCCTTCCCAATGCAATACTTGAATCAGCTCCAACTCAACCTAATTCAAACTCTACTTAAGTAAACTCTATTCAACTGGGTTCCCTAAACTAAATTTCACTGTGCTTACAGATGCTTTGTGTGGGTGTAGTTTTTGGAAGAATTTGAAGAAGTCTGCATCTTACATCTAGGCTATAGCAGCATAGATTGAAGAAAAACATGAATGCAGTTGTCTGAGAATACCATCATTAGAATGAGTTTCCTGTGAATTTGCAGAAATCTTGCAGGTATTTCCACAGGCTATGGTTTCAAGCCACTTTATCTTAAACTTTATCTAGACATCAGAACAAAGGCTCCCAGCTGATGTAAGTTGCAGACATTGTTCAAAGCTTTGAATATGCATATGTAGACTATATGAAAGTAGGAAAATTTTTCTGGACTGAAGGTACTCAGCCCAGAATGCATGGGTTAGAGAGCAGAACTATGGCACTGAGCCAGTAGAAAAGGAAGGCATTATCAGGTAGCAGGTGTTAAACAAAAATCATGGGAAGCCATTGTTTTGAACTGAGCTCCTGCACTAGACCCCAACAGGCCAAAACAAAATGGAGTCACACATGCTAAATGCCCCATCATCAAACTGAAACTTCTTCTTCTTTTTTTTTTTTTTTTTTTTTGAGACAGAGTCTCGCTGTGTTGCCCAGGCTGGAGTGCAGTGGTACAATCTCGGCTCACTGCAACCTCCACCTCCTGGGTTCAAGCAATTCTCCTGCCTCAGCTGCCTGGGTAGCTGGGAGTACAGGTCCAACAGGGCAAAACAAAAGACAATGGAGTCACACATGCTAAATGCCCCATCATCAAACTGAAACTTTAAGGAAGCACATAGATCCCCTAACAGACCAGTTTTTCCTGAAAACAGGAGATTCCCATCTACCTGAGTCAGCATAATAAATATGTCCCATTGGGCCGGGTACGGTGGCTCATGCCTGTAATCCCAGCACTCTGGGAGGCTGAGGCAGGTGGATCACCCTGAGGTCAGGAGTTTGAGACCAGCCTGGTCAACATGGTAAAACTCTGTCTCTACTAAAAATACAAAAATTAGCCGTGCGTGGTGGCTCATGCCTGTAATCCCAGCTACTCGGGAGGCTGAGGCAGGAGAATTGCTTGAACCTAGGAGGCAGAGATTGCAGTGAGCCAAGATTGTGCCGCTGCACTGCAGCCTGGGTGACAGAGTGAGACTCTGGCTCAAAAATTAAATAAATAAATAAATAAATGTGTCCCATCTGCTTTAATCTTTACCAAAATAAAGTAACCTGAAGTAATCTGATGTTAAGAAATCAGTTTCTTAAATATTGTTCTGTCTCCTTGTTCCCACCTTACAAAACCCACTGTTCTGCCACTGCCTAGTCAGAGCTCTCATTCTGTTTTGCAGAATGGAGGTTGTCCCAATTCATGAATCATAAACAAAAGCAATTTGATCTATAACGAAATTTGTTGTAATTTTCTTTTTTTGACACAGGTAATCAGTGATAGGCATTTTACAAAGCATACTTTGGATAGCAAACCCGTTTAGAAATGGCATTTTGGAAATATTTATTGTTTAAAGCAGTGTAAAAGAGTACATCTGGTATACCAGAGTGAAATGAAGAGATGTAATTGTCCATCACCTTTTGAAAGGCCACTAAAATAAATTAAAGGACTTTAAAATGCACAGACCCACAAGGACAAAGAAAAAAAAGGAGAGGAGACACCTGCCGATGAATGATGTCAACAAATCTTCAAAGACGGAAAACAGACAAGGGAGTATTAGCAACTCCAGCAAAGGGGATGTAGCATCTGCGCACAATGGAAAATAGTAACGAATGGGGCCATAGCACCTGCAGCACCAGGAAAGGCTCGGGAATGGAAGTACCAGGAACCAGAAGGCAGGATGAGACTAGGAAGGAAAATCTATATACAAAGTAGAGAGTGATCAAATACTATGGACCCTTTTACTTTCCTCAGTTCCTTGCAGCCAGGCTACTGGCTTTCTCCCCATTGCTTAGGAGAATGGAAATGTGGTCTCTGGAAAAATATGGGCCCGAGAGACTCAAAAGTAACTAGGAGTACAGAGTTGGTCTGAAGCATGGAGCTCAAAAGAATGGGACTAAGAACGCCTTCAATGGTAAAGGTTGGGACTACATCTTCTTACTCTGCAGCTGGAAAGTACATTCTCTCTAGGAAATACGTTAAAGTATTCTTGTCTAAAGAAAGTGAACAGTATGAGAGAGGGAAGAAACTCTAAAGATATTGATACTAGAGGATTTCTTAATGAAAAAGTCAAATCACAAACCAAAGCCCACATACTTTCCTATCAGCTACCAATATGCTTTAAGTATTATTGGGGTTGTTTGTTTTGAGACAGAGTCTCTCTCTGTCGCCCAGGCTGGAGTGCAGCGGCATGATCTCAACTCACTGCAACCTCTGCCTTCTGGGTTTAAGCAATTCTCCTGCCTCAGCCTCCTGAGTAGCTGGGACTACAGGCACATGCCACCATGCCCAGCTAATTTTTTTTTTTTTTTTTTTTTTTTTTTGTATTTTTAGTGGAGACGAGATTTCACCATGTTAGCCAGGATGGTCTCGATCTCCTGTCCTCAAGTGATTCGCCCACCTCAGCCTCCCGAAGTGCTGGGATTACAGGCGTGAACCACCATGCCTGGCCAAATATTATTGTTTTAATGAGAAGACAGAAAATATCCTCAAATATCTGACCAAGTTGGTTGCCTTACACTACCTGACTTCAAGACTTTTCATAAGCTGTGGTAATGTTGCTATAAAGATAGATATATGAAACAATGAAATGGAAATAGACTGTACATATACGGTCAGTTGACTTTTAACAAACATGACAAGTTATTCTCTGAGGAAATAACTATCTTATCAGCAAATAGTGCTAGAACAACAGGATATTTATATAAAAAAACTAACCTCACACTACACACACAATTAACACATAAAAGCTAAAACCATAATACTCTAGAAAAAAAAGTGTCTACCATTTTGAAACAGCAATGACTTTTCTCATAAAAACATAAAAAATACCAACTATTAAGAGATGTTAACTAAAATTTATGAGAGGCTGTTGTTAGGCAATGAGCACCCGCACTGGGCCCCAACAGATCAGACCAAACCACAATCATGCCAAACTTTAAAACAGGCCTGTTTCCAAAAACAACAGCTGCTCCAGGCACAGTGGCTCACACCTGTAAACCTGACATTTTGGAAGGCTGAGCCCAGGAAATTGTTGAGCCCAGGAGTTAAAGGTTACAGTGCACTATGATCACACCACTGCACTCCAGCCTGGACAACAGGGTGAGACACTGTCTGAAAACACAAACAAAAGAGAAGATTTACCATAATCAATCAAAAGGGGCCCAATGAACCTGAGCTGGCATAAGGAAGCCCCCTCAGCTGTAATTCATAGAAGGGAGGTAACCTGGTATTAATCGATCTACTTTTTAGACTATGCTGTTTCCTTGTTCCTGCTTAAGCCACCTTTAAAAACCAACTGTTTTGCCACAATTGGAGGAACTCTTGTTTATTTATAGACTGAATGCTGCCGGTTCATAAATTGCTGACAAAAGTCAATTCGATCTTTAAACTCAATTTGTTGAAATTTTGCTCTTTGACGCATAAAGAATATTAATAATATATTTTGTTAAAAATGTTTAAACTGTTTCTGTATAAAATGTCCATTAATAGATGATGAATAAACAAGGTAATATAGCTATACAATAGAATACTACTCGACAGTAAAAAGAAGTAAGAATAGACATGCTGAGTGAGGTGGCTCCCCCCTGGAATCTCAGAGCTTCGGGAGGCTGAGATGAAAGGATTGCCTGAGGCCAGAGCTTGAGACCAGCTAGGCAACAAACCAAGACCCCATCTCTACAAAAAAAGTTTTAAAAAAATTAGCCAGGCATGATGACACAAGCCTCTGGTCCCAGCTGCTCAGGAGGCGGAGGTGGGAAGATTGCTTGAGGCCAGGAGTTCAAGACCAGTCAGACAACAAAGTGAGACCCCCATCTCTACTAAAAAAAATTTTTGTCTTAATTAGCCAGGCATGGTGGCACATGTCTGCAGTCTCAGCTACTCAGGAGGTTGAGGTGGGAAGAACACCTAAGCACAGGAGTTCAAGACTGCAGTGAGCTATGATCACAACTGCACTCCAGCCTGAGTGACAGAGACTTATATGGTTTGACTCTGTGTCCCCACCCACGTCTCATCTTGAATTGTAATCCCCACATGGCAGAGCAGGGTCTGGTGGGAGGAGAATTAATCATGGATACAGATTTCCCTTTGCTGTTCTTGTGATAGTGAGTGAGTTCTCAAGAGATCTGATGGTTTAAAAGTGTGGCACTTCCCCCTTTACTCTCTCTGTCCTCCTCCTGCTCTGATCACATAAGATGTACCACCCTCCCCTTCACTCTCTGCCATGATTATAAGTTTCCTGAGGCCTTCCCAGCCATGTAGAACTGTGAGTCAATTAAGCCTCTTTTCTTTTTTTTTTTTTTTTTAAGACGGACTCTTGCTCTGTGGCCCAGGCTGGAGTGCAGCGGTGCGATTCAGCTCACTGCAACCTCCACCTCCTGGGTTCAAGCAATTCTTCTATCTCAGCCTCTTGAGTAGCTGGGATTACAGGCACCCACCTGTAATCCAGCTAATTTTTATATTTTTAGTAGAGACAGGATTTTGCCATGTTGGCCAGGCTGGTCTCGAACTCCTGACCTCAGGTGATCCACCTGCCTCGGCCTCCCAAAGTGCTGGGATTACAGGTGTGAGCCGTTGTGTCCAGCTATAACCTCTTTTCTTTATAAATTACCCAGTCTCAGGTAGTTCATATTTATAGCAGTGTGAAAACAGACTAATACTGTGGGAAAAAAAGGAGAAGAAGAAGGAAAAGGAGAAGGAGAAGACCAAGAATTCAAGATGGTATGAATACCCATTAGGTTTTTTCTGATCACTGCACAAACCAAATTAATTCACAGAGATTATGGCACTGCAGCAAACAAAGAGTTTGACTGACACGGGGCCAGCCACACCACGTGAGAGATGAAGTCATTTCTCAAATCAATCTCCCTGAGCATTTGGGGGCTAGGAGCATTTTCAAAGGTAGTTTTGGGGAAGAGGTGGGGTGGCTAGGGAATAGAGGGATGGAGAGAGGTGGGGAGGAGGTGGAGGAGGAGGAGGAGGGACACAATAACATGGATGAATCTCAAAAACATTACAATGAACAAACAAGTCAGACATAAAAGACTAAGTGTATAATTCCATTTATATGAAGTTCTTCTACAACAGACAAATCAAATACATAACAAAGAAAATCAATGGTTGTATGGCACTGGGGATGGGGGTGAAGGGATTCACTGCAAAGGGGCATGAAGTAATTTTGGGGGTGATGGAAATGTTTACAGGGGGATTGTAATGACGGTTGCTCTGATGTAAACATTTACCAAAACTCATCAAACTGTCAATTTATAATGGGTATATTTTATTGTATGGAAATTATACCTCAATATATAGTAGTTGATGTTTTTTAAATCCCTTGGTATCACCTCTTCCTCCAACTTCTCTTCTATTTCTCTGCTCCTGTTACGGGTATACTCTCAGAAAGATTTGTCTACAACTGCTAACTCTATTTTTTCTCCTCTTATTCTTAGGAGTCACAAGTCAGGCTTAGAACCACACCATGCACCAAAACCATTCTTGTTAGAATCACTAATGACTTCAAATTTCCTAACCCAATTATCAATTTTATACAGCTTCTCACTCCTTCTTCTTTTTTTTTTTTTTTTTTTTTTTTGAGATGGAGTCTTGCTCTGCCACCCAGGCGGGAGTGCAGTGGCCCGATCTCAGCTCACTGCAAGCTCCGCCTCCCGGGTTTACACCATTCTCCTGCCTCAGCCTCCCGAGTAGCTGGGACTACAGGCGCCCGCCTCGTCGCCCGGCTAGTTTTTTGTATTTTTAAGTAGAGACAGGGTTTCACCGTATTAGCCAGGATGGTCTCGATCTCCTGACCTCGTGATCCGCCCGTCTCGGCCTCCCAAAGTGCTGGGATTACAGGCTTGAGCCACCGCGCCCGGCCAGCTTCTCACTCCTTCTTCTTGATACGCTTAGAGACACACCTAACTCTCTTTTTTGGTTCCCCTCCTACCTCACTGCCTGTCCCCTGTTAGTCTGCTTTACTGGTTACTTGTCATCTTCCCAACCTCTGCTTGGTGTTTCTCCATGCTTAGTAATCCTCTGTTCTTTCTCTACATTCATTTGCTAGGTGATCCCATGCAGCCTCTGGCTTTAAATGTTATATCTAAACTAATGGCTCTCAAAGCTGTATCTTTATCTCAGACCTCTTCCTGAACCCTAGACTCACATACCAGCTGCCACATGATATTCCACTTGAATGTCTAAGAGGTATGTCAAACTCAAAACATCTACAGTATGCTGAATAACGGCCTGCACAGCTATCCAGGTCTTAATCTCTGGCTCTAGTAAATGTTACCTTCTGTGGCAAAAGAAACTTTGCAGATGTGATTAACTTAAGGTTCTTGAGATGGGAAAATTATCCTGAAGTAGCCAAATTGACCATAATTATCATCTCAAGCCTTCTTATAAAAGGGAAAGGACTGCAGATGAAGGCAATGACATACTGACTAAAGTTCTCTAACATAAAAAGCTGACTTTGAAGATGGAGGAAAGGGCCACAAGCTAAAGAATGAATGCAAGGAATGCAGTTCCAAAAGCTGGAAAAGGGAAGGAAACAGATTCTTCCTTAGAGTCTCTAGAGGGAGTGTGGCCCTGCTGACATCTTGATTTTGGCCCAGTAAAACTGTTCTCAGACTTCTGACCTCTAGAATTATAAGGGAATACAGCTGTGTTGTTTTTTGTTGTTTGTTTGTTTTGTTTTGTTTTGAGACAGAGTCTCGCTCTGTCGCCCAGGCTGGAGTGCAGTGGTGCAATCTTGGCTCACTGCAAGCTCCGCCTCCCAGGTTCATGCCATTCTCCTGCCTCAGCCTCCCGAGTAACTGGGACTACAGGCGCCCACCACCACACCAGGCTAATTTTTTGTATTTTTTAGTAGAGACAGGGTTTCACCATGTTAGCCATGATGGTCTTGATCTCCTGACCTCGTGATCTGCCTGCCTCAGCCTCCCAAAGTGCTGGGATTACAGGCGTGAGCCACTGCACCTGGCCAGCTGTGTTGTTTTAAGTCACTAAGTTTGTGGTAATGTGCTATAGGAGCAGTAGGAAACTGATACCACATCCTGAAGTGAACTCCAATCTCTTGCCTCCAAATCCCCATACCATTCTCATTCTCAGTAGATGGCTCAGGGCAAAAAACTTCTAGATACACATTCTATAAGGAAAGGGACTTTGTTTTATGCACTGCTGTATCTCTAAGCATAAAATAATGCCAAAGTAGGAATTCAACAATCATTTGCCAAACAAATAAATGAATGCAGAAAACAGAAGATCAATATAAAACTATCCTTAATATCTACTTTTGCATCCATGAAACAGTAATGAAATAATTAGTATTAAAAATTAATACAAGGAGGTCTTTGAAATTAGTATCTTTGCTAAAGTTTTTTTAAAATGCAACATACAGGTTGGAAAAGTAGAATGAAAGAGCTAAAGATAATACTATAGAAGGCTAAAAAATTAGGATTGACTCCTAATTCAGACAAGACTGGACCAAACCAGACAAGACCAGACCTAACCGGAGAAGACTGGTCAGGACAGGACCACACCAGACAAGACTGGGCCGGACCAGATAAAACTGGACCAAACCAAACAAGACCAGATAAGACTGGTCAGGACCAGACAGAACTGGAAAGGACAAAACCAGACCAAACTGGACAAGACTGGGCCAAACCGGATAAGATCAGTCAGGACCAGACCAAAACAGACAAGACCAGACCAGACCAGGCCGAACTGGATAAGACCGGTCAGTACTAGACCGAACCAGACCAGACCAGACCAAACTGGATAAGACCAGACAGGACCGGACAAGACCGGACCAAACTGGACAAGATCAGGCCAAACTAATTATCCAGATACGGTGGCATGCACCTGCAGTCCCAGCTACTCAGCAGGCTGAGGCGGGAGGATCACTTGAGCCCAGGAGTTTGAGGCTGCAGTGAGCTATGATCACGCCACTGCACTCCAGCTTGGGCAACAGAGGAAGATCTCATCTCAAAAAAAAATCTAACTGAAAATTGTTCCAATCTAATCTCAAACATATCTGAAAATTACTCTCATTTGAAAAGATCTTGCTGTGTTAGAGACTTCTTAATGCTAAGGCTATGCAGTTTATTGATATACAGCAAAATCTTTATAAACATATTTTCATTGTTTATAAGGCCGCCAGGCTTGAGGGTCGCCTATAGTCAACAAATAACCTTTGACCAAAACAAATAAAAACCCTTTTGTTTCAAAACAATGCACAAGTACTTTTTTAAAAACTCAAATTACATTCAAAGAGTTGTTTGTGTAACCCAGAGATAGTGGGGACTAAATAATTCAATGGCAAACCTAGCCTCTGAGCTTACACCAAATACCCAGAAAAACCGAGCTAGGAAGAAAATAGGTGGTAAACTATTAAACACGAATGGAGGTACTTCTAAATAAAACAGGAGACTTCTAGGAAGTTCCCAAGTTTTTTTTTTTTTTTTTTTTTTCTATCTAAAATCTGGGAGGTTTCTAAAACTTTTCCTTTCACAGTTGCACAAAAAGCACTTTGCAATAGGTGTAATCAGAGCCTGTCCACCATGAAGAAGAGTCCCAGGCAATTTCAACATTGCTGTGGCCCTGAAATACCATTTCAGTCATTTCTGGCCAGTAGCCTGTGAAGAGATGTTGATGGGTAACACCAAAGCAACCTAGTGAAGCCTGTGCCTTAGGAGGGGCTTCTTTGTGGATGTGCACATGTATGTCTTCACACACACATGAATTGCTCAACCATATCTGGCTAGTTACCATGGAATGAGGTGGCTATTAGGTAGTTGGTTTCAGAGCATGGGTTCAACTCTTTAGTGAGAGCATGGAATTATGGTTCAAGTCACATGCCCTATCACTTAGTCAACCTGGAGTCCAATCCAACCCAGCCATGTACTTGACCTTTCTGTGCTTCTGTTTCCGTCTCTATAAAATGAGAATGATGATATCTCTTTTACAGAGTTTTGTGAAGATTAAGTGAGTGAATAAACATATAACACATAGAACAATGCCTGGTACAGAAGAAGTGCTATATTAAGGACTGACTACTATTCTTGGGATCTGCATTTGTCATCATAAAGTCTAAGTTAAAGAACCCACAGAAGGATTCTCAATAAAATGGAACTGAATCTGGTGGATGCAAAGCAACTTTGAGGCCAAGACAGCTGTGTCTGGGTTAGGGTGCCCAGGTAAACTGCAGCTCTAGGTTCAAATCCCAACTCCTCCATCTTTGCACTGGGAGCAATTCTTAACATTGTTGAGAATAGAAATTACTTGAGTTACACTCAACCTGAAAAATCATGAGGGTTAAGTGAATACCAAAAATATTTCACTTAGTAGCTGACACGTAGCATGTGCTTCCTGAACAGCATTTTACTTTTCATACCTTTAAAGTGGCAACCTACTGTTCAGTAAGCTCCATTGAGACTGAATCAGACCATGGGCCTTGTTACCTGCTGTTATCAGTAGTGCAGTAAATAAATGATTGCAGTGAGTATGTGCTCAGTTAATAGTGGTTGTATGAATGCATGAATATACCTATTAACCAATTATTGATTAATAAATAAGTGACTGTACTTGCAAAGCATATATTTCTGTGAAGGCATACCATTCCTTACAAACTGACATTCAAATAGAACATTTAACTGAATTGATCTGCCCTAAGCAATAGGTATGGATGAAATTTAATTGAAGTGGTGTTGGGGGTGACTAAAATAACTATAATAGTCTCAGGATGGGGGATATTGTGAAAAAATTAGAATTAACCTAAAAAGTGTACAATAAGTGAGATTTGAGACAAAATACTCTCTAATAAACACTCTAATAAAATATGACATTTCCATTAGAAAGGATGGCAAAATTAAGAATAGGGAGAGATTATAGTGATGAAAAACATTATTTTGTTATGTAAATTAGAAAGTATGTTTCTAGTCCTGAAGATGTCTGGCCTTGGAGGTAGGTGAGTCCAACAGGAATTATTCATTTTCAGGTAAGACACCAATGCTTTAGGGAATACAGTCTTCTGTATAGAAGGTACAAATGAGAGAATATTAGAAAACCATCCTGAGAGAGGGTAAACAAGAGGATATTAGGCATTTGTTACTCCTGGGATGATACAAAGCTCATATGATAAATGCCACCTGAAGAGCACAAGAATGCAAAAGGCATACACAGAACTGAGGATTCATGGAATGGCCCCAGAATGGACCTTGTCCCATTGCAACGAGCACTGAAATAAGACCAGAAGAGGAATTTGGAAATGTTTTGAGTCACCAAATCATCATTAAAAGAAATGCCTGGTTCCCCATAGAGATTTCTTTGAAGAGCATGATGTCTATTTAGAAGTAGATATTTCTATTTGCTTGCTAAAATTCAGTCTCATTTTTTTAATATTGTACTTGAAGATGATTAAAGGGAAAAGTAATATTTCTTAAGTGTTGCATGATCCAAGGAAAATTTCCCACAACAAGTAAAATATACACTGGTGACCCAAAGTTCTGGAAGGACACAACAAAAGGAGTGCACTAATTTTTCAAGCAAGACGCCTTAGGAAGTGGCAACAAATAATTAAGATGTGAACTCGGGGCCGGCGCGGTGGCTCATGCCTGTAATCCCAGCACTTTGGGAGGCTGAGGCGGGCAGATCACCTGAGGTCGGGAGTTCTAGACCAGCCTGGCCAACATGGAGAAACCCCGTCTCTACTAAAAATACAAAATTAGCCGGCCATGGTGGCAGATGCCTGTAATCCTAGCTACTCAGGAGGCTGAAGCAGGAAAATCACTTGAACCTGGGAGGCAGAGGTTGCAGGTAGCCAATGTCGCACCATTGCACTCCAGCCTGGGCAACAAGAGCAAAACTCCAACTCAAAAGAAAAAAAAAAGATGTGAACTCAGAGAAAGAGTGAGCTCAAGTATAGTAATGCCTGTGTCATCATTCCAGAAAATGTATTCCAGAAACGTTCATGTGCCAAATGTACCCACGGTATGTGCCAACTTCTCCATGTCAGAACACAGCCGATTTCCAAATATTTTTGTTAAAGAGACAGAATTCTGAATAATATACCTAATTTTTCAAATATCTTTGTTTTCAATTAGCAATCTAGCTTTGTGTTTTTTGTTTTTTGGGTTTGTTTGTTTTTTAAATTCTCTCCTTCCCACTACTGTTAATGATAAAAACCACATACAAGGCTGGGCACGATGGCTCAAGCCTGTAATCACGGCACTTTGGGAGACCAAGGTAGGTGGATCACTTGAGGCCAGGAGTTTGAGACCAGCCTGGGCAACATAGTGAAACCCCGTCTCTACTAAAAATCAAAAATTAGCCGGGTGTGGTGGCACATGCCTGTAATCCCAGGTACTCAGGAGGCTGAGGTGGGAGGATGGTTGAGGCTGGGAGGCAGAGGTTCCAGTGAGCTGAGATCATGCCACTACACTCTAGCCTGGGCAACAGAGTGAGACCCTGTCTCAAAACAACAACAACAATAACAAACTCCATACAGAAAGTTTACATTATTATCATCTTGTAAAAAGAAAAAACCACATACTCAAAATTTTTTTTTAACCTTGATTTCTCCCAATTCTTTGAGGGGAAAAATACAAAGAGGAGCATTGCTTTGATACCTTCCCATCTTCTACACACATGGTGGCTGGGAAACGGAGTCACTGAATTCACAACTCAGACTGCTTTCCCTCACAAAACAGAATAATAGTAGGAACGTTTCTGCTACTCTAAGAAAGCAAATGTTTCTAATTAGTGAATAAGCTCAGCAGCGGTAGCTGCTCTGGGTATCAGCGCCTCTCGGTATCAGCGCCTCTCACTAGGGGCTCTATCCTGTTGACAAGCAAAGCAACAAAATCGCCTGAATTCTGTTTGTGAAGGTTGCCACCTACTGAAGAACATGCAGTACTACAGCTGGCTTTACGGGGAAAGAATGCTGGGGGAGTAAGGAAAAGGCTGTTGGTAATCCTGGGAGCACAGAGAGTTTCCACGCTAAAGGAAGTCGGAAAGGGGTTATGCACCGACCTGGCAGGGCACAGCTATGGGTACGGGAAGGGTGAGTCTGGAAGGCTTTGTGTAGAGCAGGTACTTCACTGTGCCTTAAGGAGTCTTAGGGTTTGGCAAAAGAGTGAGGGTTGTATGCAGAGTGGAAGCATTCGGGGCTCATACATAGCAGAGAGAAAAGCCACCATAATGACAGGGTCCAGAGAGCAGATGTCACTGGCTGTAGAAGATCGCCCGCACTGGAACGTATGGGAAATGCGATTAGATACTGAGGGCCTTCGATTGATGAATTAGGACTTAATCTATTAAGGCCTTGGTAAACGACCCTCAATTCAGAACCAATGGAATAGGGAAACAGCTTCATTAGAAATTACTGCATGGATTGCATACCTCTTGACTCTTTGGAAATTGTCTCAAAGGAAACTTCAGAGTAAAGATTGGGATGAGAACTTTACAGGAAACCTGCACCCTGGGCAACCACCCTCCACCCAGCACTCAGAGCTACAGCAGCCATGGCTACCCCAAGATCTGTCAGTATTGGAGCCCCAACCCTGCCCCCCAAGACACCAAAGCCTACAGCGTACCTCAGTACTTCATTGCTTAACAAGTAGAACATCAACTATGATACTAAGCAGCATTGATTAATGATAAAGATGACCCTTGGTTGGTAAATTGCATCTGGACTAGGATAGACTATAAATGAACTCTAAATACCTGATCAGACAACAAAGCTGTGGGTTTCCCTAACCACCAAGCTGTCCCTGTTCATTCCTGGGCAGAGGCTGACCTAACTTTCAGAGGAAGTTGTTTATAGTTTAAAACAAAGATAACAGGCTTTTCCCAGGGAAACATCTCCTTCTTGCCTGGGGAGTAGACTGCCTTTGCAAGACTAACAAATTAGCCACAAGATTAGAAATTACAGTTTAGGAGTCATGCAGCTGGAGGCTACAAGATTCTGACCCTCCCTAAACTGCTCCTAAGATCAGTGCTTGAGAGATTTTGCAGACCCTGCACTTGAAGGGTCGCTGACACCACCTGGATCAATAAACTCTGGCTTATCTGATCTTGTGGCCCCCACCCAGAAACTGACTCAGCACAAGAAGACAGCTTGACCCCCTATGATTTCACCTCTGACCTGACCAGTCAGCACTCCCGGCACACTGGCTTGTCCCCACCCACCAAGTTGTCCTTAAAATCTCTGATCCCCAAATGCCTGATTTGAGTAATAATAAAAAGACTGATTTGAGTAATAATAAAAGTCCAGTCTCCCGCACTGCCGTCTCTGTGTGAATTACTCTTTCTCTATTGCAATTCCCCTGTCTTGACAAATCAGCTCTGTCTAGGCAGCTGACAAGGTGAACCCACTGAGTGGTTACACTATTAAGTTGTTAAAAGAAGTGTTTAGCCACTGTGAAGTTTAATGCCTCCAAGCCATGGCAGTTGCCTGCCTAATGTGTTTTGCCTCTCCTTGTACCACATCTGTACTGGCACAAGAACTCACAGTGAAAATGAATGCCTGACACTGCCCTGTAGTTGCACTGTGGTTCCTGTCTGACACCTTCCACAGCAGCCTGGGCCAAATGCATCCTCTGATAGTCTTGAGTCTCAGTGTTTAATTGATTCTAACAAGTCCCCCTTATAGGCATTGCAGATACATAAACACACATTTATCTATCTTTACAAAAAGTGAATCATCCCATAAAGTCTGATTTGGAGTCACTTTTACCACTTAAAATATCATGGCCATCTTTCTGCTGTTAAATATCCTATATTATTTATAATAATTGCATAATATCTATTACGAATATATAATTTACTAAACCTGAACATAAAGGCTCTTTTTCCTTTTTTTTTTTTTTAATTTCAAACCACACTTTAAGAAATATGCGCTGGGTGTGGTGGCTCATGCCCATAATTCCAGCACTTTGGGAGGCCAAGGTGGGAGGAGAGCTCAAGCTCAGGAGTTTGAAATCAACCTGGGTGATATAGCAAGATGCCGTCTATAAAAAAGAAAGAAATACAACTGAGCTCAGTGGCTTATGCCTACCATTCCAGCACTTTGGGAGGCCGAGGCAAGAGTACTGACCACTTGAGTTTGAGACCAGCCTGGGCAAGACAGCAAGATCCTGTCTGTACACAAAATTTAAAAATTAGCTGGGCATGGTGGCATATGCCTGTAGTCCAAGCTACTCAGGAAGCTGAGGCTGGAGGATCGCTTGAGCCCAGGAATTCGAGATGGTACAAACACCCATCAGTTTCTTCCTGATTGCTGCACAAACCAAATCAATTCACAGAGACTATGGCACTGCAGTAAAGAAAGAGTTTGACTGACTCAGGGCCAGTCACACCATGTGGGAGACAGAGTCATTATTCAAATCAATCTCCCTGAGCATTTGGGGGCTAGGAGCATTTTCTTTTTTTTTTTGTTTTTTTTTTTTTTTTTTTTTTTTGAGACGGAGTCTGCTCTGTCGCCCAGGCTGGAGTGCAGTGGCAGGATCTCAGCTCACTGCAAGCTCCGCCTCCCGGGTTTATGTCATTCTCTCGCCTCAGCCTCCCGAGTAGCTGGGACCACAGGCGCCCGCCACATCGCCCAGCTAATTTTTTGTATTTTTTTTTTTTAGTAGAGACGGGGTTTCACCATGTTAGCCAGGATGGTCTCAATCTCCTGACCTCGTGATCCACCCGTCTCGGCCTCCCAAAGTGCTGGGATTACAGGCTTGAGCCACCGCGCCCGGCCAGGAGCATTTTCAAAAGTAGTTTGGGGGAAGAGGTGGGGTGGCTAGGCAATAGGTATCTGCTGTTGATTGGTTGGGGGTGCAGTCCTAGGGATATGGGAAGTTGTACTCCTGCATGCTGAGTTGCTTCTGGGTGGGGCCACAGGAGTGGCTGGCAGGTCCAGGTTAAGCCATCAGTGTCAGACATGCAAAAATCCTGAAAAGGTATCTCCAAAGGCCAACCTGAGGTTCTACAATAGTGTTGTTATCTGCAGGCGTAGTTGGGGAAGTTGCTGTCTTGTGACCTCCAGAATAATAGCTGGTAATTGTTTATGTCTACCCCTTAGCAGAATTCAGGCTCCTCTACCCTCCTAGCCTGGTGGTCTCTCATTAGCTTCACAAAGGCAGTTAAGTTTGGGGGAAGGGCTATTATCATTTAAATTATAAACTAAAAGTCTGCTAAAGTTAGCCCGGCCAAAGCACAGGAATAATTAAAGGCAGCTTGAAGGCCAAAGGCAAGATGGGAATTGGTTAAATCAGATCTCCTTCAGTGCCATATTTTCTCATCATTACTATCTTTGTGAAGGTGGTTTAGGCAGCAGTGATCTATGATAGCACCACTGCACTCCAGCCTGGGTGACACAGCGAGACCTTAAGAGAAAAAAAAAAAAACAGAAAGAAAAGAAGAAATGTGTAAGATGTCAAATAATTTAATATATCTATGATTATTTCAAGGATATGTTCACAGAAATGAAAAAGTCATATATATTCTGCTTAGATTCAGACTAATTTTGAAATTTCTATGAAAACCTTCTGTGATTATTTCTTTGAGATGAGCTATTTTTAGCTCTTCAGTTCACTAGAGGGAGACCTTATCCATATCTATTTTTCAATGATCTAGTATTTATAATGTGAAATACATAGTAATTATTATTTTTCAGAAATTTTCCATAAAATAAATCCACTTGATCATGGTAAGTATACTGCTTTATAAATCTAACAGTCATGGTTTTTTGGTTAAAGAATAAAATAAATTTATAGCCTACACATTTCTTTTTTCTTGCCAGTGAAATGGAGACAAGAAGTTTCCTCAGTTGCCGAAGCATGTTTATAAACCTCTTCTAAAATTAGAAGTAATTTATGAGTAAATGTTCTGTGTAATACAGCTGTGTATCCATCTGGCCCTGGTGCTTTATTACCTGATATGTCTTGTAGGGCACTTTTTAAACATTTCTTTTCATCCACAGAGCATATTTAATTTCCCTTTGCGTCTGGCCTCAATAATTCCAAAACTCTATTTCATCCTCATAGCAAATACACAAAATAAATCCCATAATCCTACATGTTATTTTCCAGGGGTTATACTTGTAAGGCTCATAAATCAATAAGAAGCTTCAAAAAGGAATATTCTTAAAGTCTATTTAGAATTTGCTTATCTTGTCCATGAGACAAACTTTAAATAATATTGAAAATCAGCTTTCATCTCATCAGTGCATGTCCTTTTAGAATCACAGACCTACCTACAAAGAAGTTGCCAATGTCCTACAGAATTTCTTTTCAAAGAAGAGACCATTTCTAGGGAGTTACTCATAATATCTCAAAGAGCAATCTGGATCGGTCAATTAAACAGGCATTTGGTAGGCCTTCTCTGACTTTAGACCTGATAGTAATAAGGAAATAATGGTTGCCTTTGTTGGATCCCAACAAAACTAATATGGAGGGCTATCTCCTGAGAGGACTGGGAATCCTGAGCCAGAGCTACCAAGGTGTATGCTGTGGTTAATCATTAGAGTGGAGCCAGGTGAGGGCCTTTTGTCCAGGGTGAGTATCTGGAGAGAGACTGAAGGCCCTCACTCCCATCCTCCACTGCATCTGAGACTTCAGGGCACAACCAAGACAGAGGCAATGAGAGGGGATTCTTTTTAATGTCCTTTGTATTAGTAAGTCCAAATGAGAGGAACTCCATACCCACTGTGAATGTAAAAAGGCAGGATGCTTGTGAAATGGCATAACCTGGATACTGAACTCAGGCAAACCCTGAGAAAATTGCACTGGTGTCCTTGGAGAGGTGCTGGGTCCAAGTGAGAGTGAAGGAAAGTCTGTGACCTGCCCAAGTCACTCCATTGTCACATCTCCAACAATAAAACCAAATCACCAATTGGCCTTGATGCCAAAGATCATAGTGATGATCATAATGATCTCCCTTTAAAAGCAGATGAGTTCCCCAAGTTTAGGAAAGAGCAGGGTGTGGTGGGGTGCTTCCCATAGCTCTGGGGTACAAAGCTGCACTTTCTTTTTTTTTTTTTTTCCTTCCCGTTGCCATCTTTGATACCACATGCAGAAATCTAGAGATCAAAGCTGCACTTTCTACAGTGAACCTTGACCGCAAGATTGAAAACCATCTACTTGAGGTCTGTTTTTAGTCTTCTTAGGAGACATAGAAAAGAAGTTTGAAGGGTCTAAATAATCTATGATGTTCTCTTCAACTCAAAGCATTTAACTAAGTACCTAATAGTGCCTGCTATTACTTACTTAAGGATTCCCTGATTCTAGAAACAGTGCTAAGCATATCACAGGTAACACACACTTACTAAATAGCGGTAACAGAGTGTAAGAATTAAGTAGCAAAAGACTGTAGGATTTGCATCCATATTTCCTTTTCAACAAGAACTATGTCTTATATGTCTGCATCCTTGGGCGAGCACTGGGCACAAAATGGGCGTTCCACAATATTAAACAATCTAAAGCTATAACTATCTCAAGCAGTGAGAAATTTTCCAAAGAGAAGAAAGCCTTTCAATTTTTTCAGTAAGTTAGCATTTATTTTTGGTAATGTAATTATACCCCCCAAAAGTTATATCCCCTATATATTATCCTGTTTGCTTTAAGTATGACATTTCAGAATACAAAAATCCAAGCCTGGGCCTGTTCTAGAAGAGGCTTACCTCCTTGGTGAGAGTGGATTTACAAAACTCTCCCAGAGCAGAAACAGTTCCCAAAGTAATCCACAGAGCATCAGTTCTGCAGGCCACTAGGTCATGTGCATAATCAGCAACGGCATTAAAGTGGATCTGTGGTCAAATCAAAGTAGGGGATGCTGGACTAAGAAAGGGTAAACCAGTTTCTTTGCAGGAACACATATTAGAACCCTGACTGCACTACATACCTTGCAAACCTCCTTCAACGAGCATATGGGCTGTGGCATTTCTCAAGTCCACTTTTGCGTGGAACTGCTTCTTCATAATACGTCTTCAGAAGCAACCGTTTACTGAACCCTCCTGCCTACCCATGTCTTCAGTGGTTTTCTTTTGGTTCTGCTTTTCCTCCTTGCCATCAGTTTTTAGTAGGTGAGACTCTTCTTCTGTTTGTGGTCTAGAACATCAGGAGAAGAGGTAAGAAACCAGGCTCCAGAATCATAACTTCTAGATCACCAGTTGCTCCTGGTGGAGCTAAGAAACGCCTTCAAAGCTACTTGGAACTATGGGTAAAGGTGAAAGGATAATTAAGCAAAGAGAAAAAAAGGCAAGGGGATACAAGAGAAGAGGAAGGCAGAGAAAAAAATAAAAAGACAACACAAGAAGAAATACGTGGTCAGAAGGGATGCAAAACCACAATTAACACTCCACCTTCCATTTTAACATGAAAACTTCAGAAATGAGTCAAATTCCAACCATCAAGGAGGTAGTATTCCTGCAGGAGCAGCGGACCGGTGATCTGAAGAGCAGCCTTTTTCTGGGTCCTCAGCCTCTTACCCTCGTTAGCCAAGGGAAGTTATCCAAGCACACAGCAAATCTTTGCCATCACTCTGATGTATTCTTAATGTTTCTCACCATTAGGGTTTCTGCTATTTTGAATGCATAATATACTGTCTACTAAAATTCTTTGATCTTAACAAAAACAAAAGCACACAAATGTTGAGTGGTGGGCAGAGACCATCGCTATTTGGCTTAGAATCACAGATTCACAGATGTTTAGAGACTTAGAGACTTTAGAGGCAAGGTTGTTTTGGTGACTGTCTTGCAAGTAGCCCACAGAGATGTGTGTTTCTATAAACCTTGCTCTTTATCAGAAGTTCATTAAAGGTAAACCACCCAAGTCACCTATTCACTGTGGCTTCCTGTCAGGAGGGACCATTTAGATAACTTCTTGGAGCCTGTCAACTCTTACTGCACAAACAGTATCAGATGCAAGCTGGGGAATTTGGAATGCTATCTGCAATAGTGACATCTGGTGGCTTCTACGTTCTGCTGCACCTCCTTGAGGCAGGAAAGCAAGCCTGGCTTTTAAGCAGTATTTGTGAAAACGTAAAAGAATTACATGAGCTCTGGAAAAGGACCTCAGAAATGGTATCATTTAACAATCACCACTTGAATGCTTATGTTGCTCACTATATTAAAAATTATGGTGGTGTTTCAGCAGCACACATAATAAAATTTTGAAAACTACAGAGATTAGCATGTGCAAGGATGACATACAAATTTGTGAAATGTTTCATATTTTAAAATTTATATTTGTACATTTTTTTGAGACAGGGTCTCACTTCTGTCGCCCAGGTTGGAGTGTAGTGGTGCGATCATGGCTCACTGCAGCCTCTACTTCTTGTGTTCAAGCGATTCTCGTGCCTCAGCCTCCCGAGTAACTGGGACTACAGGTGTGCACCACCACGCCTGGCTAATTTTTGTATTTTTTGGTAGGGACAGGGTCCCACTATGTTGCCCAGGCTGGTCTCAAACTCCTGGGCTCAAGCAATCCTCCTGTCTTGGCCTCCCAAAGTGCTGGGATTACAGGTGTGAACCACCACACCTGGCTTATGTAATTAGTTTTAGAAAAGATAAAAAGAAAAAATTATGATGCAAGAACTATTATATGAATCCTTGTTTCTAAAGGAGAAGCAGTTAGAGAAATATTGAATTACTTGGATTGCAAAGGGTCTTGCATGTCTCTGAGTGGGGTTTTGAGTTGGTTTTCCATGTCTGCTCTATGGTGTCCCTCATCCACACACCTGATAAACGGGTGATGAGCCAGGTAACCCCACCCTGTATCCCCTGCACCATGATTTTAAAAATGAAGTGAATAATAAACATTCTCTTTTAAGAATTCTGAAATTGGGAGAATCAAAGATATTGTCATTTATCTAGGGAATTGAAGGTGGAAGTATCCCATGAGGTAGTGGAGTAACAACAATGGACCCTGTACAAGATAAAGTTTTGAAGAAGCAAGAATCTATGAAGACACAAAGCTGACCAGACAAGAGAAGAATGGAATAGATGTGCAAAGACAGGCCACGAAGCATGAAGGAAAAATAGGGACATCAATGGAGAGGGAGGCAGACAGTGAGGCAGTGGGGCTTGATCCTGGGGCTACCTTGGTTGCTGCCCTTTCTTGGGCTTAATTGCTCTTTAATTAAAAAAAAAAAAATGTCCCAGACGACACTTGAGTGATTTCCTAGACATTAAAAGAGCCTTGACTACTCCTAATTAAAAGATCCAGTTTTTTCACAAATCTGAATTTCGCTTTTCATACTGCACTAATTCCTAAGTACTCATTGCCTGTTTTCTCTATTTATTGTCAGTGCTCAACAGCCCCGACAGAGGGGGCTTCTTGCTTGAAACTATATTAGACATGTTGCTTCCACATTTATGCGTTAAAGGCTTGGCCACCTGAGAAAAACATAACCTGTAGACTCCTTTGTCTTTTACTCTTCAGCTCTGCACAGGTGCCCAATTCAGTTCTGCACAGTGCTAGCTTAGAGTCAAACTTGACATGTTCAACTCAGCTTACCCATCATCCCCACTCATCCTGCCAACCCACTCACCCCCTGTATCGCCAACTTTCTTCCAGGAACCTGTGCCAGAAAACTGGGAGTCATTCTAGGCCCTCTCTCACACTCCAGATCAAATTTGGTGTCACTAAATTTGTTTAACTTAAAATTGCAGAGGCATAATCTTAGCCATCAACTTGCTTTGTGTAGTTTCCTTATGCATTGCTTCATTCCTTTGGTCTAACTTAGAAATGCATCTTAAAGAGTAAACACATTAAATCTAATCAACTCTGTTACCATTGTTGACAGTCAACACCAACGGGTGTTTTTTCCTATTGTAAACTGGTTTGGCTATAAGTCAAAATTGTTTTAGTCCTGAGTCAACACTTACTTATCCAACAAATACTTTGACTAAATAATATGTGTTGGGCACTCTGCTGGACAGGATAGAAATGTGATTAACTTAAATAACTCATGGTTTGAAAACACATGCTTTCTTTTTTTTTTTTTTTTTTTTTTTTTTTTTTTGAGACGGAGTCTCACTCTGTCACCGAGGCTGGAGTGCTGTGCCGGATCTCAGCTCACTGCAAGCTCCATCTCCCGGGTTCCACGCCATTCTCCTGCCTCAGCCTCCCGGGTAGCTGGGACTACAGGCGCTGCCACGTCACCCGGCTAGTTTTTTGTAGTTTTTAGTAGAGACGGGGTTTCACCGTGTTAGCCAGGATGGTCTCGATCTCTGACCTCGTGATCCGCCCATCTCGGCCTCCCAAAGTGCTGGGATTACAGGCTTGAGCCACCGCGCCCGGCCTGAAAACACATGCTTTCAAATTAACTGTAAATAAACGATATGCATACTGTAATACACAGATGGAAAATATCAGGTAACAGAGGAAGAAACAGGGAGTCTTACCCAAGGAATACAGATGTGAAAACGATATGAACCTAGTCAAGTAAATATCACAAAATAAAATGTAAGGAATATAACTGTGCCAACTGTTAAGAAATAAGGAAAAAATCATAACACAATTTACGTACAACTAATATGTGACTACATTCAAGTAAACATTACTTCCAAGCTTTTTTAGTGCCACCTCATAAAAACAGGAGCAAAACAGGAACAAGATGAGATCTGGCTTTCCCAGGAGTAAGGTGGTATGGCCAGTAAAGTACGGTAGTAAGGCCAGTAAAAAAATTCTCAAAATTCTTCCATCACCAGGACAGAAGGCAGAATGGATGGAGCATGTGCTGAGCTGGCCTCAGGTGCTATACCCCTACCCCTACCCCCACCCCACCCCCACCCTAGCCTGGGCCCATGCCAAACTGTCTCAGATGTTCATATGCCCATCATAATAATGAACAGAGAATTTAGCAACCTTGCATAAGGATGGAGGTGTACAAGAAAAACCTAACCCACTGACAAAGGTAAAACAAATCACTTGAGAATCTTCTCATGGATTAGAACTACAGGGGACAAATTGCCACTGCTAAGCCATATTTTCCTTGTTGGACAGTTTTGTGTGAAAATGGACAGCAAGGCAAAAGGACATAAAGAACACAGTGTTTTGCACCAGGAGTGTTTTCTGAGGGGAGCAGACAACTTACTGACCTCCACATTCTCTCACCAGGCTCAAGGGCACCTCAGTAGGAGGGTGGCTCCCTCCTCCCTCTTCCAACAGGCCCAACATGGCGGGTTCTTTACCTGTTCCAAGATCGCAGTTCCCAGAACAACATCAAAAGCAGTAATTTAAAGTCTGTTTTCTTTCTAAAAAGAAAACTCAGGAGGTAAGGAGAGGCAAGGCCTCAAAATCCTCCCTTATTTGGAATACTAAATTGCACCTGAGGCATACTCAATTGTGACTTTCTCTCCCACCTTTGGAGATCTTACTCCTTTGGAGTGGGAAGATGGCGACTCACATAGTAATATGGAATTTGAATAGAAAATAAATTGTGCTGAATCTCACGTATGATGTCCTAAAAGTGTCCAAAATGATGTCATTAAAAAGGCAGGGAGGGGAACTGCAATTAGATGGATGAGGAAAAGGGAGTTGAGAAAACAGATTAATGATGCCTTTGACACAATCAGCCTGTGAGGAATACTGGTTTCTATGACAACCAAACCACTTAACCTCAATTAACGAAGCTGTTCAAAAAGAAAAACTTGAAAGATGGGAAGGGGAAAAGCCAGCGGATCCTCTTTGGGGGAATGAAGTAGCCTGTCCCCTCAGCGCCTGTGAGACAAGCACGTATTAACTACATATCCGCAGGGCGCGTATCCTCTTACGCTCTCCAGTTCCCAGTAATTAGTATTCAGAAGCAGCCCAAAGATGTTGAGAAATTGCAACTCATTAGCGCGGTTTTCTGACAGAACAGCCTTATTATCCTGATTGAGCTTTAACTAAACAGCACGGACAAGGAGGAGACAAAAGGCTACCTCTTGCTTTTCCCAAACTTAGTGTTGCTGTTCACACGCACCAAGTTCCCAGCATATTCTAGGAACCCCTTTCTGAGAATTAGGCAGGCCAGGCTGGATTCTGGACTTTTGTTTGTAGCAGAGAATAGTTGTTGTTAGAATGAATCACCCAGGCCGTTCACAATAAAACAATGTTAAAATCAAATAACAAAATTTTATTTATGCACAATGTAACATCCTTCATGTAACGAAGGGAACTGGATTTTCCAGAGTTGCTCTTAAGTCAATGGAGAACTATCTTCATATTTTCCTGGGTCTGAGATGGGTTTGTCTAGGTTGCAATGGGCATGAATAAAGTAACTCTAACAGAAAGGAGGTGGGGGGAACAGCAGAGGGGTTCATCTTTCTTAGCATGTCATCCATTACCAATTCCTACACCACTCCGTCACCTTCTACAGAGCCTGAAGGTGGTAGGAAATGGAGACTTTTGTTGGACTGCCTCTTGATTGTTTCTGGTAAAAATATATCTAGTTGCTGATATTCTACTATCAACACAAATGGGAGGGAAAAAATAGAAACCCTAACAATATCAAGAGCATTGCCAGTTTTACCATTTTGTATAGGTGTTTCTTGCTGGTTTTATTAGAAAAAAAAAGGCCGGGCGCGGTGGCTCAAGCCTGTAATCCCAGCACTTTGGGAGGCCGAGACGGGTGGATCACGAGGTCAGGAGATCGAGACCATCCTGGCTAACACGGTGAAACCCCGTCTCTACTAAAAATACAAAAACTAGCCGGGCGAGGTGGCGGGCGCCTGTAGTCCCAGCTACTCGGGAGGCTGAGGCAGGAGAATGGTGTAAACCCGGGAGGCGGAGCTTGCAGTGAGCTGAGATCTGGCCACTGCACTCCAGTCCGGGCGACAGAGCAAGACTCCGCCTCAAAAAAAAAAAAAAGAAAAAGAAAAAAAGTAAGTATTATAAGGAGAAATTAATTTACAACAAACCCTTGTTAACATATGCTAAATTTTGTAAAAAACGAATAATACATTGGTGGTGTAAAAAAATAAAACCAGTTTCCATCAAGTTAAATTTTAATAAATCAATCTAAAAGGCAAAAACATGCACCTTGGAATTTTTTTAAAAATATAAATAGACACTCACATCTACATAGGAATATCTCCTGTTTCACAACTTTGTTGTAAATTTTGACTCATATTTTGCCTCCAGAGCTGGGGATGAAAACAAATCAGCCTGACTATAAATAGGAGCACTGACAGTCCAACAGAAGAGTATCTCATAGTTTAAACTTTGTTTTTTACTTTTCAAATGCTAGTGATGATGGGCTGGGTGCAGTGACTCAAGCCTGCAATCCCAGCACTTTGGGAGGCCAAGGCCAGTGAATCACTTGAGGTCAGAAGTTCGAGACCTGCCTGGCCAACATGGTGAAACCCCATCTCTAATAAAAATACAAAAGTTAGCTGGGCGTGGTGGTCGGCACTTGTAATTCCAGCTACTCAGGAGGCTGAGACATGAGAATCACTTGAACCCAGGAGGCAGAGATTGCAGTGAGCCGAGATCATGATACTCTACTCCAGCCTGGGTGAAAGAGCGAGACTCCACCTCAAAAAAATAAAAATAAAATAGTTAGTGATGATGCATATTTCTTCCTTCATGAATTGCCTATGTCCATTTTTTTCTGCTAGAGTTTTAGAATTTTTCTTACACTACTGAGATTTTGAAACAGAAAAACTATTAACATTATTCTTGCCATATTTATGAAAAATACCATCCTATATTGTTACTTTTAAATTTTATGATGTTTTAGCATACAAAAGTTTTCTCTTTTTTTTTTGGTAGTAAAATCTGCTAACATTTTCCTTTGAGGTTTTACCTATTACTTTTATCCATAGAAACTTCACAGTCTGGCCAGGTGCAGTGGCTCATGCCTGTAATCTCAACACTATGGGAGGCCGATGTGGATGGATCACTTGGACCCAGGAGTTGGAGACCAGCCTGAGCAACATGGTGAAACCCCATCTCTACAACAACAACAACAAAATAAGTTAGCTGGGCATCATGGCGCACACCTGTAGTCCCAGCTATTGAAGAAGCTAAGGTGAGAGGATCACTTGAGCCTAGGAGGCAGAGGTTGCAGTGAGCCAAGATCTTGCCATTGCACTCCAGCCTGGGTGAAAGAGCGAGACCTTGTCAAAAAAAAAAAAAAGAAAGAAAGAAAGAAAGAAGGAAGGAAGGAAGGAAGAAGGGAGGGAGGGAGGGAAAGAAGGAAAGAGAAAGAAAGAAAGAAAGAAAGAAAGAAAGCAAGCAAGCAAGCGAAAGAAAGAAAGAGAAAACAAATTTCATAATCCTCAGAGCAGCTCAATATTCATGTACATGTAATGTAAAGATTTATGGCTCTAACTTGATATTATCTGCATAATCAATTTTTCCAATACTTTTTTTTTTTTTTGAGACTGAATCTCACTCTGTCATCAGGCTGGAGTACAGTGGCACAATCTAGGCTCACTGCACCTCCCAGGTTTAAGCGGTTCTCCCGCCTCAGCCTCCCAAGCAGCTGGGATTATAGGTGCATGCCACAACACCCAGCTAATTTTGTATTTTTGGTAGAGATGACGTTTCACCATGTTGGCCAGTCTGGTCTTGATCTCCTGATCTGCCTGCTTTGGGCTCCCAAAGCACTAGGATTACAGGCGTGAGCCACTGAACCCAGCCCAATACTTTTTTATTGAGCTATAAATGTGCACAACGTAAAATTTACTATAATTTTTTTTTTTTTTTGAGACGAAGTCCACTCTGTCACCCAGGCTGGAGTGAAGTGGCACAATCTTGGCTCACTGCAACCTCCACCTCCTGGGTTCAAGCGAGTCTCCTGTCTCAACCTCCCAAGTACCTAAGATTACAGGCGCCCGCCACTGGCTAATTTTTTGTATTTTTAGTAGAGACAGGGTTTCATCATATTGGCCAGGCTGGTCTTGAAATCCTGACCTCAAGTGATTCACCTGCCTCAGCCTCCCAATGTGCTGAGATTACAGGTGTGAGCCACTGCGCCCAGCTCATAAAATTTTCAAGTGTTACCATTTAATGACTTGTTGTAGATTCACACAAAATTGTGCAACTATCACCACTATGAAATTCCAGAATATTTTTCGTCATCCCCAAAAGAAACCCTATATCTATTAGGAGTCACTCCCCACTCCACTCTCCCCTCATCTGCTGGTAACCACTAAGCTACTTCCATCTATTCTGGGAATTTCCTATTAATGGAATAATTTATGCAGTCTTTCATATCTGGCTTCTTTCACTTAGCATGTTTTCAAAATTCATCCATGTAGCAGCATGAATCAGTACCTCCTGACTTTTTTTGGCTAATATCCCAATATGTCAGTACACTGTGCTTTATTATCCATGTATCAGTTGATGGACATTTAAACATTCATGTACAAGTTTCTGTGTGGACGTACATCTTTAACTCTCTGGGGCATCTACCTAGGAGTGAAACTCCAATACTTTTTGTTTAATAATGCCTTTCCCAGTGATTTATGATTTCTTCTTTATCATACATTACATTCCTGGTTTCAGGGCTTTCCCATCTGTTCTGCTGTCCTGTCACTTCTTTTGCAAATGCAAGACCTTTCCAGTTTTAGCAGATGTATGTTTTATTCGCTCACAGGGCAAGACACCTCTAACTTTCCTACACTTGATCTTAGCCAAAAGGCCAAAAAGCAATGACACCTCTAACTTTCCTTTCTTAAACTCTCTTATTGCTGCTTATTCTTCACTCTCAACTTTCGAATCTACTTGTCATGCTGCTGGTATTTTGACTGGAGATGGGAAATTGATTTGGGAAAAACTGATATATTTGCAATATTTTAGCTTTCTATCCACAGATATGGTCTCTCTTGTTTTATTCAAATCTTCTACTATGCCTCCCACTAAATTTTGTGACCTTCCTCATACAGGACTCACCCGTTTTTTGTTAAGGAATAACTAGATACTCTAACCTCTGAGGGGGTGACAGCTGGACTCAACTGATGAGAGGAAGTGAACCAAGCAAAGACTTGAGGGAAGTCAACTCCAGGCACAGCAAAGGATGAGTGCAAAGACTATGAGGTGAGCCCAGTTGGCAGGAATAGGGAGAAGGGAATGTGGCTGGGACAAAGTGATCAAGGAAGAGTAGAAGAAGTTGAAGTTGGACTTATGCAGGCCCAGATCAAATAGAGCCTTAGAGGCCATATAAGGAGCTTAGACTTTTGCCTTATGCAAATTGAAACCTACGGGAGAGTTTAAAGCAGGCGCTGACATGGTCTTGCTTCAGGGCAACTACCCCTGGTCTAGCCAGGAAGTTGCCTTCTCAATGTGATCATGTGGCTTCCTGACCTGTGGCCAACGCCAAGACCTAACAGACAGAAAGGAACTTGAGAGAGTTAGAAGAAGTTAGTCCATAAATACCTCTGAGTGGCTCACCAGGATCGCTACCCCCACAAGCCACACACTTATTGTGCTAGAGGCTGGTCCTGAACTCACCAGCACCACCAAAGGGAATTGGAGGTCCCAGGGAAAGGCAACCCTTAATTCCCCATCTACCTTCACATGCCTACAAAAAAGGCCACGTGATGACTGTAGCCATGAACACTTCTGGAGAGAAAGCAGCAGGCAAATACCCTCCTCCCACCAGCCTGCCCACCCTTCTCCCTCAAAGCTGCTACCAGAAAGTGTTGTGGGACAGGGATTTCCGATACCAAGGAAGGTGCCAGGAGTCACCGAACCACCCACAAATCTTAAGGGAATTGTCATGGCCTCTTAGTCACCCAGCTGGAAGCTGCTATTTTCCTGGTAGGAATTGCCTCCCCCTCTACCGCTGCCACTGTGCCAGATGTTCAGGTTGCCCGAATACGTCTGCCCTGGTGGACTACTTCAGGCACCCCTGCCCAGGAACATTCCTGAAGGCCACACCTGGAACCTACTTGACCAACACTTCTAATGATTTTGTAAGCTCCTAATTTCCTGTATTAAATTCTTTTCTTCTTAAAGTACCTAGAGTGATTTCTGTTGAACACTGACTAATATTCAAATAGCAGCACCAACACTCTGCCATGAGAGATGCGGCATGAGTTCATGTCCTCAGCAATCTCCATCATCTTCCACTCAGTCTATTCACCTTGCTCTGTGAAACCATTCTGCCCAGCCACTGTCCTGGTGAGGAAACTGCCTCCACTTGCAACCTTCCCCTCTTTATGCTAAGGTTTAGTCCCGTGTTAAACCCATAATAGGCCAGGCGCGGTGGCTCAAGCCTGTAATCCCAGCACTTTGGGAGGCCGAGACGGGCGGATCACGAGGTCAGGAGATCGAGACCATCCTGGCTAACATGGTGAAACCCTGTCTCTACTAAAAATACAAAAAACTAGCCGGGCAACGTGGCGGGCGCCTGTAGTCCCAGCTACTCGGGAGGCTGAGGCAGGAGAATGGCGTGAACCCGGGAGGCGGAGCTTGCAGTGAGCTGAGATCCGGCCACTGCACTCCAGCCTGGGCGGCAGAGCGAGACTCCGTCTCAAAAAAAAAAAAAAAAAAAAAAACCCGTAAGAATCTTTTCGATTTCTCTCTTCTGTCTATTTTATGTGACCCTCCCAGAAGGCAACACAGCCTGAGGTCTCCCAGCAGAGGCAAGTCCAGAAAAGGTCTTCTGACACCAGCAATCCATGGGTTCCTTCAACACATACTGAACGTCCATGTTTTGCCAAGGCTGTCTGCAAGAGACCACAAAAGTTCTGAAAGTCCCTGAATCAGCAAATGATTGATATAAAGGTAATCCTGTAGGGTACCAAAAGGTAGCCAAATTGTCCTTTCCAATCAACTTTCCATTGACATTTGAAAAAGGAAAAGAGGGCTGGGCACAGTGGCTCATGCCTGTAATCCCAGCACTTTGGGAGGTCAAGGTGGGCAGATCATGAGGTTAGGAGTTCGAGACAAGCCTGGCCAACATGGCAAAACCCCGTCTTTACTAGGGAGACAAAAATTAGCTGGGCATGGTGGTGGGTGCCTGTAATCCCAGCTACTTTGGAGGCTGAGGCAGGAGAATCGCTTGAACCCAGGAGGCGGAGGTTGCAGTGAACTGAGATCGTGCCATTGCACTCCAGCCTGGGCAACAAGAGCAAGACTCCATCTCAAAAAAAAAAAAAAAGGAAAAGAGGACGTCAGTGTTTTGCCCCTGCTGCAGCATGCCAAGTTGTCTGGAGACAGAAAGCTTAGCAAAGTGGATTGAGGCACCTGCCTGAGCCTGCTGCTCCTGCAGCTCCAAAACCAAATGGGAGACTTTCAGTGGAGCAGCCCCTTCCCATGGATGAACTTCACACAGGTGGAAGACAAGGTGGGAAAGTGGGAAAGCTCATTCAATCTTGAAACAATCAGAATATTTCTGCATAAGGCAAAGAGACTCCTCCTTTGTGTGCTATGTGTGCATACAAGAACACATACACGTATATACACTGTATTGGTAGTCTTGGGGGAAAGCAATCTCTTCTGGCGCCTTGGAACTTCAAGCAAATACTACCTGGTGCTGTGGATTTTGCCCTTTGGCCAACAGACTATCTTCTGAATTGGCTCAAGTCTACGTAGGGTTTAGTATTCACAAAAAATATCAAAGACATTTTATTAATTAAAGTGCAATGAGTAGAATGTCATTGAATTATTAGTGAAACTGGGTTTTTTGGTACTTTTTTTGTATTGGTCTGCTCCAATAAAGCCTAGCCACTCTACTTAAGTGCTCTGACTACCCCCAGTCATCCTCACTCAGAAAAGGAGCCCTTCTCTGGCCTTCCCCTGGGGCATCTGGAAATAACAGACTCTGGTCCACGCCGTTACATGATCTGCCCAAAATCCCACCAGCAGCACTGTTGTCCCTCCTGAGCAGATGGGGCTGACAGTGCCCACCTCTGACGTTTGCAGCATGACAGCCACCCTCCCCAGACAGATCTCCACAATGCAGTTCTTGGCCTTGAAGCATGAGTGCTGGGACCTTAATTCCTTCTTTTTTCCCTTTCCCCACTCAGTCAAAGGGTGGAAGTAAATGGCTATAAAGCTTGTTTTATTGAACTTATATCTAATAAGCTGGGTTCTCTGAATTAGGCCTACTCAGAAAAGAAGTTTTAGATCTATGCCCACTGGAAATGTACAGAAAATGTTGCATGAGGGCCTTTCCCCAAACTAAAGAATGGAATGTCCTATTAGCAGACTTTCTACTCTTTTCTTAATATTTCATTTTTGGTATCTGTGTTTTCTTCCATTAATTGCCATTTTCATCCTTTTAATTCTGTATAATTGCCTACCATTTAAAACCCTTCCTATTTTAGTAGGTGCCTGGTCATTCATATTCAACATTATTTGAACATTTTGGTATAACAAAACAAATAAAAGATACCATAGAGAAGAAAAAAAGTGTACATTTGCTTGGAATAACATAACAAAATGACATCCATTGCAATCATCAATCGTCCACATTACACACGAACTGAGGCCTGAACCCAGAGACTTCAGGATGGGATGAAAGGCCTAAGAAGTTCCAGTTTTCCTTCTATCTTTCATTCTCAGCCAGTGAAGACTGAAAGCAAGACATACCTTCCTAAGTTTGCCAAGGCTACATCCAACAGAATCTACTTTGGTCATTTTAAACCCTGTTTTAAGGCTAAACAAATGTCCAAGTCACAACCCAGGATAAAGAAGCACAACCTCAATGACTGTCCCAAGTGACAGCTTGGAAACCCAACCTGAGTTTAATCGCCAGCTCAAATGTGAATTACCTGTGTTGTTTTATTGCAACACATCCAACAAAGATAGGGAACAAAGCAGCCTTAGCATCATCTCCAGGTCCTTCCCAAAAAGGGGCTACTGTCAGAAGAGCTAAAAGTGGCTGGAAAGCTGAAGACTGTTAGCAGCGTCCATAAGAGAGTCAACAAAAGGCTGTAACAAGAGGCCAGTTGGTGGCTGGCTGGCTGCTAGAGGCCATGTGGAGGAAGAAATTTGCCGGCCTTGGAATAGGAGTCTTTTTCCTTTGGACTAAACTTTAAAGAGTCTTCCTTTTGAGGGCGGAAAATTGCTCAAATAAAGAAACCAGTTTTATTTAAAAAAAACAGGTGAGAAAGGAACAAGATGAAATCAAATCTATTATGCTTCCTAAGATTTTGGAAGACTTCCAGGGACCGATGTTAGGGAAAATGAAAATTGAGCATCAAATGTTAATGGAAAAATCACTATGGGGGATGTGGGAAAAGAAAATCTGGAAGGAAAAATGGAACAAATGTTGACTGTGTGGGCTTCCCAGTGGCTTGTATAAAAGCCACGAAAATGGATTTTAAGTATAGAAGATTCTGTTGACCTGGCATTGACTTGTTGCTCCATGACCAAACGGGGGACACAGGGTTTTAGTATCAGTTATTGAGATTTTGTGCTCCCTCAGTCCCCTCATTCGACCCAACAGTATCACCCAAGAATGATTATCCAGCCAAGGATTATTTTGATAATCAAAATCACGGACACTTGCTATTTTTTATGAGTTTGTGTAAACTAAGTCTAGGGATACAGAGCTTGTCTAGGAAGATGAGGGGGAGAGCATCCTAAAGGCACAGGGTGTTGCTCCAATCTGAAATACCGTCCCTCCCTGCACCTTCACGCCATCTCACTTTCTGCTTAGACAGCAATAACAGGTAAAAATAGCTTTGGTGCTGCCTCTCCACCCCGTCCTCCCCATTCCCTGAAAAAAGATTTGTAGAATTTAAGATGTGAACAGTTGGGAACCACTGCACTAAACCATATTGTATCCAGTACTCCATACACAGATTGCCAAATGGCTGAAGAACAAGGTCTGGCCCTTAAAACGAATGAAGCTGGATGGCTAAAAGAGCATTGCAACAGAAATCTTTGTTCTACAAATGAGCTGAACCTACCCAGACGGTCCTAACCATAAGGCCTATGGCATCCTTTCTGAGAGCCACAATTTTGTTGACGAGGAACACCACGCTGCTATTTTTAAAGGAAGCACTCATCTTTCTGACAGCTAGTCAGTAAGTTATCTTTTGTGGTCAAACTTGCGTGATTTGGCCTTAGGAAGCTCACCTGGGTGAGAAAGTAGGAGAAGAATGTGTTCTTCTTCCTACTGAATAAAAGTTATGCGTAAATCTCAGACAAAAAATAGAGAAAAAAAAAAAAGAATCCCCATGGCACTAAAATGTCAGAATATACATTTCCTAATAGATTAATGCGTACTATAAATATTTCCACGATCTGCTGACATACCTAACTTGTAGGGGAAATATGGGAACAGGGGAAGAAGAAGCCAGATAAATATTAAAGGGTATTTTTAAAATAATTATGCTGTAATCATTCTTTTAAAATCTATTTTCCTGAAATAAGGGATTCCATCTCTTTTTGGAGAAGCCATTTAATAGCCAAATTAAAGAGAGGTTAGCTCCTTCACTGCACCAGTCCCATTATCACCACTCTAATCTCCATGGTCACCCAGAGTTTGCCAACTAGAATTTTGGATGAATTAAGATTTATTTAATAATGTAGAGATCAGAAAATAGTTGGTGTCTCAAGATTTTAAATCAACGCATGCCTTCAATCTGGGTTTTAAGAAGTTTTAGTGTTATAAGTAACTTCAGACACAGAAATAAAAAGAAAAAAAGAGAAATGTTTTTCTCTTTTAATAAAGAAAAACATAAAGGCTCCAACATATTATTAAAATGACTTTGCTTTTAATTTCAACATAGAAGTGCTCTGTTTGAAACGATTAATAGTTTATTAACATAAATCTTTAGTACGTGAAGAAAAAATAAGATGGAAAACTTTTAGGGCTGGAATGAGCTCTTATTTTCCATTTAATATTTGGGTAGGAACAATTCTTGGAAATGATCACAAACGCAATAATTACCGGCTTAATCCTAAATAGATTTGCAGCCATTCCTTTTCGTGTTATTTTTGGCATGCTGGCTACGGCATGCTGTAATGTTGACATAACCGGTTTCTCAGAAAACAAGATTTGTGACAATTTGCTCCATTCTGCTCCAAAGACAATCAATCTGAGGCTTTCAAAGCAGGGCTAAAAATGCACACAAATCTCCCCCCTCGCAGCTGCTTCTTGTTTAACATTGTCAAATTTTCTTAATTAAAATTTGAGATCTTACGCTTGGCTTCCTCTCCCCTTCCTCTAAAGCTCAAATGACACTTTGCCTTTTTTAGCTATATGGAAGTCTACAAAAAGCCAGACAAAGGCCCTAATTGTTTTATCAGAAGACCTCATTTTTAAGTTTGTGTTTAGTATTTTTCATCCATATTACATTTTATCCAATCTGAATCTTAGCAGGCTTAATTCTGCTTTGAGGGTGAACAGAACATGCATTTCACCCAAAATCGTAATTACTGATGAAATAATCAGAGGCATTTCCTGAGGTTTTCTCATAAGTCTTCAGTCACATGGCTTTTCAGTGCCATCTGTATACCAAAGACTCACAACTTTTTATCTCTACCCAAGCCTCTCTTCCAAATTCCAGTGTCATTTATCTAGCTGTCCTCTCAACATCAAGATGTCTTATACGATCCTTAATAAGGATTTAAAACTCATTATGGGCCGGGCGCGGTGGCTCAAGCCTGTAATCCCAGCACTTTGGGAGGCCGAGACGGGCAGATCACGAGGTCAGGAGATCAAGACCATCCTGGCTAACACGGTGAAACCCCGTCTCTACTAAAAAAAATACAAAAAGCTAGCCGGGCGAGGTGGTGGGCGCCTGTAGTCCCAGCTACTCGGGAGGCTGAGGCAGGAGAATGGCGTAAACCGGGCAGGCGGAGCGTGCAGTGAGCTGAGATCCGGCCACTGCACTCCAGCCCGGGCGACAGAGCGAGACTCCGCCTCAAAAAAAAAAAAAAAGCTCATTATGTCCGTAATGACTTCTGAGCATTCCTCCAAAACCTGCTCAGTCTGCCAATTTGCCCATCTCAGCTGATGCAACTCCACCCTTCTGGTCATTCAGGCTCAAACCCCAGACATCATACTAGGGTCTGGGTCACTGTGATGGCCTCGTCGCCTGCTTCTACCTCATCCACTCACCCTACCCTCAATATCCAGTCTTTTCAAAACATGTTAGCCCATGCCACTCCTTTGCTGAAAACTGCAATGGTTCCTCATTTCAGTCAGGGTAAAAGTCAAAGTGTTTTAAATGGCCCCATTACCTTCTGAAGATAACATTTAAACCTGCTATTAGGAGACAATAGTATAGGTCTCTTGCTTTTCTGCATATCTCAAAGGAAAAGGCACTGACTGGCTTTGTTCCAGACTAGCTTTTCAAAACTGTTTAGAATGAGCAGCTTTGGAAGATGTAGTGTCTCCCTCCAAAGAAGAAGGCAGGTTTGCTTACTGTTTAGTGTGAGGCAAAGAGAATGTCTATCTTCCGAGGAAAGGGCAAGAAAGTTTGCTTGCAGTCTGTTATAAAAGATTCAGGTTTGGCCAGGCATGGTGGCTCATGCCTGTAATCCCAGCACTTTGGGAAGTTGAGAAGGATGGATCACGAGGTCAGGAGTTCGAGACCACCTGGTCAGCATGGTGAAACCCTATCTCTACTAAAAATACAAAAATTAGCCAGGCGTGGTGGCAGGTGCCTGTAATCCCAGTTACTCAGGAGGCTGAGCAGGCAAATCACTTGAAACCGGAAGGCAGAGGTTGCAGTGAGCCCAGATCACACCACTGCACTCCAGCCTGGGAGAAAGAGTGAAACTCCATCTCAAAAAAAAAAAAAAAAAAAAAGATTCAGGTTCCCTGAGCTTGGGGCTCCTCTGCTGTGTGTGACACAAACCCATTGAGGGTGCAGCAGCCACCTGAGCCCCTCCACATCACCCTTGTGGGACTTGGCAGGCAAGGGGAACTGGCCCAAATATGCCAGTGTTCATGCTTCTTCTTGTGCCATAAGTAATAAAGCAGTTTTGTCTCTGACCCAGGATTCTCATGTCTTCTGCCAGAATCCACAAAACTGTGCAGGCTAACCTTGTTAGCTTGCAAGGAGAGTAAAATCTGACTCTAGTCAGTACTTACCACCTATGTGACTCATCTCCTGCTACTGTCCCCTCAGTCCCTCATGCCAGTCACATGATCTCCTTGATGTCCTCAAAAGACATTTGGCTCACCCTTTTTTTTTTTGTGAGACGGAGTCTTGCTCAGTCGCCCAGGCTGGAGTGCAGTGGTGTGATCTCGGCTCACTGCAAGCTCCGCCTCCTGGGTTCATGCCATTCTCCTGCCTCAGCCTCCCCAGTATCTGCGACTACTGGCTACAGGCGCCCACCACCATGACCAGCTAATTTTTTTGTATTTTTAGTAGAGACAGGATTTCACCATGTTAGCCAGGATGGTCTCGATCTCCTGACTTCGTGATCCACCCGCCTCGGCCTCCCAAAGTGTTGGGATTACAGGCACGAGCCACCATGCCCGGCCCCTGGCACACCCTTTCTTAAAGCCTTTGTATGGGCTTTTGTTTTCTTCCTGAAATGCTCTTCCCCCAGATACCAATTTAGCTCCCTCCCCTCTGTCAAGTCTTTGCTCTAACTTGACCTTCTTGATGAAGCCAACTGTAACCATCTTTTTTAACACTACGACTGACATCCTTCACTACCTCAGCATCCCCAGTCCCCTTACTTGGATACTTTTTCCCTTTTCAAATGCACCTATCACCTTCTACAGATTATTTAGGGGTCAGCGAATGTTTTCTTAACAAGTCAGATAGTAAATAGTTTAAGTTTGTTTGCCTTAGATCTCTGTTCCAACTATCCAACTCTGCTGGTGCATTAAGAAAGCAGCTGTAGATAATATGTAAATAAATGGGCATGGCTGTGTTCTAGAACACTACTTATAAAGTAGCCAATCTTGGCCGGGCACGGTGGCTCATGCCTGTAGTCCCCAGCACTTTGGGAGGCCGAGGTGGGTGGATCACCCGAGGTCTGGAGTTCAAGACCAGCCTGGCCAACATGGCGAGACCCTGTCTCTACTAAAAATACAAAAATTAGCTGGACGTGGTTGCAGGCACCTGGAATCCCAGCTACTCAGGAGGCTGAGGCAGAAGAATCGCTTGAACCAGGGAGGCGGAGGTTGCAGTGAGCCAAGATCACGCCATTGCACTCCAGCCTGGGCAATGAGAGCGAAACTCTGTCTCAATAAAATAAAATAAAATAAAATAACATAAAAAAAATAAAATAATAAAATAAAATAAAATTAAATTAAAATAGTAGGCAGTCTGCCTGAGGGCCTTAAATTGCCAACTCCTACATTATATAATTTACTCATCCTGTTTATTGTGTAATGCCTGACCCATCCCATTAGAATATAAGCTCCATGAAGGATGCAATCTGTTTATTCACTAGTATTTTCCAAGTGCCTGGAGCCGTCTGACAGGAAATAGTAGGAACTCAATAAATATTTGCTAAACAAAAGTGTAATCAGGGAACATATATCTGTGGATCACTTTTCAAGTAACCTAAACCAGAGTTAGATTCCAAATCATAGGTGATATTTTGGGGGTAACTTACCTGGGTTATAATGACCACTTACCCTTAACTGTCTCACTCACCAGCCATAGGGTGAACTTCCAGCAGCCATGTTTGTTCCAAATGACCCTGTTCTCTTAGTCACAATTGTTTGAAGGGAGAGTCACCACATCTCTCCCAAGCTAGGCCAATAAAAACTCCCCTATGAGGACTTGGAGCCTGTACTGAGAAAGAGAGTCACATATGTGAACTCAGAACCATGGATAGATATGGTAGAATTGTACCTCCTGTCCCCTTGAATTTGGGCATAACCACATGACTTGCTTAGACCAATAAAATATGAATGGAAATGATCCATGTGAAAATTATGGATGGAAGCTTTTAAAGTCAATATGATTTTCAACAAATGGTGATGGGACAACAGTATATCCACATGCAAAAGAATGAAGTTGAACCTCTACCTCACATCATATACTCAAATTACCTCAAACTGGATCAAGAAACCAAACTTAAGAGTTAAACTATACAACTCTTAGAAGAAAATGTAAGTATAAATCTGTACGACCTTGGATTAGGCAATGGATTTTCAGGTATGATACTAAAATCACAAGCAACCAAAAAAACAAAAACAAAAACAAAAGCAGATAAATTGGACCTCACAAAAATTCAAAACCTTTGTCAAAGGACACTATCAAAAAAAATGAAAAGACAAATCACAGAGCAAAATATTTGCAAATCACATATCTGATAAAGATCTAGTAAGAAAATCAAATTTTAAAATGGGCAAAAGCTTTGAATAGCTTTTTCTCTCCAAAGAAAATACATAAATGGTCAAAAAGTATGTGAAAAATGCTCAATATCATTAGTCATTAGAAAAATACAAATCAGGCCAGCGTGATGGCTCATGCCTGTAATCCCAGCACTTTGGAAGCCCAAGATGGGTGGGTCACCTGAGGTCAGGAGTTTGATACCAGCGTGGCCAACATGATGAAACCCTGTCTCTACTAAAAATACAAAAATTAGCTGGACGTGGTTGCAGGCACCTGGAATCCCAGCTACTCAGGAGGCTGAGGCAGAAGAATCGCTTGAACCAGGGAGGCGGAGGTTGCAGTGAGCCAAGATCACGCCATTGCACTCCAGCCTGGGCAATGAGAGCGAAACTCTGTCTCAATAAAATAAAATAAAATAAAATAACATAAAATAAAATAAAATAATAAAATAAAATAAAATTAAATTAAAATAGTAGGCAGTCTGCCTGAGGGCCTTAAATTGCCAACTCCTACATTATATAATTTACTCATCCTGTTTATTGTGTAATGCCTGACCCATCCCATTAGAATATAAGCTCCATGAAGGATGCAATCTGTTTATTCACTAGTATTTTCCAAGTGCCTGGAGCCGTCTGACAGGAAATAGTAGGAACTCAATAAATATTTGCTAAACAAAAGTGTAATCAGGGAACATATATCTGTGGATCACTTTTCAAGTAACCTAAACCAGAGTTAGATTCCAAATCATAGGTGATATTTTGGGGGTAACTTACCTGGGTTATAATGACCACTTACCCTTAACTGTCTCACTCACCAGCCATAGGGTGAACTTCCAGCAGCCATGTTTGTTCCAAATGACCCTGTTCTCTTAGTCACAATTGTTTGAAGGGAGAGTCACCACATCTCTCCCAAGCTAGGCCAATAAAAACTCCCCTATGAGGACTTGGAGCCTGTACTGAGAAAGAGAGTCACATATGTGAACTCAGAACCATGGATAGATATGGTAGAATTGTACCTCCTGTCCCCTTGAATTTGGGCATAACCACATGACTTGCTTAGACCAATAAAATATGAATGGAAATGATCCATGTGAAAATTATGGATGGAAGCTTTTAAAGTCAATATGATTTTCAACAAATGGTGATGGGACAACAGTATATCCACATGCAAAAGAATGAAGTTGAACCTCTACCTCACATCATATACTCAAATTACCTCAAACTGGATCAAGAAACCAAACTTAAGAGTTAAACTATACAACTCTTAGAAGAAAATGTAAGTATAAATCTGTACGACCTTGGATTAGGCAATGGATTTTCAGGTATGATACTAAAATCACAAGCAACCAAAAAAACAAAAACAAAAACAAAAGCAGATAAATTGGACCTCACAAAAATTCAAAACCTTTGTCAAAGGACACTATCAAAAAAAATGAAAAGACAAATCACAGAGCAAAATATTTGCAAATCACATATCTGATAAAGATCTAGTAAGAAAATCAAATTTTAAAATGGGCAAAAGCTTTGAATAGCTTTTTCTCTCCAAAGAAAATACATAAATGGTCAAAAAGTATGTGAAAAATGCTCAATATCATTAGTCATTAGAAAAATACAAATCAGGCCAGCGTGATGGCTCATGCCTGTAATCCCAGCACTTTGGAAGCCCAAGATGGGTGGGTCACCTGAGGTCAGGAGTTTGATACCAGCGTGGCCAACATGATGAAACCCTGTCTCTACTAAAAATACAAAAATTAGCTGGGCGTGGTGACGCATGCCTGAATTCCAGCTACTTGGAAGGCTGAGGCAGGAGAATTGCTTGAAGGCAGAGGTTGCAGTGAGCCAAGACCACACCACTGCACTCCAGCCTGGGTGACAGAGCGAGACTCCATCTCAAAAAAAAAAAGAAAAGAAAAAAGAAAAATACAAATCAAAAACCACAATGAGATAACACTCATTATTTTGTATTTCAATACAAAGTAAATTTTGTATTAACGGCCAAATTATAGTTGTAAATAGGTCAGTGTTTGCCTGGACCTAGGAGGTTGAGTTTAGGGATTGACAGCAAAGGGACAAGAAGGAACTTTTTGAGGTGATAGGTGCGTTCTAAAACTGGATTATGGTGATGGCTGCACAAAAGTACACATTTTATGTAGACCTGTATTTTAAAAGGAGTAAATTTAATGGTATTTAAATTACACCTCAATAAAGGCATTTTTTGTTTTTTAAGTCAGTATGTAATTTGCCAAACTTCTCTTTGCCATGGCAATGAGTTTAATTCTACATGGTGAGGATCCAATGGCCTCCACAGTGCAGAACAAGGTTCTCTACTGATCAAAAATGCACAGGTAGTATGAGCAAGAAAAAAACTGTTATTTTAAGCCACTGAGATGTGTGGGGCTGTTTGTTACTGTGGCATATCCTAGCCCATTCTAATTAATACAGAAATCAGTCCAGAGATGGTATTGGCTCAAGTTAATATTGTTTCATTAATTAAGGCAACAAGAATGAGTAATGTCTTAAATATACTGTGGTGTGGTTATTTGGCATATGACACTGTGTCAAATAGAATAAATTTTTTAGAGAATTGTACTACTGGAGAACCACCTGCACTGAAAAAGGCTGACTTTTTGAAATTTAAAATGATCCTTTGGCCCCTGTGTGAGGCAGGAAAAGTTGAGAAAAATTGTTCCGCTCCTGGGGAGGGCAATTTCTTTGACAGCCTCTTCAAATACGTCCAAGAAAAATTATAGAAAAAAAAAAAAATCTCAGAAGGTGAACCCAGATGCCACAGAGACTAATGAACAAGAGCACTACTCCAGGAAATGGGCTCAAGGCCCAATCAAAGAACATTCTCTATTCTCAAGCTATGGAAACTCAAAACATGAGATTTCAGAATCTTTACAGACCAGTGCTCACTGTGGCTTCCTAGGCTTCACTTTACACCTTCTAAGTGGGAGTGTTCACTGTGGTTATCCCACTTCTGTTCAACCAGTGTTCATTCTGTGTTGCTATAATGGAATGCCACCGACTGGGTAATTTACAAACAAATTTATTTCTTAGTCCTGGAGGCTGGGAAGTCCAAGGTCAAGGGGCCCACATCTGGCAAGAGCCTTCATGCTGTGTCATCCCAAAGTGGAAGGCAAAAGGGCAAGAAAGTACAAGAATGCAAGAAAGAGAGCAAGAGAGGGCCAGACTTGCTTTCACAAAAACCCACTCCTGTAATACCAAGCCCTCTCCCAAGATAACATTAATCCATTCATGAGGATGGGCCCTCTTCACAGTCCTACCTTTTAATACCATCACTATGGCAATTAAATTTCAATGAGTTTTGGGGGGCACATTCAAACCACAGAAACCAGTACATTGTGTGTTGAGGGCAAATAACTATTTAGCTCACCGTGTCCAGATCAATTGCAGCCACATTTGGATTCAAAATAAGACAAGAGGGCATGTCACAGAGATGTCACAACCAGAAGGGATTTTTTTTTCCCCCAAACGGAGTCTCACTGTCGCCCAGGCTGGAGTGCAATGGCGCGATCTCGGCTCACTTCAACCTCCGCCTCCCAGGTTCAAGCGATTCTCCACCTCAGCTTCCTAAGTAGCTAGGATTACAGATGCTTGAAACCACGCCCAGCTAATTTTTGTATTTTTAGTAGAGACAGCATTTCACTATGTTGGCCAGGCTGGTCTCGAACTGCTGATCTCAGGCAATCTGCCCACCTCACCCTCCCAAAGCGCTGGGATTACGGGTGTGAGTCACTGCGCACAGCCCCAGAAGGGATCTGTTGTTGTTGTTGTTGTTATATCCCTTGGTGTAGAAGTGAGTGTATTTTGTTTGCAGGAAAAAGAGTGAATCAGATATCTGGCAACCAGAAAGACAGTCATTTGTGCTATTCACCGTCTACTTCTGGTGCTTCTTCCAGACACATTAGGATTGTACTTTCCTGCTCAGTTGAAGTTAGGTAAAGCTGTGTGATTTGCTTTGGACATGAAATATGTGTCACTTCTAGGTGGAAGCCGTAAGACTAAGACAGCCAGTAAAAAGGGGTCACTGGAGAACCTCTAACCAGCCTGGGCACTGGGAGGAGTATGCACTGGGGTGAAGCCTCAGGAAGTTCAGGTCATTTGCAGTGGGGAGGAGCCTGGCCTCTCCTGTTCCAGGGTGGAATGTGGGATTCAATCTGTGAGGAGGGAAGCCTACTAGCAGGACTCTTGCTTTGCTTTAGAGTCCCTGTTTCCCCCCCCCCCTTTTTTTTTTTAACCTTTTCACCTAATAAACCCTGCCATCTCACTCTTCAAAGTGTCTGCGAGCCTAATCTTTCATGGTAGTGTAACAAGAACCCGGCTTTTAACAGAACTAAGGAGAAAGTACTACAACAAGACCATTTTATATACACCATGCCTCTTTCCTCTTTCCATTCCAGATAGTGGAGTCTCTGGCAATCCAGGGCCCTGTGTGAGGATCATGTGGAGCTGGTCCCTCACTGGCCTGAAACAGATGATGGAGCATGAGAGGAAAATAAGCCTTTGCTGTTGTGGATATATTCCTCCCATCAAGTCTCTTCAGGAAGCGCAGGAGAGACAGAAGAAATATTCTCCAAGTCTCCAAAGCTTTTCTATTCTGAATTTAAAAACTTCCTGAGTATTTCCCACATTCTTGCCCCTGAATTCCACAGGCACCCTTTATCCATTACTAGATGGTTGTTCAAGTTTTTGTTTTTAAACAAGCTCAAGTTGATTACACCAAGTTGTAACTGATGCATTCATAAATCTATCAAGTTACTCATGCCAAAGAACAAAGGAAAGACAAGCAGGAAAGCATGGGATACACTGGGAGAATCATAGTGGACCCAGCCCAAGTGGGAATGTGGCAGAGACAAGCTACCTGTTCACCATACCCATTGCCTCTTTTTTCTGAGCCCATGGCTAGACTACATTTCTCTGCCTATTTTGTCATGAGGTAAAGCAGTGACTGAATTCTAGCTAACGGAACTTAAACAGATATGTACCACCTTCCTCACACACCCCTCCATGCTTTGTCCCCTTCAATAGCTTGATGCAAAAGACCACAGTGACCTTAGCAGATGTGTGAAGACAGCAGAGCCACAAGACTGAAAGAACCTCGATTACTGAATCACGTCATGAAAACCCATCCACTGACGGAAACGACTGGTTTGTGAGGGACATCTGTTCGCCCTAACTCACACAGGGGAGGAGGGGAAGAATTTAATGTTGGATTAGCCTTTTGTGGTTTTGCATACCCCCTCCTCTGATCCTCCTTAGAGCTGAATTAAGTAGTGGAATGGTCCCCATTTTACAGCTGGGTTAGGCAAAGTTCAGAGAAGTTAATGGCTAGGGAGGGGGAACATAGGCCACAATCTAGCCAAAGCCAGCCTCAAATATAGATCCTGATTCCCAGAGGCTACTACTTCTTCCACTGCGCTATACCCTGAAGGCTGAAGATTCCTCCTTAAACTGAACATGTCAGCAGCTAATCTTTGAGCTATTAAATAAATTACAAAAAGATGATAGAAAAGGCAATCCTTCCTTGAGACAACTGTACCATCCCATTTATCTCTTCATGCCCAGGACTTGGCCAAGAACGCAGTGCAGAGAAGGGCCTTCATACCTGTATGTTATGATTTAAAAAAAAAAAGTCTTACCAAGAAACAAAAATTCAAGTTCATATCACATTGACAATTAAAGACCAGCAAAACAGATGTCGTGTACTGCTTCCACATGAAGATCAACCAGAATAAGATTGCAATTCCATCAAGTATAATTTATTTAAATAACAATTCAATTGCATGTTAAGTAAACCAGTTGTAGCAATATGAAAATATAGAATTCTGAGGAAATCTGGCAAATTAAACCTGTATCTAAATGCAGCGTATTCTGTAATACTACGAAATGAAAAATAAAATGTGTTGACTTTCAAGTCGGGATGATTTATTTGCACTTAAAAATACAATTTCTAAGAAGACATCTGTTTTCAAAATCGTCCTAATGGTAAAACTGGGCTACAGGAACTGTTGTCATCATGTTGAAATTTTAGATTTTATATTAGCATTAGCTTAAAAATCGTAGATGATAACATTAACACAAAATCAGCAAGAGAATACTCATTGGGAACAGTTTTTATGTTAAAAATATCAGAAGTTCACAGTTTTCTTCTTTTTTCTTGACTTACATTGATAAAATGCTTTGATAGCTACAATCAATTTCACTTTCTAGTACCAGCTCCAATGCCTACTTGATCAGCAGATGGATGTTACTAACACATTCATTTTATATAGAACTCACACATCTTCAGTTTCTAAAAATGTTTTGCTCTGCAAAACTGTGACCGCTGAGAATGGGAAAGATAGGAGACTAAAATGTAATGAGAAGAGAAAAAGATAGAATGCTGACAATTTTTACTAACAGAACATTAAATTATAAAGTACATACAGGTAGCTTTGATGATTCAACAAGAAACTTCACATTAGTTTACAAAGTGCTATGGCCTCTAATTTTATTTTTGTTTAATACAAATGAAAGTGAAATCCACACACTATCAAAGAATTCTGAACTCCTTCTACATGTCAAGTTAACAGAGGTTTTTAGGTGGGCAGACCACAAGACAGGTTTATTTTGAATGTTTTAAGGCAAAGTAAAATCTCCCAAATGAAACATCTACAAAATACATTTGCTCTGAGAATAAATTTCAGTAATAAGAAAATACTTCTCACTTATTAAATATACATATTTGTCTTTACATTTGATTTAGCAACTTGAATCAAAAAATGCAAGTGTTCTATGAACATCTGCAAATCAATATTTTTAGACACCAATACATAAATGAGTCAGTTTTCATTCAGGTGTTTGGATGTCAACAGTCAGCAAAAGAAAAAAAAACAACAACAGACTACTTATGGAATTTTCCCTAACACAATATGAGAATGCAACATATTTTTGAGAATTAATTTTTCTGGGCCATACATATCAGTGAAACACATATGTTCTCCTTCTGTAAATATTAATAAAGAGAACACAACAGTGCATAAGCCATTAAATTTAACCAACAGCCTAAGATTCAAAATGTTTACCATAATCTCTGTTTATGTAAATTATTTTCCTAAAGAAAAAACAAATCGCCCTATAGAAAGTAACTGTTTACTTTGAAGAATACATCACTTTGGGGAAAAAATGTGAATAAAAGCTGAACTTGGCCAGGCGTGATGGCTCACACCTGTAATCCCAGCACTTTGGGAGGCTGAGGCAGGTGGATCACCTGAGGTCGGGAATTCGAGACCAGCCTGACTAACATGGAGAAACCCTGTCTCTACTAAAAACACAAAAATTAGCCAGGTGTGGTGGCACATGCCTGTAATCCCAGCTACTTGGGAGGCTGAGACAGCAGAATTGCTTGAACCCAGGAGGCAGAGGTTGCAGTAAGCCAAGATCATGCCATTAAACTCCAGCCTCGGTAACAAGAGTGAACTCTGTCTCAAGGGGGGGAAAAAATAAGCTGAACTCATTTATTATCCCCAAAATTGCTACCTGGACATTTGTCTACATTAAAAATAGGAATGACTTAAAATGTCTACAGGATTTCCAAGGCAAAGAGTGTCATACCTTCAAATTGAGTAAGACCATTGTATTAGTCCATTCTCACACTGCTATGAAGAAATATCTGAGACTGGATAGTTTATAAAAAAAAGAGATATAACTGACTCAGAATTCTGCATGGCTGAGAAGGCCTCAGGAAACGTATAATAATGAAGGAAGGCAAAGGGGAAGAAAGGCACCTTCTTCTTCACAGGGCAGTAGGAAAGAGAAGTGCTGAGCAAAGGAGGTAAAGCCCCTTATAAAACCATCAAATCTTGTGAGAACTCACTATCATGAGAACAGCATGGGGGAAACTGCTCCCATGATTCAGTCACCTCTCGCTGGGTCCCTCCCAGGACACATGGGGATTATGGGAACTACAATTCAATAAGAGATTTGAGTAGAGATACAACCAAACTATATCAACCATGCAGCACTTCATAATAATACAATTCCTTTAAAAATGAAATAAGTAATATTCTTTCTTATACTCATTCTTTTTTCAAATTTTTTGGCTATAAGTCTGCTACACTGAGACCAATTTATTTCTTTCCCAAATGGTGCCCAACAGACTACCAATAATTAAAACTAATTTACTAGAAAATATTAATCAGCAATAAAACTGAAGGTGTCACTGGGATATGCCAGCATCTCTTAAATTCGTTGTTTACATTAGTGTTTCTAAAAACTATGGCATTAATATACAAGGTGTATCGTATGTTAATATTCAACAAGTTTTACATAATGAAATTTGTTTTAAAGTGCCCTGATTTTCCCTATTAAATATCCAATCTGTAGGCATTCTTTTTAGTTAAATACAGTAAGTCAGCTGCTTTGATTTCTCCATGCAATGTCCTGTTACAGTATTACTATGCTAAACACATGTCATGGGTACATTGTAAGCAGAAGGGAATGGGGCGTAGACTTCTTCTGAAGCTAGATCCACCTATCTCCTCTTGATAATTCAGGCCAAGAACCTGCTCAGCCATCTCAGTCCACTAAACAGTCCTTGCATCATTTCTTTCTGCACTTATTAAGTTACAAAATGACTAGAATGGACTTCAACAGTCCTCTAAGAGGAGAGTCTGTCAAGATCAGATAGCAACTGCTCAACATAAAAGATATCTTCCCTGATGATGAATTCTCATATGTCCTTTTCATTACATTTCAAGTTCAACATTTCAAAGTAACTAAATCTAACAGCAAATGTATAAAAGACAAAACTGCCAACAGTAGGCAGCAGAAACAAGTAATCTAACACTTAAAGACAAAAATATGTAAATAACTGGACTCGGGGAGGGAGGATTTGGAGAAAAATCCTGCATTTCTTTGGAAAGAACTGTATAAAACAATGTCTATTTATTATTTGTAAGTTGTTTTGTATATAGCTATCTATAGATACATGTATCTTATGAAGAAATATCTAAAGAGATTAAAAATGTCTTAATTATATATATGCATATCACATAGGTATCATACACATTCAAAAATAAATTATTCTCTAAGTGGGTAACATGTGTCTACAAACCTTTATTTTATATATATAGATATATATATTTTTTTTTTTTCCTTTTTTCTTTTTTTTGAGACACGGTCTCACTCTGTCACCTGGGGTGGAATGCAGTGGCATGATCTTAGCTCACTGTAGCCTCAAACTCCTGGGCTCAAGTGATTATCCCACCTAAGTTTCCCCAGTAGCTAGTACTACTAGTGCACACCATCATGCACAGCTAATTTTTTTTTTTTTTTTTTTTGTAAAGACAGGGTCTCACTATATTGCCCAGGTTGGCGTCAAACCCCTGGTCCCAAGTGATCCTACCACTTTGGCTTCCCAAAGTGTTGGGATTACAGGCATGAGTCACCATGGCCAGCCTTTAAATAGTAATATTGGCCTAGTTGGCAGAGTCAATGTTGAAACATTAATAACAAAGCAATTAAAAAGGTTTCACTACATTTCTCAGAATAATTTTATCTTAGAAAATATTGGGCCAGGCTCGGTGGCTCACACCTATAATCCCAGCACTTTGGGAGGCTGAGGCGGGCAGATCACCTGAAGTCGGGAATTCGAGACCAGACTGACCAACATGGAGAAACCCCATCTCTACTAAATATACAAAATTAGCTGGGCGTGGTGGCACACGCCTGTAATCCCAGCTACTTGGGAGGCTGGGGCAGGAGAATTGCTTGAACCCAGAAGGCGGAAGTTGCAGTGAGCCGAGATCGCACAATTGCACTCCAGCCTGGGCAACAAGAGCAAAACCCTGTCTCAAAAAAAAAAAATATTAATCATGAAATCTATCTTCTCAAAGATGTGAATCACTCTTCTATGACTCTAACAACTGTACTTTGTAAACAAGTAAATAATGTAAAATCAAATTAAAATCATAATCTCAAAAATAAAATTTCTTATTCTAGTACATAAGGAGTTTGGCGGAGGGAGGGCAGAATTATGTTCAAATATGCCAATGACACTGATTATCTGCAGATAAACATGATGAAATGAAAGTATAAGGGCACTTAAACAGAAAAAGCAAACTTCACAGGTATGTATGTGAAGCACAAATCAGGTGATCATAGTAGACAGCAAGTAAAAGCCAGAATTACCAAAAGCAGGCTATTGGGAGGCCTTTAAGAAGTGCAGCACGTATGAGTCAATGCTCTGTTAGCATTCAGCACCATTCCCACATGTGCTGTAAGCCATTCCGGGTGCTCCGCAACCATGTGTGGCAAGGGACTACTGTACTGGACAGGGCAAGGCTGAGGGAAAACAACACGGCCTACAGGCTCATGAAGATGAGGTAATTTTCTAAGATCCATTCCAGGCCCAAGGAATCACAAAATCTTAGGGTATTAAAGCATCACTGGAGTCTTCATTAACTCATTTTAACTAAATGTATTTGAATTTCAGATTTCTAAATATGGAGACTATAAATAGGAAAAAAAAAAAAAAGCAGAAATACAGGCGGGGGAAAATGAATGAAGCATTAGATAATTCCAGAAGATTTTCCAGTTGGCCACAAAGACCTTTTTAAAAATTATTTTTAATGTCCAAGCTGGGGGAAAACCCTTCTATTTATGAAGATCAACAGACTAGACTCACTTTAAAAAGGAGTGGATCATGAAGTCAGGAGATCGAGGCCATGCTGGCTAAGCAAAGCTACATGCTGGGCAGGAGAATGGCCTGAACTCAGGAGGTGGAGGCGGAGTTTGCAGTGAGCTGAGATTGTGCCACTGCACTCCAGCCTGGGTGACAGAGCGAGACTCCATCAAAATAAAATAAAATAAAATAAAAGGAGTGGAATCATAAGTATTAACACCAGGGATTGTTAGTGTCTATCACAACTACCTCTAATAGTAGCTTTGAAAGAGAAAACATTCACTTTTATTTGAAATGGTGGGGGGAGCACTTTTTCTTCACACACTACACTGATTTGAAGCCCTAACAGAAGAATCATAGAATGACCTCAAAGTTCAACTAGCGTAAGCTTCTAGGACAGGCAGAAATGGCAGTCACATTAGCCCTGCTTAAACTCACCCCTTTGCAGAAGAATTGGTCACTGATTTTAGACTGCTGGGTTTTCCGATAATGAAAAATCTTCCTTGGCACTGATTAATCTGGAATTCAGCTTCCTACAGCTTTTATCTACTTGTCTCATCTCTGCCCTCTGAGGACAAAGACAGGATCAATGGACTTAATTTTCCTATATAACTTGGAAACTTCTTGTATCAAGGAGCATAGAAAACATTAACATATATGTTCAGATAAGAGCTGATGCAGTTCACCTTTCATTCATTGTCAAGGGGAAATCATGCCTTCCTCATCACCATTCCTACAAAGCACAATGTTACTTAAATTTATACAGCACCAGTCAGAACCCTGCCTCTCCATTAAGGGAAAAAAAAGGCAATTATGCCAGGAACTACAGGAATTGCACTGTCAGACACAATGGGCAACCCAACCCCATCATAAATGCCCCTCAAAAAGCTAGATAAAACTGTCACTTCAGTATTCATTCTTCACAGAACACCCTAATAACTCCAAAATGCAGTATTAGCTGATGCCACAAGAAGTTGGTGCCACTACAATATCTTGAATATAGCAGGAAACACAAATATTTGTAGCATTTTGATATTACAGTACTAAAAGATCCACTGGATATACTCTCCACAAAGAATAGGAAATAAAAATAAAACAAAATATAAATAACAAAAAAGATTTTTATATGGAGATGAATTTCTTTTATATTTTAGTAATGCAGAGTTAAAATAAAAATGGCCACTCTAAGCTTAAAATTCTTTCATTTTATACCCAAGAGAATTTTTTTACTGACTTGCAGCACTGACTTGCAGCTTCTCACAGTAACAATATAAGAATATATGTTCAGTATACCCACAGTCACAATGTAGGTGTATGCTTTCAAAAATAATGTTAACAAAGCTCTTCTAAGAACTTTATAAACTTTTTCCAAAGCTATACACAAATAATTTTTAATGTATTTTCCACTACTAATTATAATGACAGTTAATTTTATTTTCTATTTTGTCTGTACCTAAAGTTGTATTATTAATAACACATTGATATCTACCACCATAGTATTTGAAGGGGTGGTACTCTGACTTGAGTTCTATTAATCATCTTTCATTGGATATACATCCTTAGTGTCGGTCAAGAATTGGTACCTTGAAGAAAACCAGCCACACACTGCTTGATACATGTCCATGTGGCCGGGAAACTGCTTGATACAGGTCCATGTGGCAGGGAACGGCAGGAGCAAGTTCGTCTAACCTGGGTAGCCTACTGTCAACATCAAACACATGAATACACAGAAAAGTATTTGAATTTCTACGCTTCTTTCATTTTACAACACAGACCACAGTATCAGCCAATACTTTTGTGCTGATACTGTAATCCAGGCATAAAAAACCATAATTATTATAATAACTCATACTTTTGTATAGCCTTTTACAGTTAACAAAAAGCTATCATATGTTTTATCTAATTAAGCCCTCACAAGTACCAAACACTATACTGCTATCCACACTGGGGCAGCTGAACCACGAAAAGCTGAGCTACTTACTCCGTGTCATGGAACTATTAACCCACAGAGATGAACTCCTGACTCCCAATATGTGGCTCCTTCTGTTCAGCTGCAGAGGCTTCTGTGACAAGTTATTCCTCAAAATGGAAACAGAAATAAGGCCCAGATTCATCGACTCATGAATTGTCTTTCCTCACTCTGGATGCCACAACACATACGTGTGGGGAGTGGGGGACAATGGTGATGACTGAAAAAACACTCCAAGTGGGAATGGTTTGCAGTCAACATTTTAAAGTCATTTGTTGAAAATAAATACCTAATACATAGACTCACAGTTACAAAACTGAAAGAGACCTTGAAAAGTCATCTGTTCTTTAATCCAGATTTCACAGAAGAAAATATGGTGACACACAGGGCACGGCAGACTCCCTAAAGGTCCCCTCACTAACCGCTAATGGGTAGCAGAACCAGGACCATACGGGGTGTCAAGTTCTCTTCTGCTCCATGCCCTGATTCTGTTTCCCAACTAAGGGACTAAGCAAGGTCCAGATATCTACAAGGAGACATCACAGTGCTGGAGAGATTAGAAAACTAGGTCTTACCAACATCTTAAGTGTAAAAATTATTGATATTTTACATGTCATTTAAAGCAGCAGGAACTTTACTTCCTAGAAGAAAATTAATCTATGTATGTATTTCAGGCTCTCATTGCTAAGGTTAAGAAAAATTCCTAAAATATGACACTTTCTTCCCGTTAGATACACAGGGGTTTTTGAATTTTGTTATAATAGACTTAAGTACATTCAAAATCAGTCTCTCCAAAATGCCACCACCTTTAATCAAATGAGGAGTAAAAAACCATTAACTGAATACTGGATCATCCTTTATAGATACAGGTCTCTTCAACCCATGAAGTACATTACATCCCATCCGTGTTCATGTTCTCAGACTGTATTTTTCAGAAGTCTTCTGAAGGTCACTGCTAAGTTATTTTAAATGTAAGTGATATTTATTTATCTTCTGAAATTTAAATACTAGGCAACAAAATATCTCAAAAGTTTAACTACCCACAAATCTAAAATTGGCTCAACTTGTAAGCTATTTGCTAAACAATATCAATTTCCACATTAAAAAAATAAATAATCTAATTAGACTATTGCATCTGCAAGTCTTTCAAAAGACTTCTTCACTCCCCAATTCAAATCTAATATGAAATTCTTTTGGGGGAGGCAAAATATAAGAATTGTCTGGATAATATAGAATGCCATTCCATAGGAAAAAAAATTATGTAGACCAACAGCAAATCTCTCAGATGATAGAAAATATTGACAATAAAATTAGTTTTTTGTCTCTTATTCACAAGATCACTTTTCCACTTTAACATAAGATTGAATCTATAGCAGACTGCCGATGCTAACTGAGGGAAAATTCCATCCTTCAGGTTCTGATCAATCTGAGGAAGGTTTTCTCCAGAGGTGAAGAGCTGCCTGAATTCTGAAGTGTAGTCTGGACTCCAAGGAGTAATCTTTGTAGTTGTTCCTGAAGACAATAACAATAAAATTGTATAGTCAAAATTTATTTATATACCAGGGTACCACCACTGTCCCATTCCGCTCTGTGATCTGATTATTTACTTTCAAACTCTAATATGCATAACAGATTCTGGTTCTGTTGGGGGGTTTGGGGGGAACTGCAATAATGTGCATTTCTAGAAGCTTCCTGGTGGTCATCTAAAGGTCATACTTTGAGTAGCAAGGTTCTGCTTAATTACCAAACCATTCATAAGCATAGCAAGAAGGTTGTAAGAAGGGCTGAACGAATTTTGTGAACTAGTCCTAAATAATTAGACTTCCTTTTTTAAACTGGAAAATTTTTTCTTTCTTTCTTTCTTTTTTTTTTTTTGAGACGGAGTCTCACTCTGTTGCCCAGGCTGGAGTGCAGTGGCGTGACCTCGACTCACTGCAAGCTCTGCCTCCCAGGTTCACGCCATTCTCCTGCCTCTGCCTCCTGAGTAGCTGGGACAACAGGTGCCCGCCACTACGCCTGGCTAATTTTTTGTATTTTTAGTAGAGACAGGGTTTCACCATGTTAGCCAGGATGGTCTCGATCTCCTGACCTCGTGATCTGCCCGCCTCAGCCTCTCAAAGTGCTGGGATTAAAGGCGTGAGCCACCGCACCCGGCCCTGATATTTTTTTCATCTATTTAATATCTCCCTCTAGCTAACAGAGCAGAAACAATGCCTGCTTAGTTTATAGTTGTTTCTCTAAAGCCTTTACTAGTGTCTGACACATAATAGGTGCTCAGTGAATAATTGCTGAATTTGAAAAAATGGACAAATCACTGTTGATGACCTAGAGCTAGTCTGGCATTCTTTCTCTACTGCAGGAAGTGTTCAAGGCAAACAGGCCACAGGGTTACCTATGTGATCCATGACCACAGGTCTAAAAGCTATTGCCTACCAGAATGATAAAAATACTTTGAAACTGCCCTGATAAACAGAAAAAAGAGAGAGTCTGGGTAAGATGTGCAAGCTTCACAAGATCAATGGCTCCTCAAGGAAATAATAGGTATGGCTGAATACACGGAAGGCTGGCAAACAAGGACCCAAGGGCCAAATCTAAACACACCCATTTATTTACATATTACCTTCTATGACTTCTTTTGATATAATGGAGTAGTTGCAATGGAGACTTTATGCTGTAAATCTAAAAATATTTACTCTCCAGCCATTTACACAAAAAGCTGGCCAACCCCTGACACAGAATAAAATAAGTTAGAAATCTTTCAAATAGATGCCCATAATCGTATCTGTAAATAGATCTGAAAATCATATCTGTAAATAGTAAGAAGGTTGGAAACAGCACAATTACAGCAAAAGGCATAAGCATAAATGTTAGCAAAAGTAGCACTCTTACTAATTTGACATTATTAATTTTTAAGTATATAATGTTACTGCTGTTGTTACAGCAATATTGACATCTCTGACTCTATAACGATCAAGGAAAAGCTGCCTTCAACACTTACCTTGCAGTTTCTAGGAACTTTATGGCCTTGTCAATTTCCCCCTGGCTTTTATACAAAGATGCCAATTCAAACAAAGTGAACGGCACTAGGTAGTGGTCATACTTTAGTAGCTTTTCACTGAAAGAGCGGAGGAAAAGCAAGTAAATCTTAACAGAACAAGAAATACACATTTTCAAAATATATATTATTCCCATTCCTCAGAAAATATGCGCAGCACTAAGTCTATTATCATAGAAAAGCCGCCATTGTATAGTTACAGAACTCATTAAACTATGGCAATAAGCAATAAATAATGTTCTTTTCATATATTAATCTTTTATTCCTTAATGTAAACCCAGCACTGATGGTTGATTGCTGTCTCTTAAGTAAATCAGTGCATACAGACCTTTAAAGATTAACCCTAGAAATGGCAAGATCATCTTTCTGAACATGCATGTGTTCAGAAAATGACTCCATTTAGAAATAAGAAAGTTGTATTATTTTTAAACTAAGGTTCAACTCCCTTTGTATTTTAAAGCCTTATAATGCTTTAAAAGGCCAATAAAGAAAGGTCAACACTTCTGTTTTCAACACCATTATGAGAACTCTCTGGTTATAAAACATCTAGAAGCACTGAAAAAAATATATAACTAACACCATTTCAAATGCATAGCTTAGCTCACCAGAACATAAGAAAAAACCCTCAAGTGTCAGAAAACAGCTAGAATTGAAAAAGTGAGACTCTACATATGTGGGATGATGCTGAATGAGCCCTGTGGTCTGCCTCCATCTGAGTCAAGGGCTTTGTATCCTAATGTCCATGCAGGAGATGAGGCCTTAGGCCCTCAGAAAGCAGGGAGTTGAAACTGAGACCTCTGTTTAAAGCTGGGATCCTTACAGGACTACTCCTTAAGAGAAAGGCAGGTTAGAACAAACCCACTCACTGGCAAACGAGAAAGACAAAGACAGTTGTCTCCTTGGCCAGCACTTTCGATGAGAAGAAAAAATAATTCCTCAGGAAATTAATAACCAATAGGCATGCCCACATTGAATGTGCAATTCAAATTTATATTGTCTAAATGATCCAAGAAGTAAGCAAGAAATTAACATGAAAGAGGCCCTGGGCAGAAAAAACCTTTAGGGTACATGACAGAAATAAAATGCAAAATCACTGTAGAGCAACTCTTCCTCAATATAGCCTCATAGTAATCTCAAGATAAAACTCCAATGAAGGTGAGTTCACAATCCAAAATTATAAAGCACATGAGCAAACAATTCACTATGAGATTCACAGACAAAAAAATAGCACAATAGATCCTTTTGATCATCCTTTTAATCCTTATAAAAACACTAATAAAATAAATTCCATGGATACTTCTTTAACATGATTACTAATTACAGAATATTACTAAAGACGGTACATTGGGAAGTATTTTGTCTTTATTCTTATAGGGGTACCAGTCCTCCTATATTCCCATCAATACTGTCAGGAAGAAGGGGATCAGGTGGCCATGGACGGAAGGGCACGTGACACAGAGCACAGGATGTCCACCAGCAGTCTATGGCTGAGGCTGTTTTGGCTTGCAGAATATTTTCAAAAAATTTGAGGCAATATTTTAAAATCAGGTGATTTTACATAAAATCCAGATTCCAGGCTTTTCATGAAAAATGGTAGGGATTATGGCTATTGGGCCCACACTGTGCAGAGCAATAATCAAATAGAGCTGAGGAGTGTGGCTACACCCTTCAGAGAAAACACCCTAACCTACAGAGCCTACCAATCCTATTCCTGCTGCCACTCGGCTGGCCTGATAAAGTCAGGTTACGTGTCTGGCCCCTGTAGATACTGCCTTTGTGCAGAAAAGGGCCAGGGATCAGAACCTTGATTCAACTCTATGGTTAGTAATGGAGCAGGACATCATCATCAATGCTACTGGGGGGGAATAAAACCAGAACAAAACTCAATTGTATACAGAAGAATTGCCCTTTAGCAAAAGAGAGACAGAGTGCTCATCATATGACTCTCTTTCCTGCCACATTATTATCACGGTGATGGCAAGTCTGTTTACTCAGCTCTGAATCCCTAGAATCCAGCACAGTCTCTGGCACAGAGTGGATGCTCAAATATCCGTGGAATAAATGAATGGGCAAACAAATGCATGAATTAAATTAGTATCGGAAGCCAGGCATAGTAGCACACACTTGTAGCCCCAGCTACTCAAGAGGCTAAGCTGGGAGTATCTCTTAAGCCCAGGAGTTCCAGGCTGCAGTGAGCCATGATTGTACTACTTGCACTCCAATCTGGGCAGCAAGGAAAGTCCCCCATCTCTTAAAAAAAAAAAAAAAGAAAAGGAAAGGAAAAAAAAAAAAAAACGAAAGAAGTATGTAAAAAATAAAAAAATTAATGAGTAAGAGAGGTTCAGTATGATGCTGCCGGAGCTTGGCTAGACACCTGTTAGTTGAGCTATAAATACAGTTTTTGTGAGTCACCTTTAAACACCAAGTAGAAATACATAAAGCCATGTTCCACCTAGACCATAATTTTGTTCACGAGGAACAAAGACAACAACAAAACACTACTGGATTTTCTTTCTGGTAATACCAAGTAAGAGTTTAGCAGTAAGAGACAAAAGCATTTTGCATCACTTTCTCACAGCAATTCCCCAGAAACCACAATTTGCACTTGGGTTGGTTTTATTGTTTGGTCTTACCTTTCCACAACATGATTGTAACATAGTTCAGCTTGCAAGGGCCGCTGTAAGTTCTTGAGGCAACATCCTTTAAGTAACTTCACTAAGCACTCGTCATCCACAGAGAAGCTGTTAAAATCTTAAAACAAAAACATACAAAGGAAACACACAAATAAAAATACTTTTTAAGATCTTAAGAGAAAGAATAAAGTTTCAGAAGGATCATTTAAAAATAAGGAAAATAATTTTTAGCATTTGTTATGCCTCACCAAATAAAATACAATGAAATTATTTTAAATGTAAAGAGCTGGGCACAGTGGTTCACATCTGTAGTCCCAATGCTTTGGGAGGTCAAGGTGGGAGGCTCACTTGAGCCCAGGAGTTCAGGATCAGTCTGGGCAATACAATGAGACCCCATTTGTACAAAAAAAATTTTTTTAATTACTGGGCATGATGGCATGCGCCTGTAGTCCCAGCTACTCAGAGACTGTGGCAGGAAGATCACTTGAGCCCAGCAGTTCGAGGCTGCAGTGAGCTATGATGGCGTCACTGCATTGCAGTCTGGGTGAAAGAGCAAGACCCCATCTGATACATACATACATTCCTACAACGCTGAATTTACTATAAAAGAACACCATTTTATTAAGGAGTTCACTCTATCCACTTTAAAATATTCTTCAGGTGGTCACACTCTGAGCTTTGTGATCTTAGATACCACAACCAGAAATCTGAACTCTAAATAAAGTAAGAGTTTTATTAATCCTATAAAAGGTAAAGCCATGAGGAACAAGAAGGCTGCCTCCTCCTGTTGTTTGGCTTCTGTGTTGGCTTCAATACAGCAGTGGATAACACTTCCATATGGAGAAGCAGATGGCCTTATCCCCACTAAAAATTCAGGAAGTAGAATACCCTCTCCAGATCATTATGTTTACTACTTATCAATTCTCCCAGGTTGTGTTCTTTTTAGGGGAAATTATGCCATAAGATTAAACAAAATGGTTCTGAAGTACATGAAAGGCACCTAAAATCTCCACAAACTTCTAACCGCTTGAGGAAAATGTCAAGGCCTTTTTCACCACTTTTTCCCTTTTGAAAACGCTCTCGCCTTCTACAGCCCAAGGCAAATGTCTGTTAAACAGAAGGAACCATATTATGTGTGACATCTATCTGACAAAGGTAGCCATTCCACATTTACACTTTTGAAATTTTCTTGCAAGTTACAGGCAAGTACAACATTATTCCAAGACAGACTGACAATTTACACATTTCAGGCTGTGACAGTAGAGAGGACGGCAGTAAAGGGAACACACGAGGCCTTGGGAGTCGCTCCTATTGAAATCCTCCTGCTTTCAGCATAAACCTCAGAAATCATCACTAACACATGCTGGCAGTTTAGATGGTAAACCACTTGTCTATGGAGATTAACGATGCTACTTAACCAATCAGAGGGGGTTACTTCTAGGTGCTGAAAACTGAATATTCACCTCTAACTTTCAAGCTCTGATAGGTCATTCACCCAGAAAATACAGGTATCAATAACACATTACCTTTTCTATTATTAATTAGAATCATTTTTCTACCAAAATAAAATTATATCCATTGCTTTTAATCACGGATGTTAAAATAGACATTCAAGAAGTAATATATTTTAGGACCTAGAACCAAAACCAAAGGGTCCATATTGGATGCTAGCTTGCAGTATCATTTTTATGCATTCTACTGAGTTTCCTGTAGCATTGTATCGACAGTCTGTGTTATGACAACATTCTGGTGCTCTGTGAATGATGATTTTGTTGAGGAACAGACATGACATCATGGGAAGTTAAATACCAGTCAAGCCGCATGTAACTTCTATGATGAACTGGAGTTAGGCATATGGCAGGTGGGTTCAAAAATACCATATTCCTCCAAAAATCTCAGATGGCAAAATCATTATTTCCTCCAACTACAGACCATTATCTAGCAGATGATTATTTTCCCTTGAAGTATAAATGCTTTGTCATGATTTTCAACCTTATGAATGTGTTCATAGATGAACATTTCAACACATAACACACATGTAATATGTTTCCATTATCACTCAAAGAAAATTACATGATAAAGCTACTAGAGCACAATTTTATCACAAAAGATCTGCTGAACTTTTACGGTAGATAGGCTGAGAAATAGGGAAGTTTGAACCCCAAACTACAAAAAGTATCTATGCTGAAATTTTTAGAAGCTAGCTGAAATGCCCCCAAGAGAAAAATCTGAAAAAAGATTTAGAAAGTAAAAAATCATAAAGTCAGTATCACTTTCCCTTTTACATAACTCTTATAATGTTTGCTATATAATTTCATTAAGCAAATTAGTCAAAGTGGAACTTCTGGTTACATGTTGAATTTAGTTAAAATTTCAAATGAAACACTATTGGAATTAATACCAAATGCCGACTCCAGGGACGTCACCAAATTCTGTCTTCAAAGTTCTATCTTTTGGATCAGCGGCCTGCATTTAATAACTATGGCCAGACCATTGCAGAGTAGATGATCAGTTGTATCCTCTACCATCTTTTACTTTAGACACACTTGCAAAGCTAGGAGAAGCCAATACACAGCCAGTTTCTAATAATGGGGGTGGGGGATGGGGTAGAAGATGATGTAACCTCGGGTTTCCAACTTCTCTCCATTTTCTAATTATGGACGTTTTCTTCCCTGCTCTGAAGGATAGGAGCTTAATTACTAAACTGTCCTAACAGTTCAAGGTGGCAAGGAGAGCAGGAGATAAATCTTCTTGCATAAAACGACTCCTAGAAAAGGTCATAAGTTTCACATGCAATATCTGGCAAAGGTGATCTTCAGAAAATGAACTAATTATTTCACCCAGAGAGAGACACACAAAGCCAAAACTGTGGGTAAGTATGGCATGTCTGTCTGTCTGTCTCAGCTCCCTCCTGCCCTGCTTAAGTATCTCTAAAGCCTATCATCTCAGCATGTCATTAAGAGAAAAAGGAATGGGTGGAGGGGAGTGACTTGGTTTTCTACATTTCCACTGCATTTTACTGGCATAGTCTGATAAAATATATTTCCCCTCGAATTTTGCCCCCAACAAATGGTGGGTTGGGGGCAGTGAAGAGCTTGCTCAAATAGGAGGCTGGGCTCCTGGAGTGCCCATCTTTTTCCAGTTAAGAAAAATGAGTTAACTGTTAAAAATTTTCCCCACCATTCCTGAATTTCTATGCCCTTTACCATGTTTATCATCACAGAAGTTCTCATTTTACTTATGTGGTTAGAATATTACAAAAGACCATTTATCTTGGGAAAATACCTAAGTGACTTGGCATAGAAAAGAAATATAACACAGGCTATCACTTATGGCATTGTTTACCCCTCTTAAAAATACAGAATCAAAAAATGTCAGGGCAAGGAAACAACTTTGGATAGCATCTGGTCCAACACTCCACCCACTTCACAAGAAAACAGAGGTGTTACCCAGAGTCTGATGACTGCAGAGCTGGACTATAAGCTCAGACTCCTGATTCTGATTCTCCTTTTACCACATCAGTTGCTTCCAGTAAACTGAAGTGTGCCCTCTAGCACAACCAAATGTAATAGGTAGAATAAATTGTGATAACATTTCACCTTGAAAACTATTCCCTGTGTCTGCAGAAACACACTAATGGTTAGACAGCAATAAGGAGGAATAGAAAGAGTTGCAGCAAACTCAACCCAGAGAGAAGTGCATGTTTCCTTGTGATGCTCTAAAATTCCAATGCTGGGCTTCCTCCCTTCATCTTTTTTGTCACAGTTTTAAGATACAGTTCACATACCATACAATTCACTCATTAAGAGTATACCACTCAATGGTTTTTAGCATATTTACACAGTTGTACAGCCATCACCACAGTCAACTGTAGAATGCTGTCATCATCTCCCTCCCCAAAAAGTTATCATAACCACTTCCATCCTCCATCCTTCCATCCTCCAACCCTAGGCAACCACTCATCTGCAGTCTGTCTTTATAGATTTGTCTATTCCGACTATCGTGTAAAGGGAATCATATAATGTGTGGTCTTTTACAGCTGGCCTTTTTCCCTTAGCAAGATGTTCCCAAGGTTCACGCAGTTGCAGTGTGTGTCATTCCTCACCCAGACCCCTGCAACTCAAGCTCTTTGTCCTTGTGATGTATACAAATTAATGTAGGCAGATGTGCACAGGGAAAACACAGGACAGGGGTCTGTCTGAGCAGAGACAAAGGCTCCTCGGTGCTTACTGTGTATACTTACTTTGACTTTGTAAAGCTGCCTCAGCTTTTTCAACAGTTACCAACAGATTTTCAGAAAGGTCTTTTCTTTTGCTCACTATTGAAAAACCATTCCAGACATACATCATTTCCTAATGAGGAAAAATGAAAACCATTTGCAGTTATATGAGGTTATTCAATGTCCTTTATGATCCCCAAACAATGTTCATGTGTTTTGCCTTGGTTTCTAGGAACCTCAAGACAATATTTACAGATAATTTTCCTTTCTTTTTGCCTTTTATACTGTGAAGTAATTCAGTATATATGTTTTTACCAAAAATTTAATTTACTCATTCATATAACAAATATTTATTAAATATCTACAAGCATTTAATTCTTTTGGAAGGTAATAGAATACAGATACAGAAATAAATATTTTAAACTGATACCACGAATAATTCTGTTTAATGTAAACTTTTGTTGTTACTTTTAAGTAAAGAAAAATATTTTTAAGTGTCTGCCAGTTGTTTATATAAAATGTTTCCAAGAATATCACTGGATATAAACATTGGAATATTTTACTGGGCTTAGGATCTTTTATACCATTAGAAACATGGTCCAGTAATGTAATCCAATATGCAGAAAACGTATTCATTTAAAAGCCATATGGCTGAATGACAGCTCCTAAAATGTAAACTTATGATTTCTCATTACTTATTATATTTAATGGGCTACCAGATGAGAATTTTTTTGGATCAAAAGCAAATGTGCTTTTGCTTGAAAATATTTTTCTAATGTTCCTGAGAGTGCAGTTAATATTTTTAAGGGTATGAAGTAAGCAGGGTAATTAGTATCTTTTTGGAAATAAATTTTAAGATATGATAAAAATACTGCTTGAAAAGCCTCTTAGCAGGAAGTAGTGGAAATGAGAACAACACACTCAAGCAGAAGGGCAGCAAAAGTGTCTTTACCTTATGGCACCCAAAACTAAGATCATGACACTCCACCTTCATTCAGTTTTACATGTAACAACTTCTTGTTGCTAATAGAGTAAGAGTTAAACTCAATAACAGAATATTTTTTAAATTGATGATGATCTTTTAAAAATTCCTTTTATGGATGAAATCTTTTTATTGGAAGGAGGCAAGCTCATATCTGAGAATTTATGAAAAACAGGCTTTTGGTAAAATTCCTAGGTACAAAAAAAATAAAAAAAAAAATCCCAGTACTAACATTTCAAGCCAATTTCCTATATATTCTACATCCATAGACCTGGAGAAAGAAGTACAGTGAGTTAATCTTCCCTATGGTTCTTAACAGTCAAAGCAGGATACAATTACATACACACTGGTATCTAAGTACTAAGGCAAAGAAAGACGACAGTCTAGAAAATTTTCAGTAGAGTTCTGTGAGACAGAAAAACCTTCCCAGTGCAAATCACCTAATAAAAATGAATTAGGCATGGAGCTAAGGCTCTAACTGGTTAAGCAGCAGAAGGCTCTCGTGAGCTGGGAGAGGGAGATGTTTGGTTATTTGTGTGATTTACACAGTGTTCTTGTTTTTATTTGTGCTCAGACATGATTACGGAGTGGTCATATTTTTGTCTTGCTCCATCACAATCACAGAATGTCCCTGTGTGATGCTGAAGTTCTCTGAGTTTGTGTTAGGTAGGAAACACCTGGACCTAGGTGCTAGGTGCCGGCTAACTCCTGTCTGACCCGTCAGGGCGAGGCTGCATTGTTCTTTCTCATAGGATGTATAAAGAGCTCCCATAAATCATTAAGAAAACAATCAACAACCCAATGAAAAATTAGGGAAGAATATGAACAACAATTCACAAAAGAAAAAATAAAAATGAAGAAACATGAAAAGATGCTCCACCACATCCACAAGGAAATGCAAATTAAAATGGCAAAATACTGTCAGTACTTATTTAAATTGGTAGAGCTTTTTTTGAGGGAAATTTAACACTATCTAGCAAAATATTAAATGTATATATTCCCTTGAACCAGGAATTCCGTTTTTAAAAAATCCTGGCCGGGTGCGGTGGCTCAAGCCTGTAATCCCAGCACTTTGGGAGGCCGAGACGGGCAGATCACGAGGTCAGGAGATCGAGACCATCCTGGCTAACACGGTGAAACCCCGCCTCTACTAAAAAAAAAAAAAAAAAAATACAAAAAATTAGCCAGGTGAGGTGGCGGGCGCCTGTAGTCCCAGCTACTCAGGAGGCTGAGGCGGGAGAACGGCGTGAACCCAGGAGGCGGAGCTTGCAGTGAGCCCAGATCACGCCACTGCACTCCAGCCTGGGCGACAGAGCAAGACTGCGTCTCAAAAAAATAATAATAATAAAAAATAAAAAATAAAAAAATCCTTCACAGATAATTATATGCACACGTACAAAAAGAGGATATTCATTGTAGTGTGTAAGTAGAAAAACTGGAAAAATCTAAGTAACTGTCAAAGAGGAATAATGAAATAAATTCTGAATTAGAAAAAAAAAACAAAAAACAAAAAAAAAACTCAGGAAACCCCAGAGTGGAGGACCACAGACATCAGCTCACAATGAACAGTTTTCCTGTGCTGACTATCTATATAAAAACTAAAGCACCAGAAGAGTCATAGTAACTTGATATATCCAGTATTTTTTGAAGAAGACTTCATTAAGAAAATTTAAGTTGAAATTGTGTTTTTCACAGAAGCCTTGCCTAAATGGCATAAAGTTTAAGAATGTGAGCTGGAGCTAGAATACAACAGTCAGCAGCCAGTTATGGCTCTTGAGCACTGGAAATACGGCTAGCCCAAACTAAGAGATCCTCTAAGTATAAAAGACACACTAAATTTTTTAGACTTGGTTCAATATGAAAGAATGTACATATCTCATGGATAAGCTTCTATCAATTACATGTTGAAATGACAAAATTTTGCATACTGGGTTAAACAAAATATATTCTTGAAATTCATTTCTATTTCCTCTTACTTTTTTAATGTGGCTATTAGAAAAGGTAAAATTACATAATGTGGCTTGCATTAAAATTCAATTCAACTTCAATGGAATCAACTTCTATCTAAATTTCTTTATCTAAAAAATGTGGTTAAGAGTTAACTATACTCAAAAAGTTGTAAGAATTAAATGATATGTTTTTAGTAGCCTTTATCCTAATGCCTGGAGCATACTAACTAGTCAAAAACCATTAGCTACAGTTTTTTTTTATTAATTACTTATTTAGAAATGTTCAACTTACAACAAAACTTAAAATTGTTTTTAAGTGAGCTAAACTTCATAACCAAATTTAGATATGCTCCCTGCTGCTGTGAGTAGATAATTTACTTCTAGTACATGAAAAGTAAATAAAATAGAAGCAGATACCAGGGCAGGTAAGATGAGCTTCACAGGTGCAGGCAAGGAGGTGGAGTAACGCCGAGCCTTCCTCACAGCAAACTTCTCAGTAGGGAGAGATTTCCCGGCAATTCTCTGCTTCAAGCTGTCCACCTGTCTGTGAAGAGCCCCAGCCCAGCCCCAGAGAAAGGTCATGGCGACACATACGTTATTTATACCTGTGGTTTTCAGAGTGAACTTCACAGACCACCAGCAGCAGCATCACCTGGGAACCTATTTGAAATGCCAATTTTCAGGCCCTACTCTAGACCTACCGAATCAGCAACTGCAGGGCTGGGGCAGAGCAATCTAGAGTTTGATAAGCCCTCCAGGTGATTCTGAGGCACACTCAAGATTGAGAACCACTGATTGACACACATTTCTTTCCAGTCAACTTAGCTAATGTCTTAAATCTATCAAACACGGTCCAGGAAATCTAGGTATACAATTGGCAGTTTCTATGAGTAAGCAGGAAAGAGTCCAAAGTATTTACTTATGCTGTGGATACTCAGGGAGAGAGAAGACGGTACAGTGGTATATCGCCTATTCTTATTTGCAAGTATTACACAGATCTATAAAATAATATGGCCCAAAAGATAGCCATCAGTTAATATATAATTTAAGAAAATGTTTCCCAAGTACAGGTTGTTTGGGAAATAATCAGCTTAGGACATGTACCATGTTTACAAACTTCCTTTTAAAAATTCTACAGAATTCCAATTATGAAATTCGCAAGCAGGTAAAAATGAGAGTAAGATAGGGAAACTACATGTTCCTGCGAGCACTTTCTCATACAAAATTTTACGAATGCATCAAGCAAGTTGCTGAGAAAGAATTCAAGGAAATACTCAATTACTTCACTGAAAGAAAAAGTAACATGAAATAACATGCCTCCAGTATGAGGTAAGCTTGTGTTAGGTTACTTCTGGGCACAATATGGAGCTATGGATTTTAAACTAGTGTACCATCATTTATGTTCATTACCATCCGTGGAAAAGACAGTGGAAATGTGAGGTGGGGGTCAGAGGAAGGGGTCAGAAGCATGTCTCAGACAGGAACCCTTGTAGTTGAAAGGTAATAGCATCTTTATGAAGAGATCATTCATTGTTAGAACTCTCATTATCCCAACAACCTAGAAGCTACGGCAGAGCAAGACCTCAAAGCTTTCTTCTGAAAGTAAAAATGATTACATCTTTCACATAAATTGTTGTGATATGGAGAAAACTTAATCTGCATTGGAAGAAAGAGAAGGAGATTTAAAAGATTTTAATGTATCTTAATACTCCCTTCCATTAATTGTTGTTTCTGTGAAATGAGGAAATGAACTTTATAGTAAAAGGTGACATTTATTAATTTATCATGCCATGGCTTTTACTAATGTTGATGTTGATGCTACAGTTAATATACATGGTCAGTTTTTTTTTTTTTTTTTTTGGAGACAGGGTCTCACTCTGTCTGTCGCCCAGGCTGCAGTGCAGTGGCGTTATTTCGGCTCACTGCAACCTCTACCTCCCAGGCTCAAGCAATCCTCCCACCTAAGCTTCCCAAGTAGCTGGGACTACAAGCACATGCCACCATGCCCAGCTAATTTTTTGTATTTTTAGTAGAGATGAGAATTTTGCCCCTTTATACCCTCAGGGCCTTTGTTACAGAAATAGTATCTCACATACCTGAATAAAGTTACCACATTCTCATTAGTTGCTACTACATCCTCCTCTGGAAGCATACTCAAAATTGCCGCTTTCAAGAACACATAAGTTGCCTTGAGAAAAAGAAGGAGCTTATTACAGAACATCCCTAGGTACATAACATTTCTACCTTTCAAATCAGAAATGACCTACAAGCCTTCCAGACATAATATTAACAGGCATTAAAGAAATCAGAGGAAATGAAATCTTATAATCCCTGTTCAAAATGAGAACTCTTTTCAATTATCAATAATTTAGACCATTTTCCTATTACACAACTACAGCATTCATAGGTGAGAAAGTGGACAGAATGAACAAGAAAAAATTATCTCATTGCCCCCAACTTCTCATAAGTGGATCAGAATTAATTTTCATTATCCCGAAAAGCCTGGGCATCAGGGCACTGGGAAGTCTACACAAAATTATCAAGATGATTAAGGTTTCATATCTTCATAAGTCCAGCTCATTTTCAGAGATAAAACCTCACATTTCAAACAACTTTGTTATTGTTTGGGACAGGGTCTCGCTCTGTCACCAGGCTGGAGTGCAGTGGTGTGATCATAGCTCACTGTAGCCTCGAACTCTTCGACTCAAGCTATCCTCCTGCCTCAGCCTCCCACGTAGAAGGGACTCTAGACATGTACCACCATGCCTGGCTAAGGTTTTTATTTTTTGCAGAGATAAAAATCACACTATGTTGCTAGTATCAAACTCCTGGCCTCAAGCCATCTTCCTGCCTTAGCCTCCCAAAGGGCTGGGATTATAGGTATGGGCCATCGTATTTGGCCCTGAAAAGAACTGTGGATGGCTTTTAAAGCATGTAATGCTGAGGACAGTACCTATAAACAGTAGGTACTTAAGGCACATTTCCTCCTTTTGTGGATCTCTAAGTTGAGAAAACACTGTGGTACCATACTACCGAGCAAACAGTCCTAAATGAAAATCATCCTGGCCACATATTAGCAAACAGATGACATTAAGTATTGCACTTTACCTTGGACCATTTACTCTCTTTGCAAAGCAGATCTGAATAGTAATATGCCTGCATCCAGTTTTGTTGGAAAACATTAATCCACATTAGCTCCCAGTAGCAGAGATGGTGAAACTGTTTCCATTCTTCTTGAACTGAAACACATTTTCGAAATACTTCTTGTGCCTGTAAATCAATTGCATGAAGTTGATCATCCAGATTATTAGACAAGGAGATAATAACCTAATGGGAAAATACATAAAACACTTAGTACAAAAAGGACAAAATTATCACTCATTCAACATCTCAATATGATGTTATGTTCTTTTCCTTACAGGCAATGATACAGTTAAGTTCTGCCTCTTTCTTTAATTTTGTGAGGGGCCTTGACACTTTGTAATGTGGGAGCAGGGAGGTTCCATTCCAAGGAAGATATCAAATGCAGAAGTCATTTAAGAAAAGACTGACAATAACGTTAGAACTTCCACAGGACAAAACACTGTAGGCAAAGTTACAGGCAACAGACAGGAAGAAGATGTCACTATCTACATAATTGGCAAAAGGTTAACTCTTTTATCATTCAACAATTCAATAAAATTCTGTAAGAAAAAGAAAACTCAACAGGAAACCGGCAAAGATATAAATAGGCAAATCAGAAAAATATATATATATAAACGTGACAGATATACGTGGAGAAATTTGTAAACTAGGCAATATAAACTTAAAAATTGGATTTTCATTTTTAGTCATCACATAATGTCCTGAGCTGGCAAAGAGCATTGGAAACAAATATTTTTATATGTTTACTGGAGTTTACACTGGAACAATCTTAAGTGAGGAGGGCAATTTGGCTGGATTTACAAAAATGCAACCACCTTTTGGCCCAGGAATTCTACTAATCATAATCTGTCTCCTATAAATATACCTGTGCACAGAAATATACATACAATGATGTTCACAACAGTTTGTAGTGGCCAAATGTCTATGAACAGTGCACCACGGCTGGGCGCGGTGGCTCAAGCCTATAATCCCAGCACTTTGGGAGGCTGAGACGGGCAGCTCACGAGGTCAAGAGATCGAGACCATCCTGGCTAACATGGTGAAACCCCGTCTCTACTAAAAAATACAAAAAAAAACTAGCTGGGCAAGGTGGCGGGCGCCTGTAGTCCCAGCTACTTGGGAGGCTGAGGCAGGAGAATGGTGTAAACTCGGGATGCAGAGCTTGCAGTGACCTGAGATCCGGCCACTGCACTCCAGCCCGGGCAACAGAGCGAGACTCCGTCTCAAAAAAAAAAAAAAAAAAAACAAAAAACAGTGCACCACTTTAATAGATATAGTATATCCATCCCATGAAATGAAACCCAGCCACCAAAAAGAATAGGAGACATTTAGGTATACTGACTTGGAAAGAGATCCAAGACATACTGTAAATAGAAAAAAAAAAAAAATCACAGAAAAATACATGTTTGATCCCATTTGTGTGGAAAAAATGGTTTGTGAATGTATATCCATAAATGGCTCCTTACTTTTCTACTTCTGACCCTGACACTCCTTTTTTGAGGGAACTGGTGAATAATTTCCTTTGATAAGGAGCCCACAGGTAGTAGACTTGCATGTCATGCAGGGGCTAGATTCCAAAGTCAGTGTGTAATGCAGAAATTGATAACAGTCACAGTTTCTTGAAAATCCCTGAGCTTATTATTTGGTATATACTACCCTAAAGTGCTTAATGTACTCTATGTATAAATGTAAACTATATTCAGTAATCCACTGCATAGATTTTATACAATAGAATGTATATACAAGTTAAGTTTTGACTTTTTACTTATATTTTTTTTCTTTATTTTTATCTAGTCCATATAGCTAAGTTTACTTTTGTTGAATGAGGTCACAGCTCCACCATACAGACAACTCCCCCAAATAACTCCCACCTAATAAATTACCTCTTCAAGATTCCCTTTCAGCAACTCTATTCGGGCATGATAAAACAACACGAGTGAGCCCTGCAGAGCAAGGAAGAAAACACACTGTTCAACAGTCAACACTGGCTGATTAATTATGGTTGAAACATACACTTTGAAATACTAAGCGTACATTTGGAAACTGCTGGAGGAAGGGTGCCAGGAGACGCTCCGCTTCGGCAACATTCACTTCTCCTGTACCTAGAAATTTAACAGGAAAAACCTCAGTCTTCATGAGACACGGGGATAGTTATAACTAACTCTCCAAACTTCATTAACATATAGTAAAGACTTACTCATGGAAAAGGTGAAACTATTATTTCATCATTTTTATAACTGGGGAATAAAATAAAGACCAGTCTCACCTATAACTTTAGTTTAAGAAACTCTAGGACACACTAATTCTTAAGAATGCAGGTGGCTGTCTCAGATTCCTAATTGGAATTTCTGGTTTTAATAGCAATATTAACTTATTTAGCCCAAAATTTCATTTTCTGCAAAGAAATCTAACATACAGTAAAATAGATCACCTTAATATAGAAATTTTAGCTGAGAACAGATGAAAATTATTTAATGAAAGAAACTACCCTACTCCCTCTGCTAAATGTCACTATGACAAAGGACACTATTTTCTACCTTTATTCAAAAAAAAAAAAAAAATAAGTAAACAGACATGAACTACTAGCTTTTGTTGATCATTCTAAATTTTTACTTACTCAGATTAAAAATAATCAACTTTTTGTTTTGTTTTTTAATTTGGAGACAGGATCTCGCTCTGTTGCCCAGGCTGGATCCAGTGCAGTGACGTGATCATAGCTCACTGCAGCCTCAAACTCCTGGGTTCAACCGATCCTCCCACCTCAGCCTCCCAAGTAGCTGGGATTACAGGTGTAACCCACCATGTCTGGCCAAAATAATCAATGTTCAATGAAACAATCTAATCCAGATCTTACCAAGTATTAGGGAGATGTAAGTATGAAAAGCTAAGATGGTTAAACAGCACAGTGCAGACCTCATGCTTTTTCCTGAGGCACCTTCGCGTAACTGCAGGAGGCCCAACTCCTATGGGAATTAAACGCATTTTAGAAAGAGAACACGGCTGGAAAATCATATTCGGAAACTTTTTAAACATTTTTATATATCGGGGGGTTACAAGTACAGATTTCATGTATTATGCTGTGGTGAAGTCTGGGCTTTTCGTGTGCCCATCACCCCACGAGTGAACATCATACCCAACAGGTAATTTTTCAACCCTCTCTTCCCCCATCCCCCCACCTTTGGTGGCCTCCAATGTCTATTATTCCACTTTGTCCATATGTACCATTGTTTAGCTCCCATTTATAAGTGAAAACATGGTATTTGACTTTCTATTTAGAAACTCTTTAATTTTGAGACAGAGTCTCATTCTGTCACCCAGGTTGGAGTACAGTGGCACAATCATGGCTCACTGCGTCCTCTACCTCTCCAGACTCAGGTGATCCTCCCACCACAGCCTCCCGAGTAGCTGTGACTACAGGTGTGTACCACCATGCCCAGTTAATTTTTGTATTTTTTGTAGAGACAGGATTTTAACATGTTACCTAGGCTGCTCTCAAACTCGTGGGCTCAAGCGATCTACCTGCCTCAGCCTCCCAAAGTGCTGGGATTACAGGCGTGAGCAACCATGCCTGGTCTATTCAGAAACTTTAAAATGCTAGTTCATATATCCTTATCCTCCATGAAGGTGGAGTTTCTTTTTAAAGGAACAAGAATGGTGGTAATGCCTAACTAGAAATGAACCTTATTAAACCTGCATAAGACACTCTCATAAATCCTTTTATATCATGTGATTCTAAAGAGAGAAAAGGGCTGTGTTCATTTCATGGAGATACTCTATTTCTCTGATAGAAATATTCACTAAAACATACTGAGGATTTAAGTGCAAGGCACTATGGCGGGTATGAACAAACATGGTCTATGTCTTCAAAGATCTTTCTATCAAATAGAGAAGACAGTATGTGAACACAATGACCTTCTTAGAATATGGAGAGAGCTGAAAAATGTAATCAAGAATCAAAGGCTTATTTTCTGTCCCACAAACAAATTGCCAATAATTATCAAGCCAGTTACGCAGACATGTTGCATTGCCCTCATATTCAATAAATAATATTTTATCTTCCCTGTCAAAATTAAGATAAAATTAAATTTGTACCCTATTTCCAGAAAATCCAATAAATTCCAGTAGTCTGATAATCCTTGCTGGTAAAAGGGACAGCATCTGTAAGGAAAAAAATATACAATGTACTTATGTGTTAGCGTTTCCAACTGCAAACAAATTTAAACTAACAATCTACAGTTTTAATGCTTCAATAATGTGAAAAATTGGAAACAAGTTTTAACCACCAGATATTTCTGTGTCCACATATTGTAACAATCACTTATGAATAACTTTTATTTAGCTAAGACAATGAACCTTTAAAAAGTTTTGTTTTAAGGCTGGTCTTTCCAGCATTCTCTATAGAATAGTGGGAACTTTGATGTGGTGTGATGAAGTGACAAGAAGGCAACCCCTCAAAGCCCATGTCCAGGCAAGGTTTCTTAGTTTCTTTTCCCAGAAGCAAAAATCAGTCATAGTCTGTGTGATGTGTAGACACCACCCAGAAGTGGACAGCTGCAGCACTACCACTTCTCTCTGGGATATTCCTGAAGGACAGTGGTGAGGGAATATCCTTCCAGTGGGCAGAACCTTGGGCAGTGCACCTGGTTATGCACTATGCTTGAAAGGAGAAATGGTCAGATATGCAATTATATACGCTGATTCAGGGGATGTAGACAATGGTTTGGTTGGATGGGCAGGGGCTTGGAAGGAACATGATTGCAAAATTGGTGACAAAGAGGTCTGGGGAAGAAGTATGTGGACAGATCTTCCTGAATGGGCAGAAAATGCTGCCATGTGGATATACATCAAAAGATGACCTTAGCAGAAGAGGATTTTAACAACAGGATGGTTCATTCTGTGGGTACCAGTCAGCCTCTTTCCCATTCATCACCCACAGGTTCGTGAGCAAAGTGGCCAAAGCGGCACATACACTCATGTGTATACTTCTCTTGACCACTTTATTTTTTCACTAATTCCAGTGAACCATCAACGAAATTTAAAAATCTCTTAATAACATATTGGAATTTGACAGATTACTACTCAGATTTCATCTCCTCAGGGATCATCAAAAATCATTCCTCAAGTTACACTGGTCCCTCAAACATTTTCAATTCCAGAGCCGTCACTGTCATTGCAACAATATTTCCAATGTGGAAATGGAAATGGATTCCACTGTTCCTTGTTACCAAAACCTTACTGGTCTATTCACACGCTTCCCTCACATTTTACAATCCAAAGCTACTCTGAGCATGTGTGGAACTTCATAACACACTGGGTCACGGCGCCGGAAAACTGATCCCACTCTAGCTGTTTGTCAGCCAACTCAGGGAGAGGTTCAGGATGAGGTTCAAATGCAGTGGAGAAGGCACAGATAACCTTAGGTTCTTCTGCAAAAGTTCTGGTTTCTATATAGTGACTTCCTTACCAAATTAAAGGCCCCAGTGCCAAGCTTGACACCCCCTTCAAACTCATAGAAAAATTCTTGCTGAAGTTTGTTCTTCTGAATTTCATGCAGGATAGAAAGACATTCTCTGGATTGAAGAAAAAAAGTGATAGCGTAAGTTGACCATGACTCTGAAAATAAATATTAAATCACATTTTACAATTACATACTGTAAAATAAATGTCATTAATTAAAATACCGTCAAAATTTTAAATGGATGATGCTGTGCTGAGTTTACTCTTAAGGATACTAGGTAATAATCATCAAGGAAAAAGGAGACGCTCATTTTTACAGTGTCTAGCAGAACCAGTGTTTCTGGGCTTAAAGAGAGGGTTCATCCATTGGCAAGCACCAGCCAGGAGCCACAGGACCACAGGCTGCCATCCCACAGCTTCCAGCAGCGTCTTACGGCGGACTGCTTGAGAGGGCTCAGTTCCTCAACCATTGCACACACTGCAGCCCAAGGAAATGAAACGCTGCTAGCAAGAAGATCTGAACTTCAGTGTGACTGCCATCGTCTCAAATAGACCAAATAAATTAGGGCTTGGGACCAGGACAGACTGAAAACAACAAAGCAAAGGCCATCACAATGGCCCCATCTGTCCTCTGCTTTCTTCCTGCTGCATCCATGCACATCTTTCCAACTTCTCACTATATTTTCTAAGTATTTCTCTCTTGCCTGTTCACATCATCTTCAAAGGGCAAATCTTTACCAGAGAAATACAAACTAAAACAATGACAAAAATATAAAAATTGATAATAATTGGGAATTGCTTATCAAATTGACAAATTTTTTTAATAAGGAATAATGAGATATCATATATCACTTGGTGTGATGCAATTATAAAACGTGCAACTACACCTGTGATCCAGTCTAGCCAAGTATTTTTAATCTGAATCTAGCAAGCCTATAGACCTAACTTCCAGTTTACAAAAAATTTAAGGGTTTAAAGAGTCAATTCAGATGCCCACCAGCCTACAAGTATCCCCTGCTGTCATTTCCTCTGAGTCATTTATTTTTTATTATGGTGTATTTTGCCAAATAAAATGATGAATGTTTATTTGGTCAGCTCAGTGAATTTCCTCTGATTTCTGATTTTATGCCATGGCTAAAAGGCCTTTGAAACTGACATCATGGACCTAATGATATCAATTCTATGGTATTTTTGCCATAGATTCATAATCTGAATTTAATCGTGAAGCAATGTTAGAAAAGTCCACATTGATAGTTGTTTTACTAAATAACTGGCCAGTGTATTCTTTTAAAGTGTCAACATCATTAAAGACAAAGACTGAGGAACTATTCCGGATAAAAAGAGACTAAGGAGACATGACAGCTAAACTCAGTATCCAGGATCCCAGGTTGGATCCTGAGCCAGAAAAAGGGCATTGATGAGACAACTGGAGAAATGTGAGTAAAGGCCATGGAGTAAATATTAATAGTGGATCCATGTCAGTGTCCTGATTTTATTCATTGTAATGTGCTTCCACAGAATATTAACATTTGTAAATCTGAGTGAAGGCTATATGGAAATTTTTTGTAAAAATTTTCAAATTATTTCAAAGTGAAAAAAAAAGTTTAAAGCCTTTATATTTAAGAACTATAAAAATACTTTCTTATGTTTCCTGCTAGAATTCTTTTTAAATCTTTTAATATTAAACTTACATGGACTTTTTTCATCTTAATGATTTTTCCATAAAATGAACAATTTTCCCAAAAACACTTCCTAAAGTACCTATCTTTCTTCACTGTTTTGAAAGGGCCTGTGTATTTAAAGGAATTTAGTATATTTTGAATTCCCAGGTGTGTGTGTGTGTGTGTGTGTGTGTAAGTCCATGTGTGCAAACATACATGCGGTCTCTTTCAAATACCGTGCGGTTAATTTCACGGATATGGAAAGGCATATCTTGTTTTATTGCACTTCACTGTATTGCACTTTGTAGGTACTGCATATTTAAAAATTGAAGATCTGCGGCAACTTTGTTGCGTATTAGAGCACATTCCAACAATACATGCTCACTTTGTGTTTCAGGGTCACAGTTTAGTAATTCTCATAAAATTTCCAAACTTTTAAATTATTATTGCATCTGTTAATGGTGATCTGTGATGGGAGACCTTAAATATTACTGCTACTGTAACTGTTTGAGGGGGCCATGAACCACAGCCATATGAGACAGAGAAAGTTCTCAATAAATGTTGTGTGTGTTCTGACTGCTCTTCTGACAGGTTGCTCCCCCATCTCTCTCCTCAGGCCTCCCTGTCCCCTGAGACAAAAAAATATTGAAATTAGGCCATTTGGTAACTCTGCAGTGGCCTCTCAGTGTTCAAGTGAAAGGAAGAGTCGCCCCTCTCTCACTTGAAATAAAAAACTAGAAATAATTAAGCTTAGTGAGTAAGGCATGTCAAAAGCCAAGACAGGCTGAAAGCTAGGCCTCTTGTGCCAAACAGTCAACTTGTAAGTGCAAAAGAAAAGTTCTTGAAGAAAATTAAAAGTGCTACTTCAGTGAATGCACAAGTGATAAGAAAACACAACAGCCCTGTTGCTGATATGGAGAAAGCTGTAGTGGTCTGGATAGAACAAACCGCCCACAACACTCCCTTAAGCCAAAGCCTAATCCAGAACAAGACTCTAACTCTTTAACTCTATAAAGGCTGAGAGAGGTGAGGAAGCTAAAGAAAAAAAACTTGGAAGCTAACAGAGGTTGGTTCATGAATTTAAGGAAAGACACCATCTCTATAACATAAAAGTGTAGCCAGGCACGGTGGCTCACACCTGTAATCTTAGCACTTCAGGTGGCCAGGGCAGCCATATCATGAAGTCAGGAGTTCGAGACCAGCCTGGCCAAGCATGGTGAAACACTGTCTCTACTAAAAATACAAAAATGAGCCAGGCATGGTGCACGCCTATAGTCTCAGCTACTCGGGAGGTGGAGGCAGGAGAATCACTTGAACCTGGGAGGCAGAGGTTGCAGTGAGCTGAGATCATGCCACTGCACTCCAGCCTGGGCAACAGCGAGATTCCATCTCAAAAAAAAAAAAAAAGTACAAAGTGAAGCAGCAAGTGCTTATGTAGAAGCAGTAGCAAGTTATCCAGAATATCTAGCTAAGATCCCTGATGAAGGTGGCTGCACTAAACAACAAATTTTCAATGTAGACAAAATGGCCTTCTGTTGGAAGAAGAGGTTATCTAGAACTTTCATATCTAGAGAGGAGAAGTCAATGCCTGGCTTCAAAACTTCAAAGGTCAGGCTGACTCTTGTTAGGGGCTAATGGAACTGGTGACTTTAAATGGAAGCCAGTGTTCATTTACTATTCCAAATATCTGAAGGCCCTTAACAATTGTCCTAAATCTGCTCTGCCCGTGCTCTATAACTAAAACAACAAAGCCTGGATGATAGCACATCTGTTTACAGCATGGTTTACTAAATATTTTCAGTCTACTGTTGAGATCCACTACTAGGGGAAAAAAAAAATTATTTCAAAGTATTATTACTCACTGAAAATGCACCTAGTCACCTAAGAGTTCTGAAGGAGACGTATGCAAGGATTATATTGTTTTCATGCCTACTAACACAACATCCATTCTGCAGCCCAAGGATCAAGGAGTAATTTTTACTTTCAAGTCTTATTATTTAAGAAGCACAGTTTATAAGGTTATTGCTGCCATAGTGATTCCTCTAATGGATCCAGGGAAAGGAAACAGAAAGCCTCTGAAAAGGATTCATCATTCTACATGTCATAGAGAACATTCATCATTCATGGAAGGAAGTCAAAATGTCCACATTAACAGGAGTTTGGAAGAAGCAGATTTCAACTCTCTATGATCATTTTGAGGGATTCAAGACTTTGGTGGAGAAAGTAACTTCAGAGGTGTTAGAAACAGCAAGAGAACTAGAATTAGAAGTGGAGCCTGAAGATGTGACTGACTGCTGCCATCTCATGATGAAACTTTAATGGATGAGGAGTTGCCTCTTATGAAAGAGCAAGAAAGTAGTTTCTTGAGATCAAATCTACTTCCGTAAAGATGCCATAAACATTGTTGAAATGACAACAAAGGATTTGTAATATTAAACTTCGCTGATAAAGCAGTAGCAAGATTTGAGAGCATGGACTCTAATTCTGAAAGAAGTTCTCCTGTGGGTAAAATGCCATCAAGTAGTATTATATGCTACAGAAAAATCTTTTACGAAAGGAAAAGTCAATAGGTATGGCAAACTTCACTGTTGTCCTTTTTTAAAAAATTGCTACAGCCACCCCAACCTTCAGCAACCACTATCCTGAATGTCAGCACCCATCAACATGGAGGCAAGACCTCCACCAACAAAAACATCATAACTTGCTGAAGGCTCAGATAATTGTTAGCATTTTTTTTTAGCAAAAAAGTGTTTATCAATTAGGGTAGACATAAGGGTATTGGCAGACTTAATAGAATACAGTACAGTATCAACATTTTTTTTTTCTTTTTTTGAGACGGAGTCTCACTCTGTCACCCAGGCTGGAATGCAGTGCCCTGATCTCGGCTCACTGCAAGCTCCGCCTCCCGGGTTCACGCCATTCTCCTGCCTCAGCCTCCCAAGCAGCTGGGACTATCGGCGCCCGCCACTACGCCCAGCTAATTTTTTTTTGTATTTTTAGTAGAGACAGGGTTTCACCACGGTATCAATCTCCTGACACCGTGATCTGCCCACCTCGGCCTCCCAAAGTGCTGGGATTATAGGCGTGAACCACTGCGCCCAGCCCATAATTTTTATATGCACAAGGAAACCAAAAAGTTTGTGACTCACTTTACTGCAATATTCACTTTATTATAGTGGTCTGGAACCCAAAATATCTCTGAGGTATACCTGTATGTCTTTGCCTCTACAGACCTATTTTAATTCCTTTAGTATTTTTAAGTTTTGATGACTAAAACAGCAATTAGCATTGAATTTAACATTTGTTTATATTTTCTAAAAATACTTCACAAAGAAATCTATAGAACAGCATGTCAGGTACCCAAGATCTACCACCCCTTTCCAGGATTTTGAATGAAACACAGTTTTGTGAAAGGATTTTCAATGGAAGTACCTCTTAAAATACTAAATTTTGGTTCTGCTACCAGTAATGGCAGGGTAGCTTATGTCAGATTAACTTTCCCACAAATAACTATCATAAATTCTGGAAAAATATAAAATATACATTTAAAACATATTTTTACACAGTGGAAAATGAAGGGAAAAAAGTAGGAGTCTCAGGAGAGAAGAAAGTAAGAATGGGGCAGAAAAAAAGTTTGAAAAATTATGATCACAAATTTCTCAAAACCACACTTAGGCACATCCTAGTCAAACTACTGAGACCCAAAGATACAAACGAGTCAGTCTTCAAAAAAGCCAGAAGGGAAGACACAGTATATATAGGGGAGCAATAATACAAATGAAAACAGAATAACAGAGGCTTTCATACAATGGGAAGCCACTTTGAAAGAGCTGAAAGAAGGAAAAACCCCTCGACTCAGAATACTGTAGTTAGCAAAAATAACCTTGAAAAGAAAAAGTAAAAAGTAAATATATTTTAAGATAAATGAAAACAGAATTTGTTAAAAGCTGACACCCATAAGAAATGCTAAAGGAAGTTCCTCAGTCTGAAAGCAAACAGGAAATATATTTACCATTTTGGATAAGAATATGAAATATGGTAAGAATATGGGTAAAGAGAGAAGACTACAGCATATAACTGATTAAAGGGAAAGTCTGACACTGTATTGTAGGGTTTATAATATATTTAAGTGTGCTATACATCATAAAAATAGCATAAACGGCCAGGAGCAGTGGCTCACACCTGTAATCCCAGCACTTTGGGAGGCTGAGGCAGGTGGATCACGAGGTCAGGAGTTCAAGACCAGCCTGGCCAAAATGGTGAAGCTCCATCTCTACTAAAAATACAAAAATAACTGGCCATGATGGTACATGCCTGTAGTCCCAGCTACTTGGGAGGCTGAGACAGGAGAACTGCTTGAACCCAGGAGGCAGAGGCTGCAGTGAGCTGAGATCGCACCAGTGCACTCCAGCCTGGGCAACAGAGCAAGACTCGGTCTCAAAAAAAAAAAGGCATAAAGGACAAAATGTGGTAAATGAAATTACACTTTTGCAAAGTTCTTACAATTTATGTCCAGTGCTACAATATTAACTCTAAGTTGACTGTAATAAGTTAAAAAGAATATTATAAACACTAGAGCAACCACAAAAAAATTAGAGTACAGCTAAGAGAACAACAGTTTTTAAAATGTCATTAAAGCAAAAGAAGACAGGAAAAAAGGGTGAGAGAACAGATGAGGCAAAGAGAAAAAGCAAAATGCAAACATATCAACTGCCCAACTATGTGCATCTACAAGAAATACAATTTAAATATTTAAAAAAACAATATGAAAACAAAAATAGGTTTAAAGTAAAAGAATATATACCATGCAAAGACTAATTATAAAAAGCATGAGTGCCTATATGAATATTAGACATAACAGATTTCAACACAAGTAATATTACCAGAGTTAAATAGAGACATTTCAAGATGAAGAAAAGGTTAATTCATTAGGAAGGCAGAACAATTATAAATACATATTTTATGAGCCTGACAACAGAGCTCCTAAATATAGGAGGCAAACACTGACAGAACTAAAGGAAGAAAGGGATGACTCTAGATTCGAACTCAGAGACTTTAACACTGAGTAAATAAAAGACAACTGGATAAAAATCAATAAGGATGGCCAGACGCAGTGGCTCACACCTGTAATCTCAGCACTCTGGGAGGCCGAGGCAGGCAGATCAAGAGGTCAGGAGATCGAGACCATCCTGGCTAACACGGTGAAAGCCTGTCTCTACTAAAATTACAAAAAATTAGCCAAGCGTGGTGGCAGGTGCTTGTAGTCCCAGCTACTCGGGAGGCTGAGGCAGGAGAATGGCGTGAACCCAGGAGGTGGAGCTGACAGTGAGCCGAGATCGCACCACTGCACTCTAGCCTGGGTGACAGAGCGAGACTCCACACACCAAAAAAAAAAAAAAAAAAAAAAAATCAATAAGAATACGAACAACACTATGGTCACCTCAGCTGAACATTTCCATCTACTGCAGAAAGTTCTACTGGGCAGTGCTGCTCTGGAATCTGAACCAAAAATATTACTATAATTTTAAATTTATAAATTGTTCAAAGGAGAAACTCGAATTATCTAATCAGAAATTATGTCATTAGCTTTATTGTGAACTAATTTGCTCTTAAAATTGTATTTAGAACAGCTCCAGTCTCCAGCTCCTAGCACGAGCGACACAGAAGACCGGTGATTTCTGCATTTTCAACTGAGGTACTGGGGTCATCTCACTGGGGAGTGCCGGACAATCGGTGCTGGTCAGCTGCTGCAGCCGGACCAGCGAGAGCTGAAGCAGGGCGAGGCATCGCCTCACCTGGGAAGCGCAAGGGGGAAGGGAATCCCTTTTCCTAGCCAGGGGAACTGAGACACACAACACCTGGAAAATCGGGTAACCCCCACCCCAATACTGCGCTTTAAGCAAACGGGCACACCAGGAGAATATATCCCACACCTGGCCGGGAGGGTCCCATGGCCACGGAGCCTCCCTCATTGCTAACACAGCAGTCTGCGGCGATCTAACAGCAAGGCAGAGCGAGGCTGGGGGAGGGGCGCCCGCCATTGCTGAGGCTTAAGTAGGTAAACAAAGCCGCTGGGAAGCTCGAACTGGGTGGAGCTCACAGCAGCTGAAGGAAACCTGCCTGTCTCTGTAGACTCCACCTCTGGGGACAGGGCACAGCTAAAAAACAGGGGAAGCAGCAGAGGCCTGTGCAGATGCGAACGACTCTGTCTGACAGCTTTGAAGAGAGCAGTGGATCTCCCAACACGGAGGTTGAGATCTGAGAACGGACAGACTGCCTGCTCAAGTGGGTCCCTGACCCCTGAGTAGCCTAACTGGGAGACATCCCCCACTAGGGGCAGTCTGACACCCCACACCTCACAGGGTGGAGTACACCCCTGAGAGGAAGCTTCCAAAGGAAGAATCAGCAGGTACACTCGCTGTTCAGCAATATTCTATCTTCTGCAACCTCTGCTGCTGACACCCAGGCAAACAGGGTCTGGATGTCCTCAAGCAATCTCCAACAGACCTATAGCTGAGGGTCCTGACTGTCAGAAGGAAAACTATCAAACAGGAAGGACACCTATACCAAAACCCCATCAGTACGTCACCATCATCAAAGACCAGAGACAGATAAAACCACAAAGATGGGGAGAAAGCAGGGTAGAAAAGCTGGAAATTCAAAAAATAAGAGCGCATCTCCCCCTGCAAAGGAGCGCAGCCCATCGCCAGCAACGGATCAAAGCTGGTCAGAGAATGACTTTGACGAGATGAGAGAAGAAGGCTTCAGTCCATCAAACTTCTCAGAGCTAAAGGAGGAATTACGTACCCAGCGCAAAGAAACTAAAAATCTTGAAAAAGAGTGGAAGAATTGACAGCTAGACTAATTAATGCAGAGAAGTCATAAACGAAATGACAGAGATGAAAACCATGACACGAGAAATATGTGACAAATGCACAAGCTTCAGTAACCGACTCGATCAACTGGAAGAAAGAATATCAGCGATTGAGGATCAAATGAATGAAATGAAGCGAGAAGAGAAACCAAAGAAAAAAGAAGAAAAAGAAATGAACAAAGCCTGCAAGAAGTATGGGATTATGTAAAAACCATATCTATGTCTGATTGGGGTGCCTGAAAGTGAGGGGGAAATGGAACCAACTTGGAAAACACTCTTCAGGACATCATCCAGGAGAACTTCCCCAACCTAGTAGGGCAGGCCAACATTCAAATTCAGGAAATACAGAGAACGCCACAAAGATACTCCTCCAGAAGAGCAACTCCAAGACACATAATTGCCAGATTCACCAAAGTTGAAATGAAGGAAAAAATCTTAAGGGCAGCCAGAGAGAAAGGGGGGTTACCCACAAAGGGAAGCCCATCAGACTAACAGCAGATCTCTCGGCAGAAACTCTACAAGCCAGAAGAGAGTGGGGGCCAATATTCAACGTTCTTAAAGAAAAGAATTTTCAACCCAGAATTTCATATCCAGCCAAACTAAGTTTCATCAGTGAAGGAGAAATAAAATCCTTTACAGATAAGCAAATGCTTAGAGATTTTGTCACCACCAGGCCTGCCTTACAAGAGACCCTGAAGGAAGCCCTAAACATGGAAAGGAACAACCGGTACCAGCCATTGCAAAAACATGCCAAAATGTAAAGACCATCGAGGCTAGGAAGAAACTGCATCAACTAACGAGCAAAATAACCAGTTAATATCATAATGGCAGGATCAAGTTCACACATAACAATATTACCTTAAATGTTAATGGACTAAATGCTCCAATTAAAAGACACAGACTGGCAAACTGGATAAAGAGTCAAGACCCATCAGTCTGCTGTATTCAGGAGACCCATCTCACATGCAGAGACATACATAGGCTCAAAATAAAGGGATGGAGGAAGATCTACCAAGAAAATGGAGAACAAAAAAAAGCAGGGGTTGCAATCCTAGTCTCTGATAAAACAGACTTTAAACCATCAAAGATCAAAAGAGACAAAGAAGGCCATTACATAATGGTAAAGGGATCAATTCAACAGGAAGAGCTAACTCTCCTAAATATATATGCACCCAATACAGGAGCACCCAGATTCATAAAGCAAGTCCTTAGAGACTTACAAAGAGACTTAGACTCCCATACAATAATAATGGGAGACTTCAACACTCCACTGTCAATATTAGACAGATCAACGAGACAGAAAGTTAACAAGGATATCCAGGAATTGAACTCATCTCTGCACCAAGCGGACCTAATAGACATCTATAGAACTCTCCACCCCAAATCAACAGAATATACATTCTTCTCAGCACCACATAGCACTTATTCCAAAATTGACCACATAATTGGAAGTAAAGCACTCCTCAGCAAATGTACAGAACAGAAATTATAACAAACTGTCTCTCAGACCACAGTGCAATCAAACTAGAACTCACTAAGAACTAAGAAAAACCAAAACGCTCAACTACACGGAAACTGAACACCTGCTCCTGAATGACTACTGGGTACATAACGAAATGAAAGCAGAAATAAAGATGTTCTTTGAAATCAATGAGAACAAGATACAACATACCAGAATCTCTGGACACATTTAAAGCAGTGTGTAGAGGGAAATTTATAGCACTAAATGCCCACAAGAGAAAGCAGGAAAGATCTAAAATGGACACTCTAACATCACAATTAAAAGAACTAGAGAGCAAGAGCAAACACATTCAAAAGCTAGCAAAGGCAAGAAATAACTAAGATCAGAGCAGAACTGAAGGAGATAGAGACAGAAAAAACCCTCCAAAAAATCAATGAATCCAGGAGTTGGTTTTTTGAAAAGATCAACAAAATTGACAGACCGCTAGCAAGACTAATAAAGAAGAAAAGAGAGAGGACAATAGACGCAATAAAAACAATAAAGGGGATATCACCACCAACCCCACAGAAATACAAATTACCATCAGAGAATACTATAAACACCTCTACGCAAATCAACTAGAAAATCTAGAAGAAATGGATAATTTTCTGGACACTTACACTCTCCCAAGACTAAACCAGGAAGAAGTTGAATCCCTGAATAGACCAATAGCAGGCTCTGAAATTGAGGCAACAATCAATAGCCTACCCACCAAAAAAAGTCCAGGACCAGATGGATTCACAGCTGAATTCTACCAGAGGTACAAGGAGGAGCTGCTACCATTCCTTCTGAAACTATTCCAATCAATAGAAAAAGAGGGAATCCTCCCTAACTCATTTTATGAGGCCAACATCATCCTGATACCAAAGCCTGGCAGAGACACAACAAAAAAAGAGAATTTTACACCAATATCCCTGATGAACATCGATGCAAAAATCCTCAATAAAATACTGGCAAACCGGATTCAGCAGCACATCAAAAGCTTACCCACCATGATCAAGTGCGCTTCAACCCTGGGATGCAAGGCTGGTTCAACATTCGCAAATCAATAACATAATCCAGCATATAAACGAACCAAAGACAAGAACCACATGATTATCTCAATAGATGCAGAAAAGGCTTTTGACAAAATTCAACAGCCCTTCATGCTAAAAACGCTCAATAAATTCGGTATTGATGGAAGGTACCTCAAAATAATAAGAGCTATTTATGACAAACCCACAGCTAATATCATACTGAATGGGCAAAAACTGGAAAAATTCCCTTTGAAAACTGGCACAAGACAGCGATGCTCTCTCTCACCACTCCTATTCAACATAGTGTTGGAAGTTCTGGCTAGGGCAATCAGGCAAGAGAAAGAAATTACGGGTATCCAGTTAGGAAAAGAAGAAGTCAAATTGTCCCTGTTTGCAGATGACATGATTGTATATTTAGAAAACCCCATTGTCTCAGCCCAGAATCTCCTTAAGCTGATAAGCAACTTCAGCAAAGTCTCAGGATACAAATTAATGTGCAAAAATCACAAGCATTCTATACACCACTAACAGACAAACAGAGAGCCAAATCATGAATGAACTTCCATTCACAATTGCTTCAAAGAGAGTAAAATACCTAGGAATCCAACTTACAAGGGATGTCAAGGACCTCTTCAAGGAGAACTACAAACCACTGCTCAGTGAAATCAAAGAGGACACAAACAAATGGAAGAACATACCATGCTCATGGATAGGAAGAATCAATATCGTGAAAATGGCCATACTGCCCAAGGTTATTTATAGATTCAATGCCATCCCCATCAAGCTACCAATGACTTTCTCCACAGAATTGGAAAAAACGGCTTTAAAGTTCATATGGAACCAAAAAAGAGCCCGCATTGCCAAGACAATCCTAAGTCAAAAGGACAAAGCTGGAGGCGTCACGATACCTGACTTCAAACTATACTACAAGACTACAGTAACCAAAACAGCATGGTACTGGTACCAAAACAGAGATATAGACCAATGGAACAGAACAGAGTCCTCAGAAATAATACCACACATCTACAGACATCTGATCTTTGACAAACCTGAGAGAAACAAGAAATGGGGAAAGGATTCCCTATTTAATAAATGGTGCTGGGAAAATTGGCTAGCCATAAGTAGAAAGCTGAAACTGGATCCTTTCGTTACTCCTTATACGAAGATTAATTCAAGATGGATTAGAGACTTAAATGTTAGACCTAATACCATAAAAACCCTAGAAGAAAATCTAGGTAGTACCATTCAGGACATAGGCATGGGCAAGGACTTCATGTCTAAAACACCAAAAGCAACGGCAGCAAAAGCCAAAATGGACAAATGGGATCTCATTAAACTAAAGAGCTTCTGCACAGCAAAAGAAACTACCATCAGAGTGAACAGGCACCTACAGAATGGGAGAACATTTTTGCAATCTACTCATCTGACAAAGGGCTAATATCCAGAATCTACAAAGAACTCAAACAAATATACAAGAAAAAAACAAACAACCCCATCAAAAAGTGGGCAAAGGATATGAACAGACATTTCTCAAAAGAAGACATTCATACAGCCAACAGACACATGAAAAAATGCTCATCATCACTGGCCATCAGAGAAATGCAAATCAAAACCACAATGAGATATCATCTCACACCAGTTAGAATGGCAATCATTTAAAAATTAGGAAACAACAGGTGTTGGAGAGGATGTGGAGAAATAGGAACACTTTTACACTGTTGGTGGGATTGTAAACTAGTTCAAACATTATGGAAAACTGTATGGCAATTCCTCAAGGATCTACAACTAGATGTACCATATGACCCAGCCATCCCACTACTGGGTATATACCCAAAGGATTATAAATTATTCTACTACAAAGACACATGCACACGTATGTTCATTGCGGCACTATTCACAATAGCAAAGACTTGGAATCAACCCAAATGTCCATCTGTGACAGACTGGATTAAGAAAATGTGGTACATATACACCATGGAATACTATGCAGCCATAAAAAAAGATGAGTTTGCATCCTTTGTAGGGACATGGATGCAGCTGGAAACCATCATTCTTAGCAGACTATCACAAGAAGAGAAAACCAAACACCGCATGTTCTCACTCATAGGTGGGAACTGAACAATGAGATCACTTGGACTTGGGAAGGGGAACATCACACATCGGGGCCTATCATGGAGGGGGAGGGATTGCATTGGGAGTTATACCTGATATAAATGATGAATTGATGGGTGCTGACGAGTTGATGGGTGCAGCACACCAACATGGCACAAGTATACATATGTAACAAACCTGCACGTTATGCACATGTACCCTAGAACTTGAAGTATAATAAAAATAAATAAATTTTTTAAAAAATTGTATTTAAACTTAAATTCTGTTGTCCTATAACACTGAATACACACTCAGCAAAAAATCAAGTTCATTTTTACCAACACGAAATAAAAACTCCTAGTCAAACTTAATTTAGGAGAACTGTGAAGAACAAAGGAGTATACAGCACAGAATTATTTACAAATCACATCTTACTTTTTAACTTACTTATATATTTGGTAACTTGTTCTAATTTTGAGTCCACCTTTGATGAAGTTGATCATATTTTCATCCTGAAAATAATTCAGTTAAAAAATTAGATTATTTAGCAAACAAGTTTAAATTGTCCCCACAGTTGTGTGTTTGTGTGATTAGAAAAACAAAAACAAACAAAAAAAAGTATTTTGAGGACATAATTTTGAAATTAACACATACTCTTGCTTTACATTTAAAAGTTTTTGGGGTACTTTTTCTTCCACATTAGAGGACAACAAAAAGAAAATACTTGTAAAATCCTTCAATTACTTTATTATTACTAAGGTGGTAATCCTCACCAATTAGGGTCCATATGTGGTCCAAATTATTTTAATAAACATTGACATCTACCGAGCTGTTTTCTTGTGGGTTTAACAGAATCTAAACTGCATGACTTTACAATCTGCTCTAAGGCCAAATCTTCCAGTACATTACACCCAGTAAAGGGGACAATGGTCCTTCTTTCACAGAGTACTTTAGCAGTCAGAGTCTATTTAATGTTGCGAATTTTACTCACACACATTTCCAGGCCCAAAATAACTGGTCTGGTTTCTGAAGTGGCTGTCACTACTATGCAATTTTGTTTTAGGAAAACAAAACCACTTCAGTTCTGTTTATCTGGTCATCGACTATAAAATTGAGGCAGTTGGCCTAGATGAATGGCGTTTTCGGGGTCAGCATTCTAGGATTCTAAGACAATCTCTCAATAAATTACATCAAATAACCACTTGAAGGAAGTTACTCTAATAGATGGTACTAGTGGAGACAGTCCTATGTTTTGCATTTCCAGACAGCAAGTTTTTCTAGTCTGTTGATATCAGAAAGATGCTCTGGCCGGGCGCAGTGGCTCACACCTGTAATCCCTTTGGGAGGCTGAGGCGGGTGGATCACGAGGTCAAGAGATCGAGACCATCCTGGCCAACATGGTGAAACCCCATCTCTACTAGAAATACAAAAATTAGCCAGGCATGGTGGCGGGTGCCTGTAGTCCCAGCTACTCGGGAGGCTGAGGCAGGAGAATCACTTGAATCTGGGCGGCGGAGGCTGCAGTGAGCCGAGATCGCACCACTGCACTCCAGCCTGGTGACACAGCGAGACTCCATCTCAAAAAAAAGAAAAAAGAAAATGCTCTGATATATATTTCTTATGTACTTAAGCATCCTCCTATAGCAAAAGAAAAACTGACTTTCATTTACTAATTTCATTAATTGCTTAAATACTTATTGTTCTACTTATTATAAGAATCAATAGATATGAAATGCAATGTTTATCTTCTTAATTTAAGGAATCTTATGATTACATAAGATCCAATACCAACCAGAAAAAAATTTCTTAAATTAGCTTGAAATATGCCTCAAAAAGAAAAAAAAACCATATGTCATTTCAGGATTCATCAAACTTAAATTTAATGCCTATTTTATACCAGGCACCCAAATGCAAAAACAGATGAAAGCAATACTGTATGTTAAGGGAGGGCGTCATGCGTGGAGAGGGAGCCATGCATAGGGACAGAGTCATGCACGGGGATGGGATCATGCACAGGACGTCATGAGAACACAAAGTAGAAGCATGGAGAGGGCCAGAAATCCCTCCTGGAAGCGTTGGTGCTTTAAGCACAAAAATAATTAGAAACTGGCCAGGTATAGGAAGGCAAAGCAGATGTGAACTTTGTAAGCAAAGTAAAACTCAAGTGGAAAGACGGGGCGGCATTAAGGATCATGATGGGTTTGGCCATGTGTGCATATGTAATTCTACACTGCTGAAGAATCTATTGCAAAGAGAATGACCAAGGAGTTAAGAAAGCTACCTCCAGCCATGCTACTCAATATGCAACCCTGTCAGCGGCATCCAAGGACACCTGTAAGGTGTGTGTGTGTTGGCAGGGGCGGGGGCAGTAAGGGAACATAGAGAGGAGGTACCAGTTTTGTTTGAAAAAGTACCCCCCTCATTTGTGATATTCTGATACAGAATACTGCCATAGTCAATAAGAGCTACTGAATGCTGAAGCAGAGAAGTGACCAAGTCAGAGACTCGTTTTCAAGAGGGTACTCAACCCTCAACTGCAGAACAGGGAATGAGCTGAAGGTAAAAGAAATTAGAGAGGGAGAGCCACTAGGTTGCTGTACAGTTCAGCAAAGAGTGGATAAGCACCTCTTCTAGAACAATGACAGAAAGAGATGGAGTTGCACAATCTTTAAAAGGCTAAAGCAGCATGAATATAAAAATGATTGGGTGGGAGGCATGAGGAAGAGGGCACAAGTATGGATATCTCTTTAATTTCAAGTCCCCAAATATAACATAAGCCTTCAAATCCCAGATTTGATTGCCAAATCCCTGTTTGGAAAACAGAAAAAAACTTGGGCCTCCATGACTATCATTATGATGCTTACTGAGGCAATAAGACTGTTGTTATCAACCAGCCTTTGTAATGTCTGTGTTTTAGGAAACAGGGTCATGGGCTACAGTGACTCCGTTTTACTAAACGAGAATCCAACCTAAGAGGTAAACCTCCATGAAAAGAAAGAAGCAACTGTCAAATAACTTAAAAGATTGTGGCCAGGCGCGGTGGCTCACGTCTATAATCTCAGCACTTTAGGAGGCCGAAATGGGTGGAACACCTGAGGTCAGGAATTCGAGACCAGCCTGACCAATATGGTGAGACCCTGTCTCTACTGAAAATACAAAAATTAGCCAGGTGTGGTGGCGCACACCTGTAATCCCAGCTACTCGGGGGACTGAGATAGAAGAACTGCTTGAACCCGGAAGGCAGACATTGCAGTGAGCCAAGATCGAGCCACTGCACTCCAGCCGGGGTGACAGAATGAGGCTCTAACCACTCCGCACCCCTCCACAAAAAAAAAAAAAAGACTGTGATTGAGGAAGATTTTCCATTTTACAATTGAATTTCTTTCTGATTTCGTACAATCTCTACTCCACCTCACCCTCACTGTAGCCATCACTGCCACCCATGAAGCCATTATGTGAAGATTTATGTTTTAGAGAAGCATTGGAAGATACAGAAATAGGCAAGGTACTGACTGCACTAATTCCCAGAGGTGAAATTAAAATGCCTCATAAGAAAGGATTAATTGTTTAGTGACTTTTAAAAAACGGTTTTTCCAAAGGAAGAAATAAAAGAAAGGGGAATTAGAATACAGAAAGAAGGGGAAAAATAAAATTTGAAGTGTACATGAACTTTCCATGTATGCCTAACTGAACTGGACTGAGGCAAGTGGTGTAAAAGGGGGCACTTCCTCTGCCCAGGCCACTCCCATGTGCGGCCTCTACCAGTAGAAAGTACAAAGCGGAATATTCTCCCGATTTCCACACAGATGCATCTTAAAATTAGATGTGGCGGTTGCAAAGCAGTTTCTTTAAAGTTTCTTTTTTGTTTTTGAGACGGAGTCTCGCTCTGTCACCCAAGCTGGAATGCAGTGATGCGACCTCAGCTCACTGCAATCTCCACCTCCCAGGTTCAAGTGATTTTCCTGCCTCAGCCTCCTGGATAGCTGGGATTACAGGCATGTGCCACCACGCCGGGCTAATTTTTTTTTTTTTGTATTTTTAGTAGAGACAGGGTTTCACCATGTTGGCCAGGCTCGTTTCGAACCCCAGACCTCAGGTGATCCGCCCATTTCAGCCTCCCAAAGTGCTGGGATTACAGACATGAGCCACCGCGCCTGGCCTAAAGTTTCTTTAAAGACACAGTCTTTTAAAGGGCAATGATTCCCAGTGGAGTGCAATTTGAAATAGATTCTTAAGTGCAGTAGAGGAGGAACAAAGCTCTCTAGCATCTTTCTTCAGCCAAAGTTTATCAGAATAACAAATATTTGCCATTACAACTCTAAGTCAAAAGAATTGAAGCTCTGACATAGAATGCACCACATTTTTCTATGCAGCACTGGCTGTCTTCCCAGCCAATATGAATTCTAAGCCAAATATTCATTACCTGCACAAACGTGAGTGCAGCTTTCTGTAGGAGACACTCGGCATAACAGATTTCAGCATGCATTTCCTCTACGAAAAACAAACAAAATTATATTAAGTAAAATCCCACATCCAAAGTGATTGCTCTGTGATGCTCAGGAAAGACTGGCAGATAAATTAACCCAAGAGAGACCCCAAAACTTAGATGGCCCTTGTGATTCCACAAAAGCGGAATGATAACCCCAGTTCTCACTTTGTCAGGAAGATTTTCCTGGAATGTGTGAAGTGTTCAGGGAGGCCATCCCCATTCAAACATAACTGCAAAGAGTCAGTCACTTCCTATCAGAGACCCAAACTCAGCTCACAAGGGGAAATTAACATTTAAAAGTACTTTTTAAAAAAAGGAAACCACTTATTTGTTAACTTAATTAGTAACATAAAACTTTGGCTGTGCGCAGCGGTTCATGCCTGTAATCCCAGCACTTTGGGAGGCCAAGGTAGGTGGATCACCTGAGGTCAGGAGACAGAGACTAGCCTGACCAACAGGGAGAAACCCCGTCTCCACCAAAAATACAAAAATTAGCCAGGTGTGGTGGTGCATGCCTGTAATCCCAGCTATTTGGGAGGCTGAGGCAGAAGAATCGCTTGAACCTGCAAGGTGGAGGTTGTGGTGAGCTGAGATTGCGCCATTGCACTTCAGCCTGGGCAACAAGAGCAAAATTCCGTCTCAAAAAAAAAAACAAACAACTTTAACATAGTTTTAAAAGTTGAAAAAAACTAAATTAAATGTATGAATGCTAGCTTCTAAAATATAAAGGTATGGTAACCATGACACTAACCAGACACATTAACTACCTGAAAAGAAAGCAGCAATTCTCTAGAGCTCAGTGAAAAAGAAACGTCCTGCATGGCCATGTTAAGACTCCTCATATGTGAAGATCTGATATAAAAAGAGACAGCACTATCCCAGTTTTAGGCTAATTTGATCACGTAGATGTCTAGCACAAGAATAAGGTACTCTCAAAAAGGGGTTAGGTGGGGCTCTGTGCATCCCAGGGGCCTGTGGAGTACCCCAAAACACATACCCTAGCTTCCCAACAACCCATTACACTTGCAGAGAATGGAGAGACAAATCTTTACTTTTTTCCATATACAAGTCAGCAGATTCTTGCTCTATCCATGGGATGCAAATTGGCATGATATTTAAGTAAATGAGCCTGGGGTATTTAATAGCCTGGGCTGCTAAAAACGCTCTGCCATGTACTGGTTATAGGACCTCGTTCCCTCTCTACTGGTTTCCTCATTTATAAAGGCCACTAACACCACCTCTGGTTCACAGCTGAAGGATCAAATGAGGTACTGCACCCAGAGCTCATGATACAGAGTTAGCACTGGATCAATGCTAGCTACGTGCACTGAGATTACCGCCCTTGATCCATGTCACTGCTTTTTGATAAAACTCAGAAAGCAGAAAGCATTTTTATGTGGAATGTGACTGAAAATAGAGTATTCCTGTATTATTGGGATTACTGCTAATAGACTTAGATGACAACAAGTACTTTCTTGCACTTATAGACCCTACCCCCACCCTATACACACATACAACCCCCTGGTTCTCACAAATTGGTTCAAGTTCCTGCCATGCTCATATTCCAAATGTTTAATTTACAAAGAAGCCCCGCTGCAGCTAAGGTATGCAACAGCATACAGAGAGATGGGGCCAAAGTCACGACAGACCAAACTTGAGGAGCTACAGCCTGCATATCCACAGCCAGGGTCTCAGTCCTTCAGAACACCTCTCCTCAAAGTGTGCCTGGTGATTTTCTAGCTGTGTTCAGTGGGATACCAACTGGTAACTTATTTTGACACAGTCACCTGAATATCCTCTTCCTAGGTAATTCTGTGACAGAGTGAGATTCAGGAATTATTAGCTATGAAAGTCTGCTCAGGAATACAGATTGCTGGCTTGGGGTACATGCAGAGAGGATGAAGTCTGTGGTGGTGATGGTGGCGGTGGGTGGGGGGCAGAGGGGAGTGGGCCGGTAACAGGAGCAAGGAAAGCCCAGAGCACCTTCAGGAAAAGCCAGTCAAGGGAGGAGACAGCAATGAGGCTGGAAGAGTTAAGTCAAGGCTCAATTATAAATGGCCTTGAATGTTAGAGTCTATAGTTGATTGAGGAGGCAACAGTGAGACAGTCCTTTCTGAGATCTGGGCAGACAGGTGGGCAGATCAGGGTTAAGTGAAAGATGAACAAATTTAAGAGCAGCACAGGGATGTGACAAGGCAAACAGAAAAAGCAAGAAGAGTTTGAACTTTGCATTCCACAAATAAGTATCTGTCATATTAAATCCCTTTCACATCCTAGGCACTCACTGCATATAAATATCTGTAAAGGCCAGTTGAAACCCATTTGGGGCAATCCGCCAGCCACAAGAGAAAAAAACTACTATGTTCCACGTTAAACCCATGAAAAGTTTAATGAAATATACTCACTCCTGTAGACAACCAGACACTCAAGGATGTAAATGAAAATTACCAAGAGGAAAAACAAATCACACACTAAAGCTACAATGTTTTGACATGCTCCCTTGAACACAAAGTCTGTTTGGGTTGCAGTTGACAGCCAAACTCACTAAGAATAAAATACAGCTTAATTTATAAAAGTTTTACTCTTTCACTGTGTTTGACTTACACTGCATAGTTCTTTAGTTCTCAGAATTAGCCATTAGGTACTTATGAGTGGGTAACTACCAGAATATCTCTTAATTGTAAATTCCTTAGTCCACAGGAGTAAATATCTTCATGATGCACTGAAGTAATGTTAGCTAAGCATTGCCTTTAGATATGAAAGTCTAAATAAACCTGTATTTCATAATAGGCTATACTCACAAGTGTATTGGTTTATTTTATTTTAGTTTATATTACTTTACTTTATTTTTATTTATGTAGAAACAGGGACTTGCTCTGTCACCCAGAGGAGAGTACAGTGGCATGATCTGCGCTTACTGCAACCTCTGTGATATGGTTAGGCTTTGCGTCCTCACCCAAATCTCATCTTGAATTGTAATCCCCATAATCCCTACATATCAAGGGTGGGACCTGGTGGGAGATGTCTGGATCATGGGGCTGGTTTCTTCCATGCTGTTCTCATGACAGTGAGTGAGTTCTCACAAGATCGGGTGGTGGTGTAAGTGTTTGACAGGAGTTCCTCCTACATGCCCTTCTCCTTCCTGCTGCCTTGTGAAGAAGGTGCCTTGCTTCCTCTTCACCTTCTGCCATGATTTTAAATTTCCTGAGGTCTCCCCAGCCATGCAGAACTATGAGTCAATTAAACCTCTTTCCTTTATAAATTACCCGGTCCTGGGCAGTTCTTTATAATAGTATGAAAATGGACTAATACACTCCGCCTCCTGGGCTCAAAGGATCCTCCCACCTTAGTCTCCTGAGTAGCTGAGATTACAGGCACAAGCCACCATGCCTAGACTATTTTTTATAATTAGTAAAAAGTAATTTTCTACTTTATTGCAGATTTCCTAAAGTGCCATTGTTCAAAGACATTATAAAAACATAACAACACAATATCATCTATTTTCAAGATAACTAACACAGAAATAATTCAATATTTCCTTTATCCATATATGACACATTTCGTGCCCTTCTCTACTTGCCTAAAGGAAAAAGTGTGGGTTACGGTGGAAAGAGTTGTGGCTTAGGGAAAGGCAAATGATCAGTTAACCCTACTCTGCTAGGTGGGGAATCCTGGCCATTTGTTTATAACTCTGATCAGTTCCAAGTCTATAACGAGGAGGTTAGATAGGTTAATGTTAAGAAAAGCAACAAGGACAGTATATAGCACATACAGAACGCTTTTTAAAAATAGAGGATCATCGGCTGGGTGCGGTGGCTCATGCCTGTAATCCCAGGACTTTGGGAGGCCCGAGGCAGGCGGATCACGAGGTCAGGAGATTGAGACCATCCTGGCTAACATGGTGAAACCCTGTCTCTACTAAAAATACAAAAAATTAGCCGGGCATGGGGGCAGGCACGTGTAATCCCAGCTACTCGGGAGGCTGAGGCAGGAGAATGGCATGAACCCGGGAGGCTGAGCTTGCTTGCAGTGAGCTGAGATTGTGCCACTGCACTCCAGCCTGGGCGACAGAGCAAGATTCTGTCTCAAAAAAAAAAAAAAAGGAGCATCTTATTTTTCAAATTATTATTATTATTTTTGAGACAGATTATCACTCTGTCGTTCAGGCTGGAGTACAGTGGCGCAATCTCAGCTCACTGCAACCTCTGCCTCCTCGGTTCAAGCAACTCTCCTGCCTCACTCAGCCTCCTGAGTAGCTGGCCACTAGAGGGAAGCCATAGAGAGGGTAACAGAAAGGAGAATACAACAAAAGAGTTCAATTTCTTTTGGGCCTATGTGATTTCTTATTAACCCACTTTAGTGAACTTTAGATCTAATGGAACTAATTTACATAAGTAGCCCAAAGATGGAAGATATGTAGACACATTCTATCCGAAGCCAAGGGGATAAATAAATTCTTATAGTTAGAGGTCAGTTTCTGGAGAAAAAGATGTAGGTTTCAGCTGCCTAGTGTGACCAATGAAATGCCATTCTGTTTGACCATGGTTTTGGGGTCAACATCATGCCCCTTTGAAATAAGTCCCAAAGATGTGAAATGTCTCAACTCCTCTCCTATAATCAATACTCTAGCTTCACATCGTGCAAATGTTCCCAAGTTCTCCGAAGTCCAAAACAAGTTGATAATACTCATCTAACAAAATAAACAAAACTTCCTAATAAAACACCCTCAAAAATATGTCTGACATATACTTGACCATTAGAAACTACTCTGACAGCAGTATCCAGAACTGCTCTTGCTCTAATCAACCAAAGCTACTTCTAGTAGCTTTGTATTTTGTGTTTGCTAGTATGGTATATTCTAGTATTTTGTGTCGCCTCTTCAGAGAACACATTTGACAATGACAATACAGGCACAGATTCTCCTGGGATGGCAAAAGCTTTATTCTACAATGATCACATTTGAAGGACATTTTTTTTTTCCTTCTACAGGAATATCTAGATGCTCCTTTCTTGTAAACTATTCTGGACTAGAGTGTAACACGGTAAAGACAGAACTGATCATGAACCTTCTGCCCTAGTCCCAGCGGCACATCAAGCAATTGACAGCAACAGCGATCATTTCCTCCCACCCATCTGATCAGGGTGCCGCAGCCAGCCATTCCTGGATTCTTGAATATTCCTAAATGTCCACAAACCACGCATCTTCCATACTGTGAAACATCATTTTTTAAAAGATACCAAAATTACTTCCACCTTGAAAAAAATTTTTAATAGCTTGTGGAAAACTGAAATTCTCATAGATGAATGGTAAGAATATAAACTGACCTATATCTTTGGAGAAAAAAACTGGGAATACCTATAAATATTGTAACTTTTCAAACTGCCAGTCTTGGCTATTCCACTTTTAGAAATCTATCTTATGAAATAACTTTTCAAGATGCATTAATCCATATGTATAAGGATTCTAGGACACCATTATTTGTAACGGTGAAAAAATAAAAACAATAGAGAAAATCCAATTTTGGTGTACAGTACACCAATCCTGTGGAATATCACACAGCTGTTAAACACTCACATGTAATGACCTGGGAAAGTGTCAATGTCAAATTTACACCTATTATGGGATTCTATGCTTGCAAAAAAAAAAAAATGAACAATCCATGAGTGACAACAAAAACCCTATGTGTACCTTATTTATGTATTTGAGTATGTATGTAGAAAAGGCTTTACAATGAACTATTAACAGTGGTTACTTTTGGAAGGTCAGTATGATAGGGAAGAAAAAAAGACATTCTATTGACTTTATACACTTCAGTACGGAATTTTATGAGATGATCATTTTTTAACTTGTAAAATCAAGGAAAAAAGTGATCTTTTAAATGACTTTTACCTTCACTCAGTTGCTCCAGGGATCCTCTAGAAAGAAGACTTGAGAAAGATTCTACAACTGTGTATTTTTTCCTGTATCTACATCGAGTAAATAAAAAGGGAGATAGAAAACAGAAAAAAAAAATCAGGCTAAGCTCATTTTCATTTGACATTCATTTCAGTCACTATCACACTATCACACAAAGAGTCAAAAAGCTGAAACTCTAAACCCTGAAGTCTGCAGGACACAGATCATCCTTTTCCAACACTCTACACTCAGCACTGGCTAGCCACTTGCGGGAACTCAGTTTGCGTTACTGAACACCACGTGGGGAAACCCACACACGCCAGTGAAAACTAACCTCCAAAGTACCTTCCCTTATCCTGATAACTAAAATCAGGATTTGTGTAAAATTCTCCACAGGTGAAAAATGAAGTTAAAGTGCAATATTTGGAAGCTCTCTTCATTTGAGGAGCTTACAACACCATTATATGAGGATGCAATTTCACCCATGTTAACCTTCTGATCATGAACCTTCTGCCCTAGTCCCAGCAGCACATCAAGCAATTGACAGCAACAGCGGTCATTTCCTCCCATTCATCTGATCAGGGTGCCGCAGCCAGCCATTCCTGGATTCTTGAATATTCCTAAATGTCCACAAACCAAGCATCTTCCATACTGTGAAACATTTATCATTTTTTAAAAGATATCAAAATTACTTTTGCCTTGAAAAAAAATTTTGATAGGGTCTTCCTATACACACAGGGTAAAGCTTAAAATAAAACTAAAACTCTATCTCATTTTCACCAAACAAAAGTGTTCAAAAAGAGGTCCTTCTTAAACAAATAAAACATTCCCTCATGAATTTGCATCTCCCACTTAAAACAAAAACGTTCCTTGCGTGGCTTGGTTTGGTGTGCAGTACCTAATGTCATCTACCTTGAGAGATGCTTGCTGCTAATCCCACAGAAATCCCCCCCATATCTCTGTAGCTCAGACCTCAGGTTATCAAAAAGAAAAGTGGAATATATAGATGCCAAATGGGAATCCTTCAGCTTCGAGGCTGAATTTCTTTTCTGTAACTGTGGCCAATTTCAAACACAGAGCTCTTGGTCAGGCAAATGACATTACACAGGCATAAAAGTTTGCAGTCACATCTCAAGTATTGAATGACTCATCATACTTTTGGCAGGTTTGTAAAGCGTCCTTCATGGCAGAAATGCCATTTTGGATGTCCTGTTGCTCGAAGGTCAGGACAGCCTGCAACACCACAATGGTACTGTAGCCCAGAGCATGGTACATACTCTCCTTAGCCCTGGGGAGAAAACAGGGAATTCAGACATTTTAATTCAATGGAAATATTGATCATAAGAAATCCTAGTAAATGCATGTCCTGACTTGCACAGTAACCTTTATTCCTTCATCATAATCACCAAAATTATATGGGTGGTGAAAAGTAACCTCTTAAGAACTCAAGTACCAAGGACTTTCCAATGTAAACCCACACAGGCAGAACAAAATGTTCCAGGTTGAAGGGGACAATATGCATTTCCCTATTTCAACACAAGAGGGCAGCCTGTGGGCAGATTCCAAGCAAACCAACTGTTTTCAGTTGAAAAAGGGGCAGCATACCTTTGGCTCTGAAGTAAGTGCTAAATAAAGGCCGCTGGAAAGTATTTTTTGACAGAGAGATTCTGATATGTTTTTTCAAAAATAAAGGCTCATTTAAAGTAATTCCTCTCCTCTCCAGCCAAAGGCCAAGAGCAAACAAGATTTTGGAATAAGTTGGGCTGGTCACAAGAGCCATGACCAAAGTAGATGTCAGACCTTGTATCTGGTTCTAATCCCATTATCTGAAATTCCTGATTAAAGTTCTTGATATTTCAAATCATCAAGTTCCCATTATCTGAAATTCCTGATTAAAGTTCTTGATATTTCAAATCAAGTTACAGTGAGAACTGCTTCAGGATTCTTAAAGATGTTAATGAGTCCTAACGGATGGCAGACATCCAGATTCTCGGGCTGTGAGAACATCATTTATTTTCTCAAAACTTCTTAAGCTGTATTAATTATTTATAAGGCTTAAAATGCTAATGCATGGTTTTGTTTTTAATTTAAATATTAATGCATAACAGCCTGCTACCATGCAAAACAAATGCAAGCCACATTATCTTTTGCCCCCACGGAAATAGTCTAAACATCCTTAGGTAATTTGCAGCTTGTCCTGAACATTGAGGGCACTCACTATCTGTTCAAAAGAACCACAAGGAATCAGAGCAGCCCAAAGTTAATCATTAATTGTGGTTTCAAACCTCACATTTTTAACTGAAAGCTCTTTCAAGAAGAAAAAAAAAATTATTTCAAGTAAGGGAAAAGTCTTTTTTTTATTTATTTATTTATTTTTGAGACAGAGTTTTGTTCTTGTTGCCCAGGCTGGAGTGCAATGGCACGATCTCAGCTCACCACAACCTCTGCCTCCCAGGTTCAAGTGATTCTCCTGCCTCAGCCTCTCAAGTAGCTGGGATTACAGGCATGTGCCACCATGCCCAGCTAATTTTTTGTATTTTTAGTAGAGCCAGGGTTTCTCCCTGTTGGTCAGGCTGGTCTCTAACTCCCGACCTCAGGTGATCCGCCTGCCTCGGCCTCCCAAAGTGCTGGGATTACAGGCGTGAGCCATTTAAACAGTGAAACATGTACAAAACTCGGAGATGAACCTGACTGAATACAACACTAAATCGTTTATTTTCATTCCATGTTATGATCAGCTGTGTGTCAGTGGCAGAGAAAGACTTGTCTGAATAAAAATCAAAGGAGATAATGGGTACAAAAATACAGTTAAATGGAAGAAATAACTTCTAATATTTAATAATAAATTATAATTAACAATAATGTATTGCTATTTCAAAATAGCTATAAGAGAATAATTATAAATGTTCCTGACACTAAGAAAAGATAAATGTTTGAGATGATGGATAACCCAATTACCCTGATTGATCACTGAACATTGTATACAGGTAAGGAATTATCACATGTACTCCAAAAATAGGTACAACTATGGCTCATCAATAAAAACATTTAAAAACCCAAAGAAGACAGGCAAGCAGGCTGAGAAAAGAGACAGAAGGAGAGACCAAGAGAGAGGGAAAGACAAGCAAACAAAAGGAGGTAGAGACAGAAGACAGAGAAGTCTGAGGGACTGAGAAGGAGAGAGGGAAAAAGCAGGGGACAGGCAAGGTGGAGATTGTGAGGCAAATATTGAAGACAACACTGGAAGATTTCCTTAAGACTATTCTTCACAGGGCTTCACCATCGATTTCATCATTTGTTCTTAACCTGTGGAACGACAGCTGACCCACCTTGACTACAGCTATTCTAAATCTTTACAGAATTACCATAGCAGCTCCTCAGCAGGTCAATTAATCTCTAAGATTCAGATGACCAGAATCCAGTCGCCCTAGTAACCACTCAAAGTAAGGAATGAGATTGCCCACTTTTGTGTCCAAGTAAACTTCCAGGAAATTATTATACGAGTCTAAGCTTCATCTAAGCAAGTGTTTGAGGGCACAATGTAAGACTATTCTTGTCAAGATAAAGACCGAGTAAACAGGCAAGCACAGGTTTTACTGCCACATCTGAAAACTTAACAGGTACTATTAATTGAAATTAAATTGCTTAACTTGTTTGTCGAACAAATAGAGAACCCCAGTAACTTTTTTTTTTTTTTTTTTTTTTGAGACGGCGTCTCGCTCTGTCGCCCAGGCTGGAGTGCAATGGCCGGATCTCAGCTCACTGCAAGCTCCGCCTCCTGGGTTTACGCCATTCTCCTGCCTCAGCCTCCCCAGTAGCTGGGACTACAGGCGCCCGCCACCTCGCCCGGCTAGTTTTTTGTATTCTTTAGTAGAGACGGGGTTTCACCGTGTTAGTCAGGATGGTCTTGATCTCCTGACCTTGTGATCCGCCCGTCTCGGCCTCCCAAAGTGCTAGGATTACAGGCTTGAGCCACCGCGCCCGGCCTAACATTCTTATTTTCTTAAATTTCTTTTTAGCATTGAGATCAGCATATTCTGGTTCTTCCCCTCCCCATTTCAAAGGAAATTTTTTCAATATTTAAAAGGAACAAACATAAAAATATTTCACTGAAGAAAGCAAAATTGAAGCCTTATAAAACTACTTAAAAGATGACAATATCTGAACAAGAGAGATTAAAATATGCAAAACAATCAGAAATTTTCTACTAATTATATTTGAAAACTCAGATTTCTAAACTGAATTTTAAAAGTGACCAAAGTAAGGAGGTCTGAACTAAATTAGCTTATCAATATTCAGATGGGAACAGATAATTTACAAGCATGACATCAAAGAATCATCAGAAACATCTGAAAGATATTTTATCTAAAAGACACAAAGTAAATTACCAGGGGCGAAGCAATTCTAAGGCGTCTGTAAATTTATTGCTTAGAAATAAGTTCAACGCCACAGCACATTCTTCGAGGCCACTCTTGAGATCCACCTTGGTTGACGATGAACTAAAGATCAAGAAAAAAAAACAGAGAATTTCTGTAGTTTTACCATCAACAAGTTGTCCACAGGGAGTGTGTGTATGTGGATTCTGGAGACGGGACAGGCTGGAATTCTAACTTTGCTGCTTACTGTCTATAAGATCCCTGAGTCTCAATTTTCTTATCTGTAAAACGGGAAGACCAACACCTACTTTGAGGGGCTGCTGTGAAGATGAGGTAAACTGACAAATGCTGCTCATAGCAGGCGCTAAATAGATGATAGTTCCCTTCCCCACTGCTTCAAAGACCGTAAGTGTAGGAATTCCACACTTTTGTACATGGAGGAGGGGGAGACTATTTTATTCTAGTCTGGTTATACATGGGGAAAAAAACGTGCTTCACTGGAAAACCACGCACTGCCGAGACTCTAGAGGAGATCTCTACAGGTAATTAGATTCTGATTCCCAGGGAGCTTACAACTCTGTAAATTGTAGATAACTAATAGCAGTGCAAAATAACTGTTGTCTATAGGCATGTTAATTTTGCCTGGCCAGTAGAGGTTCAACTAACTTCCCTCCCCAGCTGTGGAATAAGTTAGTTTTCCTGGATTTGCACATTAATTTCAACAATACGTCACAGAAATTTGTTCTGTTTTGATTTCTCCTTTGAATCTGTTATAACATCTGCCAAATGTCCTCATCTATAATTAATAATTAATCAGTGATTAAATAAAATCCTTAACATGTTCATTTTTGTATCTATGAGTCATGATTTTATCCTTTTTTCAAAATTATATTAATCACTTATGATTGACAGAAATTTTGTTCTTTAAAGCCATCTCTAAAATATTTTGTGTAACAACTTGTAAAAGGGCAATATTTCAGTAAGTAAATGAGCAGTAGGATGATCTGGTAAACAAAAATGCTGATAAGAAATAAACCAGCAGGCATGTTTGCCTCATGCCCAGCACTTTAGGAGACGGAGGCAGGAGGAATACTTGAGGCCTGGAGTTCAAGACCAGCCTGGGCCACAGAGTGAGCACTCGTCTCTATAAAAAAGTTTTTGCAAAAGCCAGGCTTGTGGTATGTGCCTGTAATCCCAGCTACAGGTATTGTGGTGGGAGGGTCGCTTGAGCTCAGGAGTTTGTGGTGTAGTGAGCCATGATCATGCCACTGTACTTTAGTCTGAGCGATAGAGACCTTGTCTCAAGAAAATAAAATGGGGCCGGGCATGGTGACTGATTACAGCACTTTGGGGGGCCGAGGCAGGTGAATCACTTGAGGTCAGGAGTTTGAGACCAGCCTGACCAGCATGGTGAAACCCCATCTCTACTAAAAACACAAAAATTAGCCAGGTGTGGTGGCGGGTGCCTGTAATCCCAGCTACTCAGGAGGCTGAGGCAGGAGAATCACGTGAACCCAGGAGTCAGAGGAGCAGTGAGCCGAGATTGCACCATTGCACTCCAGCCTGGGCAACGGGAGCAAAACTCCATCTCAAAAAAATAAATAAATAAAATGGGCCAGGTGCGGTGGCTCACACCTCTAATCCCAGCACTTTGGGAGGCCAAAGCAGGTGGATCATTTGAGGTCAGGAGTTTGAGACCAGCCTGGCCAACATGGTGAAACCCCATCTCAACTAAAAATACAAAAATTAGCTGGGCTGGGTGTGGTGTTGCACTCCTATAATCCCAGCTACTCAGGAGGCTGAGGCAGGAGAACTGCTTGAACCTGGAAGGTAGAGGTTGCAGTGAGCCAAGACCATGCCGCTGCACTCCAGCTAGGCAACAGAGCAAGATGCTGTCTCAAAAACTAACTAAATAAATAAATGAAATGAAAAATAAATAAATAAATAAACTTGATAAGTATTTGAAGTTGAGTTTCCATCCCACCAACCTCTTGAACTTCATTCTTTAAGACATGAAAGCAAAGTGCCCCTTCAGTGTATTCTCTAGCAGGAGTAGGTTCTGAGGGCAATGCCAGAACACCTTCCCCTCGCAGGTCTTCTCATGGCTCCTTCTTGTTATTCAGATCTCAGCTAATGCAGAGCAGCCTGGCTGACCCCATCCCATCCTGTCTCACTGTTTTTCCTTCCACCATTATTACCATCCAGAAGTATTTTGTGCATGTAGCATTTGTAGACATGCTTGTCTGTCTTCCCTCTCTAGAACATAAATGCAAGGAGGTTGTTTTAGCCATTCCTGTGCACCAGTGCCTTCGACAATACCTAGAACACATTACATGCTCAAAAAATATTGCTGAGTGGTGAATGGGTGGATACAACTGTTCTGAGCAGAAACAGAGACTTCTTCATGCCTAGCGTTTGAGACACCTCCTCTAGGATGGAGTAGAACCAAGGCAAGCTCTTAACGGAGGGCTAAGAATTGCTTTGCCCTTAAGTTTCCAGTGAACGAAGAGATCAAATAAGAATGCTAGGAGTTCACAAACCTCTCACAGCAAGATTTTTCACAAGAAAGTTGCCTGATACCTCCTATACCAGTCCATAACCAAATTTTGTCAGTGTTACCTCCTGAACGTCTCTTGAATTTATCCTGTCTCATCGCTACCGTCCAGCACAGGTTAGTCATCATGTGTTGCCTGGGGTCTATAGACCCATTTCTTTCCCCATTGCTTACCTCTGCTCCCCCTCATCAAATCTTTACCTAGAGTCCTTTGAACTAATATTTATGCTAAATATGTACCAGGTACTCTTCTAGGTGCTGGCAATACAGCAATGAACAAGATACACAGGATCCCAGGCTCTCGAAGAGCTTTCATTCTACTGGAGAAGGGAGGGCAGATTTGCACAAGCACACCAAGAACTGATCAGGGTCATCCTTGATTGGGATAAGTGGTTTGGAACAGAACCTAGGTGTTGCGGGAGGCAAGGGTGGGGCGAAGGCCCAACATTAATGAGGATGGTCAGGAAAAGCTCTCCAAAAAGGTGACATCCAATCGCTGTATAATGGAGCCAGCCATGGGAATATCTAGGTTGAGGGCAGAGGGGGCATTCTAAACTGGGAAAGTGATGAGCAAGGCAGAGAAGGAGAGAAAATGAGGACAGAAAACAGGCAAAAGCCAGAAACCATAGTGGCAGAGAGGATGAATTTTATTCTTTGAACAAAAGGAAATACATCGGCTCAGAAATCCTCACTCTTTTCTCAGCATCCCCTCCCTTCAAATATTAGCTGTTCCCATTTTACCTCCCGCCAATTCTCTCTAAGGTTACAGCTCATCCTTCATCACCAGGAAACAGACTGTGAACAGATACTAGTCCTCTTGCCAAACATCCACCTCTGCATCTCAGCTGGCCACACTGTCACCTGGGAGGATACACTATACACACCCCCACTTAGATACACAAAGTGGGAGCTCAGCACCTCTGAACACAGTATACTCAGCTCTTTCGAGTGGTTTACGATGATGCTCACCTGGAATTAACACTCCTCTGCAGAACACTAGGGTTACCATGTGTTCTGTAAGGAATGACCAGGACAGCAACTTTCACCATGGTCAAGACTTCTGTCAAGTATCTCTCGGACACACATGTTCCTCTTCATTTCCACTGCCATCACATTAACTGAGACTCTTATCACTTCAGATGTGAATTCTGAAATACTCTCCAAGAATGCCTTCCTATGACTGCTTTGACTCCATGGTTCTCAAACTCCAGCACACATCAGACACATTGGGATACCACTCTCAGGCTATTCTCCCCTTCCTAAAACAGATGCTCATCATTCTGCCTCCTTAGATTAAGAACCTAAAGTAGCTACCCACACCTATCACGTGCACTAGAAATCGGCTCACCATACCTGTCCAACCAGACAGGAATGATGAGCAAGGCTATTTAAAAACAGTCCAGCTCACGCCTGTAATCCCAGCACTTTGGGAGGCTAAGGTGGGTGGATCACGAGGTCAGGAGCTCCAGACTAGCCTGGCCAACATGGTGAAACCCTGACTCTACTCAAAATACAAAAATTAGCTGGGCATGGTGGCCCACACCTGTATTCCCAACCACTGCAGAGGCTGCAGTGAGCTGAGATCGTGCCACTGCACTCCAGTCTGGTCACAGAGTGAGACTCTGTCTCAAAAAAAAAAAAAGCACTCCGGTATTCTGCAAGAGGCTCATCAGCATAGCAACCCCTCAAGTATAGCACGATGTAATTAATGAAAAGATTCCTGGACTGGAAAGTAGAAGTCAGCCAAGCCATTCTCCAGCCTTGTGACCCTCACAGTGTCCCTTAACTTCCCTGAGTCCCTAGTCTTATTTTTGAAGTGCTCTCATTTCACAACATCTGCAGGAAAAGCAAAGGCAATGGTTACTATGAGTGTGTTTTGTGAACTTTCAAGCCCTGTGTAAGTTAATAACCATGTCTAATTCTCCAAAATCTATGGTGCTCAGTCCACATATTCATATTCCTGCCCTGCTGGAGACACGCCCGAGTGCCTTTCATAATATACATCTTCAGTGAGGTGACGACTCCTCATGTTTCTAACTTAAAAGATATGTTAATTTAAGGCAGGATGAGTTTTTTAGTCTATTTTAAAATATATATATATATATATAAAATGAATACATAACTTATAAAAATGTGGAACTATATCATTATCACTTACATTCCAATTCTTACTTTACGAATTACTTTATAAGCTTGGTTACAAAAAAACTTCATAGTAAATGAGCATCTGGGCCCTGGAATTGGATCCTTTTATTCATTTCCTGACTCCCTTTTGCCTCAAGAGAAGTCAAAGATTTCCCACAATATATTGGTTCCACTGAAACTGTGATCCTCGAGAACTAGGCTGCAGCCTCCCAAGGCCATTTTCTATTACTTATCTGGAGGTTTTGTCTCTTTCCTCTAGAAATCATAATTTTTACTCATTTATGTTGGACAGGGAAATAACTGGTGACTTTTTTCTCCTCCTTCCAAATTATCTGAACTCTGCTCATATTACTTTTATAATGAAAAACTGATTTATAAAAATTTTGAAAAATAAAAGTAGTATTTTAAATAACGGCAAAGGAAAAGTCTTTTCTCCACCACTTCCCAGTTCTGTAACCTTGAACTCACTTTACCTCTGTAAGTCTTAGCTTCCTTATTTGTAAGATGGGGATCGTTAAGTCTGCAGTTACTACTATACAAAGTAGTTGCAAAGATGGAGGAAGCTCTGGAATTAAAAGTAGAAGCATTTATATATATTGAGGCATTACTACAGTTCTCCACAAGTGTCAACCTGCACCATCTCCCCTGCTAAGAACCACATACGCACACATACATGGTGACCTGGCAAAGTTTCTCTGCACTTTGCTCATAATCTGATGACCTTCTACTATTAACATATCTGATTCATGAGATCTATTGATTAAAAGGCAAAGAAGGGATTTTATTATTTGTATTACAATCAATAAAAGTCTACAAAACCAATATATAATCATCGTATCCCCTCACCCTTCTCCCCTGAAGCAGGTCACAAGACCCGCATCTAAGAGGTGTCCTCCCTGGACCCTGAGGAAAGGAACATCCTTATCTCCGATGCCTCGGACTTCCCGGAGCAGGGACTTCACTAGATGAATGCTACTGGACTTTCCTCTCCCTCCTCCCCTCTTCATTCCTCCTCTGGGAAAGAAATGAATTATCTGATTGGTGAGCTGGAAAGAAACACGGGGCATAAATGGCCCAGCCCCTTTCTTACACGGAAAGAGGATGCAGAAAAGTCTATTCTCTCGGCGATGCAGTGAGCTAGTAGGGCAGGCTCTACTGCCCCCCACTGCCCAATCATGACCCTCACAAGGGAGGCCTGTGATTTAGGGCTGAAATTCCATTCAGGGCTATGTCAAAAAGAAGCCCATTTTTCCATGCGTCTAAGCTGTAATACAACCTCCAACATAGTCTTTGTGAATAACGAAGCTATGAATTTGATCTCCATAGGCCTGATTCTTGCATCAATATTTCAACTTAGGCCAAAAAGGAACCTTTTTTCCAAAGAGAGAACTAAACACTTAGAATCTGTATGCACAGAATGATGGGCGGACAAGTTTACTCTTCAGAGACTTTTACTAATTTGTGTGGAAGTATCCAGGGTTCTTTTGCAAGCAAATCCAAATCCAAGTCCCCTGCACCTGTGGATTCCAGATCTCCCTGCCCTCAAGAGCTCCAGGGCAAGAAGTCTCAGGCATTACTACAATTCAGCTGTGTGGTGTTCAGAAGCTCAGAAGCAACTGTGAGTGGACAGCCAGACTACAGACACTCCTGTTACCATTTCTCATTAGTTATCCAAGGGAGAGGAGGGACCCCATAAGCTCATAGTCTACAGTGGGCTGTGTTAGATGGCAAGACTTCCAAGAAAGTCATTAACCTCTTCAAGTCTTTGTTTCCTCAGCTATGAAAAGGATGAGGATACGACAATATCCACCCAACAGGTATTATTAACATTGCTGTTATGAGCATCAGAAAAGATAAAAATGCAGATGTGAAAGGTAAAAATGCAACTACGTAATGCACTAAAAGGAATGATGTAAATATTATCATCTATGAAAGAATAAAAGTGACTGCTCTCTCCTCATGTGAATAGTGTGCTCATCCTTCAGACTCAAATGGGGAAGCAGAGGTTTTTTTTTCTTTATTTCCAAATAATTTCAGGCTTCCAAAAAGCTGGAAAAATAGGACAGAGTTTGTATACCCAGTTCCCCTAGATAACATCTTACGTAACACTTTGGAAGGGTGCTGGCAATTATTTTGTAGCATTGCCCTTTGGTCTGTCTGATGTTTCCTTATGATCAGATTCAGGCTACACATTTTGGGCAAGAGTCTACGGCCATATCACCCTGAACACACCCGATCTTGTCTGATTTCAGAAGCTAAGCAGGGTCGCGTCTGGTTAGTACTTGGACAAGAGACATTACGGGCAAGAAAACCACAGCAGTGATGCCGTGTTCTCAGTGCATGGTATCAGGGCTATGAGCTGCATGCACAGCTTGTTTCTGGTGATGACCACATAGCTAGGGTGGTCTCTAATGTGAGGTTACTACTGTTCCCTTGGGAGTCACTAAGCATCTTCGAGGAGGTTCTCAAGACTCTGCAGATACCCCATTTCACAACACACATTGCCCCCTAACTTCAGTGTCCACGGAGTGTTCTTGTCTGTACCCATTACCATTGTAGTTTGTCAAACAGCAATTTTCTGTTCCCGTCATTTCTTCCACATCAGTCAGAATGAATAGGGAAGAGCTCTCCCTCCCACCACTGACATGTTTACCCAATTATTTATATACTATAAACACATCGATATTAATTGATTCTGTGGACTATATAACTCATTACAGTCATTATTTATTTTCTTTCTCACATAGTCCCAGATTTGGCCATTGGAAGCTCCTTTATGTTGCTCCTGTGTTCTTTCGACAAGCCCTGTCCTTTTTTCCAGCAATTCTTTACTTTCTGGCACAAGATCTTCTAGGTTCATCTTGTACTTTCCCGGCCCTGGTGCTGGAATCAGCCAGGAGCCTTGGTTTCTTTTGTCAGAGAATGGCATCAGAACTGAGGCCTTGGGTGCCAAGGGTCTCTGCGTCTAGGCCCCAGAATAGCAGAGTTCTGACCCAGAGCCACCCCTGTGGTGCCACAGTGCTTCAAGTTATGTCTACTTTAGTAGATCTGTTAATTAACAGAAAGAGTTAGGTTTTGTTCGTTTTTTTAAAAAAGTACTTAGTCTATATAACCAAAACATGATATATAAATTCATTTAAATTATTATACCTTAATGCCCCTCCTTCCTATCCTGATTTTTTTTTGTTAATAAGCACAATTATAATAAGCTGCTTTTCAGTATTGCATTGTTATATATGGTAATACTTTTACATTGCCCAATATGTCTCTAACAAAAATAACTTATTTTGAAACGACTTCTCGGCAAACACTGGTGACTACTCTGGTTAAACAACTAAGCCAGATCATTAGGCGAAGGCTAAATGAATTAAGAAGAAGCAAGACAGGGTAACATAAGTACAGTGAGAAGGTGGGATGTATTCCCAAAAACGTGCCTCGGCTTTCCCCAGCTCAGTCAAGGGTTTTTGTTGTTGTAGTTGTTAAACTAAGAGGGATTGTTCTGAGAGGGAATGGTACAGATGTGGTAATGGCATGGAAAATACACCTGGCACTCTTCTAACACAAAAGCGGTAAAAGCTAGACTTAACTCTATGTGATAACAGCTGGGCAATCTCTCCTGCATTTTTTTTTTAATAGTGGTAAAATATATATAGCATAAAATTAATTATCTTAACCATTTTAAAGCACACAGCTCAGTGGTGTTAAGTATATTCATACTGTGTGAACCAAACAGGTGTGGTTCATCACTTCAATCTTTATAACTTTTTCATCTTGCAAAACTGAAACTCCATACTCATTAAACAACTCCCTCTACCCTGAATTCTTTACTAACCAATCCAAGGGAGAGTCACCCTCTTCTCTTACAAGCCCTTGGCCAACATTCTGCCATAACCTTCATGATTGAGCCATGTGGACACCTCATCCCACTAAACCAGTCTCTGGAACTCAGTCTCCTGAGCAGCCAGAACTCCCTATGTAATTCTGGGATATCCCAATGCCAACCTTGATTTGGTAACTAAAGCTACCAACACTCTGTACCCACACTGGGCTGACATATCTAGGCTTGGTAAGTAAAGTATAAAGAAGTCTATGAAAGGTTTTCTCTCCGTTCCTTTAATTCTGAGGCCCTAGACCCCTGTGTTCTGTTTTTATGACTTTCTCAAGTAAATCAAAAAGACACACTTTAACTTAGAGACTGTAAATTGAGCAACCTTGTGTTCAGCCTGTTTCCTATGGAAAAATACATATTTGATGAGCCAACAATATGTCTCCCACCTCCAACGAAGAGATGTGGTAAGAGGAGAAAGTAAAGTGATGACAAAGCTCTGGCCAGTGTGCCGAGTCTTTCCTCACTTTTCCAGAGTGACTTTAACACAGTTGTTTCAACAACTAGTTTCTAAACAGATTTGAAGTGATGAACACAAAACTGTCAAATATCTTAAAGTTTGTCACTTTGGTGACCTGAAAGCACACTGGCAGGAAATTCTAACTCCAAGAATTTCAGAGTGACAAGGCACTTTAGCTGATCATGTACTTCTCTGGATATGAGGATCCATTTGTGGGAAGATTCTCTCTTGGCTCTTTCAAGGTTGGAGGGAGAATCAAAAGAAACCATGGTTGTCAAAACACTTTGTAAGACTAAACAAGTGAAAGGGATTATAAGCAAGGAGGCAAATGAGGTTCTTAAACGTGCACCGGCCCAGAAATGAGAAGGTGGAGCATCAAGATGTAATGCCACCACTGCCTGGCCGTGGCACTTGGCTATGTCACTTGACACCCAGGGTGTCTCACATGTTAAATGGTGACTCAAACTCCCTCCTTGGCTGTCTCACAACTTTGTGTTAAGAAGCAAATAGCTATTTGTGGAGTGAGGAGTACCAGAAGGAGTAACATATGAGGTATGGCATTATCATTTTCTGTTCAGACTAACTCCATAAAAGCCACATTTCTTGTCCACATCCAAGCTTCCTCCACTTTGCAAGTGTCCTTTTAGGCTGCTCCACATTACATTTATAAGGGCTTGCTTTGACACATGCATTAGAAGACCTATTAATTAAAAGGCAGAGTGAGAATGTCTATTATTTAGTTTTTAAAAAGAAAAAGACTATGAAAACTGCAAATGTGAATACAGGTTGAGCATTCCTAATGTGAAAATCCAAAACTGAAATGCTCCAAAATCTGAAACTTTTTCAGGACCCACATGACACTCAAAAAAAAAAAAGTTCACTGGAGTATTTTGGATCTTTGGATTAGGGAAGCCCACCCTGTGCTATCATGAAAACACTTCTCAATTATTTCTTATATTTCACCTCCACTTCCTTTTATGTAGCTTTAACTTCTTCCTCTCTGACTCCTTCCCAACTCAGAAATATACACAAACCTCATTCATTTCTATTTAAAGTAAAACCAGCAAGAAAGGTAACTCCCTCAATCTTGCTTTCTCTCCTAACGCACCCTTCTCCCACTCCTTCTTTTCATAGGCAAGAGCTTCAAAAAAGAACTGATGCTCACTCTCCCTACTTCCCCACCTCCCATTGACCTTTAGCCATGCAGCCTGACTCCTGCCTCAACTTCCCTGAAACCTTACGAGCTAAAGGTCTCCAATGACCTAACTATGAAATGCAAAGGATACTTTTTCACCCGTATCCATGAAGACCTCTTTGCCACACCTGGCTCTGCTGACTGCATTCCAGAACTCACCCCTCCCCCAAGTCCCTTGCCTGTCCTGTGGCCACCAACTCATAGAGTCTTCCTCTCTCACACATCTATGTAGCTCTTGTTTGAACTGTCATTGTCTCAGCCATCCTTCAATGTTCTGTGTTCCCGAAAGTTCCTTCCTCCATTCTCCTCTTTTGTTATGGCTCTCTGGGAAATACAGGTGTGGTTTATCACTTCAACAACTACGTGCATGCTAAAGACTTCCAGTCTACAGATGCAGCTTGTTGCTGACTATGCATATCATGCCCTTATTTATTATCGCTTTCAGTAATTTTTATTTTATTACAGCTTTCAAACTCAGCATTATAAAGTCGTTACTTAGGAAACTATCGGATGAGTTAGAGGATAACTATGAAGGAAGAGCACTTCTTTTAGAAGAAAACACAAAATTCCATGAGCAGGGACATACACAGTAAAAAAGGATATGGAAAACAAATGCCTTAAGATACTTAGAAGTTATTTTCAACTTCATCTCCATTCTGTAGCCTCTCCTGTATATTGCGTGAGTAGAATCCTAAGACAAACTACGAAATCCGTGAGTATAAAGAACACATGCAGAGCTGAAATTTCAAATGCAAAATCCAAACTGCTAAGGATCTGCTGTATAATCTTAAAAGTTTAATAAACCTCTAAGGATGGATGAAAAGTGCTTTCTCATGTACTAAAACAGCTTTAACAGAGCTGCCTTAATAACTCACAAAAAACAACCTTCATGTTCAAAGAGAGAATCTGTTAATTCTAAATGATCTGGAAAGGAACAAAAATTAATCAAGTATGATATCACAGAAAAATATCTAATGGAAGAGGAAAATATCGTGATATATTAAGTTTTAAAAAGTAGATTACCGAACAGTATAATATGATCCCAATTAAGAAAAAAATTTAGGCCGGGCGCGGTGGCTCAAGCCTGTAATCCCAGCACTTTGGGAGGCCGAGACGGGCGGATCACAAGGTCAGGAGATCGAGACCATCCTGGCTAACACGGTGAAACCCCATCTCTACTAAAAAATACAAAAAACTAGCCGGGCGAGGTGGCGGGCGCCTGTAGTCCCAGCTACTCAGGAGGCTGAGGCAGGAGAATGGCGTAAACCCGGGAGGCGGAGCTTGCAGTGAGCTGAGATCCGGCCACTGCACTCCAGCCCGGGCAACAGAGCGAGACTCCGTCTCAAAAAAAAAAAAAAAAGAAAAGAAAAAAATTTAATATCTCTACATATGAAGAGAAAAAGAATGCACACAAAAATAATTAGGATTATAGTAATACATATTTCATTCTCTTTGTGCTTTCTATAGCTCTGAATTTTCTACAATGAACACTTCTTAAAATGTATTTTTAAACCAAGATTATGCAAAAAATGTAAGAAAGAAATAATCATAATATAATATTTGATGAAAAAGTCTATTATGGTTACAACTGTATCAAGAAGCACATGCCTAGGAAAAAGACTGGAAGGAAATACACCAAAATTCTGTGTTCAAGTGGTCATCATTATGGTTGATGTTTGTCCTTTCCTCCATTTTCCCCAATGTTTGGCAGTGTGATTTACTATTTTATAACAAAAATAACTGCCAAAAATATTTAAAGACAAAAAAGACTGGAAAGGGAGTTGTGCCCCAAAGTTGAATTTCATTTTGCTTTCATGTAACAGTGCCACCTATTCACTGAGTCCCTGAGCAGCCACCGTGTCTCCTTCCCTGATTTATAAAATGGGCACTCTACTTGCCTAGGCCTCTCCTGACCTCACTGGTTTGTCAAACACAATGCACTATGCAAATATCAGTATTCTACTCCTTCAAGGGTTGGACTGTTCCCCTCTCCTCCCCCAGGAATGCCCACAACCCTTCCTGACCTGTTCACAGTAGATGCTCCGCGCTGTCTGGGTGCCTGTTGTGTATCACATGATGCAAAGTGAAGGCTGCTTGTTGCCATATCTGAGTGAGAAGATCTGTTAATTAAAAAGGCAGAGTGAGGTTTTTTATTTCCTTGTCCTGTGAGAAAAATCTACATCAGTGCAATTACACAACACAAGCTTTCCAATTATTTTTATACATTTATCAATTTTAAAAATCAAGTAAGAAAAATCTACTGTATGTGTCAAACATTCCTGAAATACAGCCCTAATAACCTTATTTTTTCATTCTAGTACACAAAAAATAAGTTAACTGAAATTACTCCACAGCTCTCCACCCAAAGATAGGATTGTATCTTGTATATATCCTTCCAGGTTTTTCTCCCAAGTAAATCTATATATATTTTAATAAAACTTTATTAAAGCTATGTATTATAATGGGCTATCATATACAGTTATCATGGATTACATACAGGAATTATTCTGAATTTTTTCTTCTCAATAAATCCAGAGTTGCTTTATCATAGCATCTGCAACATTCTGCTGACTGGAAATATGATAATTTGTTACCTGTACCTCATTTTCAGGCATGTAGGTTACTCCCAAAGTTTTGGCATTACAAACTACTGTAATAAGCCCCTTTACTCACTTGTCTAATTATTTCCTAAAAATACATTCCCGAAGGCAAGGGTGCTTATTTTGTAAGGTACTTTATTTTTAATCAACTATCTAATTTCCCATTAAATACACACCACAGAAAGCTAACATAAAGAAGGTGAAGACCAATCTGCCTTGCAGAATCTTAGGCCAGTTTATTGACCCAAAGATATCTCACAGACACACCATGGGGGCAGGTCCACTCAGAGAAGGAAACTTCCAGAAAGAATTTAAGTCCTGCCCTGTATTACAATAGAATTGCCAATCTCCTTCCAGTTCCACTCACCTTAACAGTACACATCTCACAGAGAAGAGCCAGAGTCATTAAAAAAAAAAAGGCAGAGTCATTAAAAAAAGAGAAGTTGTGTGTGTGTGTGTGTTCTGTTTTGTTTTGTTTTTAATTCTAAGATGTACAATGGGTGCAATGGCTCACGCTTGTAATCTCAGCATTTTGGGAGGCCAAGGCGGGTGGATCACCTGAGGTCAGGAGTTCAAGACCAGCCTGACCAACATGGTGAAACTCTGTTTCTACTAAACATACAAAAATTAGCCAGGTCTGGTGGCGCATGCCTGTAATCTCAGCTACTGGGGAGGCTGAGGCAGGAGAATCGCTTGAACCCAGGAGGCGGAGGTTGCGGTGAGCCAAGATCGTACCGTTGCACTCCAGCCTGGGCAACAAGAGTGAAACACCATCTCAAAAATAAATAAATAAATAAATAAATAAGTACAGTGCCCTCAATTAAGTGGAGTTCCCCCCACCCCCCATTTGGAAGTTCAGACTTTCCAATGCACTCTAGTATTTTAGACTAGACATTCATTTTTATCTTGGACATATCAAGTTCCCTAAATTTTACACATCATGTAGGGGAAGATTGAAATTGTTCTTACAAGGCTGGTTAGGTGTGGGTGGTGGGAGGGAAGAAAACTCCACAGGTAAGGGGAAATGTCACTAGAAGACAAGTTATTTCCATCACAAAAACTTGTTATTATGAGAATACAGGTACCCCTTCCATAAATAAGACTCTGGGCAGTGACCATCAGCTCCGTTTACAAGCAGGGAAAGAGGAAGTGACTGACTGAAAAGGCTATCTACCCATTTGGCAAGAGTGTTTGCCCATTTGTTCACTTACAGATTCATTTTCAAGGGCTAGAAACACACAGTCTTTGAAATGTACTGTAAAAATATCCCCTTTTCACATTTGCCTTTAGCTTTAATAAAAGTCTCCCCAATATTGAAATTTTTGCTTAGTCATAACTATCACTCTTTTCTTTAACATCTCTGATTTTGAGGGCATACTTAGAAAAACCTTCCCTCTACAAAGATTATATAACATACTTTTACCTGTGTTTTACTTTTCAATATGTAATTTGTTTATTCGTTTATAATTTAAATAGATGGTACAAGATAGTGCTGTTTAATTTTTTTCCCTAATCTTTTGCCACGTTTCCCAAGATTGTTTTTAAATAAACCACATCTTTTACCCCAATGATTTGACATGCCATAACACACTAGATAGGAACATAAATTTGTTGTGCCAGGTAAATATTATATGTTTCAAAGTGCTAAAATAATTGAGACTGGGAACGGTGGCCCACGCCTATAATCCCAGCACTTTGGGAGGCTGAGACAGGCAGATTACTTGAGGTCAGGAGTTTGAGAACAGCCTGGCCAACATGGTGAAACCCTATCTCTAATAAAAATACAAAAATTAGCCAGGCATGGTGGCGGGTGCCTGTAATCCCAGCTACTCGGGAGGCTGAGACAGGAGAATCACTTGAACCTGAGAGGCAGAGGTTGCAGTGAGCCAAGATTGCGCCACTGCACTCCAGCCTGGGTGACAAGAGTGAAACTCTATCTCAAAAAATAAAAATAGTAATAATGAATTGGAAGGCCATTCAGCAAAGATGGTTCCTATACAAGCAAATGGAAACTCAACTCAATGTAAACACTCAAAACGAAACTTAAGCTTAGCCAATCAGAAACCGCCAACTCACCTCTAACTAGGCACTTCCCACTTGTCCCAGTCAAATATTTTATTTGTCTTGCTTCTTTAAATACTTCATAAGTTTCCCCCTCCCACTCCTTAGGAAGACACTGAACTGCTTGTGTTCTAATGATATTCAATTCAGGAATCACTCAGTGCTCAAACCAACTAGCTAAAATATTACTGTGCCTAAATTAATCTGTTAACAAAAGCTAAAATTATTGTATCTTTACCTGACACAACAGATTTGAATTTACCAGAATATAATAATTATTAATAAAATAATGTTACATTTTATTCCTCTTTTCTAAGGCATAAAGGTTTAGATTCTTCTAGTCCTTTATGTTTGTATACACATGTACATGAAGTCACCGAAATTCTATAGTATTTCTAGATTTATGTTAATATCACAATAAGCATATCATGCCACAAACTAATTTTTTATTAAACTGGATTTTTTAAGATATAGACCTAACTCATTTATTGAAAGTACTGTCTAGTGTTTTAAGAAAGCATTTTCTCATTTTGTTAATAAGAAATGCTTCAAATACATAAAGTAGAGAAAATAATACTGCAAACACCCAAGTATAATCTAGAATCCATTTTGTGTACAGTCTGAGCTACATTTAATTCTTTCCTGCATGGATAAGCAAGAAATAACTCATCTACTTGTTATAACAGCTTGGAAACTAGGCAAAAGGAAGACTGCATGTCCTCTCAAGGTCATCTTGGAGCACCGTCCAACAGGCCCACCCAAGGAACATTTAATTCCCTAGGAGGTATATATCTTGTTTGGCTTCCTATTTACTATTAAAACCTACACTCTGTAAAATTATGTTAACGTGTAGATTTTTTAATCTGGTAGGTATGTAAATAATTTCTGTGTGGTAAGATTATGGTTTTATTACTTTGCTGGAGGTTAACCAGTTTAGTGCATAACAAACCTTATTTCAACACTTATTCTTTCCTCAGTTCTCCAAATGCTGTTACCAGTTTTACCATCTTGCTTGATTTCCTCATTGACATGTGTTGATTCCATAATTATGATACTTTGACATACTGGATTATTCTGCTGTCTCTTACACACAGCAATTTTCCATATGTGCGCAGGTCTGTTTTTGGGCATTCTTTTGTTCCATCGCATATTTGCCTCTCTCTGCCCTAGTCACACCATTTTTATTATCATGGCTTTCTGAGACCTGTAAGCCAATTGGAGCGAGTTCTCTACTTTATTAAATATTCTTTTTGTCAGATTGCTATTATTACACCTACATTCTTGTTTATGAATTTCAGAGTTAGTCATTATAACATTACAAGCAAGTCCTGCTGGAGTTTTGACTGGGAATTCATTACATTATTAGGAAATCTACAGAGAATTGTTGTCTTTATAATATTGCATCTTCACATCTTTATATATTTATTCAGGTCTTCTCTTATTTCCTTCATAAAGGCTTTTAATATCTGAACACTGTACTGATATGCATGTACCCTTGCAAAAGAGCCATGCTAAATCTTTATACTGGAGGCTGCGAAAAGTAACACACTGAACTTCAATTACACCTAATTAGTACATTGGACTATATGCCCTTATTCTGTCTTGTTTTAACAGCTCTAACTTTAAGTTTTTAAACAGCTTTATTGAGACATAATTCACAGACCATAGAATTCACCCAATTAATGTTTATAATCAATGGTTTTTAGTATATTCACAGACTATCACCACAATCTAATTTTATAACATTTTGTCACCCAAATGTATCCATCTATCAGCAGTCACTCCTCATTCTCCACTCCACCTCCTCTAGTCCTAAACAACCACTAATCTACTTTCTCTGTCTACAGATTTGCCTATTCTGGACATTTCATATCAATGGAATCATAAAACGTGTGGTCTTTATGCTTGGCTTTTTCAGTTAGCATGTTTTCAAGATTCATTCATGTGGTAGCATGTAACAGTATTTCACTCCTTTTTATTGCCTAATATTATCCCACTGCATAGATATATCACATTTTGTTAATCATTTGTTGATAATATATTAATTATTTGCATTTTTGCAGCCATTACGAATAATGCTGTTATGAACATTCATGTACAAGTTCTTGGCCAGGCACGGTGGCTCACTCCTGTAATCCCGGCAGGACTTTGGGAGGCCGAGGCGGGCAGATCACTTGAGGTCAGGAGTTCAAGACCTGCCTGGCCAACATGGCAAAACTCCATCTCTACTAAAAATACAAAAATTAGCCGGGCATGGTGGTGCGCACCTGTAATCCCAGCTACTCAGGAGGTTGAAGCAGGAGAATTGCTTGAACCTGGGAGACAGAGGTTGCAGTGAGCTGAAATCGTGCCACTGCACTCCAGCCTGGGTGACAGAGTGAGACTCCATCTTAGGAAAAAAAAAAAAAACAAGTTATCGTGTGGACATGTATTTTCATTTCTCTTAATTATATATCTAGCATCGCTATGGAATGCTAAATATATGGTATGTGGAATTGCTACATTATGTGGTAACTCTATGTTTGACATTTTGAAGAACTACCAGACTGTTTTCCAAAGTGGTTGTGTGATTTTTCTGATCTTTTTTTTATTATTTTTTTTATTTTTTTATGTTTTTGTAGAAATGGTGCCTTGCCATCTTGCCCAGGCTGGCCTTGAACTCCTAGGCTCAAGCAATCCGTCCACCCCAGCTTCCCAGAGTGTTTGGATTACAGCATGAGCCACCATGCCTGGCCGGCTATGTGATTTTATATTCCCACCAATAATGTACTAGAGCCCCAATTTCTCAACAGTTTGGCCAGTATTTGTTTTTGTCCATGAGGTACGGTGGTATCTCATTGTAGTTTTTGGTGTGCATTTGCTTATCGACTAATAATGTTAAGAATCTTTTTAGGCACTTAATGGCCAATTGTATATCTTCTTTGGAGTAATGTCTGTTAGATTATTTTCCCATTTTTAATTGAGTTATTTATCTTTTTATTTTCCCTTGAATACTGCTCTAATTTTAATCACTAGGTAAACTATTTGCGAGTGTAAAGCTTACAGCTATCTTTGTTTATACTTTTTCTCTCAATCAAATCATAGATAGCAGAGCCAATTCAAATTTAACTTCCCCAATAAATCCAACACAACATGCTATGTTCCTGCACAATGAGATAAAAGCTAACCCATATTTTAAAATAAAATAAAATTTCAAAAATGAATAAAAATATGTCCTTCAAGCTTTTCCATCAACATTAAAATCTCCCCTTAGGGGAGAAAAGGAATGCGTGTAGATAGGCCAACTGATATGCTCTGGAAGCCACCATGTTTGTAATCTAGAGTCGAAATGGTATCCACCAAGCCAGTGCAGCCCTCTCAACTCCTGCAGAGACCGTGGCACATCTCACCAGGAGCTCCCCCTAGTCACCCCTACCAGGGTTGGTGCTTGAGCTCATCACTGGGATACTCATGGGCAAGCTAGGGAATCTAGTTCTGCCCAGCTATGTCCCCCCTCCCAAACCTGAACAGGAACCTCAAGGCACCAGGCACTCCTCTGTCCAACTCATCACCTGAAACACAGAGGGCATGTCACAGTAAATAAAAGTCAAGTACATACCCATCTGCTTGTGCGGCAACTGGCTCTTACCCATAAGTGCCACATACTGGCTTCCAAGTCAAACTGCACAGTCCAATATAAAATCTGCGGACAGAATTGCGCAGGGCTATAGAAGCGAACCCAAAAGACCCTATCCAACATACTTACTCTATAGTTACACACTTAGAAGAGGTGGAAATGGGGCGGGGGGTATGGAGGGAAAGTCTATCTAAATGAAAATAAATTCAAAAACAAAAACTAGTAGCCTCTCTAGATGAGAAGGAACCAACATAAAAATTCTGGCACCATGAAAAATCTAAATGTTGTGACATCACCAAAGGGTCACACTAGCTCTCTAGAAACAGACCCTAACCAAATAAAAACTCAGAAATGGCAGATAAATAATTCAGAGTATGGGCTGCAAGTAAACTCAAAGAGATCCAACAGAAGGTTGAAAAATCAACACAATGAAACCGTGAAAGTAATCCAAGAAATGAAGGAAGAGACTAATATCCTTTAAAAAACAAAAACAAAACAAAACAAAACAACAAAAAACCCGAGAACTTCTGGAAATGAAAAATTCACTTAAGAAATTTCAAAATACCATTGAAAGTCTTAACAATAGACTGCATAGGCAGAAGAAAGAATTTCAGAGCTTAAAGACCTCCAATTCATATCACCAACTAATAATTTTCTTAAAAATAGCTTGAAGACCAACCTTTCAAATTAACCCAAACAAAAATAAAGAAAAAAGAATTTTTGAAAATGAACAAAGCATTTCAGACATACAGGATTGTGTAAAGCAACCAAACCTATGGCTTATAGGAATTCCTGAGAAGGAAGAAGAAAAAGTAAGCAACCTGAAAAATATATTTGGGGAAATAATTCAGGAAACTCCCTAATCTTTCTAGAGAGGTGAACATCCAGATACAAGACATTCAGAGAACACCTGCAAGATACTATGCAAGATGAACTTCACTAAGGCATATAGTCATCAGACTATCCAAGGTCAACACTAAAGAAAAAATGTTAAAGGCAACTAGAGAGAAGGGTCAAATCACCTACAAAGGAAAACCCATCTGACTAAGAGCAAACTTCTCAGCAGAAACCCTACAAACCAGAAGAGATTGGGGTCTATTTTTAGCATCCTTAAAGAAAAAAAAAATGCCAGCCAAGAATTTCACATCCTGCCAAACGAAGCTTCATCAATGAAGAAGAAACAAAATATTTTCTAGACAAGCAAATACTAAGGGCATCTGTCACCACAAGACCTATCCTACAAGAAATGCTGAAGAGAATTCTAAACATGGAAATGAAAGGACAATACTCACCATCATAAAAGAACACATAAGTGCAAAGCTCACAGATCTTATAAAACAATTACACAATTGAAACTCCAAAACAACTAGCTAACAACACTATGACAGGAATAAAACCTCACATATCAATACTAACCTAAATGTAAATGACCTAAATGCCCCACTTAAAAGATACAGAGTAGCAAACTAGGTTTTAAAAAAAAAAAAAATACAAGACCCAACCATCTGCTGCCTACAAGTGACCCACCTACTGGCTAAAGATACCTTTAGACTCAAAGTAAAAGGGAGAAAAAAGACATAAAATGAGAATGGAAAACAAAAGTGAGCAGGAGTCACTATTCTCATATCAAGTAAAACAGACTTCAAACCAACTAACAGTAAAAAAAGACAAGGACATTTTATATATAATGATAAAGGATTCAATATAACAAGAAGATTTAACTATTCTAAATATACATGCAACCAATACTGGGGCACCCAGATTTATCAAACAAATCCTACTAGACCTAAGAGAATAGACTGATATCAACACAGTTACAGTAAGGGACTTCAACACCTCCACTGACATCACTAGACAGATCATCGAGGCAAAAAATCAACAAAGAAACTCGGGACTTATACTGGGTTACAGACCAAACAGACCTAAGAGACGTTTATAGAACATTCTACCAAACAACCACAGAATAAACACTCTTTTCATTTGTGCGTGGAACATTCTCCAGAATCAACCATATACTCAGTCATAAAGCAAGTCTCAATAAAATCAAATAAATAAAAATCATATCGAGTATCTTCTCATATCAGAGTGGGATGAAATTAGAAATCAATTCCAAGAAGAACTCTCAAAACTATACAAGTACATGGAACCTAAACAACTTGCTCCTGAGCAACTCTTGGGTAAACAATAAAATTAAGGCAGAAATAAAAAAATTCTTTTAAATGAATGAAAACAAAGACACAACATACTAAAACCTCTGGTACACAGCAAAAGCAGTGGTAAGAGGAAAGTTTATAGCATTAAACGCCTACATCAAAAAGACAGAAAGACCTCAAATTAATAACCTAACATCACAACTCAAGGAACTAGAAAAACAAGAACAAACCAACCCAAAGCTAGCAGAAGAAAAGAACTAACAAAGATCAGAGCAAAACTAAATGAGATTAAGACCAAAAAAAAAATAAAGGCAAGAAATCAACAAACTGGCCGGGCACAGTGGCTCCTGCCTATAATCCCAGCACTTTGGGAGGCCCAAGCGGGTGGATCACCTGATGTTAGGAGTTTGAGGCCAGCCTGGCCAACATGATGAAACGCCATCTCCACTAAAAATACAAAAATCAGTGGGGCATGGTGGTGCATGCCTGTAGTCCCAGGTACTTGGGAGGCTGAGGCAGAAGAATTACTTGAACCCAAGAGGCAGAGGTTGCAGTGAGCCAAGATCATGCCACTGTATTCTAGCCTGGGCAACAAAGCAAGACTCCATCTCAAAAAAGAAAAGAATCAACGAACTGAAAAGTCGGCTCTTCAAAAGGATAAACCAATTGGCAGACCATTAGCTAGACTAACCAAGAAAATGAAAGAGAAGATTCAAATAAGCATAATCAGAAATGATAAAGGTGATAGTACAACCAATACCACAGAAATACAAATAATCTTAAGAGATTCCTATGAACTCCTTCACGCACACAAACTAGAAAACCTAGAGGAAATGGATAAATTCCTGAAAACATACAAACTCCCAAGATTGAAACAGAAAGAAAAAGAAATCCCAAGCAGACCAATAATAAGTAATGAAATTAAACCAGTAATAAAAAATCTACTGGGGGAAAAAAAAAAAGCAGCTCAGGACCAGATGCATTCACAGCCAAATTTTACCAGGCATATAAAGACAAGCTACTACCAATCTTACTGAAACTATTACAAAAAATGTGATGAGGTGTAGTCACTCCATAACACCTTCTATGAATCCAGAATCACCCTGATACTAAAATCAGATGACACAACAAAAACAGAAAACTACCAACCAATATCCCTGATGAACACAGATGCAAAAATCCTCCACAAAATACTAGCAAACTGAATCCAACATACATCAAAAATATAATTCATCAAAATCAAGTAAGCTTTATTCCAGGTATGCAAGGATGGTTCAACATACGCAAATCAATAAACTAAAAACAAAAACCATATGATCATCTCAATAGATAGCGCTGCCATTCGAGATAGCAATCCCACTACGTGGTATCTACCCAAAGGAAAAGAAATCTTTATATAAAAAAGACACCTGCACTCATACATTTATCACAGCACTATTCACAACAGCAAAGCCATGGAACCAACCTAGGTGTCCATCAATGGTTGAATGGATAAAGAAAATGCGGAATATGTACACAATAGAATACTATGTAGCCACAAAAAGGAATGACATAATCTTTGCAGCAACCTGAATGGCGCTAGAAGCCATTATCCTAGATAAACTAAGTCAGAAGCAGAAAATCAAATACCACCGGTTCTCACTTCTGAAAGCTAAACAATAGGTACACATGCAAATAAAGATGGAAATAACAGACACTTGGCACTCCAAAAGAGGGGAGGGAGGATGGAGGTGAAGGCTGAAAAATTACCTTTTAGATATAATGTTCAATATTTGGGTGGTGAGTACACAAGAAGCTCAATCCCCACCTTCAAATCTAAAACCTTAAAAATAAAAAATGGTATCCACTAGAATTATGAAATGCAGGACTCTGACACACCACTGGAAATCTATTGCTTAATATTATTGGCTACATAAAAAACATCTGTCTTTCTTACTAAAAAAAACTGCTTGCCGGACCAAATTCTACACAAGGATGATTCCTCAAAGAGCTGTTCTCATGGCCAATGATCAGAGGAAAGAGGAGGTACTGCTGCTGACAATGAGAAAGCAAGAAGAGCCCAAAAATAAAAAGATACTCCCCAAGTATCATTTTATTGCCAACTCCAATCCCATTTTGCCAGGCCTGTCACCAGTGCTTTCAGAATCAAAGGAATATACTTTCAACTTTTTCTCTCCACTCTGGCCCTGTTCCTTAAGAAGGAAAAACTAAACAGCTGAAAAAGGCCAAAGGGCAAGCACCAACAAGGATATAACTGTTCTATTAAACGAGAAACTGGCGAATTGATAAACTAGATAATCTTCTCCCCAAATAATCTATGCTTAGACTTCTTACAAAGCCTTCCTCAATCAAAACTGTAACCCTTAGTATTATCTGTAGGGTGTGGGTAATCTCTAGATTCTTTGTAGTTTTCTATGTTTTTTTTTTTCCAAAAATGATAATGCACTATTTTAACAATCATGAAAAAAGTTAAGCATGTATTTTGAGTAATTTAAGTCTATATTCATGAAGGGAATATTCAAATATTATTTTAAGGAAACACCCTCTGATCATCCCTTTTACATCACACATAACTCAAAATAGTTCTCCTAAGAAATATGCAAGAACAGTATAATTTATTCTTTTTAGCCCTCTCCACATGAAGAACTCAGAATACATCAGTACTCAATGTGTTTCTCATGTTATTTTAGACCTTTTTAGAAGTCTTCCAAGCTTTCACTACTTTAAAAAAGTCAGTTCTTGAATGTGGTTTTTCTAATTTTATCTTTTCTATTTCCTGCATTTGATAACATGCTTCAATAGGTCTACTATTATATTCCTGAATTGCTTTCAAACTTATTACTTTATGCACATTTACCATCTCAATTTGGTCCTTTGCATCTACCTTTGCTAAAATGCATCTACCTTTGCTAAAAATGAACTATGATTCATGCCTTATTGAAGGAATCAGCCCTCACAGGAAGCTAAGAAATGGCATTCTCACGAGTTCTCTAATACCAGCCTTGTTTCCCATCTTTGGCAGATGAGAAAAACACAGCAAACGAGGGCCATGTGAATGTGATATTTGCCAAGTGTCCCTTAGCTTTATATGGAAAATGGAGAATGACAAGTTCATTCAAACAGATGGATTCATAACTGTTTGAACAGCTTCTCTCAAAAGGTAATTCCCTTTATCACGTGTTTTACATTTGTATCAGAAACTGGGATTAAAATAGAGAATGCAAGGCAAAAAAAAAAAAAAATCTCTGCAAAACAATGAAACTGGGAAAGAGAGCAGTGAATGGACCATAATTTAAAAAGATAATGCTCTAAGTGGACAACTTATATTTAGTAAACTAAAATTTAATTTTTATCCATAAACATTTAGGAATGCCATATTCCAAGCATGGTATCAGATGTTAAAACACACAAAATAATAGCATGCCTGCTCTCAAAGATGATACCTGAGTGAAAATAAATTATAAATTCCTGAATCTGAATCCAAAAAATCTAACTGAATAAAAACAGGATAAAAGAGATGTGACTTAACAACACGGTAAAAAGTTGCTAATTATTTTAATGAATTTATGAACACAACAGAACATGAATACTGATACAACTTAAGTTGTATTAAGAAAACTATAGCATCTAGAATGAGGAAAATAGCATCTTTCCTAAGTTTCTTTTAATTAACTTTTTTTTTCTTTTTTTTTTTTCGGAGACAGAGTCTAGTTCTGTCGCTCAGGCTGGAGCGCAGTAATGGGACCTCAGCACACTGTGACCTCTGCCTCACAGGTTCAAGCAATTCTCCTGTCTCAGCCTCCCAAGTAGCTGGGATTACAGGCACACACCACCACCATGCCTGGCTAATTTTTGTATTTTCAGTAGAAACAGGGTTTCATTATATTGGTCAGGCTGGTCTCGAACTCGTGACCTCAGGTGATCCACCTGCCTCGGCCTCCCGAAGTGCTGGGATTACAGGCATGAGCCACCGCACCCAGCCTAATTAACTCAGACTTAAAAATATAACTATCTCTTAATCAGAGTACAAACTTCATAAAGGCAAGATTGTATCGCAGCACCTAGTACAGTGTCTTCCAGGTAATGATCTTCAATAACACTGTGCTGGTTGACTGAACAAATAAAGGAGCAAATGAAGGATAACATAATTCTCCTCTAGTCAGACCAGTCACACCTGGCCTACCTGATGTTCTAGACATACTCTTTTAAGAATATCAACAACAGGAAATGTAGGCCGGGCACGGTGGCTCATGCCTGTAATCCCAGCACTTTGGGAGGCCAAGGCAGGCAGATCACTTGAATCCAGGAGTTTGAGACCAGCCTGGGCAACATAGGGAGACTCCATCTCTACAAAAAATATGAAAAATTAGCCAGGCATGGTAGTGCATGCCTGTAGTCCCAGCTACTCGGGCAGCTGAAGCAGGAGGACCGCTTGAGACGGGGAGGTTGATTGAGGCTGCAGTAAGCTGTGATCACATCACTACACTCCAACCTGGGTGACAGAGGAAGACCCTATCTCAAAAAAAAAAGAAAAGAAGAAAGAGAAAGAAAGAAAGAAAGAAGGAAGGAAGGAGGAAGGAAGGAAGGAAGGAAGGAAGGAAGGAAGGAAGAAGAATTGGAAGAAAGCAGAGAAAAGAAAGGAATGCGAAAGCTTCATTCACTAGAAAGATTTTGGTTCACCTTCTAGACCACCTTCTCTGGAGCAAAATCCTACTCTCAAATGACTCAGAAAATACATAATAATGTGTATACATAGAGTAATAAAACAAATATGACAAAATGTTAAAACTGAATTAAGGGCATTCAGAAGTTCTCTGTGTTACTCTTGCCCTTTTTCTGTAAGTTTGGAATTATCACAAAATTAAAAGTTTTTTTAAAAGACAGCTTATTGGCATGATGATCCTGTAACAAAGGGCAGAGACAGGGATTAAATGTGAGTGGCAAGTGGATCTCAGCCACCTGTGGGCCAACCAGTGCCAGTGGAGAATGCCAAGTCCTTGGGCCACAGGCACACCAACAGTCCAGAAATCCTTTGGTGGCAGAGGCAGCAAGGAGAGAGGCCAATGCAGAGACAACAGGATGGGGCCCTCTACCAGGTAGCAGTCCCCAGACAGGAGCCATCCCTACATCACCTCTTCCTGCACCCAATGTCATCTTAGAAGGAGGAGAGAGAGGGGAAACCTTTTAAGAAGGAAGATATAAGACCGATACATAGTTTAAGTTTTTACTTGACTAGGCATTTACCCCTCCTACATCTCTCAGAAAACCTGAGTCACTCCAAAAGAGACTGCTGGAAATTTGAATAGATGATGTAATTTTTAACTGACTACTTAATGTGCTTTTCTATCCTCAATGGGGATGAAAGTTCCAGAGCAAAGAAGAACAGCTGAAAAAAATAAAAGTACATTTTCATATAAAATACAAAGCATGATTCAGACCCCACTCATTGAGGGGCAGAACAAGATGACAGAATATAAGGCTCCACTGATCATTGCCCCTGCAAGGAGACCAATTTAACAACTGTCTACAGATAAAAAGCACTTTCGTAAGAACCAAAAATCAGGTGAGCACTCGTAGTACCTGGCTTTAACTTCACATCGAAGACGCTACTCACTAAGAAAATGGAAGGCGGGCTGGGTACGGTGCCTCACACCTGTAATCCCAGGGTTTTGGGAGGCTGAGACAGGAGGATCACTTGAGCCCAGGACTTCCAGACCAGCCTGGGCAACATAGCAATACCCCATCTCTACAAAAAAATAAAAAATTAGACGTATGTAGTGGCATACACCTAGAGTCTTAGCTACTTGGGAGGCTAAGAGGACAGCCTGAGCCCAGGAGTTCAAAGCTGCAGTGAGCAGCACTGTGCAGTGCACAGGCTGTCGCCCAGGCTGGAGTCTCTAAAAACATTTTTTTTTCCATTTAAAAAAAATTTTATAAAGAAAATGGAAGGTAGTGCTTGCTATCTCTTTCAGCAAAAGAAACTACTCCAACAGCTGCTGTTTTCCTGGCCCACAGTCATAGCAAATTACTGACCAAGTTGGAAACTTAGAACCAGAGCCTGTATCTTTTCAAATTCTTTCCTTGGGCAAGCAAATCACACTCCTTCACATTATTTAAAACAAACAGCAATGGAATGTTGGATTGGCAAGAGAGAGGCACAGCTCCTGTTTCATTTTGCTAGTTTTCTTTGCTGGTTTTTTAAATTAAAAACAAACAAAAATCCTTTTCCTGTTGGAGGGTTCTCTTATTTCTGACCGAAAACTTCTTACCTAACCTATGAATTATCCTTTCTCACCACATGACTGGAGCGTGATTTAGGAGAAGGCATGCTGGGACACACAGCAGACCACTGTGTTCCTGTCCTAGGTATGCCAGCCACTGGCGGGCAGTGTGGCTTTGCGCCACTCCCTCACCTCCGTGGGCCTCAGTGTCCCCATCTGCAAAAGCAAAGCAGCAATTAACAACACCTGCCCTATCTCCCTCCCAGGGATACCACAAGGAAAGAATGTGCTCCATTTTGTAAAATCACTTTTTAAACTGAAACATCACATCAATGTAAGGGAATGAAGTTGCTGATGTTATTAGAGGAGTTATACAGGAGTATAGTGGTGCTGATGTTATTAGAGGAGTTATACAGGAGTACAGTGGTGCTGATGTTATCAGAGGAGTTATACAGGAGTATAGTGGTGCTGATGTTATTAGAGGAGTTATGGGAGCCAAGAACTTCCCATTAAACAGACCATTATATTCCTGCTATTCAGCAATTCTGCTTAATGCTTCCTGCAGTCATGGGGCAGATGCCACTGAGGCAGCATTTGCCATTTGCATTGCATCCCTCCACATTGGAATGAGATATTTTCAGATGTAGAGCATATACAGGTTTTCAGTGGGACACTGAATGGGGCGGACATTGCCTTTTCTTTTAAAAGATTACCACCTAAAACAAAGAGTAACAAAGTTTTTCTAAAGATAATTCTAACAAGTTTTCCTTTTATTCGCCTCCTGACCCATGAGAGGAAGAAAAAAAATAAAGGCTTCCGAAACATCATTTTCTCAGGCTAGATAGTATGTTTCTTCTCTGGGTTCTTTAGTTGGAGTTTACAACTCATAGTATAATTATTGGTCTACTTTTCAATTACAGTGAGTAGCTTATGAGCTTCTTTTTTTTTTTGAGACGGAGTCTCACTCTGCCACCCAAGCTGGAGTGCAGTGGCTGGATCTCAGCTCACTGCAAGCTCCGCCTCCCGGGTTTACACCATTCTCCTGCCTCAGCCTCCCGAGTAGCTGGGACTACAGGCGCCCGCCACCTCGCCCGGCTAGTTTTTTGTATTTTTAGTAGAGACGGGTTTCACCATGTTAGCCAGGATGGTCTCGATCTCCTGACCTCGTGATCCGCCCATCTCGGCCTCCCAAAGTGCTGGGATTACAGGCTTGAGCCACCACGCCCGGCCTGCTTATGAGCTTCTTAAGGACAGGAACTATCTGTTTCTTAATCCAGAGATGTTCAATGAATGCTTGATGAATGAATGACATTCTTCCTGATACAATTAGCCCCTTGCATCAAATACAGTCTTCCTACTTGGCATTTTACGTCACATATGTAGATCATGAAAAGTACCCATGAATATTTCATCACAGAAACCTTCATTCACAAACAAGCAGCTTTCAGTAAATATAAGGGCTCTCCCCACAAACATCTATTAGTAGGAAAAACAAACAAAACTGAAGAAGGAGTATATAAATACTCAAGTAATTAAACTCTAGAGTTTTTCTTTAGTTCTTCAGTATGTGGCTGTTTCCATAGTTGATGTGCTGTATTTATTCAGCCTGTGACATCAAGCAGGCATATGAAATGGTTTTGCTATACAGGGATGCTATTACTTTAAAAATTAAAAACAAAAACACCTAAGCTAATGTTAAGGAGGGGCGATGGCAAATAAACGCTATATATTGGTTCCTGGTTTGCTGAATCCAAGGGCTCAAATTCTGTCCCAACTACTAACTAAGAAAGCAATGACTACAGCCCCAAACCACAAGAGAAATTCAAATCTTGGTTTCATACTTTCCTGCTTTCTAAATTACAGCCACCTATAATGACTCGAAATAAAATATTCTATAACCCATTAATCTAAAATGATCACCAAAGAAATCCATTCATACCACTTGGTCACTAAAGACTTTCCACACCTATAGACTGATAAAACATCAAAAGAAAAGTAAACCATGCATGAAATTCACATGAAACTCATGTTGTTTGGTCTTCTGCAACTACCACCTAAGACTCTCTGGCAAAGTCAGAGAACTTGGGTAGAATGGCACCATTAAGTCATTTCTTACCGAAATAAATCACCAGGCCAGGTGCGGTGGCTCACGCCTGTAATCCCAGCACTTTGGGAGGCCAAGGTGGGCAAGATCACCTGAGGTCAGGAGTTCGAGACCAGCCTGACCAATACGGAGAAACCCCGTGTCTACTAAAAATACAAAATTAGCTGGGTGTGGTGGCGCATGCCTGTAATCCCAGCTACTAGGGAGGCTGAGGCAGGAGAATCGCTTGAACCTGGGAGGTGGAGGTTGCGGTGAGCCAAGATCACGCCATTGCACTCCAGCCTGGGCAACAAGAGCGAAACTCCATTTCAAAAATAAATAAACAAATAAATAAATCATCAGAGTCACATAACATTTTGGTTAATGTCTTGATGTTAGTCTGCAGAGGGGTCTCTAATACTCACAGGCCTGTCTTGTCTAACTTGTTTATCATGTCTTCAGTGAGGACACAGTAAATATTCTAACCATATATGTTGATGACACAGCCCCAGGATGAATAGTTCATATCATGGTCACCAGAGTCAACATTCAAATCATCTTGAAAAGAATACAGTCATCCCTTGGTATACACAAGAGATTGGTTCCAGGACCCCTGAGGATACCAAAATCCAGATGTACAAGTCCTTTATATAAAATGGCATAGTATTTGCATATAACCTATGCACATCCTCCCATATACTTTAAATCATCTCTAGATTACTTATAATATCTAACACAATGTAAATGCTATGTTTTGTTGTATTATATTGTTTTTATATGTATTATTTTTAATTGTTGTATTGTTATTTTTTCAAATATTTTCCATCCACAGTCAGTTGAATTCTCAGATGCGGAGTCCACAATATAAAAGGCTGACTGTAATTCTAAGAAGAACTCAAGGAGAATAAAATTATTACAAGCAAAATAACAATAATCCAAGTACAAGATTAGGAGATTTACCTTAACAAAAATTCAAATCTAACTCTTGGGGTTTTAGTTGAGAAGTTTAAGGTGTGTGACTTAGCTCGAAATAGACACAAGGACAGAGACCAGTAATTTGGTAAGTGTGATAGATTATAAATGGCCACAAATTCTTTGTCACCCTTTCTGTCAAGAAGTGAGGTCTATGGCCCCACTCCTTGAATCAAAGTAGTCTCTGTGACTACTTGACCAATACAACACTGTGTTAGTTTGGGGTCCAAATCTTAAAGGCTAGCAGTTGCTACTCCTTGTCACTTGGAATACGAAAGCTTAGAACCACATTGCCATGCTGTGAGGAAGCTCAAGCAACAACATGGAGAAGAATAAAGCCCTGACCAACAGTTCTAGCTAAATTCCCAGCTAACAACCAATACTAACTGGCCAGCCAGGTAAGTGAGTCATCATAGCAATAGCTCCTTCAGCTCCAGCTGAGCTACCCCAGGTGATTCCAAGTGGGCAGAAATGAGTCATTTCCTCTGAGACCTGCATAATAGCAGATTCATAAGCAAATAAATGATTGTATTGTTTTAAGTCTACTAAGCTCTGTGGTGATTTGTTACACAGCTATTGATATGTAGCACAGGAAACATTAACAGAAGAAGAACATTACTGCATCATGAGAAAAAAATGACCCATTTGCACTTTTGGCTGACCAGACTAAATTAGAAATAGTGTCCAGTTTTGGTTGTAACCATCTAGAAACTATGACAGGTCAAATGCAAAGAGATCAGAACGGAGAGAAGCATGAAATATGTCACAGGAGGAAGAAGTGACATAACTGAGGACATGTCTTGGATATACAAAGACCCACCAGGGACTGCTAGGGAGAACATTTTACATATTTGAAAGACTACTTTGTAAACACACAAGAGTGGTTTTATCTTAAGATCAGTGGGTAGGAGGCTGTAGAGAGGCAAAGTTCATCTTCGATACGGAAGACTTCATTCTAAGGAAGAACATTCTAACAGTCTTTCAGAAAGGAAATGGACAAATGGCCTTTAAAACAAGATGTGCTAAAATATCTCTCCTGAAAAGTTACTCCCTACCCTCAATTTTCAAATTTGCAAGAATTCCAACTCATTACAGGAGACAAGTGCTGTGTACAACTCCGAACATTCCAGCCCTATAGGGAATTGCTCAGGTTGGTGAACAGCATTCTGGACCCAAAATTCAAGAAACCCTTGATTTTTCCATTAGCATTCCTCTTCTAGGATGTATGTTTTCTATGTTCCTTAACTGGCCTGCCACTGAAGCATAATCTGCCCATAAGTGCAGTCCTGTCCTTTCTAAAGTGAACCAAAGACAAGTGTATATGTGCTGTTAACAAGTAGAAAGCAAGTGCAAAATGTTAGGAAGACCTCTGGACGTGAGGCAAAAAAACTAAGCATTTTCCTGTTTCATGACAGCATGATATTTAGGAGTACACTGTGGCTTTAGGAGAAAAAAGTAGAAGGAAGAGGAAAAAAAAAAAAGGAGGGGGCTCCCCCAACCAAGCTATGACTAAGGGACATAATCCAACAATTTTATGGAGCACAGACTTGCCAACTTTTAGCATGATGGAGTTACAAATCAGCATTCTGAGTGACCCTAGGCAACTGAGTTAGCCTTTGTGCACCTCGTTTTCCTCATTTGGAAAATGCAAACATTAAGGTCAATCGACATGGCTGCTGTTGAAGATTTCTTTAAAAGTCAAAAACAGATTTACCATGGCATAGAAGACATTTTAAAAATAATCTAGTTTGTTTCTTCTCCAGTAAAATAGGCAATTGATGACAGAACATTCTAACATAGCCGATTTCCCTTCCTTTCCCACTAAGACTCTGAGCTCCTCCAAAGCAGAACCATTTCTTACTTACTGACCTGCACTCGACACTTACTATAGCACTGACCACATGCTTGCTGAACCAATTAACTCATTTCCAACATCTTTCCAGCTTAAGCATTCTAGGGATCTGTAGCTTCATATCGGGGGCAGAATTAGTTGCAAGTATTTATATGTCCTATATGTTTGGCCACAAAGTACTTACACTTCTATAGGTGAAAAATTACCACAGTTTTAATGAAATTAGGTAATCAGTTTTTTAATGTCTTCTTCGTCTGCTAAAAATATCTGCTCCATGAGGGCAGATACAATATTTTGTTCAGCATCATATCCCCAGAGCCTGGGAAGAGCTTCGTAACAGATGTAAACATTTTTGGATGAATGAATGAATGAATGAATGAATGAATGAATGAATGAACGAATATAAGATCTTTGCAAGTCTAAGTAAGGCAGAATTTCCTAATTTTAGCAATCCTTCCTAATTAAATTCAAAGTTGCTGCATTTAGGTATGACAAAATGTTTAAAAATAAAAACAGCAGATGTTTGATCTCTGGGTGGTAGAGAAAATTTCTTTTTTTAAATCCTTGATTTATTTTACCCTGCAGGAAGTCAACCAAAATACTGGCACCCAAAAAGCTCATATAATATGTCAGCCTAAGTCAAACATATTCTGCATCTACAAAGATGACTGGTACCAGTTGGTGTTTAAAAGTATTTTGACTACTGATCTCTGAACATATCAACTTTTAAAAATCATTTCAGCTAATGTAATTTTAAGATAAAGGAACAAAATCAGTAGCCAAATTATATGAATCCATTCACTAAAATAATACGACTTTTATTGAACAAAGACAAATCAGGAACATATGAGGGTTATGGTGAGAATCGAAAATTAACCTGTCTTTAGAGAATGCTCAAAACTCACTCACTAACTCAGCAAGGATACAATTGTAACATCCAGGAAATTCCAAAGGGGGAAAATGGGACATGATGACTAAGGACAGATGTTTAGACTTCAGGATCTGCGTCACAAAAAAAAAAAAAACCAGCATTGATTCTGATGCACAATTTTAAAAGGTGGCCATACAAAGGTCACTTTTTGGTAGCTCACATTTACTGTAATCTGCTACAAAGAGACCACTAAAGCCAGCACAGCAAGGTCAGAGGTGAGGGTCTAGGACAATCAACACATGCTATTTCTGAGGACAAGCCACTTTACTAATCTCTAAGGTTCTAATCACCCTAACAAAACAAAGCAAAATCCTATAATGAAACCAGCAGAGGACATAAGACAAACAGTAAATACAAAGTGAACCAGCATCATCCTGCCATTGTTCTGCAGCAGGAGTCTCAGCCACCCAGACGCACACCTTGCAGCAGCAATAAACCAGCCATGGCATCCCAGGAAGACCAGATCCTCCGCAGCAGCAAGTCACACTATTTTCTCCAATTTCAGCACTCACCTTAGGAAGTTTTAAAAAGATAGGAGGAAGGTTAGAGGGCAAGCCAAGCAGGCTTGACATGAAGTTCTTAATGAAGACAATGTCATCTAACAAAAACTGCAGGCTCCAGTGAAATTTGACTGGGGCTTAAAAAATTTACATAGCCTTCCTTAAATTAAAACCTCATAGATTTAAAGAGAACATTTGAATCATACCCCCAGGAACTGCTAAATAAATACAACATACTCACAGATTTAGAGCAGCTGTAACTTTGGAGGAATGAATACAGTCCCACTATGAAGATGTCTTTCCCTCTCTTCTACCAGATTTTTTTTTTTAAGCCAACAAAAAGAAGAGAAAATCCTCAATTTTAAAGCCAACAAAAATCCTCAATTTCTATTTTATTCCTTGGTCTCCAATGAGACTCTCAATTCTCAGGCACAAGCAAAGTAGTTGCCGAGGCAGCTGACAGCATCCCAGGGCTTTCCAGGGCAGAATTTAAGACATGTCAGTTAAAGTGGCAGCTACACTCACTGCTGTAGCGGATGCTTCTGCAGGAAGGGATGCCGGGAGATTTTTTTCCCCCAGTCTCTGCTGCAGCCTAATTCTAATCCATCACTGTTTAATTATCTAGAGAAACGGGCAAGGAAAATACAAATGGCCTGGATTTATAAAACCACAGAATATTGTCATGATTTTTCATCTAATCCAGGGATTCATCTCCTATCTACAAAAGGTCAATTAAGAAAAAAAAAAAAATGAATGATCTCTTTCGTCGTAAGGAAAAACGTAGGCTGTTATTGCCGACTTAGACGTAGATTTTATATCATGGACTTTTTAAAAAATACTAAATAAGAGAAAATCAATTTTTCCCCAAAGTTTTTAGATTAATGCACAAAAGTTAAATTAGCAAAGGGGATTAAACACATATATGACATGACAGTCATACTAACAAAGTTGGAAAACTCCACTTTTAAATTAATAATTGATCAACAATATTTGAAGTGGTTTTGATGAAACTAGAAGATAGTAGGCAGAGGAAATACTAGTTCAAAGACTCTAAGATAGAACACAGCTCTAAAGTTCAGCTGTACTTCTCTGGTTTAAATAGATAAAAGCTCTCCTGGAATAAGGTGGTCGCTGACTTCACAAATTTCTTATCTTGCCTCAAGGGCTCTTGCACACGCTAGAATTGAAACTTTTTAGTACAGGACTCACTAATTTTTCTGATTATAAAAGTAATACCGGGGCCAGGCGCAGTGGCTCATGCCTGTAATCCCAGCACTTTGGGAGGCTGAGGTGGGCAGATCACAAGGTCAGGAGTTCCAGACCAGCCTGGCCAATATGCAGAAACTCCATCTCTACTAAAAACACAAAAATTAGCCAGGTGTGGTGACATACACCTATAGTCCCAGCTACTCGGGAGGCTGAGGCACAGAAATCCCATCTCTACTAAAAACACAAAAATTAGCCAGATGTGGTGGCACACACCTGTAGTCCCAGCTACTCGGGAGGCTGAGGTAGAAGAATCTCTTGAAAACAGAAGGCAGAGGTTGCAGTGAGCCAAGATCATGCCACTGCACTCCAGCCTGGATGACAGAGCGAGACTCTATCTCAAAAAAAAAAAAAAAAAAGGTAACATCAGGTAAAATATTGTAGTATTTCCAAATTATAAAATAGTACATTCCTTGGAAAGGGCTAAAAAACAAAGAAGAAAATTAAAGCCAGCCATAATCTTATAACTCAGATAATCACGCTTAATGTTTTGCAATAATGTGCTTCTAGTGTTCTTCCCCTCTGTGTATACATGTACACATAACACACACACCCCTCCATATATACATATATACACCTCATGTGGAGGGGACAAGACAGCTAAATGTATCTTTGATACTACTATTTTAAATTACCCTTTTCACACAGAATTATGTTATGATTATTTACCCAAAAATGTACCCTATAGTTAACAACCCATATTTCTAAAAGTTCAAAAGAGCATAAGCAATGACAGTCCATTTATATCTGTATGCCTACTATGTGCCAGGCACAGGGAATATAGCAGTGAGCGGAGCACACATAGTCCCTGCTCCCCTGGAGCTCTCGGTCCAGTTGGGGAGCCAGATATTCACCAAATGACAGCAAATATCATGTGCGCTGTACTACAAAACTACAGATTCTTTAGAAACAAGAAAAGACCTGGTGTTGTGAAGGTCAGGCTTTTTCAAGGAAGGAAAAGAGAACTGCAAGCTCAACTGCAAAATTATTAGTAAAGTGCATTTCACACCTTTATTTTTCCGTCAGTATAAATATCTCTCATCTAATTTTTCTTTTTTCCTTTCAAATTTAAGTCCAGCTTCCAACTACATTTTTGTGAATAATATGTAACATGTAAGAGAATAATTGATCTAATGTGTACAGATCTTAAGTATTTAATCAATTACAACATATCCTTTTAGAAATTACAAAAGGTGGGCCACCCACATGATGTTAGATATCCCTTAAATGGTCAGTTACTGCAGGTTTCTTAGTAATCTCCAAGCTAAAATGAAACATGCTCAGAATCTCATGAAGCCTTACAAGATTCTTTTGAGAATACTGGACTCTTACCCTCTGAGATATTGTCAGTATCTCTTATGACACTTTGATGAGGATTTTTTTACATGACCCTTTTGGTACAATCTAAGAGGGGAAAAAAGTCCAAATCATTTGTCAATAAACTCTGCCTTAAAGAGCATAACTCCCCAGACTCTTTTATCGTGGGTTGCACATAGTGACCTCCTAAGACTGCAACATGGAAAGGGGATAGAGGTGAGGGGTAAGCCGTGACTTCGCAGTGGAAAAAACCTTACAAACAATACCCCAGCCAGGCAATCAAGGGCAATGACAGTGATAAATCATGTTGATAGTATGTATTCTTGATAAGATATGATGAAAATGACACTTTACCTCTCTGGGCTTCCTCCTCCAAACCCATACATAACCCCAGTCTAACCATGAGAAAAATATCAGACGAATTCCAAAATGTACAAAATTCCTACAAAATACCTAATATAGGGTCTGTGGGAACTCCAGTATATTTTCTACTTTTCTGTAAATCTAAAACTGTTCTTACAAAATTGACTATTAAAAAATCATCTTTCCAAGAGTTACTTAGCTTTTTCTGATCACTAATAAAATACATTCCATAAAAATTCTGACAAAACAAAAAAATTATATAAAAGGAATTTTTCGAAAATTATAAATACCCTGTAATCTCAACACACTGAAATAATCAATCCCAAACATACCATATATATGTCCTTGCACAGGTTTCATGCATACATACACAGATAAACATATATGCATTGTTCTACCCCACATGCTATTTGATAGGTGCGGTAGTCTGAATAATGGCACCCAAGGTTATCCAGGCCTTAATACCTAGAATCTATGAATAGTACTTTATATGACAAAAGAGACTTTATAGATATTAGCGATCCTGAACAGAGTCATTACTGTGGGTTATTTGAGTGTGCCCTAAAGGCAATCACAAATCTCCTTACAAGAGGGAGGTAGAGAGACATCGAAAAACAGAAGGTGGTGGGACCACGGAAGGAGAGTGATTTGAAGATGCTATGCTGCTGGCTTTGAAGATGCAGGATGTGGCCATGAGCCAATGAATGCAAGGAATGTAGCTCTAGATGCTAGAAAAGGCAAGGAAATGGATTCTCCTCTAGAGCCTCTCAAGGGAGCATGGCCAAGGGACACCTTGGTTTTGACCTAGTGAAACCCATTTCAGACATCTGACCTCCAGAACTGTAAGAGAATAAACCTGTTATTATGTGAAAACACCAAGTTTTAATCTGTTATAGCAGCCACAGGAAATTAATATAACGGCCTGACTGACCTGTATTTTTTTTTTAATCGTCTGCTTATGTCCCTTTGCCAATATTTTCATCAAAGTGTTCTCTTTCTGGATCTGTTTGCAGTGTAACCTTCTTTCATATATGTTCAAAATCTCAGTTAATTATCTTTGAAATGGGTTTACAAGCATTTTGTCATAACAATCAAAACTATCACTCTTTTTTCCTGCTGGTGCCATGTTTGAAACACACTTCTCTACCCAAAAAAGATAGATTTGCCTTAATTTGCTCTTAATATTTAAACAATAACATCTCCAACTATTGTCCTTTATTACTAAGAACTGTACAAAGCAACACATCCCTGCACATGTGTCCCTCTCCCCTTTGCCCCTGGCCCCTGGCCCCTGGCTCACTGTCAACACTGAGACTTGACTGGAGAAAAAATGTGGACTCGAGACTTCTTGGACACTCCCATTCCATACCCGCACCCCCTTTGTCAAGTCTATCCCCCTAAAATAGCTTAATGCTTGATGTAAAGGATGTGTTCAATAAAGGCTTTTTAAACCTGGAGTGTCTATAAATTCATAAAACTAGCATTAAAAAAAAAAAAAGAACCATGCAATGCACACATCCTTTCCTTCCTTTTCCCTGTTTTGATGGGGCAGGTCTCAGAACTGGGAAATGAGCAGGAATAACACTCACTTTTATTTCTTAGATATCTGTTAGATTTATTTTAAAAACATATTCTTTTTTTAACTCTTTAAAAAGTATTTTTATAGTTTAAGGGAGCCCTTGTGAGACTGAAATAGCTGTATCAAAATGTCTTGCATCTTGAAAGAAATAATGCTTTTACAAAAACAGCAGTGCTCTTCAATATATTATATGTATATATACTATGTTACGTTTGCTTTACACTTTGCAGTTTTACAAAATGCTTTCAAATAAATTATTCTGTAGGTTAAATACATATTACCAAATAATTTTTACTTATATGGGACTCTCTGAAAAGGTATCCTTATATAAGTTACATAACTAAGTTCTGCTGAAAATATAGGACCCATCTACTGTACTGAGACAAAGAGAATGTATCGTTTAAAATACATGTTTTACATAGCCAATCACAGGCTTAATTTGCTTACAGTGATTACATAAAATTATTTGAATCAAAGCAAGCTACACATTACGGGTATAATTTCTTTCAAAATAGGCTGAAATTTTTAAATGGCAAAGAATCCCTTAAGTCAATGGGAGATCTGACACACAGAACTTTACACACACACACACACACACACACACACACAGACTTTTTTTTTTTCCTGCATAAAAGTCAAGTTACTCTTGCAGAAAACTTTCCTAACTACTAAAATAAATAAAAATCAAAAGCTTATAGCTGTATTGCCTGCAAGGGAGACCAAAAACTATGCCCATACCTTTGAAAATGTTAATTCATCAGAGGTATATGGAGTTTTAAAATTTTTCATTCTAACTATAACATTCTGCTTACAAGGTAATTTAAAAGACCCTTGCTGGTATGAATATTTTCATTCTAGACAATAAAAATAAAATAAATAACATAGAAATTACTTTATACAGTAATAAAAGTTATATGTAAATCCCCAAATATCTCTTCAGTTTTAGGCAACTTCAGCGTTCTTCCCATTTGTTGGTGGCTATTAAGTCTTCAGACTATTTATTAGACATATAGTATGCATGGTACTGAACTATACATTACTCAAAAATGTACCTAAACCAAATATCACTATGCCTTTGAGGAATTCTATTCTCTGGTCATAGAATAATGTTCTACAACCAGAGACAAAAGGGGGAAAGAGGGGAGAAGGAAAAAGAAAGGGGACCAGAGAGAATGATGAATTTTCAGAACACAAGCAATGAAGAAGTTTGGCACATTTCAAAAGACAAAGTTCGCAAGTATCTGCTTTTGGGTGTTTTATTAGTCATCTTAGGTTCCTATTTTTATCATGAGGTAGATGAAAAGGGAATGGATGAAGGCGTCAGAAAAAAAAAGGATGTCAGGTAAAAGAGGGTAAAAAGTTAACAAAAGGCAATGAGCTCACTGTATCCTTTAAGATTCTGACAGCTCATTTATACAAACTTCAAGTGAAAAGTGAGTCAGCCCACCAGATAAAAACGGCAATGGAGGCACCAACAATTATGGATAGTGTTTACTATGCCCAAACATTTGGACTTTATTTAATTATGTATGCATTTCAGTTTACGAACACAATCAGCCACAATCATCTTTTTAAAATGTGTATTCCAGGCCGGGCGCGGTGGCTCAAGCCTGTAATCCCAGCACTTTGGGAGGCCGAGACGGGCGGATCACGAGGTCAGGAGATCGAGACCATCCTGGCTAACACGGTGAAACCCCGTCTCTACTAAAAAATACAAAAAACGAGCCGGGCGACGACGCGGGCGCCTGTAGTCCCAGCTACTCGGGAGGCTGAGACAGGAGAATGGCGTGAACCCGGGAGGCGGAGCTTGCAGTGAGCTGAGAGCGGGCCACTGTACTCCAGCCTGGGCGGCAGAGCAAGACTCCGTCTCAAAAAATAAAAAAATTAAAAAATTAAAAAAAAATAAAATAAAATAAAATAAAATGTGTATTCCAAAAGATCCCTTAACTAACTATTTGAATAATCACAGCAATTATCATTGTGCCCTACACTCATTAAGAACTCAATGATGGCTAGATTTTTTTTCTTTAATGTACTGCAAATCCTAGCAGTCTACTCTGAGGATCCATCTATATTTTCTTAATAGTACATGCTATGGTTTAATGTTTGTGTCCCTCCAAAATTCGTATGTTGAAACCTAACACCCAAGGGGATGGTATTAAGAAGCGGAGCCTTTGGGAGGTGATAGGTCATGAGGGTTCCACCCTTGTAAATGGGATTAGTGCCCTAACAAAAAAGCTTGAGGGAGTCTCTTGTCCCTTTTTGCTTCTTCCTTTTTTTTTTTTTTTCTTTCCCCTCCCTCCACTATTTTTGGCTTCCTTCTGCCACATGAGAACAAAAAGAAGGCACCATCTAGGAGGAACGGGCCCTCACCAGACACTCAATCTGCTGCCACTTTACTCTTGGACCTTGCAGCCTACAAAACTGTGAGGAACTAAATTTCCATTATTTATAAATTACCCAGTCTAATGGACTTTGTTACAGCAGCCCAAATGGACTAAGACAGTATATTAATTTCACACATTCATTTTTCCAACATATATATACTGAGCACCTACTATGTGACAAGCATGGTGCATAGGTGCCAAGTACACCATGACAAGCAAAGTAGAGCAGACCCATCATTACAGAACTTAAACCTCAAAAAAACAGATGATCAAAAAACAAATAACAATTAACTGCAAAATGAGAAATGGAGTGACAAACACAAACAAGACGCCAAGACAGAGAAATGAGGGAAGAGTAGCTACGTTGGTGGAGTCACTGAGAAAGTGGGAGGACACACCAGCTGAGAGTAGAGCATGGCCAGCAAAAAGCCCTGAAAAGAGTTATGGCAAACACGCTCCAATCTGGAGCAGCACAACAAAACATTGGATAAGGCTTGTGGCTGGAGGGTCATGCATGAGGACAAGAGTTGCCCTCGATGAGGCAGAAGCAGTATGTGGGAGCCCAACCACCTCAAGTCTTATGAACAAAGGTAGATGGGGCCTTCAACTTTGGCCATGAAAACTCATGGATGGATTTTTAAGCAAGGAAGTGACATCATCCCATTTAATTTCTGAAAGGATCACTCTTGTCCTGATTCACACAAACATATTGTCAAAAAATAAATGAGACAGTTGGAAAAATTTGAGCACTGATAAGTTACTGGATGGATATTATTACATTTTAGGTGTGATAACAGTCTTGTGATATTTTTAAAAAGCGACCTTTGCAAGCTAAAATACAGATAAAATGATGTCATATAAAGCATATAAACTATAGCTCTATATCAATGTTAATTTCCTGATCTTGGTATCTGAATGGTAATTATGAAAGAGACTGTCTTTGTTTTCAGGAACTATATTTTAATATATTTAGAGGTAGAAATAAATTATCATGTCTAGGGTTTGATTCCAAATAATCTGGGGGTAGGATATGGATGAAATAAGATTGGCCTTGAGTTGACAACTATAGAAGCTAAGTGATTAGTATATAAGGTTCGGTTTACTATCCTCTTTACTTTCTGTAGATGTTCAAAATTGGTCATATTAAAATTCCTTTTTTTTTTTTTTTTTTATTGGAGACAGAGTCATCCTCTATCGCCCAGGCTGTGCAGTGGCGCGATCACAGCTCAACACAGCCTCGATTTCTGCAGCTCAGATGATCCTCTCACCTCAGCCTCTGAAGTAGCTGAAACTACAGACGTGTCACCACACCTGGCTAATTTTTTGCATTTTTTGTAGAAAAGGGGTTTTGCCATGTTGGTCAGGCTGGTCTCAAACTCCTGGGCTCAAGCAATCCACCCGCTGTGACCTCCCAAAGTGCTGGGATTACAGGCATGAGTCACTGCACCCAGCCCAAATAATCTTATTTTTAAAAATAATTTTAGGCTGAGCATGGTGGCTCATGCCTATAATCCCAGCACTTTAGGAGGCCAAGGCAGGCAGATCATCTGAGATCAGGAGTTCCAGACCAGCCTAACTAAAATGGAGAAACCCCGTCTCTACTAAAAATACAAAATTAGCCGGGCGTGGTGGCGGGTGCCTGTAATCCCAGCTACTCAGGAAGGCTGAGGCAGGAGAATCGCTTGAACCGGAGGTGGAGTTTGCGATGAGCCCAGATCGTACCACCGTACTCCAGCCTGGGCAACAAGAGCGAAACTCCGTCTCAGAAAAAATAAAGTAAGATAACTTGGGCTGCTGTATGAAGAGTAAGTGGGGTGCAGTTGGAAAACTGGAGGGAGAGAACAAAAGAAGCAGGAACATACATTAACCACTAGCCAGCTCTTAAAGTAGTCCAAGCAAAATCGTATAGTCACTTAAGCTAATGTAACAGAGTGGAGAGAGAGGAAAGTGAACAGATGGGAAATATATTTTGGAGGTAGAAATCATCAGACTTGGTAATATGGAAATTAAAAGAAAAGAAAGGACTCAAAGATGTCTCTCCCAAGCTTCTGACTTGAACAAATGGGTGGATGGTGGGTGGAGACATTTACAGAAAATGCAAAGTTTTCAGATAAACAAAGGAGGTGGATACCAAGAGTTCAGTTTGGGATATAAAAATTAATGTGTTTGTGAAACATCCTAGTGAGTGATCAAAGAAGCAATGATTGGACCTCTTTCCCATTACAACTATCAAAACAGCCAAAGACAGCAGCAGGGAGCAGCAGCCATATCAAGCAGGTTACTTATGGAGGAGGCAAGGAACTCAGTGTAAGAGCAAAGTCCTGGCTTTCAGACACAAGCTAAGCATTGCTACCAGGGTGAGAGGGTCAGAGAGGATACTGAGCCTGCAGCAAGGCAACCACAATCACAAAAGTCCTGCTCATAGGGGTTCACTGGTCATACACTTTGCACCAACAACACCCCGACCACGACTCAGTCTTCCATCTCTGCTGGGACCTCCTTGGTAAGATGAGATAATTGGACCAAAGTGTTGCTAAGGAGCTTTCCTTCAGAGGCTTTCCTTCAAGTTATGAAATCTTGTCACTCCTTGTAGTGAAAAGAAGCATTTATAGGATCTATATCTTAAAACATGTACAACACACATTCTCATTCCCCCATGAACTTACATGAAGAACTTCACAGTGGCAGGTCTAAATACAATAACAGACCATTAGAGTAGATCTAATAGGACAAAAGAAAAGACAAACAGAAGCAAGCCAAGTGGTAACAAAAACAAGGAAAAAACACCAGGAATGCTGTTTATCTTGAGCTTTTTAAAGAACTTTTATTTCCATTTACTATATCATTGACTCTATGACACACAAATTTTCATCATGGTATATCCCTAACCCCAAGATACATCTTAAAATTGACAGCAACTTTGACTGTCCTAAATCAGTTATGTTCTTAGGGACAGGATCTGCATTTGCTTCTGTCAATTACCTGAGGACACCACTAACCTGATCCACTTAAAGTTAAATAACCTGCTTGAAGTTGTTGGGGGGTGACACCATTTATATGTACTCAGACTCCAAACCAGCTTACAATTCAAATTCTAAAGAGCGTTAAAAAGTCAAACATAGGTTCACCATACAACTCACCAATTCCACTTCTGTGTCTGTATGACAGATAATTTAAAACATGTTCATACAAAGACTGTACACAACTGTTTACAGCAGCATTATTCACAATAGCCGAAAACTGGAAATGACTCAAATGCCCATCAACTGATGAACGGATAAAATATGATATATTCATAATAATGAAAATTATTCAGCCATAAAAAGCAATGAAGTGCAGACGGTCCCCAACTTAGTATGGTTCAACTTACAATTTTTCAACATTATGATGGGTTTGTCAGGGCATCCAATGCATTTTCACTTACTATATTTTTTATTATGATGAAGTTATCAGGATGTAATCCCATCATGACTCAAGGAGCATCTATCTGTACTAACACATTCTATGACATGTGTAGACACAAAATAATACATATTAGATTATTCTATTTATATAAAATATATACAAAAATTAAATTAGTGGTTGCCCCAGCTAAGGGTGACAGAAATTAGATTAGTTAATGCCCCACCTAAGGGTGGGAATAGAGAATGACTATAAATAGGCACAGCTTTCTTTTTCAGATGATAAAAATGTTTTGAAGTTAGACTGTCGCGATGGTTCTATAATTCTGTAAATACATTAAAATGCATTAAATTATATACTTAAAATAGGAATATATATGAGATATAAATTAATATTGCAATAGAGCTGTTTAAAAAAATTATCTGGGTGGAGAATCTCATTAGAGGGTTTTTTTCCCCTCCCTACCTAATAACAAGGTTGAAATATACACATTTCCTTGCTGTGCCTTCCTTCATGATGATTTTATTTTTCCTTTCCTTTATGCAAGGTCTCCTTAAAATTCCTCATTGTGTTTTTTTCCTTCCTTAGGAATATATAAGATAACAATATCAATGGCATCTTAGATCCAATAAAATAACTATCGACTTGGTTAAGAAAATCAAATTAAGAGAGGACAAAACTCCCTTTCCAGACTTGAGTAACATTTATATTACCTGCAGGGAAAAATTGGAGCCAAAAAAAACAGCAGAGAAAAATGAAAACAAATCTAACTCTGCCTATTGTCACTATTTATAACTTAATCACTCTGAAGAAAAATATCAGATGTTTTCCAACTGTCATTCGCCGATATTCACCCTTAATTAAAACAGACAGAACTATTGTATCACCAATTGATCTAACCTAATGAGGAAAAGAAAATGGCCCTAAAGGCCTTACCTCACTCTAATCTACAACTTATGGTTCAAAAGAGAAGGTGTGGAGAAGGAAAAAGTTTGTGAGAAATGTTATGATACAAAGTATTTTTATACTACAGTGGATCTTTGACAAAAGGCCAAGAAGGAATCAAAATATTTTTATTTCCATTGTAAGCTTCTAATTACCTGGCTAAAAATATCTGCCAATTTCACCTTCTACAGATAAGTACAAATTCAAAGCAGTTCTTGCAAACAGACACATTCATCCCCACTGTATTCATACCACCTCAGGACTCTATTGAACACATATGGATTTCTGTGTAAGGATAAATTCAAAATTCTCATAAGATGCTCTGGAATATGAAAGCCCACTGCTGATAATATATTAAACCTGGCCGGGCGCGGTGGCTCAAGCCTGTAATCCCAGCACTTTGGGAGGCCGAGACGGGCGGATCACGAGGTCAGGAGATCGAGACCATCCTGGCTAACACAGCGAAACCCCGTCTCTACTAAAAAATACAAAAAAAAACTAGCCGGGCGTGGTGGCGGGCGCCTGTAGTCCCAGCTGCTCGGGAGGCTGAGGCAGGAGAATGGCGTGAATCCGGGAGGCGGAGCTTGCAGTGAGCTGAGATCCGGCCACTGCACTCCAGCCTGGGCCACAGAGCGAGACTCCGTCTCAAAAAAAAAAAAAAAAATATATATATATATATATATATATTAAACCTGCATCTGCTCTAACAGTCTTTGAACATAAGTTTGATCTGTCTCCTCTGACTTCTCTAACCTACCATGAAAAGAAAAAATTAATCAGTGCCCAACCAGGCCTTCTAGTTAGATTTCTGTCCCACTGCCCACAGTGGTTTTTATGAGAAAGAGGTTAATCAAAAATACCACCAGCCAGGTACAGTGGCTCATGCCTGTAATCCCAACACTCTGGGAGGCAAAGGTGGGAGGATCACTTGAGTCCAGGAGTTCAAGACCAGCCTGGGCAACATAGGGTAACTGTGTCTCCACAAAAAATAAAATTAGCCAGGCGTGATGGCACCTGCCTGTAGTCCTAGCCACTTGGGAGGCTGAAGTGGGAGGAGTGCTTGAACCCAGGAGATTGGGGCTGCAGTGAGTTGAGAACGTACTACTGCACTCTAGCCTGGGAGACAGAGTGAGATCCTGTCAAAAAACAAAACAAAAACAAAAACAAAACACCAAATCACGATGACTGTAAATGGTTAGTCCATTCTCCCCACTAGACAAGAACAGGAATCCTCCATGATCCAACTTCGTTTGGGTCCAGGGCCCCACTGGTGTTTCAAACTCACTGCTCTGTGCTCTGGCCACTGTCCTCAGAGCTGTTCGCCCAGCATGTCGCCACCTCTGACCCTCTGCACTGGCTCCACCAACTGAAATGCCACCCACCCCACAAAACCCAAAGCAAATGCCAGCACCCCCATCTCCCAATCGAAAGATAGCTTTCTTAGGGAATTCCCAAAACACTATATTTACTCTTCACATGCCATGTCACAGTTAATTTATCAAGAGATTTATCACATCCACCACTACGTTGTCAGAGATGGCAACTGGGTACTAACACTGAGAAAAAAGGATACTCCATCATCAGAGCACTAGAAGTGCAAACCAGCATGGAAATGTTAAATCAGGAAGCAAGAGATTATAGCTAATATAGAACTGCATTTTATTTGTGACAAATTTCTATATCTCACGCGATGGGTATAATTTACAATTGCTCCTTAAGAGGTCACCTCCTTATGCCAAACAGGTTATAAAGTTCACAATTTTAATTTTTTTATTTTATTATTATTTTTTTGAGATAGAGTCTTGCTCTGCCGCCCAGGTTGGAGGGCAGTGGCACAATCTCAGCTCACTGCAACCTCCGCCTCCCGGGTTCAAGCGATTCTCCTGCCTCAGCCTCCCAAGTAGCTGGGATTACAGGCATGCACCAAAAAGCCCCGCTAATTTTTGTATTTTCAGTAAAAATGGGTTTTTGCTAAGTTGGCCAGGCTGGTCTTGAACTCCTGACCTCAGGTGATCCGCCCACATCAGGTGATCCACCCACCTCAGCCTGCTGGAATTACAGGCATGAGTCACCACACTTGTCCTATTTTAATTTTTAAAAAGAACATAGTCAATGTTCCACTAACATTTTTTTACATCTCTAATTTTTCCTCCAGTTCTAAATGGTGGAGATTTTTGTATGATCTACCAGTTTACAAAACTAGCAATTTCTCAAAATAGTTAAAATAACACAATCATTACCACAAAGGTCCAGAGGTAGGAAAAATCTATGTTGAGAGTGGTAAATTCATTAGGCAGAAAAAGAAAAATAAGAAACAACTTCCTCTGTGGAAACAACTTAAGGCCTCCTTCATCTGTTAGTGTGAATCCTTTCACTAGGCATTCAAGAGAAAATATTCACTGGAAGAAATTAATCATCAGGTTGGCAAGAGCACTGCATCTTGATACAGAGAGATTGAAGCATTTCCTCTCTGCACTAAAAACGTAAGATCAAAATGTATGCTTCAGTAAGTGTAAGGAAAAAGAACTCTACTCAGTTTTGCAGAATTCACAAAGGGAATGTTACAGTATTACCAATTTAAGAGGAAATGTGAGAAATATTGACAAACCCTGAAATGAGGACAAACAAAAAGTTCACGTAAAAACAACTGAAGAAATTTTTTACAATTAACATATATTTATAATCAGAGGCCTCTGACTTGGACTGGAAGTCCATCATTTCTCCGGTGTCTCCAGCTTGCCAACTGCAGAACTAGGGACTTCTCAGCCTCCATAATCACACGAGTCAATTCCTTACAGCAAATCTCTTCATATATAGACATTTTATGTCTCCTATTGGTTCTGTTTCTGGAGAACCCACACTCTCACCAGGGAAAGCAGAAAAGTACCGATACTCACTGAGCACCAACTATGTGTTTTACTCCCATCATCACATTTAACTTAAATTTCATTTAATCCTCTCAATAAATCTATGAAAGGAGAAAAACAAGCTCAGAGAAACTGGTCCCAGGCCTCCCAGTCAGTAAATGGCAAACTGGAACTAGAGTTCAAGTCTGACTGTCAAGTCTGTGGTCAGTCCCGTCTCCCCAGGAAGGTACATGTAGTTGTGTGCACGAAGGCAAAATGAAACCACACTGCTGTGCTTTGGAGTTTTATGGCTGTGTGTAGTATTTTCTTTGTTCTCTCACTGCCATCTTTTGTCATTACCAACAAGCTCTGCTTCGGAAACTACCCCCTTATAATACCTCTCAGAACGCTGTAAGGCAAAAGTATGCACAAGACCAAAAGGCAAAGTTTATTAAAATCAGACCCAAATCAAGTACAGACTCTGAACGGAGGCCTCTGCTACAAGATTCTTCGAGTATGGACTCCAGCATCTAATCTGGCTACATCTTCTGGCTTTGGGCTCTATTTCTCTCCATTAGGAGAAGGGTTCCTATAATGTGTTGCTATAACCAAGGTGAGAGGAATGGAACAATTCAGCAACACTGAAAAGGACACACAAACGTTTAAGCGACAGTCTAAAGGACACAAGAAATAATGCACACCAGAAACCTAAAAGAGCAAGGTAAATTCTAAAATGGGGACACCTTTGGATTTGTTAAACTGAGCAGGACAGGGCAGTTAAAATTAGACAAGAGAAAGAAACTGCTGGCAGATAAATACAGTCACAGAGAAGTTCCGGAGGCAATGAAGGGAAAATGTGTGGTCAATAGAAACTGAGGCGGTGTTAAGAAGCTACAGTCTCCAGGATGAGAAATGACTGTAGAGTAAAAGACACCAAGACACACAATGCTTCTCCAATTCCCCACTTTAAAAGTACATGAAGGGGTTTCTCTAGCAAATATGAAGGATGAACAAGCTAAAAAATCTAATGTACAACATGAGGACTATAGTTAATAATAAATAGTACACTGTATTCAGGATTTTTGCTAAATTAAATTTTTCCTCCTTGCCACAGGAGGGAAAAAAATGGGTAACTAGGCCAGGCGCAGTGGCTGACGCCTGTAATCCCAGCACTTTGGGGGAGGCCAAAGCAGGTGGATCGCCTGAGGTCAGGAGCTCGAGACCAGCCTGACCAACATGGTGAAACTTTGTCTCTACTAAAAATACAAAAATTAGCTGGACGTAGTGGCAGGCACCTGTAATCCCAGCTACTTGGAAGGTTGAGGCAGGAGAATTGCTTGAACCCAGGAGGCAGATGTTGCAGTGAGCTGAGATCACATCATTACACTCCAGCCTGGGTGACAGAGCAAGACTCTGTCTCAAAAAAAAAAAAAAAAAGGTAACTATGTGAGATGATAGATATCTTCATTTGTTCTTCTATAGTAAAATTGCACTATATATGTATATGTATCTTATAACATCATGTTGTATACCTCATATACACAATAAAACTTATTTTAAAGCAAAAACAAAAAATACACAAAGGGGTTTCTGATAGTCAAAAATCAAAAGCATCTCCATCGCAGGAGTCATTTTGGATGATGTTCTGACAACCAGACAATGCTAATATTAAACCATCTAATGGGGTTGAACAAAAGAGTTGTTTTTGTGCAAACACAGGCATCTAGATCAAAGGAACTGAATGGAAAGCCCCAAAATAGTGTGTTATTATTTTAATGAACTTATTTGATAAAGGAGATATCAAATATCAATTCTTTCCCTCACGGACCTGACAAACAGTGTTGGAATAGTAGTAGTGGACTAGCAATTTTAGGGCTGGTGTGAGACAGGAATCTAAATTAACGTCAGCTGGGTTGAATTCAGGGCTTTTATGTCTATGGTTTGATTTTTTTAAAAACTAATAGATGTTAAAAACTACTTGCAATGCCTTCCTGACGTCCCAAAGGTAATGTCACTAACAGCCTACAGAAGCCAGTGGGAGTTCGGAGAAGCACAGGTGTCAATGTGCACTGCTCACGGGTCACAGCGGTCCCATTGGTCAGTGAGACCCATCCTCCTCTGTGAGGCCTGCAGCCCTCTCTGGTGTGTGTGGCATGCTAGCTCCCGCTGGAAAAAGCAGTGTCTCCTCTGGTAAACTCCAATCAGCAGCCCCACCGCCTGATCCTTTTCCATCCCCTGGACTGCAATCACCTACTACAGCCCAAGCTCAGTTCCTGCCAACACCCAGGGAGGAGCAGGGTTGAATAATTGTAAGATTTCTGAATGGCGATCACTTGCCCACCATAGAAGTGATTTCTTAAAAATCATATAAACAGATTATCTTCCAAAGAGTACTGCACAAAAAGGGAGGAGTGGAAAAAGGGTAACTTTACAGTGGAAAAACCTGACAAACACTACCCGTGCCATGTGACCAAGTTCAACATCGGTAGTGCTAAGTCACATTGATATTGTGGACCTTTGCTATGATGTGACAAGAATGGCCCTTTCCATCTGGGGTCTTCCTCCCAAAAACACATGACCACAGTCAAATCATGAGGGGAAAAAAAACAGACCAATCTCAATTGAGGGACATTCTACAAAATAACTGACAGTACTCCTCAAAACTATCAAGGTCACCAAAAACAACGAGAGTTTGAGAGACTGTCACAGCCAAGAGGAGCCTAAGGGGACATGACGACTAAATGTAAAAGGGTATCATGGGTGGGATCCTGAGACAGAAAAAGGACACTAGGTAAAAACTATATCTGGATAACGTATGAACTTCAGTTAACAATAATATATCCATATTGATCATTAATTGTGACAAATGTACCATGCTAACTTAAGAAATTAATAATAGAGAAAACCAGGGCTGGTTACACAGGAACACTCTGTACTACCTCCTCAATAATTCTGTAAATCTGAAACTGCTCCTAATTAATAGGTTAATTCCAATCACAATTAAGTTTAAAAAAAAAAACAAACTATAAGCCAGGCGTTGGTGGCTCACGCCTGAAATCCCAACACTTAAGTGAGGCTAAGGCAGGCGGATCATGAGGTCAGGAGATCGAGACCATCCTGGCTGACACGGTGAAACCCAGTCTCTACTAAAAATACAAAAAAATTAGCCGGGTGTGGTGGTGGCTGCCTGTAGTCCCAGCTACTCGGGAGGCTGAGGCAGGAGAATGGCGTGAACCCGAGAGACAGAGCTTGCAGTGAGCCGAGATAGTGCCACTGCACTCCAGCCTGGATGACAGAGCAACACTCCGTCTCAAAAAAAAAAAAACATACAAACATTAAACTTTTGGACAAAATAAAAATGTATCGTTCTAAAATAAAGAAAAATTGCAGTCTGGAGCAAATATCTATAGCAAATATGACAAAAGATTAGGGTATATATAATTTAAAGTCCATAAATATGTTTTTGTTGTTGCTGTTGTTTGTTTGTTTGTTTTGAGACGGAGTCTCGCCCTGTCGCCCAGGCTGGAGTACAGTGGCGCGATCTCGGCTCACTGCAAGCTCCGCCTCCCGGGTTTACGCCATTCTCCTGCCTCAGCCTCCCGAGTAACTGGGACTACAGGCGCCCGCCACATCGCAAGGCTAGTTTTTTTGTATTTTTTTTAGTAGAGACGGAGTTTCACCGTGTTCGCCAGGCTGGTCTCGATCTCCTGACCTCGTGATCCGCCCGTCTCGGCCTCCCAAAGTGCTGGGATTACAGGCTTGAGCCACCACGCCCGGCCAAGTATGTTAAGAGAAACATTCTAAAAAAAAGCTAAGAGACAAAAGAAAACTAGAAGTCATACAAAAGATGCAGTGTATTTTTTAAATAATTTTTAAAAATACTAAAGTAGGTATCATTTAAGTTGCAAAACTGTTTTTCAAATAATACCCAGTGATGATAATGTGACAATTTAAACCACTTTACTTATATAGTATTGGTAGCCAAGTAAATTGATAATACTCTCGTGGAAGTACTGTAAAACAAACTATGCCCCTCTACCCCGACCTGTACGTGTACATGTTAAAGCCCAAACCCTCAACATGATGGAATTTAAATATGGGGCCTTTGGGAGACAATCAGATTTAAATGAGGTCAGGAGAGTGGGGTCCTCAGGATAGGATTAACACCCTTATAAGAAAGGACATCAGAGAACTTTTGCTGTCACTCTCTTGGCCATGTAAGAACACAACAAGAAGGAGGCAGTCTGCAAGCCAAGAGGAGAGCCCCCACCAGAACCCCAAACATGCTAGCACTCTTAACTCAGACCTCTCTAGCCTCCAAAATTGTGAGAAAATAAATTATTGTTGGTTAAGTCACCCAGGCTATTGTGTTTTGTTATAGCAGCTGAAGTTAATTAATACAGAAAGGCAATTAGAGATATACAAAGAACACTAAACATATTCATCCCTTTTAATTCAGTAATTCTACATTGGTAATGTTAACCTTTAGAAGCAATTCAAAATATGACAAAGCTATACACATGTAAAACTTAGTTTTACATTTTTAAGCCAGTGACAACCTAAATGTCTTAACAATGGAGAAGCAGGTAAGTAAGTTGTAATATTCCACTTGATCTAATATAATTTAGTCATTTAGAATTATTACAAAAACTATATACGCTTACAGTGAATGCTTTTAATAAAATTAAGTGCAAACCAAACACAAAAATCTACAAAATGAGACTAATGATATAAATAAATATGAACAACTATTAAAAGAGTTAGTTATAAACAAATAATTTTTTGAGAAATATTTTATTTTGTTACACGAAATAATACTCAGAAATGTATCTGAGAGAATTATTAGATAGGTCCTTTCTTAAATATAATCACAACTTCTTTAATTACAGAAAAGTGACTTTTTCTGAAAATAGCCACTACAGTACTCTCCAAAAAAATGAGAATGAAATATTTACTTTTTATGTAAGACAACCATCAATTTTTCTTGACTACATACTTTTTATTATGTTATTACTTACATTGAGATGGTTTCCAAGGCATCTTCAAAAATGTCCTGGGGGAAATAAAAAATACAATGAGTTTCTCAAGAATTCTAAATTAGTTTCTCAAGAATTCTAAAAGAGAAAATGAATACATGCATTGGGGAGAGTGGTCCTGGCAGGAAGATATAGCAGGTAGTAAAATCAATCAACTTAACGCTCACGGAACTCTGTGCACAGAAATCAAGCACATGAATTTCAGTGAGATTTATTTATTTTTTTAAAATAAGGCTGTTAAAATACTCAGCAAGAGATCAAACTGGTCTAATTTAAAGAGACTATGACATCTTTTATGAAGTTGCCTTTCACTCCTAAATCTCAATCATCCCAATTGTAGAGTAAATAAATAACAGGACTTGCTCCATATAGTCTTTTCTTTCTCCGTGGCTAGCTAAGTGAGCATCCTCTGGGCCTTCATTTCACATCTCATTGCACCACCCTCTCAGCTCGTCTCCCTGCCACCAGCCTTTCCCCCAGTTTACTCTGTGCCACACAGGATAGCCCTTTGCTTCATGCCACTGGCCTGATCACAGTGCAACAGAATGAGAAACGCACACACTAATATGCACTCAGAAGTCCACACACACAGTCCACACTCAGACACAGTGACTCACACACAATCTCACAGCCACATACACAAACACACATGCACTCACTCAAAAACTCACACATACACAACAGCTCCCTCACAGCTGCAAAAACCAAACCTAAGCTCCTCGTCCAGGTATCCGGGGCCCACGACAACCCAGCCTAATCTTCCAAGATCCTTCTCTGACATCCCTACCACTCTCCCCATAGCCCAAGCCAGGAGACCTACAGAGGGGCCGCCTCACTGGTCTCCCTGCTCCTGTGCTTGACACCCTCCATTCAATTCTTCACATGACAACCATATCATTCTTTTACTTCATGTTTTTGAATAAGCAGACACCATTCCAGTTTCCTAGACCTCTTCGAGAGCTTTCCATTGCACTTAGAAAAATCCCAAACTCATTCTCCCTATCTACAGAGCCCTAAAACAGCCCCGCCAGCCTCTGACCACATCCCCTTACTCACTCGACTCTAGCCACAGGTCTTTCTTTCAGTTCTTTGGACAAGCCAAACATCCCACAGCTCTCTGCGCTGTCCCCTTTTTTATAATGTCCTTTGCTCAATTATTCCCATGGCTGACTCATTCTCATCCTTTGATTTTCAGCTTAGAAAGCCACCTCCTCAAGAAGAACATCTCTGATCACTCTAATTAAAATTACTAGGAATAGCAGCTTACTTACAGTTCCTCTTCATTTCATTTGTTTCATTCATAGCACTTATCATAATCTCTACTGATCTTCCTTGTTCACTTGATTACCCTCTGTCTCCATCAGAGCAGGCTCTTACATACACAGAAAAAACCCTAGGGCTTCGTACCAGGGTTTGCTCAATAAATACTTGTTGCCTAATGAATGAATGCATGGAACCTGGACTGCCAAGGGACTTACCATATCACACCTCATTTAGAGTTACGCACAGAAATGAGGAAAGGGGGCTAGGGATCTTTTCCCTTGTGTGGCCATTAATACTGAACAAGGTTTAGACCATACTGGATTCTGCGGTGAGGCAGAAAAAACAGAAGTATCAATACTAAAAAGAAGAACCGACTGGGCCTGGTGGCTCACGCCTGTAATCCCAACATTTTGGGAGGCCAAGGCCAGTGGATCACCTGAGGTCAGGAGTTTGAGACCAGCCTGGCCAACATGGTGAAACCCCATTCCTACTAAAAATACAAAAATTAGCCAGGCATGGTGGTGCGTGCCTGTAATCCCAGCTACTCGGAGAGGCTGAGGCACAAGAATCACTTGAACTAAGGAGGCAGAGGTTGCAGTGAGTCAAGACTGCGCCACTGCACTCCAGTATGGGCAACAGAGCAAGACTCCGTCTCAAGGGGGAAAAAAAAAGTTGTAAACAGTGGCAGAAATGAGTTTGAATTTGGGATCTGACCTATTAATCAACATTAATATCATACTCCATAAGGGAGGTAAAATCAAGGGCCAGCACACAGGTTATCATGTGAGCAGTTACAGAGAAGGGAGGAAAATGTATTCTCCAGGAACCCAGATCTCACTATGATAAGCCCAGCTCACAGTCCCTCTGGCAGCTCTGGTGACTCCCTCTGCACTTACCTTTAACAATAATAGGGTACATGGACAGCCCACTCCCGGAGGGCTTCTGTGCCTTCTCCTCCTCCTCACAAACCTCAACACGGACACTAAAATACTCACTGAGTGAGCGCCACAAAGGATCACTTGGGAAGCCAACCCTCCATATAAAGAAGACAAGACTAATATTTTCATCTAAACAAGAAGTATTCCCACCCCTCCATAAAAAAAAAGAAAAGAAAGAAAGAATATCGAGCCAGGTGGTGCACACTTGTAGTCCCAGCTACTCGGGAGGCTGAGGTAAAAGGATGGCTTGAGTTCAGCCTGGACAATATAGCAAGACCCTGTATCTAACAACTTTTTTATTAAAAAAAATTTTTTTAAGAATATCAAAACTCTACATTTTGTTGAAACAGTAATCACATGCAGAGAGTTATCTAAATAAAGCATATGTGGTCTACAAAGGCCAGACAAAAGGTGGAAGTGTCTTAATTTTAAAAAGAGGAAAGGTGAAGAGAAGAACTAAGATTTACTGAGTACCTACCATGTGCCAGGCACCTTCCAACCTTACAAAAGCTATCTCATGTGTTCCTCCCAACATACAGCAAGTTAATCCAATTGTAGTTTAATTACTTGCCCAACATTACACAGCTGGTAAGTGAAGAAACTGGGGTTCAATCTCAGGTTTAACCCCAAAGCATCTTATTAATATTAATACAAACTATCTAAAACTTGGAAATTAGATAGTTGGGCAGGATGGGGAGGGGGTGGGAGATGAAGGGGTGCCATATCCTCTCAATGTAATACGACAGCATTGCTTTACAAGCCTCCCAAGGATTATTTAACTCTCTAGAAGAGTGTACTTGTGTTTAATTTTGCCATCTGCTGCCTGATTGGAGTCCGCACACTGTGAAGTTACATGTTAATTTACAGGTTTTTTAGTGGTGAAAAGGATTACCTCAAAGATTATGACTTTGCTGCTCTGTGAGACAGCAGTTCCCAACCTTTTTGGCACCAGAGACTGGTTTCGTGGCAGACGATTTTTCCACAGATGGTGGGGGACAGTAAGGAGATAGTTTCAGGATGAAACTGTTCCACCTCAGATCATCCGACATTAGATTCTCATAAGGAGTGTGTGACCTAGATTCCTCGCATGCACATTTCACAATAGGGTTCACTCTCCTGAGATTCTCATGCCACTGCTGATCTGACAGCGGGTGGAGCTCAGGTGGTAATGCTCGCCCACCCACCACTCACCTCCTGCTGTGCAGCCTGGTTCCTAACAGGCTACTGACCAGTACCAGTCCATGGCCCAGGCACCCCTGCTTTAAGGTATTACTCAGTTTTATGTATAACCTAGCAATCTGAAGCTAACATTCTTCCTTAAGCCTATAAATACTAGTTCCTCAAATACTGTTTGGATCAATTTACCATTTCACTAGTTTCCTAACTGACAGATGAAATAAAATTTTGACATGTTCATTGTATATCTTTATGAGAATCTTATTTCCAATACTGGAAAATTATACTTGGACATGGAGATCGCCAACCACTCTCTCCCTGGGCACCTGCAAATACAGTTTCCTGCATCCTTGGGAAAAGTGATGTGGGGTCCACGTGGAAGATGAAACACTAAAAGGCAGAGACTGCTCATGCCTCCGTTCCATATCCCTATGGACCAGTGCTTCCTTTTTCTCCTGTCTCTCTAGGTCCCCATGCGTAGCTCAAATTCTATCCCTTTTCTGCTGCTGCCTAAGGAAGCTCCTTTTCCTTGTGTGAGATTCCCATAAGGGCCCTTAGGTTTGGCACTGACTGCTATTCCACAGTCTCCCACCTGGCCCTCGGTAGACATGCATGTAATCTTCATGTAGCAGATCTAGATGTTTCCACCAAAGTCTCTTTGCTGTTCCATACTCACCATCAACTTCCTAGTGCTCCTCCAGTGTTGGTTTCCCTTAGCTCCCCAGTACTGGTAGGCTCACCATGTGCCCTCCAGTTAAAACTGCCGCACAGTCAGAGGAGCATCCAGACTCCTTCCAATGTAAGTAAAGTAAGACAGGAGAGCTCACACTGCCAACAAATACAATGTGTTCACAGGAAAGCCTCGGTGTTTAGTTCCCTCCTTAAAGGCAGCTGCATTTGCCTGCCCCACTCCCATGCTAGGGCCAACCTTGAAGTGCTACTACTGTAGAGCCTGGTGTAACAGATGTTTTCACTGAACCACGCCTGGCTCCTAATCATACACGGCCTCCAAACAGTATCTAACTTTTTCAAGAGCCTATCTTGACTCTCTAGTCGGAGTCAAGGGCCATTCTACTCTTTGTGAATCTACTTTCCAGCCCAGCACAGTCCTCTGTACTTCATGGACTCTTAGCAAATCATGGTTCACTAACTGGCTGGCTGAGGACCCATGTCTTGAGGTGGAAGGTCCTCATCTTGAGCCGTCTCACTTTGCACATTAAAAAACCAGCTCACCTGTGAGTTGAAGGATTCCCTAGGTAAGCTGACAGATGTAAAGCCAGCGCCCAGGGTCTGCTCCCTCCTGGGAGATCAGCCTGAAACCTACCTCTGCCTCCAGATCATAGAAACTGCCATCCTGATCACAGAACTGACACAGAGTGAGGAAAGTTGATAGGTGCTGCATCACCTACTAAGGCTTTTCCAAACAATTTCCATCTTAATTCGCTAACTTTGTCATATTCTGAGTAGTAAAAATGCAAGCAAGTACATATGAGTGAAAGAGCGGGTTCTTAATGTTCATTTAAGAATCTTAATGAAGATATTAATGAGAAAAGTGTTTACATTATTTTTATCTGTAGAGACAAAGAGTAAAGATGACAAATATGCTATTAACAGTAGTAATTTCAATACTCTGCATTAATTGCCAAAAAGACCAAATAGATTTACAAATTTTTCAGGCCTCCCTATCTGATTTTTAATTCACTTTGTGCTTTGCAAACGAATATGTGACAAATATCACTGCAAGAAGGAAAAGGAAGTAGGAAGTAACATGACAAAAAATAACGCCAGGTACTGTAAATCCACAAAACTGAACTGCTTCTCTGGAACTCCCTATTCCTCCCTCCTCCTCCACGTTCTTCCTCCTCAGCCTCAGCCCTGTCCTCTCTTTTACCCTCTTTCTCATAGGGATGACTTCACAGGCCTAAGAACAGATGCTACCATGCTCTCATTTAACCACTGCACTTTAGCAAAGATGACAAGGTTTGACAGGGCTTGCAGATACCTTCCTCCTCAATGAAGACCACCTGCCCACCCCCACACAACCAGGCCCCTCCTCACTGGAGCTTTCCCACCCAACATTCCATTCCACTGACCAATGAAGCTGTGTGTTTGGTATCACAGACTCAAAGAACGCTATAACTGTTGAGAACTCTGGCCAGTCATGAATTCTTTTGGGGCACATCTGGACCATTCCCATGGAGATGAGACATGAAGAGGATGTCCCAGTTTCCCCCCAGGACTGAGGCAGGGATTAAGGGCCATTGGTATTAGGTTCTAAGGAATACAAACACGTGTCTGCATGGCATCCACTCCTGTAAATCAAGATGTCCAAAATGGGAAACCAGACTGACATGAGAAGCATTATCATAGTGACTGACACACCTGGAGAAGTCCTCAAATACTGAATTTCTCTCATAAAGAGAAACAGCACATTGCTAGTTAAAGGAATCATATGAGAAACACATAAACTTAAGTCACATCACTCCCTATTAAAACTTGAACAAAGTATTGATTTTTCTAAGTCAGAATTAATTTAAAATACACCTTTATTATTGTGCAAAACTCATTTAAAATATATATATATACGTACCCTGAGCTGATCTGTCAGGAATAATTTTTCATTCTGCTCACATTTATCATCCAATTCTCTGTAATCTATTTGTCAAGCTCAAAAAGTAGCCCATGGCCTTCTACAGCATTTAAAATCTCCAACTAAATCCCAAGGGCTACCAACCAGTTGCATCTAATCTGCAGTGCCACAATTTTTAAGTTTCATATTGCATGAAAGAGCATCAATGTTCTTTGATGGCAAATGTAATCATCAGCTTCAGCTCCCCCATAACTGGGTTTGCAGGGGACAAGCACCCCTCATACCCTCCTTAAAGAATTAGCATCAAAGCAAGTCCTTTGTGAAACCTTAACTGACCTACAGAACTCTTATCAAAGGGAAAGAAAGCAATAGGGGCCCGCACATTAGACACACTCACGTTCAAAGTCCCCATCTGCACTGTTATTGGTACTTGCAGGGAACAAAGCATGACGTTCTCAAATTTCAAATGCCACACTATGGCAATAATTCTCAAATATGGCAGACCAAAACATGAAAAAAAAAAAAAAAAACTAACACTAAGTTTATCTTTTTAATTTGTCCAGGTTTGTTAAATTTCAGGCAATAATTTTTTTAGATTTTCTTTTATAGACTTAGAAAACACTGGAGGTTTTCAAACATTTTTTCAGAAATAGGGATTTAAAAAAAAAAAAGCAAAACAGTAAAATCATCTGCCAAAACATAAAGCTCATGCTTTAGAAACTTTTAAACATTCATCACTTGAGATTAAAAATAATTTTCCGGCTGGGCGCGGTGGCTCATGCCTGTAATCTCAGCACTTTAGGAGGCCAAGGCGGGTGGATCACGAGGTCAGGAGATCGAGACCATCCTGGCTAACATGGTGAAACCCCGTCTTTACTAAAAATACAAAAAATTAGGCGGGCGTGGTGGCGGGCGCCTGTAGTCCTAGCTACTTGGGAGGCTGAGGCAGGAGAATGGCGTGAACCGGGAGGTGGAGCTTGCGGTGATCTGAGATCGTGCCACTGCACTCCAGCCTGGGCGACACAGAGAGACTCCTTCTCAAAAAAAAAAAAAATAATAATAATAATAATAATAATTTTCCACATTCTCCAGGTGTAGGATTAATATTGTTCCCTAGTTGCTCTTGTGCCAGGTAAGTGCTCTCATATAATCCCACGTAAATTCTGTTTTGTTTTTTTTGTTTTGAGACAGAGTCTGGCTCTGTCGCCCAGGCTGGAGTGCAGTGGCACGATCTCGGCTCACCGCAAGCTCCGCCTCCCGGGTTCACGCCATTCTCCTGCCTCAGCCTCCCGAGTAGCTGGGACTACAGGCGCCCGCCACCACGCCTGGCTAATTTTTTGTATTTTTAGTGGAGACAGGGTTTCACCGTGTTAGCCAAGATGGTCTCGATCTCCTGACCTCGTGATCCGCCCACCTCGGCCTCCCAAAGTGCTGGGATTACAGGCGTGAGCCACCGCTCCCAGCCTCTTTTTTTTTTTTCCTGAGATGGAGTTTCACTCTTGTTGCCCAGGCTGGAGTGCAATGGTGTGATCTCCACTCACTGCAACCTCCGCCTCCCAGGTTCAAGCAATTCTCCTGCCTCAGCCTCCCAAGTAACTGGGATTACAGGCATGCACCACTACACCTGGCTAATTTTGTATTTTTAGTAGAGACCGGGTTTCTCCAGGTTGGTTAGGCTGGTCTTGAACTCCTGACCTCAGGAGATCTGCCCACCCCGGCCTCCCAAAGTGCTGGGATTACAGGCATGAGCCACTGCACCTAGCCAGTTCTGTGCTAGTAATAAAGCAGCCTAAAAGTGATCTACACACAATGCCTTTAAGATCGTTTTTTGAAAAAATTTCAAAAGACCTCAGGAATACAGGAGCATTTTCAATGTCACATTTGTAAGAAACAAATGCTGATATATAAATACCATGGAATCATGACTGACTAACCAAAGTCCCCTCTGGGAGTAGGCAGTAGTTTGCTGGTATAAAGGGCCCTATGCCTTGATTTCAACTGTTACTATGTGGAAAAATTTAAGAAATTTAAGAGGTTATTAGTAGGACATCTTACTTAGTCTATGAAGGTCCTTTGGATTTGGCAGCAGGGTTATAACGAACTTGAAGAAACGAGTGGGTTAAGTGCACCTACCTGGCTCACCATTTGGTTTATCAAGTTCAGCATGAGAGGGCCAGATTCAACATGAGTGTGCTTCAGGCCTGCTGTTCACCCATTCAAAAAAAGTAAGGTTCTATGTTTTTTAAAGCTTCATTTTTACCAAAAAATCACAGATCTAATAGTAGAAAGTGGGGATATGGAGTAACAGGCATTTTAATGGGAAGCATTACTTTCTATGCATTTAGGAACTACCAGCATCAATATGTCAAGTGCTTGTGAAACTGTAACAAAAGAGTCCTTGCTTTAAGAAAGTCTCCTGGAAGAAGGAGAATATGCCCATGATGAAACCACCAAGTAAAGGGATCTCACTTCATCAGGAGATAAAGGAAGGGAGGACATAAGGAGCTTGATAGGGAAGGAATTAGGCAGGGGAAATGTATAAGGTAAGGCCCCAAGTTAGAAAAGAGTTTACTACAGCCATGTTGTCTACAGTTGTAAGAACAATAATGCCCACAGAGCTCACTATTATGGATTAAAGGAGCAAAGGAGAGACGGAAAGATAGTCCATCTTCACTCAGAGTGTTTATAAAGTGCTAGTAATAAAGCAGCGTAAAAGTGATCTACACACAATGCCTTTAAGATCTTTTTTTGAAAAAATTTCAAAAGACCTCAGGAATACAGGAGTGTTTTCAATGTCACATTTGTAAGAAACAAATGCTGATATACAAATACCATGGAACCATGACTGACTAACCAAAGTCCCCTCTGGGAGTAGGTAGTAGTTTGCTAGTATAAAGGGCCCTGTGCCTTGATTTCAACTGTTACTATGTGGAAAAATTTAAGAAATTTAAGAGGTTATTAGTAGGACATCTTACTTAGTCTATGAAGGTCCTTTGGATTTGGCAGCAGGGTTATAATGAACTTGAAGAAATGAGTGGGTTAAGTGCACCTGCCTGGCTCACCATTTGGTTTATCAAGTTCAGCATGGGAGGGCCAGATACAACATCAGTGTGCTTCAGGCCTGCTGTTCACTCATTCTCCCCTCCTTTTTCTTCCCTAGTATCCCTATAGAAAACCCTTTCCCCCTTCCACTCTGGTGTTATCTTCTGTAAATTGGAGATGCCCATAGTACCTACCCTAGGAAGCTGTTGCGAGGATCAAAGATCAGAGAGCAAAGTGCCTGGCACAGAGCCAGTGCCCATCAATGTAGTCATGACTTGATGACATCAGCCCTCCCTCCTCTCACAAGCACAAAATACTCCTGGATGTGTCCACATAGTCACAATACAAAGTCCATGTCATGTGCTCAAGTGTCTAGGAAGCAAATTTGCCTCTACTCCCTAAGTACTACCCACTATAAACAAATACACGTGTGATTTTAATTACACAGCCTGTGTAGTAGAGCAGAAAGCATAAATTTAGGCTTGGAGGTTAGACCTGTCTGGGACTGAATCGTGGCTCCACCTCTGACCCTAGGTGACTCTAGCCCTTTCAATCCTCTACTTCCTATTGTGTACCATAAAGATTCCAACCGCCCACTGGGATTGTAAGGATGTGAGACAATGCATAGAACAGGTCCAACTTAAAACAGGCTCAATAAATACAACTTCACAGGATACTAAATTCTCAGATATGGGACCAACCAGTACACTCAGGAGACAGGGCTGGATCCCTAACTACACTTCCTCAACAACTCTTTTTCACATCAAAGATGCTTAGCCTCTTTTGGATGAAGAAAAGCCGGGTGTGGGAATATTTACAGAAAATAGGTAGTGAAAAATGTTAACTGCCTTTGCCCTCTAGCCTTTCACTCCCAGACCTTTCTTACTAGTCGGTTGCCCAGCATAAAAAACATAATTTATGGGCCGGGTGCAGTGGCTCACGCCTGTAATCCCAGCACTCTGGGAGGCAGAGGCAGGTGGATCACTTGAGGTCAGGAGTTCAAGACCAGCCTGACCAACATGGAGAAACCCCATCTCTACTAAAAATACAAAATTAGTCGGGTATGGTGGCGCAAGTCTGTAATCCCAGCTACTTGGGAGGCTGAGGCAGGAGAATCGCTTGAACCCAGGAGGCGGTGGTTGTAGTGAGCCAAGATAGCGCCATTGCACTCTAGCCTGGGCAACAAGGGCAAAACTCCATCTAAAAACAACAACAACAACGTAATTTCTGAGCACAGAGCCCAATGCCACACTGCTCCCTGGTAGCACAAAACCCATAAGTTATAGAACCTCTGCTCACCAAGGAGCAGGTGACCTTAGCCAACACAGTGAGACACTGGCCAACACGGTGAGACATTGGCCAACAGTGAGACCTTGGCCGACACAGTGAGACCTTGGCCAACACACTCCACTTCTCAGGGCTCCAGTTTCCTCATGAGTAAAGCAAAGAGGTTGGCACAGATACCATCCCTTATTCAAAATCCTAAGTTCTCGGAATTAAAGAGAAATCCTTCCCAAGACAGTGTTTGCCCATCACAAATGCTAAAATGTTCATTCATCCAAGGAAGGGTGGTATTCCCTTTAGAGAAGGGCTGCACCCAAATGGAGCACTGAGGTTTTCAAAGTTTAAGCCACATCCATGGGACTAACTTGATTCTCAATAGCTAGCTAGTGTTAAACGCCAAGCAAAGCAGTTCACACAACGATTCTTTGGAATTTCCAACAACCAGCCAAGCACAAAGAAATCATGAGAATTAAAAAGGAACCACCAGATGTCACTGTCACAAAAAAAATTTGAATTGTATAGCATTGCTTTAGTTTCTACTAACAGAGATTAGCAAGCTAAAAAAGAAATGAAAAGGTTAATTATCAGTTATTTAATTTATGGAGGGGGAAAAATGTTCATTTTCTGCATTTCATTATAGAGTTGAGCTCCAGCTTAAGGCAGGGGTTAAGTCCTAAGGTCAGTACGTAAAAGAAAAATCATCTATATATAGTCAATCTTAATATTGAACAAATACTTTAAATTGCCATTATCATAAAATACTCACAGTTCTGGACATAACCCCACAGAGAAATAAGTATGTACAAAAAATATGCACAGTGATGTAGGGTATACAATAGAGTGCATATGTAAAATACAACTTTTTTACAATTAGGTTATCACTGAAATCTAACATAAATGAGCAAATTATTTTACTCCCCTGTGCATATTTCTAAGTTACTGCTTTTATGGCTGTAAAATGCACCATGTAAATCATTTACTATGTCAAGCATACCTATCCTCTAGTGCCAACCCTATCCAATCTACCCAATTTACAGTAAACAGGAATATCTGGGGCTGTTTTTGCAGGGAGCAAATTTATGCAAAACAAACAACAACAAACAAAACCAAGAGACTGAGTTTTAACATTTTAATGTTTAATTTTGAAACCATCATCGGTGTAGGTATTTTTAAATTAAAAGGAACAAGGCTTTACACACTTTCTTCCTATAAATAATCATAAGTTCCATCTATTAACACCTAGGCACTATGTTGAATATTCACATGCTTATTTCTAATTCACAAATACTCATAAAAAGTGAGCATTTCACCTCTACAATTACTATGTTCTAATAATAACAGCAACAATAACAGGCAACACTATTGAGTGCCAAACATTGCTCTAAATCCGTAACATGTGTTAACTCATTTAATCTTCATAATGACCCTAAAAGATAGGATGATCATAATGTCCAAATGAGGAAACTAAGGCTCAGAGACTTAATTAACTTATCCATAACTGAGCCTCAACTTTCCCATCTGTGCAATGGGGATAATACCACTTAACTTACAGCACTGTGAGATTTTAACCAATATAATATATTTAATACACTTAGCACAGTATCAACAAAACAGACACTTAATAAATCATCTCTACTGTTATTAAAGTGCTTCTCCAGTTGAGAGTCTCTGGTGTAGCCCAGGGATAGCAAAAAGAAACCTCTTGCATGATCTTGCTCTACCCTTGAACTATCCAGCTATAACAGAAAATTGGCAGAGTTAGCAGTCTCTTACTCGCAGTTCTGCTCCAAAGTAAATGTCTCAAAAAGCGAACACAGAACCTTATCACTCAATATAAAGAGGCAATTCCCAAAGAGTAAGGCTTCAAAGATGATCTCAAACTGAGATCCCAACTCAATCAATTGACGTACTATCTAAGGCTGCTTTCCTGTAACAATCACAAACTGCATAGCTGCAACTGAGATCACAGGGTCCTCAAAGCTGAAAATATTTACTCTGTGCCTTCACAGAAAAAGTTTGCCTACCTTTGCACAATGGATGAAACATCAGGTTTCCTTCCCTGCCGCATTGGATGCTTTGAGGACAGAATGAGAAACAAATGTCAAAAATCTATAAAGTGGCCGGGCGCGGTGGCTCAAGCCTGTAATCCCAGCACTTTGGGAGGCCAAGACAGGCGGATCACAAGGTCAGAAGATCGAGACCATCCTGGCTAACACGGTGAAACCCCGTCTCTACTAAAAAATACAAAAAGCTAGCCGGGCGAGGTGGCGGGCGCCTGTAGTCCCAGCTACTCGGGAGGTTGAGGCAGGAGAATGGCATAAACCGGGAGGCAGAGCTTGCAGTGAGCTGAGATCCGGCCACTGCACTCCAGCCCGGGCAACAGAGTGAGACTCCATCTCAAAAAAAAAAAAATCTATAAAGTTTAAAGCATTGGCAAATATGAGAAATTATTTAGTCCAAAAAGCTCATTGACTTCAAGATTTAAATTCAAGGGAGAAATAACACTAAGAACCAAGACTGCAGAGTCCCACTATCAGCTCCATCACTTACCAACTATGTGTGGCCCCACAGTGATGATAGCCCGCTTTTGCTTAGCTGACACCACCAAGCAGCCTCCTGGCCCTTGGTATGGTTGCTGCAGCTAGCTGGCGGAACAGTGGCCAGCAGGGGAGTTTGCTAGAAGAGGGTCAGGACGGGCAGTGGGCATTCCTAAAAGTTAATATATTGAGAACTTAGCTTGAGTCTGGTCCTTCCCAATTCCAAAAGTAGGAGAAGTAAAGAATGAGAATGCTTGCAGTGGGATTTAGTAGAATGCCTCTCTCAGGCATTTAGTAGAATGCCTCCTACCATTTTAGAGCATCGATGCACCAGCCATTTTTGCCAGTCTCATCACAGTGCTTCCCAAAAAGACTGTTTTGTGTGTTGAAAAGATGAAAAACAACGCAATTATCCCAAACAGTATTGAGTAGAATAATTTATTTCTTTTTTCTTTTTCATATTTTGTTTTGTTTAAATCATTAGTCCCCCTTCTGGAAGTACATCCCAGCATCTAGCCCAGATCTCCTTTTATGCAATAGTTATTTTAACAAACTTTTTTTATTTCCTTCCTTTTCTCTTTCTGAACTAAAAGGAACAAAAAACTAAAAAACAAAAACAAAAAACAAAACACCCAAGTGTATGGTCTTGGGCAAGGTACTTAACTTCTCTAAGATTCTTATTCATCATCTGTAAAATGGCAATAACAGTGCCATCAAACTCACAGGGTTGAAAAATTAAATGAAATGTAAGTAGGGTTTAACATGATGCCTATCCACAGTAAGTACAAAACAATGTCAGCTCCCATTAAGTTATTACTTTCCTTATGATTACTGCAGGGAAAAGTTGTATGTCCAAGTACTGGACCATTCATACAGTTCCCTCCCTCTTTTGGTATCTATCCTGACAGGTAATTTTGGTATTAGCAAAGCAGAGATGCTGAGAAGTTAAATCTGTTCTTTTGGGGCAATCTAAGGGAGAAAAGCTTAAGACTTCCACACATTCATTTCTGCTAAGACTAAATTCTCCTCCACTCCTACCAACGCACCCCCTGCAACAGCAAAAAAAAAAAAAAAAAAAAAAAAAGGCAAGAAGCTAAATGCCTCTTCCGCAATTTTTTTTTTCCTTTTTGAGACAGGGTCTCACTCTGTCACTCACGCTGGAGTGCAGTGGCACAATCTTGGCTCACTGCAATCTCCACCCCCAGGTTCAAGCAATTCTCCCACTTCAGATTCCCTGAGCAGCTGAGACTACGGGCACACACCACCTATCCCGGTTAGTTTTTGTATTTTTTGGTAGAGGTGGGGTTTCACTATGTTGGCCAGGAAGGTCTCAAACTTCTGACCTCAAGTGATCCACTCGCCTCAGCCTCCCAAAGTGTTGGGATTACAGGCATGAGCCACCACACCCAGACTTACCTACACATTTTATTTTGTAGAAAAACAAACTTTGAATTATACTGTAAAACCAATTAACTTGTTTTACAGTTAGAAGAAATTTAACTATAGGCCGGGCGCGGTGGCTCAAGCCTGTAATCCCAGCACTTTGGGAGGCCGAGACGGGCGGATCACGAGGTCAGGAGATCGAGACCATCCTGGCTAACACGGTGAAACCCCGTCTCTACTAAAAATACAAAAAACTAGCCGGGCGAGGTGGCGGGCGCCTGTGGTCCCAGCTACTCGGGAGGCTGAGGCAGGAGAATGGCGTAAACCCGGGAGGCGGAGCTTGCAGTGAGCTGAGATCCGGCCACTGCACTCCAGACCGGGCGACAGAGCAAGACTCCGTCTCAAAAAAAAAAAAAAAAAATAGAAGAAGAAATTTAACTATAAGTTTATTTGTTCACCAAATTGCTTGGTGAACCAATACTATTATAAGTAAAATGCTGACATTTTGGTTTCTAACAAAAAGCAATTAAACATAGAAACTTACTCAAAACTCACAAAAAATAGAGACTGCCAGAAGTGATCATTAGTATAACAGATTATGTAACTAGTATCTCAAATTTCATATACATTATCCATCAAAAAATGAATTAAAAATTCTAAACATGCTAAAAGACAAAGACTAACACTCTGGTAAAACAAATGCAGTAAAAGGAATCGGAAATGACTACAGAGGGATAGATACCAGGGAATCTTGGGGGCTCATGGAAATGTTCTGCTTTAGTTGTACTGGTGATTAAATGGTTGCATACATTTACAAAACTTAATCTTAACATGGTGCTACTCTTAGCACATACTCTTATCATGAGTTTTATTGCATGTAAGTTATACCATGAGAAAGTTGGTTTTTAAAAGAACTTGGGAAAAATAAATAATTCTAAAATTCCATATAAGGTATTAAAAATTTGGATGCTAATGAAGTCACGATAATGGCTAACACACCCTCTACAACACTCTATGAGCCAGGCACTGCTCCACACACTTTTACTTATAACAACTGATTTGCTCTTCATAAAAACCCTCGGAAGTGGCTTCATATTCTACTCAGTTTACATATGATGAAACTGGAGCACAGAGAGGTTAAGTAACTCGTCCAAGGTCACAAAGCATCTAAGTGGCAGAATCAGGATTTAAACCCACAGAGTCCAGCTTGAGAATCTGATCTACACTCATTCTCATTAAAGCTTTTAAAACTATGTTAGAGAAACAAATTTTGTAAATTCAACAAACTGAGCTATTCAGCAAAATGAACTTCATCAAACTGAGCCAGAGCCGTACAGACACTGTAACTTATCTTCACACCGTATTTCTCAATCATAATTCCAAAATCAGGTACAATTATTTGTTTCATGTGTGCCCTCCCTCCAGGCGACATTTACCATAAGGCATATCTATAAGTTCTGTCCACAAGCACCAAGCACAGTGCCTATCCACTGCAACACCACCAAGATACTACTGGAAGGAATAAATAAATAAATGGGTACAGGAATACATTAATGTGTTTATTTACATATCAAGTGTAATATCACTAAAGACAGAAATTTTATTCACATGTGGATAGGAGCATGCTATTTCTTAAATGAATGCAAGGCTATTCTGATTAATAAGCTATTACACTGTCACAGAACATACCATTTCTCTGTCACTATGGTGATATACATAGTATTTTTTAAGCACATCTATACACGAAGCATTAACTTTTGCACTTTTATGCGTTGTCTCATTTAAACCTGACATTTCTCTAAAATAAGGGCGATTATCATCCCACAGCTAACAAGTGGTTTTATATACACACCTATTTGACTCCACAGCCTGAGTTCCTTTTCATGCCAGGAGAACTTTTTACACACAGGGAACTCAGTCAATAAAATTCACAGCAGAACTCTCAGTAGAACCTGACAAGTAGTTCTAGTTACCAAGAAGGAAGAAAATTTGTGGGATTTGCCCTGACAAATTGAAACTATGGAATCGGCACAGGAATATATATAGAGATCAATAGAACATAACAAAGAATACAGACAGGGATTCCGGTGCATATCAGAATTTTATTATTCAGTTAAGATTTTATATTAGAGAGAAAATATTTAATAATTGATGCGAAGGATATTGGTTATCTACTAAGACAAAAATGAAATTAAACCCATATACGGTCGGGCGCGGTGGCTCAAGCCTGTAATCCCAGCACTTCGGGAGGCCGAGACGGGCGGATCACGAGGTCAGGAGATCGAGACCATCCTGGCTAACACGGTGAAACCCCGTCTCTACTAAAAATACAAAAAAACTAGCCGGGCGAGGTGGCGGGCGCCTGTAGTCCCAGCTACTTAGGAGGCTGAGGCAGGAGAATGGCGTAAACCTGGGAGGCAGAGCTTGCAGTGAGCTGAGATCCAGCCACTGCACTCCTGCCCGGTCGACAGAGCGAGACTCTGCCTCAAAAAAAAATAAAAATAAAAATAAATAAACCCATATACAAGTTTCCATATAAAGAGATAAATATAAAAATAAAAAATATATAGAATATATGGGTATTTTTTTAAATAATCTTAAAACAGGGACAGTCTTTACAAGCAAAACACAAAGACCAGAAGCCTTAAAGAAAAGAGTAAAAGATTTGGCTACATAAAAATTTAAAACTTCTAAGACAAGCAACTGGCTAGGATAAAACAATTACGGCACTTTAACAGGCAAAAACTTACTATTTAGAATAAATAAAGAACACTCCTACAGGTCATAAGAAATAGACAACCAAAAAGGACAACAGATAAAGGGTGTGACATGCACTCTTCACAGTGCACTGAAGAAGAAATACACTAGCCAATAAATGGGGAAATGTGCACTTAAAAAGTCATATTATTTTTGTCCCTGTGATTGGCAAAAATTTACAAGGTTGATAACATCCACAGTTGGCAGAGATGCTGGAAAATGAGCATATACTATTGTTACAGTCTGTGTAGAAGTCAGTTTTGCAGGACCTATTAAAAAATTTAAATACACAGACATTGACACAGCAATACTACTTCCAGGATGCATTAGTAAAATTTTCATATACCACGGTTTCATGTACCAAGATTATGATACACACTCTGTTGTGAAAGAAATTAGAATTAGACCCAAATGATCTTCAATAGACAAGTAATTAAATAAATTATGGTACAATTATCCAACTCTGTTTAGATATTATATAAAGAATAAAGTAAACAGTGAAAATATATCTCTAAGATACATTAAGTGAAAAACGTAATCCTGGTAAAGGTGTTTGGTACAAAATCCCATTTATGTTAATAAAAGTCGGATTTGCATTTATTTAATAAAAGCCAGATTTGCAGATTTCTATGACTAGAAAGTCACAACCAAATTTGTACTTAATGCTAGTTTCTTCAGACGAGAGGGAGGGAGAGAATATAGTAAAGGGAAAAATCATGTTTGGCTTCTGAAGGATTTCAATATTTTACAGTGAGAATAATTTTATGTATTACTATATATGTAAAAAAATGAACAATTTAAATAATATTAAAAAGGTTAAAGTATTACTTCGAGACAAGCTAATGGAACGTACCTAGAGAAAAGTTCAAGCCCATTAAGGTAAAACAACATTTCAGCTAAATTTGTTTTATAACTAAGATCCTTTCGGTGGGGCGTGCTGGCTTGCGTCTGTAATCCCAGCACTTTGGGAGGCGGAGGCAGGCCGATCACGAGGTCAGGAGATGGAGACTACCCTGGCTAACACAGTGAAACCCCGTCTCCACTAAAAATACAAAAACAAAATTAGCCGGGGGTGGGGGCGGGCACCTGTAGTCCCAGCTATTCGGGAGGTGAGGCAGGAAAATGGTGTGAACCCGGGAGACAGAGCTTGCAGTGAGCCGAGATTGGGCCACTGCACTCCAGCCTGGACGACGGAGCGAGACTCCGTCTCAAAAAAAAAAAAAAACAACTCCTTTCATGCCCGGTGGATTTATTTACTTTCCGTCTCTAGACAACTTTTTAAAAACTTTTTATTGAGAAGTCAGTTCAAACTTACCGAAAAGTTGCCAGAATGAGAATATACACACAAAATGATAAATGCTTGAATAGACACCCCAATCACCCTGATATGATTACTACACATTGTATGCCTGCAGCAAAATATCACATGTTCCGTATAAATGTATACGCCTATTATGTACCCATAATTAAGAAATGTTTTAATTTTTAAAAGACTATACAAAGGACACCTGTGTGCCATTTACCAAATTCATCTATTGTGAACATTTTGCCCCATCTGCTTATAATCTGCTATCACCCTCTCCACCTACCTTTTCCTTCCTATCAATCAATCAATCTATCTAGTCAAACAGGGCTGGGCGCGGTGGCTCACGCCTGTAATCCCAGCACTTTGGGAGGCCGAGGCGGGCAGATCATGAGGTCAGGAGTTTGAGACCAGCCTGGCCAACATGGTGAAACCCTACTAAAAATACAAAACTTAGCCAGGCATTGCGGCACACGCCTGTAGTCCCAGCTACTTGAGAAGCTGAGGCAGGAGAATCGCTTGAACCCAGGAGGTGGAGGTTGCAGTGAGCCAAGATCGTGCCATTGCACTCCAGCCTGGGCAACAAGAGCGAAACTCCATCTAAAAAAAAAAACAAAACAAAACAAATCTAACCAAATAGTATTTTTTTTCCCTGAACCATTTGAGAGTGAATTGTAAACTCTGTGATCCTCTACCTCTAAATGTTTTAGTGCATGTTTCCTAAAAATAAGGATATCCTCTTACATCGTCACAATGGAGTTCTCTACTTCCATAAATTAAACTACTTCACACTATTGCCCACAGTCCAATTTTGTCAACTGACCCAGCAATGTCCTTCACAGTATTTTCTCCCCTACAGAACAGGAATCAGTCTCGGCTCAGCTTTTGCATCTGGCAGTCACAACTCTTTAGCCTCCTTTCATCTGAAACGTTTTCACAGCCCTTATGTTGTATGATATCAACAGTCTTGGAGACCACAGCCCTCCTCTTTTTAAAAGTAGTATCTTCCTGTTCCTCATTTAAAGTTTCTCTGTTGTTTCCTTGTGATTAGAGTCAAGTTAGATGACGACTACTACGGAATACACAGTTTCCTCCTAAGGGCATTTATATCCAGAGGCACAGATGTTCATCTGCTTCCACCTGTGATGTTAATTTTGGTCACCTGGTCAAGGTGTTGTCCTATTTCTCCATTGCATAGTTACTATACTTGTCTTGAAATTAATAAGAGTCTCCAGTGAGATGGCGCAAGATCAGGTAAACATCATGCTCCTCACCCAAAGTACCCCTAAATTTAGCACCTAGGGTGATGCTGCCTAACTCAATCTTTACAACGCCGCCGAAACTGAGCTTCCAATGTCAGCACTCCTTCCATTTCTGCCAATCTGTCTCTGGCATTCTACCAAAGCAAGAGTCTTCCATCTCCCTCATTTAGCTATCTAGTTACTTCTTTATCATCCATATGCACTCAAGAATTCCTATTACTTTGGCCGGGCGTGGTGGCTCATGCCTATAATCCCAGCACTTTGGGAGGCCGAGGCAGGCGGATCACAAGGTCAGGAGATCGAGACCATCCTGGCCAACATGGTGAAACCCTGTCTCTACTAAAAATACAAAAAATTAGTCGGGCGTGGTGGCGGGTGCCTGCAATCCCAGCTACTCAGGAGGCTCAGGCAGGAGAATCGTGTGAACCCGGGAGGCAGAGGTTGCAGTGACCCAAGATTGTGCCACTGCATTCAAGCCTGGGTGACAAAGCGAGACTTTGTCTCAAAAAAAAAAAAAAATTCCTATTACTTTCTATGGCCCATAATACTCTACTGTTCTTAATTATTTTGTTGTGCAAATTGTCCCAAATTTGGCCTGAGGAACTTTAAATTTCTCACAATTTATCCCCTCTCAGAAAACCCTAATACCTAGAACTAGCTTATTATGAGAATTGTTTTGTCAAGGAATCTTACAAGGCTAAGACATAGCTAAACTTCAGCAATAAGACTAAATTGTTGGCCGGGCGCGGTGGCTCAAGCCTGTAATCCCAGCACTTTGGGAGGCCAAGACAGGCGGGTCACGAGGTCAGGAGTTCGAGACCATCCTGGCTAACACGGTGAAACCCTGTTTCTACTAAAAAATACAAAAAGCTAGCCGGGCGAGGTGGCTGGTGCCTGTAGTCCCAGCTACTCGGGAGGCTGAGGCAGGAGAATGGCGTAAACCCGGGAGGCGGAGCTTGCAGTGAGCGCAGATCCAGCCACTGCACTCCAGCCTGGGCGACAGAGCGAGACTCTGTCTCAAAAAAAAAAAAAAAGCAAAAAACAAAAAGACTAAATTGTTTTTCTAATTCTTGTTTATTCCAAAATGGACTTTATTAAAATGAGGATATTGGGGTCTGCTTGATTTGCCATTGTCTGAAGCTGAGTTTCATTACTAAATCTTAACTGATCTGTTTATTTTTTGCTCTAAATGCTTGGAGGGGAGCCCGAAGGGCCATCAGCATTTGTATGAGAATAATAGTGTAGATGGCTAAAACACAATCTCTTAAGATCATTTCTCATTAAGGGAGAGGGAGAGAAATCTACAGTGACATCTGACAAAGCTGCATGGTCAATCTGAAAATAAAGAACTGCCAAAATTAAGAAAGCTGAGAAATGGCTAGAGAAAACAGAACAGGTCAATCGTAATAATACGGAAGAGGTGATTGTCCCCAATTGCCACAGTTGAAATGGAAAGCTTTGTGGTCTTTAACAAAGAGACAAGAGTTCATTAGGCATGTCACAAGTCCCTCTGTCTTAAAATGTCAGAGCCTAATCTATTGCCATGTGGTACCCGCTTCCTGAAGCTTACAGACCTAAAGTACCCTCTTGGACTGGGTTTGCATATATCAAACAGAGGCACCTTAATTTAAGTTAAAATGTAAGCTCCTCTGCCATAAACTATAAAGGGAGGTAAAGACAAGAAAACCTTTAGGGAAACAAAATGATTCTTTCTGGCCGGGTGCAGTGGCTCATGCCTATAAACCCAGCACTTTGGGAGGCCAAGGCGGGTGGATCACGAGGTCAGGAGCTTGAGATCATCCTGACTAACACGGTGAAACCCCATCTCTACTAAAAAATACAAAACATTAGCCAGGCGTGGTAGCGGGTGCCTGTACTCCCAGCTACTCGGTAGGCTGAGGCAGGAGAATGGTGTGAACCCCGGAGGCGGAGCTTGCAGTGACCTGAGATGGCGCCACTGCACTCCAGCCTGGGAGACAGTGAGACTCCATCTCAAATAATAATAATAATAATAATAATAATAAAAACATAAAAAAAGATTCTAAGCTAGTAGCTTTACTTTTTAAATTTCAAATATAATTAGCCATACGATTAAGCTTGTGAAACCCCTTACCTTAATAAAGTCATTTCTACCATTTGTGAAATCAAACTACATTTTGATAGATTGCCAGATGAAAAAGGATACCAAGAATCTCAATGTTTTCTATCAAAGCTGTGAGAAATACCAATATATCCATATCATATGGACAGGAGACAGGGAAATACTGGATAGAAGAGAGTGGTTCCCTGGCAAAGGCCCCATTCTCAGGCCTGGAAACCCGCGGCCCTAAACGAGAATAGGCATTCCTGTTTTTGCACCCAAAATTTGCCTTTTTGTCCACCACATCCCCTATCCTGTACCCATATAAACACCAAAACCCCAACTCCACAAGGAAATGAACAGAAGAGCAGAAGAATGGCAGAACGGCATGACAAAGAGAAGAGGAGGAGTGTCTGAACGTCCAGAGGAGTTCAGTTGGGGATGGTCAGAGAGGAGATCGGCTGCTGGACAACCAAACTCCAGGGGAAGATCATCTTCCCACTCCATCCCCCTTCCACCTCCCCATTCATCCCACTGAGAGCCACCTCCACCACACAATAAAGCCCCCGCATTCATCCTTCAAGTCCATGTGTGACCTGATTCTTCCTGGATGCTGGAGAGGACACTGAGCTGGTTAACACTTAAGCCATCCATGGACAGCAAGGCTTAAAAAGCGCACTGTAACTCCTGCTACTTGGGCTTTGGGAGTCACACACACCCACCCCTGGACGCCGCCATGGGGCTGGAGCCCAGGGGCGCTTACCCCAGCATTTGCACCTGCCAGTCTGTGTACTCCCCCTCCCATAAATACAAGCCACACCCAATCACACATCCTGTGAGGGGAGTCAGGGAACTCTCATAGGCTATTATTACTAAATAAGCAAGTTGTTAGAAATGTGAACACCCCAGACCTCTAGGAGCACTTAATTACATGCTTTTAAACTATAATTATCCTTATTTTGTGAATGTTCCTTATCTACCCCAGGTAGCAAGTTGCATACATTATATCATTTAGCCCCACTGTATAAGTGAGGAAACTGTGGCTTGAAGTGTCTTGCCCTTGGTTACCTGGCTTGAGCCAGTCCTCCAAAACGACATTTACCAGTGTTGGTATTTTTAAATGAAAACAAAACCTTTCCTCACAAAAATAAAACTACTATCAGTAAAGGTAAATGAATATTTAATACCAAAATGTTCATTATGGCTAGTTGCAGTATTTTAAATAATCTTATTATGGTTCTTTCCTGCTCTCTAAAACTCTAGTCATATGAATGTACTTACAAAAAGTAAACTTTATACACAAATGCCAATTAAATTAATGGATGCAAATAAGTATTTAAAGTGTGCCAGACACTGAAGTAAAAGAGCTGCACACAACCACTATGTGAGGCAGACATTAGAATCCCCATTTGATTGATCAGGAGACTGAAGCTCACAGAGAGGTTAAGTTACTTGCTCAAAGGCACAATGCCAGCAAGTGGCAGAACTCCACATTTCTGCTACCTTGCAAGCCTACCTATATTCTTTCCTTTCTCCCATGTCTTGCTAGGAACAGATACCACAAATCTGAAATTCAGGTGTGTCAGGAAAGAGGCTGGTTTTTTTTTATTCTTTGTCCTACTTGAGACTTTGGATCCAGTGATATTCCCTTTTGTTCAACTGGCAATGGCTTAGAAATGCAACTGTTTGTGCATCCTTCCAGCAGGAACCTAAACATGTTGGATAAACAGCAGCTGCCTTAAGGAATGAATAGAAAATCAGGAAAAGTCATCATCCCTATGTACTACACATCATCTGCTTTCTTGCAAATGGAACAAATTATTCATGTGGGCAGGAGTAACTCACACAGCCCTTGACCCCTCCGATGATGTCCAGTGTGACAGTCAAAGCCAAACACTGACCCAAAAGCACCCATGCTCTCCCAGTCTTGATTTGTGACACCTAACACTTGTGCTTTATCCTCATCATATATAATGACTGCTCATTTTTATTTCTGTCTGGGAAATTTTACTTTCTCTTGGTGATTTTTAATTTTTTAATTATTTTAAGAATTACAAGTGTACTAAAGTGAGAAAAAAATGGTTACAGAAATCCTTACAGCGTGATAGAAATGTTCTTAAATTGGATTGTGGTGATGGCTATGCAACTCTGAAAATTTACTAAAAATTCACTGACTTAAACACTTACGTTAAAGGAAAATAAAATCTCGGGACCTAAACTAATCATGCCAAAGGGAAAATTTAAGCTTGACAACTGAGTCACGCAAAAACTGCCTCCTTTCTGTTCCTAAACAGATAGCTGCAATGATAGAAGGCCACCTATCTCCCCAGGTGGGATCCTTCGCAAATTGCTCACCAGAAAATGCCTTATGGGCCCCAGAACCTTTACCATAAAACAGAATTCTGTTGAATCTCACCCTGAAAATATAACTTAACAGCTTATCTTCACAGGCATGGGACAAAGACAAGACTAGAAATCGTCCTACCACCCACCCAGAGACAAATGCATATGTTTACTTTGTCTTACATAAAACGCAGATTTAAAATGCAGAATGCATTTAAAATGTTCCTCTACTCCTTCCTTTAGCTGTTCCTCTACTCCTTCCTTTAGCATGTAACATGTGGATTCAGTGAACGCTAATCAAAGCCTCACAAGAATGTGACCCCTTACCTCACTACCTATTTACCTCTTTTTTTTTTCCTTCCTCCTTTCCCCTTCTGCCACTCTCCCCTTTAAATGTTAAACTCCTCAAAATTGTCTTTGGAAAATGCACAGAGCACAGATCCTACTGTAACTGTGTCTCCTTCCCAGGCACATCCTCAACCTTGGCAAAATAAACCGCTAAACTGAGATCTGTCTTGGACATTTTTTGGGTTATACTTAAAAGGAGTAATGCAAAGCACACCTCAATAAAGCTGGGCGTGTTTAAGTGTACTGAGATAATGCTAATGGATTACGGAGGTAAAGTCTCCCTCCTGACTGAGAGGATAAAATTCTCACATTGTTAGACAGCATTAAAGGAACTCCTTTGTTGCTTTCTATGGTGAAGAAGGGCCACCATCTTTTGTGGAAACACATTGCCCACATGAATAATTTGTTCCATTTGTGACATGGTTTGGCTCTGTCCCCACCCAAATCTCATCTTGAATTGTATCTCCCACAATTCCCATGCGTTGTGGGAGGGACCCAGTGGGAGGTAATTGAATCACTGGGGAAAGTCTTTCCTGTGCATTCTCGTGATGGTGGATAAGTCTCATGAGATCTGATGGTTTTAAAAATGGGAGTTTCCCTGCACAAGCTCTCTCTTTGCCTGCTGCCATACACGTAAGATGTGACTTGCTCCTCCTTGCCTTCTGCCCTGATTGTGAGGCCTCCCCAGCCATGGGCAACTGTAAGTCCATTAAACCTCTTTCTTTTGTAAATTGCCCAGTCTCAGGTATGTCTTTATCAGCAGCATGAGAATGGATTAGTACAATTTGCAAGAAAGCAGATGATATGTAGAGTTCATACGGATGATGACTTTTCCTGATTTTCTATTCATTCCTTAAGACAGTTGCTATTTATTCAACATGTTTAGGTTCCTGCTGGAAGGATGCACAAACGGTTGCACTTTTAAGTCATTACCAACTGAACAAAAGGGATTGTCACTGGATCCAAAGTCTCAAGTAGGACAAAGAATTAAAAAAAAAAAAAATCAGCCTCTTTCCTGACACACCTGAATTTCAGATTTGTGGTATCTGTTCCTAGCAAGGCATGCAGGAAAGAGAAAAGAACATGGGCAAGCTTGCAAGGCAGCAGACACGGTAGAGTTCTTCCACTTGCTGGCAATGTGCCTTTCATCAAGTAACTTAACCTCTCTGTGAGCTTCAGTCTCCTAATCAATCAAATTGGGATTCTAATGCCTGCTTCACAGTTGCTGAGTGCAGCCTGGTGCCTCAGTGCCTAGCACACTTTAAATCCTTATTTGTAGCTATTAACTTAATTAGCAATTATGTATAAAGTTTATTTTTTGTAAGTACATTCATAAGGCTAGAATTTTACAGAGCAGGAAAGAATCATAGTTAATGCCCACATCCCATTCCTGTTGGATGCCACAGGATGTATGCCAAAGAAGGAAAAGTTCTTCTCAAGGCAGCCAGGAATGCTAAATACAGACAAAAGCTGTGCAACTACAACACGGTCAGTGATGGACCACATACACCATGGTGGTCCCATAAGATTGGAGTGGAGCTGAAAAGTTCTTATCGCCTAGTCATAGCCATTATAACACATAGTGCAATGAGTTAGCTACATGTTTGTGGTGATGCTGGTATAAACAAACCCACTGCACTGCCGGTTATATAAAAGTATAGCACATACGATTATGTATAGTACAGAATAATAAAAACAACTGTTACTTGTTTATGTATTATACTGTATTTTTAATCATGATTTTAGAGTGTACAGTTCTCCTTCTAGCTATTAAAAAAAGAAGAGTTAACTCTAAAACAGCCTCAGGCAGGTCTTTCAGGAGGTATTTCAGAAGAAAGCATTGTTGTCATAGGAGATGACAACTCCAGGCATGTTACTGCCCCTGAAGACAGTGACATTGGTGATCCTTACCCTGTGTAGGCCTAGGCTAATGTGTGTGTTTACATTTTAGTTCTTAAAAAAAGTTTACAAAGTAAAAGTAAAAAACTTTTAAAATAGAAAAAAGTTTAAATAAGGATATAAAGAAAATATTTTGTATAGCTGTACAGTGTGTGTTTTAAGCTAAGTGTTACTGTGAAAGTGCCAAAAAGTTTTAAAAATTTTTAAAGTTTATAAAGCAAAAAAGTGGCCGGGCGCGGTGGCTCAAGCCTGTAATCCCAGCACTTTGGGAGGCCGAGACAGGCGGATCACGAGGTCAGGAGATCGAGACCATCCTGGCTAATACGGTGAAACCCCGTCTCTACTAAAAATACAAAAAAACTAGCCGGGCGAGGTGGCGGGCGCCTGTAGTCCCAGCTACTCCGGAGGCTGAGGCAGGAGAATGGCGTAAACCCGGGAGGCGGAGCTTGCAGTGAGCTGAGATCTGGCCACTGCACTCCAGTCCGGGCGACAGAGCGAGACTCCGCCTCAAAAAAAAAAAAAAAAAAAAAAAAGCAAAAAAGTTCCATTAATCAAAGGTTTATTATTAAAAAATATAAATGTGCTGCAGCCTAAGTGTACAGTGTTCATAAAGTCTAGTGTGTAATAACGTCCTAGGACTTCACATTCACTCACCACTCACTCACTGACTCACCCAGAGCAAATTCCAGTCCTGCAAGCTCCATTCATGCTAAGTGCCCTATGCAGGTGTACTGTTTTTTATATTGTATACCACATTTTACTGTAATTTTTCTATGTTTAGATACACAAATATCATTGTGTTATACTGGCCTACAGTATTCAGTACAGTAACATATTGTACAGGCTTGTAACCTGGGAGCAATAGGCTATGCCTGAGAGCCTAGGTGTGTAGTAGGCTGCATCATCTAGGATTGTGTAAATACACTATGATGCTGGCACAATGACGACATTGCCTCACAACACATTTCTCAGACAGCACATCCTCATGTAATGACGCATGACTAGTTACTGAGCACCTGGAGATGGAGTGGTACCTGAGGAGGACTGAATGATTAAAAAGAATTGTCCAGGTGAGGGAACAGTGTATGGAAAAGTTGGGAAGAAATGACCACCTTTTGGGAAGCTGGGCATGAGAAAAGAAACCACAAGCACATCAGAATGGTCGATGTTAAAAGTCCAGGTTAGGAATGTGAGATCCTAGGACCCACCCCAGACCTACTGAGCAAGAATCACTGGCAGTGAGACACAGGGATATGCATTGTAACAGGCCGCCTGTACCCCAGCCAGGTGATTCCTGCACACACTAAAATATGAGAACCACTTACCAAGATAGTAAGAAAGGCCTTACATGTGTTACATCAAGTTTAGCCTAAAGCTGCCTCCTAACATATTTTAAGTTTGGCCTAAAGGTTTCTCGGTACATCGTGAGCTACAAGTGGAGGTGTAAACAGACCTTACCTACCCTTGTGCCAATCACCGAGTTTTGGCCCATCAAATGTAGGTAACGGTTGGAACCGTGTTCAAATAAAGCGAACTCTGGGCTGTAACCAATCCAGCTGTATTCTGCACCTCACTTCCGTTTTCTGCACGTCACTTTCCTTTCTCTGTCCATAAATCTTCTTCCACCACATGGCTGCACTGCAGTCTCCGAGCCTACTCTGGCTCCAGAGGCTGATTGATTCACGAATCTTTTCATTGCTCAGTTAAACTCCTTTAAATTTAATTCTGCTGAAGTTTTTGTTTTATCATATGTCATGCTAAGGTGTTTGCATGTTACTTTAAAGGCAATGAGAAGCTGTGGACAGATTTTAAGAGGCAAGGTGAAAATCGACTTGCATTTCAGAAAGAGCAGTCTATTGTCAGCTGCTAGCAGCTGGAAAAAAAAAAAGCAGTCTAGCACAGTACACTGCTTTAGGGCACAGCAAGTACCCTAGAGTCCCTTCAGGACTCAGGAATGCTTGCACACTCTTACTTCCTTTACCTTTTAGCCTCTTATATTCAGCAACTGAACACAAACATACCTTTTACAGGCCATAGTCTCCTACCAACATCTGGGTACTACATGAAAAACCTGTAAGAACTTTATGACATTCACCAAAATGCTTGGAAAAAACAAAGGTTACAACACCATTTATGTGTCAGCGACCAAATGCTGTTTCCAAAATATTACTGGCACTATCACCTCCCTTGCTGACAAATATTAACACTTTTCAGTTTTAGATAGAGCTGGAACAGATGGCCCTTTGAGCCCCTGTTTACTACTCTCTTTTGTGTGAAGTGATTTCCCCTCCCACTCAGGAAAGGAAAGGTGGGAGGATGTAAACTCGAAGAATTTACCCAGCTGGAGTCCTGGGTATTAGCCTGAAAGGTGACTTATTTATCCTACAGGACTCCATCACAGAGGAAGGTTTTTCTGCAAGAACCTGGCTGGGCCAATCCTTATTTACACAATGCCTGTGAGCAGCCACAGAGTGCAGCCTTGACAATGCCACAAGCCAACTTTTGGGTCCACCATGCTAAGTGCTGCATAGGCCTCCTTTAACCCTCACAACAGGTTATATTATTGCCATTTCTCTGGTGAATATGGAATAGATAGATTGAGTAACTTATCCCAGGTTATACATGGAGGAGCAGGGATTCAAACCCACATCCAACTGACTCCAGAACTTACAACCAAACCAATTAATGGGATGTGTCAAGTAAATTTCTATTTTTCCTATTTTTTAACGCTTTCATGCACCTGAAGGAAATAAGCACATTTAATTCATAAGGCTTACAACACATTACAAACAAACTTACAACACCCCTAGAAGGTCAGAAGTTTGCTGACCACCTAGTACAGGGGTCCGCAGCAAACTTCCTCCATAAAAGGCATATAAATATTTAGGCTGTGTAAGCCACACATCTGTACCACTGTAGATGTTTGGGGCCGCCTGACCTAGTGGAAAGGGCAATGAGTTTAGAGTTAGGGAACCTAGTTTCTAACCCTGATTCTTGCCTAAGCCAGCTGAGTGACTTTGGGCCAATCACTTCCCTCCTGTTTCTTCTGTAGAATTCTCTTTTCAATTGACTGCAAAAATAAGGTTAAAATATACTTTAACACACCAAAATGTTAGCTGCAGATTCTACATTGAATCCATAGATAATGAACCAGTGGCAGCAATACTTTAAAAGCATAAACAGAAAGTAAATTTGCATTTTAGTAGTACCTTCTATGTGTCAGGTGCTTTATAAAATACAATCTGACTTCATCCTTCATAAATGAAGAATGTCAGAAGTGCAATCACATGTTCAAAGTCAGAGAGCAAATGGGAAGCCAGAATCTAAGCCCAGCTGGCCACTCCCTCAGAAGCTCAGTGCTGCTCTGCACATCGAGGACCTGGTCTGGGTCAATGAGTCCTCAACTGATGATTCTGCAAACAGGGGGAGGATTTTGGAGTCAGGCCTCACTTCCCCCGCTGGAGGACTCTCCCTCTCTGTCCTCATTTGTCTTGTCCACCTCCTCTCAAAAAGATCATACTCCATTTGGTCTGAAAAACAATGTGAGAATCTGAGGTTTGTTTCCTTTGGTTCTGAGTGGAAGGACTGTGACTCATGGTTGTCCAGAATGCCAGGTCAAAGTGGTCTGAGAAAGCAGGGAGGGAGAAAAGGAGGACCAAGCACTTCCTCAAAGAAGCTGTGACTGGTCCTGCTGCCCACACCAGCACCGTGGGTCAAGTTGGTTTCGTATTTCAGAACTTAGTCCTAAGGTAAAAGTCTATGTGATGAAACATAAACCTGTGAAATTACCCAAGTGCCTCTGACCTTGTCTGTCTCCTTAACCACCCATTGCAATTCAGTTTATAGGCATCCGTTTAAAACTCTACCTTAGAAATGGGGTGGGGAAAGGGAAAGTGAAACCAAACAAATGGAAATCATTATTGTTGCTTCCTTTACCCCAAAAAAAGAAGAAAAGCAAAAATATTCCCCAAATATAGAAGGGTGCATGTGTGTCTCCACTGCCAAAGCAATTTTTTTTTTTTTTTTGAGAAGGAATTTCACTCTTTTTGCCTAGGCTGGAGTGCAATGGCTCAACCTCGACTCACTGCACTCTCTGCCTCCCAGGTTCAAGCAATTCTCCTACCTCAGCCTCCTGAGTAGCTGGGATTACAGGCATGTGCCACCATGCCCAGCACATTTTTGTATTTTTAGTAGAGACTAGGTTTCACCATGTTGGCCAGGCTGGTCTCAAACTTCTGATCTCAGGTGATACCCCCCCGCCTCGGCCTCCCAAAGTGCTGGGATTGCAGGCATGAGCCACTGCGCCTGGCCAAAAGCTAATTTTTTTAAAAGGCAGGGCCAGGCATGGTGGTTCATACCTGTAGTCTCAGCACTTTGGGAGGCCAAGGCTGGGGAATCACGTGAGCCCACGGGATTTAGATCAGCTTGGGGAACACAGCGAGATCCCATCTCTATGGAAAAACACTGGTTGGGCATGGTGTTATGTGCTGTAGTCCCAGCTCCTGGGGGAGGAGGGAGTAGGTGAGGAGGGCAGGGCATTAAGGCAAGAGATCCCTTGAGCCCAGGGCGTCAAGTCTGCAGTAAGCCATGATCACACCACTCTAATCTAGCCTGCGTGACAGAGAGAGACTCTGTCTCTTTAAGGAAAAAAAAAAGAAAAAAGAAAAGCCAAACTCCGTAGCTAAGCATTCAAGGCCAGATTCTGATCGATCTGGCTGGAACACACTCACAGCAGCTCTCCCGCCTTAATCACTTAAAGTGGGCATAAACTGTGCTCCAACCACATGGCCTCCATCCTACTTCACCACGCCTGAGGAGCGCAGGTCCCCTGCCGTTCCCTCTGCCTGAAGGAATGAGGGGTGATCTGCTCCCTTGCTGCCTGCTGAAATTCCACCTCATGAAGCCCAGGACGAATGTCACCTTGTAGAAGACACCTGTCAAAAACTCAAAGGAACTTTTACAGACAGATCATCAGTTTCAACTCCTTCGTGTTGCCTATGAGGAAAACAAGGCTCAAGAACGTTAAGGGACTTGCTCTAAGTCACACAGCTAGTCAGTAAACACTTGGTCTGGAAAGAAGTCAGCAGGTGGGGTGGGCAGCAGGCAGGAGAATGTCCAGGTTGACCGCCCTGTGAGAGCCCTCTTCTCCTCTTCTCCTCTTCTCCTTGGAGCACAGGCCACTTGAACCCTCTCTAGACTCTGCCCTGCACTCCAGGTTACAGCTGTCTATGTCCACATTTCTGATTGTCTTTTTCAGAGAGGTCCAAACCATATCTTACCCATCATGTTACCTTAATACTTAAGTATCCTTGGGCCTTCAGTGAGTCCCAATAGTCATTCAACAGACAAAACGCCAGCCTCCACCACCCTGTGCTTGTCTACCTCCAATAAGCCTCCACGCCTTGCCAGGGAGCCACCTAAAGTACTGCTCACTCCCCACCACTCCTCACTGAAACCCGCAGACACACACCATGATCTCCACAATCTGACACGAAAGTCTCTGAACGGCCCTTCTTACCTGTGATAGTTAATTTTAGGTGTCAAGTTGACTGGATTAAGGGATAACCAGATAGAGAGAACAGGTAAAGTTTTTATTTCTGGGTATGTCTGGGAGAGTGTTTCCAGAAGAGACTGGCATTTGAATCCATGAACAGAGTAAGCAAGACCTACCCTGACCCAAAGTATTGGGCACCATCCACTCAGCTGAGGACCCAGCTAGAACAAGAAAACAAAGGAAAGTCGAATTTGCTTGTTCCCTCTTCTGGAGCTGGGAAGTACTTTTGCTCCTTCTCTTGGACATTAGAATTGAAGGGTCTCCAGCATTCGGTCTCCAAAACTTGCATCTGCAGTCCTCCAGGTTCTCAAGCCTTCATCCTCAGACTGAGTTATACCATCAGCTTCCATGTTTTGAGGCCTCTGGGCTTGGACTGAGCCACACTACCAGCCTCTGCAGCTAGCTCTCCAGCTTGCAGACAGCATATGGTAGGGCTTCTCAGGCTCCATAATTTTATAAGTCCATTTTCATACTGCTATGAACAAATACCCAAGACTGGGTAATTTATCTCCATTTCTCTGGAGAACTCTAACAAAGTACCCCTCCAGCCTTGTTTCCTGACACTCCACCTGTCCAGAGCACCACAGGCTCTTCCTCACCTCTGCAACTTATCCCACTATTCCCTCTCCTGGAAGACACTTCAAGAGCTCCCTTTCCCCACATCACTTCTCCATGGCTAACCCCTACACATTCTTCATGACTCAGAATGTCTAAGAAATGACATTCAAAAGAGGTTTCCTCCTCCAGGAAAGCATTCCTGACTACCCTCTGTCCCAGGTGAGGTGCCCTCCTCTGTGCTCCCAAAGTACCCTGGCATCCCTCCTCCACCAGGTGATTCTCAGCACACACATGCCCCACTCTCCACTAGACCATAACCTGGGGCAGGAGCTGCATTTGCTTCTCCAGCACCTAACACAATACTCAACACATTAAGTCAGACTGAAAAATTGTCACTCACTAGTTACCTTCAGATCCAACAAACATACAGTGTATCATTTCACCAAAATATTTTAAAATATGTGGACCCTATGAATATGATAGCATAATATCAGCAATACTAAGGGGACATGTCCACAGATCACAGCAAAAAGCTTTACTACACACCTAGTCTTTAAATAAAGAGCTTAAGATGCACGATGGGATTAGGAACTGCCAGGCACTCCCCACTTCAGGAGTCCCTTTAGAGAGGTGTGATGACATCACCAATATGGCAGCTGGCCATGGTGGCTCTGGGTATAAATGGACTTGGTGCATCAGGAGGGAGCACAGATCCACGAAGTACAGGGGGAGAAGAGGAGAGTGCTGACTAAGGTGGGGGCCAACAGGAGGCTGGAAAAAGGAAAATCTCTCCCCTCAGGAAGCCTCAAAAGCACCCACAGGAGTCCTCAGGTACTTATCTTTGGGTAGTGAATACAAAGTAACTTCAGGAGACTCTACCTGAGATGCTACTGGGGCACCCAAGACTGGAGATTGGTGGGCTGTCAACAGATGGCTAGATGGAAACTCTGAGCCTCATTGAATTCACAGTATCAGATTCACACTGGATGATTAGTAACAGCTCCCATGGGCAGCGAACTGAGATAAGAAGGCAAGCAGCTAGCACAGGAAGAACTGATACTAGCCTGCAGAAGCATATGTGTTACCCAGACTTGAAGCGAAGGAAGTGGGTATCCAGGTAAAGAGGGGGGACAGGAGAAAATTAGGAAAAGTTGCACTAGAAAAACAGCTGTCAAAAAACAGCGTTTCAAAAGAGACTCAAGATTGAACATGTCAGGAAACACTTCAGGAAAACGTCTGTTTGTTAACCTGAGCTGGAGTTGGGACTGACGATCAAGTGATGCTGCTTCCTTCCACTAACCAGCATTACTAATTTACAAACACTCTTTCTTAACTCTGCCCAAATGCTTACCCTCATTAACAAATGGCCCACGTTCCGCAATCAGAAAAATTCAGTGAGCCATAGGGATTAGTTTCATCTGCTTGTTGTCCTTCCCCATCTTCTACCCACCTGAAAGGAGATAGGAACGAACTCTACTCCTCCTCCTTAGGCGACAGCACCCCCACCCAGCCACACAAGGAACCCAGAATTATTACTCAATGGCTCCTCCCTCACTGCACCACTGACCATCAAACTGGGGGACAGGCCACCAAGTCAAGTCCTCTTTCATGTTTTGAGAAATCCTTCAACTCTGGCCTCTTCTGTCCAGTGCCACAGCGTCTACTCTACTTCCTTACTCATCATCTTCCACACTCACTGTTGGAACAGCCTTTTGTCCTCCTGCTACCTCCACATCCTGGCTACATCCACTTCACCAGATTTATCTTCCTAAAATCAGCAATCTTACCACAATTGCCTCGTCAAAAACCTTCCATGTGGCCGGTTGCAGTGGTTCACGCCTGTAATCCCAGCACTTTGGGAGGCCAAGGCAGGTGGATCACGCTGAGGTCAGGAGTTTGAGAGCAGCCTGGCCAACATGGCGAAACCCCATCTCTACTAAAAATACAAAAATTAGCTGGGCGTGGTAGCGGGCGCCTGTAATCCCAGCTACTCGGGAGGCTGAGGTGGAAGAATCGGTTGAACCTGGGCCATGGGGACAGAGGTTGCAGTGAGCCGAGATCTCACTTCACTCCAGCCTGGGCGAAAGAGTAAAACTCCGTCTCAAAAAAATAAAAAAAATTTTTAAAAAACCTTCCACATTCCCATTTTTTAGGAGATACAACCCAAACTCCTTAGCGTGACACTCAGGACACAATGACTCACAATCCAACCTAGCCTTCTTGGTTTCTGCCCTCGACACTCTCCTTCCCACTGGACCAAGTGCTCTCTTATTCCCGCCCATCTTCCCCCAAGGCCTTCCCACTGGGGGGCCCAACACAATCCTGCTTGCCCTTTGAAACCTAGTTCAAATACCATCTCTCCTTTCAAGTCTTTGCTGGCCCCTAAATAAGGGAAGCCAGTCATCCCTGTTTGTACCTGTTGTCTTAGTGCAATTACTGAAAGCACACATTTACTCAGAGTGCCCTGCTTTCAATGATAAATTATATGACCTTCCGACCTAAAACCTACCTTCACCCAAAGACAGAAATAGTACTGTGACTTGCGTTCAGTGTTTTGCTTGACGTTGTGCTCCTCAAGGGTAATAACTGTCTGGTTTTAGTGTGTATATCCAGCATTTAAAGACTGTTAGCACCTGACAGGGGTTCAATGAACATTGGTGGAAAGAAAGAAGAAATCTCAGCTGGGAGCAGTGGCGCACGTGTATAATCCCAGTACTTTGGAAGGCCCAGGAGGAGGGATCACCTGAGGTCAGGAGTTTGAGACCAGCCTGACCCACATGGAGAAACCTCGTCTCTACTAAAAATAAAAAAAATGGGATAAGCGTGGTGGTACATGCCTGTAATCCCAGCTACACGGGAGGCAGAGGCTGGAGAATTGCTGGAACCCAGGAGGCGGAGACTGCAGTGAGCCGAGATGACAAAAGCAAAACTCCATCCCCCACCATAAAAAAAAAAAAAAAAGTTTAAAAAGCTATGAACATTTGGCCGGGTGCAGTGGCTCATGCCTGTAATCCCAGCACTTTGGGAGGCCAAGGCAGCCAGATCATGAGGTCAAGAGATCGAGACCATCCTGGCCAACATGGGGAAACCCCATCTCTACTAAAAATACAAAAATTACCTGGACATGGTGGCATGCGCCTGTAATCCCAGCTACTCGGGAGGCTGAGACAGGAGAATTGCTTCAACCTGGGAGGCGGAGGTTGCAGTGAGCCGAGATCGCACCACTGCACTCCAGCCTGGGCAACAGAGTAAGACTCTGTCTCAAAAAAAGAAAAAAGAAAGCTATGAACATTTAACCTTATAACTGTATTTACTAAGTGACTTTTAATATAATGTTAAATATAATGCATCAAATTATATATGCAAATTACCAATTTCTATAACTACATAATAGCAATGTAATCAACTTTTCAAAAAACATTCAAAACTGTTATTTTCCAGCAAAAGTAAAACTACTGAAAAAATTATTTTCTGAAAAATGATTTTTCTTGTTTTCTTTGGAAACAGGGTCTGTCACCCAGGCTGCAGTGCAGTGGCATGATCAGAGCTCACTGAAGCCTCAACCTCCTGGACTCAAGTGATCCTCCCACCTCAGCCTCCAGAATAACTTGGGACTACAGGCAGGCACCACCATGCCCAGCTAACTATTCATATTTTTATTTTTGTAGAGACAGGGTCTCACGGTGTTACACGGGCTGAAAAGTGATTTTTAGTAAACTTTTATTTCATATGAGAAAAAATTTTTTTTTTTTTTCTGAGACAGAGTTTCACTCTTCTTGCCCCCGCTGTAGTACAATGGCGCGATCTCGGCTCATGCAACCTCTGCCTCTTGGGTTCAAGCGATTCTCCTTCCTCAGCCTCCCAAGTAGCTGAGATTACAAGCACCCGCCACCAAACCCAGCTAATATTTTGTTATTTTTAGTAGAGATGGGGTTTCACCATGTTGGCCAGGCTGGTCTTGAACTCCTGACCTCAGGTGACACACCCACCTCGGCCTCCCAAAGTGCTGGGATTACAGGCATGAGCCACTGCGCCAGGCCTCATATGAGAAAATTTTTAACTTAATTAGCTGCTAGATATTCATTATTGGTGAGTTGAATAACCTTAATTGAATTAAATAATAAAACATAAATGATTTTCATTCAATTCTCAAATCCTTATATTTGAGGGCCAAATATAAGCAAGTCACAAGGCACCCAATTAGGTAGCCCATAAGTATGTGAAGGTAACCAACCAAGATGACTTCAAGATCAAGCAACTGACAAGAGAGAAAGTCCTCCAATCACAGCCATCTCTATATTATAAATTTGTTGGATTGACCTTGAATATATTCTGTACATCTTCCATGAACTCATTATCAATGTTGCTAGTGTAATACGCAAGAAAACCCAATGAGAGAAATTCAAACATTAAGAAATAAGCTTTTGCTGATTGAGCTTTAAAGAGCCACACACCATCCTAATATCTAAGATGCTTGTGCTCCCCAGTAACCAGTTTTTGCCTCCAATGAGGATGCAAGTCCTAACTTCTATGCTCCCGAATTTATCATACTAGCACCTAAAAAACACAAATTTAAAAATCAGTTTACCCAAGAAAACCTCCATCCCACAGCTACCATGAGAGCTTCTCTACCATCATCATTCATTCATTGGGTACTTCTAAAGAAAAAGATTTCCATATAATTAGCCCTTCTCCCAAAAGAAACTTCCTCTGCCCCAACCTCCCCCTCATCCCCCTCCCCCCATCTCAAGAAAAGCCCAGATCTTTAGAGCTAGAAGAACACTGAGGGCTAATCCAGCGCCTCCTTCTTCAGATAAGGAGATAAGGAAACTGAAAGAGCCCTCTGAGGTTGACAGACATGATCAATCAAGGTCAACAGTCATGGGAAGGACCTTGTCTGTCTTGTTCACTGTTGTACCTCCAGGCTATTATAGGGCTTGGCACCTAGTCAGCTGTTTACACACATAAGTGATGAACAAAGGGAAGAACCAGGTTACCTAAAACCTAGCCTGGTACTTTTCCAACTATATCACTTTGCCCCTTTTTTTTTTTTTTGAGACGGAGTCTTGCACTGTCACCCAGGCTGGAGCGCAGTGGCACAATCTTGGCTCACCGCAAGCTCCGCCTCCCGGGTTCACGCCATTCTCCTGCCTCAGCCTCCCGAGTAGCTGGGACTACAGGTGCCAGCCACCATGCCCAGCTAATTTTTTTGTATTTTTAGTAGAGACGGGGTTTCATCGTGTTAGCCAGGATGGTCTCAATCTCCTGAACTCATGATCCGCCCGCCTCGGTCTCCCAAAGTACTTTGTCCCTCTTAACTGCCCCAGAATATCAAATAATGGCCATAAAACTCTCAATATCAAATATGGCCACAGAGACTATCAGACTCTTCTTAAATACGTGAAAAGCTTCCTAGCTGAAATAATCCATTTACACACCCAGTAAAATTGAAGAACAGGGTCTTATGAACTTGAGGTTAGAGTTCTTCAAGCCCATTTACAGTAAGCGACTTTCTACAAATAAGACAAGGGTATCCAGTCTACAACATACTACTTCTTACTTGCTTACACTTACTAAAGCTCCTTTTTAGAGTTCTTGTACACAGGTCATATCTTCCTAATCAGACTGAGAACCGTAAAGAGGCAAAACTATGTCTTCTTTAAGGCACCTACCAAGTTTGAGCACAAAGTAAATACTCAATAAATGCTTGCTCAGTTTATAGCAATGGAAGTGGTACACTGTGAGGGACAAAAGTACATTTGACATGAACAAAGAATTCTATTTGTATTTTGCTCATCAACTAGGACTAGTACAGTACCTACCATGTAACAGAAGCCTAATAATGAATGAAGAAAAATAAATGAATGATATTGCAAAAACTGAGATGTTATTAAGCAACATCTTTTCTGAAGTCTTTCATTCATTCAACAAATATTTATTTACCAAGTATCTGTGTGCTAGGCTCTCTGCTACTCTGAAACTTCCACAGAGTTTCACTCACAGAAACCTAACTTCCCTCCCCACCGGCTAATGCATCTCAACCCAGCCGTTCATCTAGTAGGCAGTGAGCATAGCTGGGATGACCATTTGTCAAAGTATGTCCGAAACAGTCCCAGTTTACACCTATTATCCCAGTGTTAATTAATAATAGCACTGCTCAACAATGCACTGATCTAGAGATTACATGGCCCTAAGCACAGCAAATCTCCCACAAACAGATCGGGATTCAAATATTTCACTCTACAGTCTTGGGACCCTCAATGCAAGGGACAGGCTGTAAGCAAGGGTTTGGACAGCCCGGCTTGCTCTCTTGTCTCTCTGTCATGTAAAGGAGCTGTAGTTCAGTTTTTTTGTTTGTTTGTTTATTTTAAGGCCCACATTTCAAGTATAGTATTCCTTGTCAGGAGATTCCTGGCATTAAAGAGATGGACGGGAATCTTAACCGCCTCCTCCAGATCATCCACTATTGCATCATTTGAAACCAAAGCCTTCTAAAGGCAGCGACTCGTACAATTCAAGTCAGGTAAGATGGCAGCAACAGTAACTGTGGGTGCTGGCTGCTGCTGGAGCCTCGGTCTCAACTTCAAGAGCAGGGAGAGCGCTGTCTCTGGAGTTGCCAGGTGCTGAAAGGAACAGTCAATAAATCAACAGGTCTGGCGCGCTAACCCCGGGGTGCTCAGGCCCGGATGCGCCACGACTGGAGGAAGTGGCTAATTACTCACAGTTAAAACCAAAGGGGGCCGGAGCCGGTTCTCAAAGCGGTTTCCCTCCGGCCACCACCGACTCTGAGGACCTGCTACGGGAAATGTCCGGGAACGGTGGAGCGAGACAGAAGCACCACAGCCTGGGCTGCGGCTCCGGCCCTCCAGCCCCAGCCCCTGGCAGCCCTGCCCTGCTGTCACGGCAGGTACCCCTCTACTCATTCTTCCTCCGGCTGCCCCCTCTTTTCATCAATCGTAAGCCTTTCCGTTCTGCCACCAGGAAACTTCCATAGAAAGTGAGATTCCCAGGTCGAGGGATGATTCCACGAACAGCTAGAGGGCCAGTGCCAGGACTTCAGGGTCAGACTAAGTAAAGCTCAGGCGTCGCTGGGCCGGCTCGGAACAACTCAGAGCTGCAGGTCCTACGCTCCCGCGCCCTCACGCCCATCCAAGTGCCGGCAGGAGGTGGGTCCTCCATCCTCACGACCCAACGGCCGGCGCCCCGAACCTCGGCAGTGCGTCTGCTCGGCGCGGCGCAGGGACCCTCCTAGCTCCAGCCGGGACAGACCTACCAAGGCCGGGCGCCCCCACCCGGAGCCCGCCCGCCCCAGAAAGGGGACCAAGGGGGCGGGGCCTCGGCCGTCCCAGTGGGGCTCACTCTTCTCTCCCGGACTCCTGTCCAGGGTTTCAGGGGCCGGGCCCGCAATCCCCAACGGCTCGTACCTCGTCCGCTTCCAGCTCCGCTCGGCTGCCTACGAGCGCCATGTTCCTCCTCCGGCTGCTGCCACCCGAAAACCAAGCAGGGAGCTCAGAGCCGACTCCTGCTCTCGGCTCTGGGCTCAGCCCAGCGCAAGGGAGGGAGAAAGGGGACGGCCCGGCCCTCCCTCCCGGTCTCGGGCGGGGCCTGAGTGCAGCTACTCGATTTCCCCGCCCCCGGAGCCGGCAGGCCCACACCGCATCCATTTCCTCCCTGGACGCCGCGCCGCTGGCCGGGCCACTTGCCCGGCCCCCCGCAGGCTCGCCCCGCCCGCCCACGTGGGCGGAGTCACCTCCCAGATAAAGTTTCCCGGTCTGGCACGCCCTCCGGGAGGGTTTCCCAAGGGTTACCTGCGGCTTGTGCTCTGAGGTGGCTGGGCACACCTGGAAAGAAGCTAGAGAGCGCGGAGATGACGAAGCCAAGGTCAAAGCAGCGCCCCACCTGGGGTCCGTGGAAGCATCCACCTGGCCCTTGGTCCGGTTCCAGTCCTTTTTCCTCTCCAGGTGGCCACCGCATCTCGCAGATGGTGTGGCCTGAGGGCAGCCTTGGGTCACGGTCACTGGTCCCCGAGAGGCTTCTGACACACCACCCGCCTGTACAGTAGGTGGAAGGACTCTGTTTGCTTCTGTGTTCAAAAAATTTAAAAAACGCGGGACAGAGATTTATATATCTTGGAATTCCTCTACCTCCCTCTACCCGGACCGTGTATTCTCTCCATAGCATCCTGTATTTTGTAACTCCAAACATAGTTGTGTAATTCGTGCTTGAACTATAAACTCCATGAAGGTAGAATAATGCTATCTGTGCTCTTCAAGACTGTATCCCCAACACCTAGAACAGTGTCTTCCACGTAGTAGGTGCTCAACATATTTGTTGGCTGAGTTTAAAAATTGAACCTTGCTTCTGACATGTGAAATAACTGGAAAATTAAAAGCTAGATCTTTAAGAGTTTGGGAGAGAGAGGTCAGATTTACTTTACATACAGAAAAATGCACCAAGTTAAATGTGTAATTCAATGACAAGTGTTTACAAAACATCCCAATCATAATGTAGAACATCCTGAAGGCCGAGCGCGGTGGCTCAAGCCTGTAATCCCAGCACTTTGGGAGGCCGAGACGGGCGGATCACGAGGTCAGGAGATCGAGACCATCCTGGCTAACACGGTGAAACCCCGTCTCTACTAAAAATACAAAAACTAGCCGGGCGAGGTGGCGGGCGCCTGTAGTCCCAGCTACTCGGGAGGCTGAGGCAGGAGAATGGCGTGAACCCAGGAGGCGGAGCTTGCAGTGAGCTGAGATCCGGCCACTGCACCCCAGCCTGGGCGACAGAGCGAGACTCTGTCTCAAAAAAAAAAAAAGAACATCCTGAAAAGTTTTCTGTGACCCTTGCTGTCAACTTCCTACCTCCACTCCGTAGCCTCTGTCAGTCACTGATCTGCTATCAACATTGATTTGCCTTTTCTAGAATTTCATACAAATTTAATTAGGGCATGTGGTCTTTCATGTCTGGCTCATGAAAGGCTATTTAATAGTCATCCAGTGATAACTGTAAAAACAGCTAATAGTTATTGAGTCCTTACTATGTGCCAGGACTCTACTGAACCTCTTGCATATAGTATTTCATTTATTCTTCATAACACCATAAAGTAGGCCGCTTTTCTCTTTCAGATGAGTAAACTGAGGCTCAGAGAGTTCAAATAATATACCTGAGGCCAGACAGCAGTTAAGTAAGTAGGGATGCCAGAATCTGAACCCCAGTAGTCTGACTCTAGGGCCTAACTGATAACCATTGCTTTGTACTGTACTGGCTCTAGTCACCCTCCTTCTCTTTCTTTCTGTGTCAGTAAAGCAGTTGCCTGTACAAGTCCATTACATACATTTTCAGTGAGTCACTTTGCATCCTTAATACTTGCTGTACAATTTTAATGGCTTGGCATGTACTTTTATACTAGAATAATAAAATGGTTTCTACATCAGAAACATTGAAAAAATGGGTTAGATCATGTGATGGTTGCTTAGCTCTCTGAATTGTCTAAAAATCCTTGAATTGTATACTTACAATGGGTGAAACTTGTGATTATGTAAATTATATTTTAGTAAAACTGGTTTTAAAAAACTAGTTGACACAGGCTAGGTGTGGTGGCTCACACCTGTATGGGATTACAGTACTGGGAGACTGAGAAAGGAGGCTAGCTTGAATCTGGGAGTTCAAGACTAGCCTGAGCAACATAGCAACATAGCAAGACCCCATTTATAAATAATAATACTTTTTTTTTTTTTTTTGAGAGACAGAGTTTCACTCTCATCGCCCAGGCTGGAGTGCAATGGCGCAATCTTGGATCACTGCAACCTCCGACTGCCGGGTTCCTACGAATCTGTAAATTGCTTAGAAGTAGGCACTATCTTATTCATCAGTGCAGGTACTCAGTAAAAAAGCTCCGGGCGCAGTGACTTATGCCTGTAATCCCAACACTTTGAGAGGCCGAGGCAAGCGGATCACGAGGTCAGGAGATCGAGACCAGCCTTACCAACATGGTGAAACCCCGTCTCTACTAAAAATACAAAAATTAGCTGGGCATGGTGGTATGTGCCTGTAATCCTAGCTACTGAGGAGACTGAGGCAAGAGAATTGCTTGAACCTGGAAGGCGGAGGTTGCAGTGAGCCGAGATCTCACCATTCCACTCCAGCCTGGCAAAAAGAGTGAAACTATGTCTAAAATAATAATAATACTTTTAATATTTAGAACACATGCTCTGAACACTTAGAATCAGATGGACTAGAAGAGACATAAGAGTTTGTTTAATTCCAATACCCTTGAAAGTTTCCATTTCTTCCCAGACACCCCAACCCACTCCTACCTCCTCCTATGTTTCACTTTCTGAGGTTAGAGTTGCTGTCCAGGTCCAGATTCTACTCTGTATTACTCATGCATGGTTCTGTTTTTCAAAGTTCATTTGTTCCTAAATTGATAGCACCTCTTTTTGACATGAAGCCATCTCGTTGGTAGCTTCTTCTCCCATATGCTGTTATTCTACCTCTGGAATTTCCACTCTTCAAATTCTGAAGAGATCCAAACAAACTTGGATCTAATTAGTGACAGAATTATGTTATAATAGGAATCAAGTGTAATTTTTCAAAAATCTATACTTATAATTGAAGCTTGACTGGTGTTTTTGTTGTTGAATTTTTTAGATATGAGGGATCAAATCTGAAGTCCTGTATGTTTTAAATTCATGGCAGGAGATGAGCAACATTCATGTTTCAATTCAAACACTGAATAAATAAATGTGTTCTGGCCACTGGAACGTCTAATCAAATTTGCTTTGCTCAGGGCAGCTGTCAACTTTCTTTGCCCATACATGTGTGATTTTATTATGAATCACAAATATAAAACACTTTTTCTTCAAAGAATAATTAGAATGGATTTGTTTTACACTCCCCTTGCGAGTTTGCTGATAATGTTATACTCTAGCAGTCAGGTGAGATTACTCAGATATTCCATATCGCAAAAGTGATTAGCATAAAGATCAAGCAAGAGGGTATCTGAATCATTTCATTTTGAAGCCACACCTACCGGGAGCTGTTTGGGTTTCAAAATAAATCTAATATTGTAAACAATCTAATCTTTAGTATTCCTGAACATGTTACCTTTAGCTGATAGTTTTTTGCCGGTACTCGATTTAAATGAAAATTGAATCTTCATGATTTGCATGGTAGGAGAAGCTCAAATCCATGAAATAAGTGCTCATTGTAAATCATGTGTTTGTCAATGGCTTTGTCTCACATTCATGTCTTAGCTCTTCAAGGAAAACTTCCCCTTCTAAAACAGCCCCTCCCTCTCAGTCACACTCTACCACATCCTCCTGCTGTATGTATAGCACTGTTCACTACTTGGAACTCTCTTGTTCGTTTGCTTACTGGTTTATGTGTACATCCTTCAACAACAGCACCCCACACACACTATAATATAAGCTCCATGAGGGAAGGAACCTTGTGTTTTGTGTCTACAGCAAAAACCCCAATGCCCAACACATAATGACTACTTAATAAATGGCTATTGAGTGAATGAATGAAAGTAGAAAAAGTTCATAGTACATTAAGCATTATTGTTTAGACCTAACAGTCTATGTTTTAGCATAATCCAGTAATAATGAGTGAGATTTAAAGAATGCAAATCATGTGTAGTTTAAAATGTAAATTGTTTCCTAGGGTAATGTAACAGGCATGAGGATTATCTTTAAAGCCTCCTTGGTTTTTCAAAATTACATAAGAGCTAAGCACTTAGAGGTCCCTCAGTGACCTAAAGAGGAATAATTCACCTCCCTGGGAAAGGTTTCAATGCTAAGGAGAAAAACCTCATCATTTAGTGGAAGCGGAAATCTTCCCTTCAGAATATCCTTTTCCCAGGCACTTGGGGCTGGGTAAACATTTATTTTGACCCACTTGTTAGTTGTTTGTTAACTTTTTTGATATATATATATATATATATATCATGTATATAAACATTTATATATATAAACACACACATATCAAAATATATATTTTATATATATAATCTTTCCAATTGCCTTCCTGTTGATTTTCATATCTCTTTAAATTTGATTAATATCATTTCTTCAGACAAAGAAAGTAAAACCCAAAGAAGAGAGCAACAACATGAAGAGTAACTTTGGCAATATGCAATCTCAGGGCAGAGTGTCAAAGATTTAAAAACAAGACCAAGCAGGTATGGAGGTACACCAGTAGTCTCAGCTACTCTGGAGGCTAAGGCATGAGGAGGATAACTTGAGTCCAAGAGTTTGAGTCCAGCCTGGGCAACATATCAAGACCCTCATCTGAAAGGAAGAAAGACAAATTGAAAGAAAGAAAGAGAGAAGGTGAGGAAATACAATTATAAAAGGATACTATGAATAATGGTACATCAACAAATTAGAAAACCTAGGTCAGTGTTTTGTACATAGAAAGCTACAAAACATTGCTGAAAAAAATTAAAGAAGACCTAAACAAATGGAAAGACGTCCTATGTTCATGAACTGGAAGACTTAATATTAAGCAATTCATATGGAATTGCAAAGGGCCTTGATGGAATTGCAAAGGGCCTTGAATAGCCAAAACAAATGATATGGTTTGGCTGTGTCCCCACCCAAATATCATCTTGAATTGTAGTTCCCATAATCCCCACATGTTGTGGGAGGGACCAGGTGGAGATAATTGAATCCTAGGTGTAGTTTTCCCCATCCTGTTCTCATGATAGTGAGTGAGTGAGTTCTCACAAGAGCTGATTTTTAGTTGTTTTGACATGGAGTCTCACACTGTCATCTGGGCTGGTGTGCAGTGGTGCAATCTCAGCTCACTGCAACCTCCACCTTCTGGGTTCAAGCGATTCTCCTGCCTCAGCCTCCCAAGTAGCTAGGATTATGGGATTATAGGCACCCGCCACCACGCCTGGCTAGTTTGTTTGTTTGTTTGTTTTTAATTTTTATTTTTAGTAGAGACGGGGTTTCACTATGTTGGCCAGGCTGGTCTCGAACTCTTGACCTTGTGATCTGCCTGCCTTGGCCTCTCAAAGTGCTGGGATTACAGGTGTGAGCCACCACGCCTGGTCAACCTGATTGTTTTATGAGGGGCTTCCCCCTTTGCTGCGCATCATTCTTCTTGCTGCCGCCATGTGAAGAAGGACATGTTTATTTCCCCTTCCACCATGATTGTACGTTTGCTGAGGCCTCCCTGGCCCTGTAAAACTGTGAGTCAATTAAACCTCTTTCCTTTATAAATTACCCAGTCTCTGGTATGTCCTTATAGCAGCATGAGAACAGACTAATACAGTAAATTTGTACCATGTAGTGTGGTGCTGCTGTAAAGATATCTGAAAATGTGGGAGCAACTTTGGAACTGGGTAACAGGCAGAGGTTGGAACAGTTTAGATGGCTCAGAAGACAGGAAAATGTGGAAAAGTTTGGAACTTCCTAGAGCTTTGTTGAATGGCTTTGACTGAAATGCTGATAGTGATACAGATAATAAAGTTCACGTAGAGGTGGTCTCAGATGGAGATGAGGAACTTTTTGGGAACTGGAGTAAAGGTCACTCTTGCTATGCAAAGAGACTGGTGGCATTTTGCCCCTACCCTAGAGATCTGTGGAACTTTGAACTTGGGAGAGATAATTTAGAATATGTGGCAGAAGAAATTTTTAAGCAGCAGAGTCTAAGAGGAAACAGAGCATAAAAATTTGAAAAATTTGAAGCCTGACAATGCAGCAGAAAAGAAAAACCCATGTTCTGGAGAGAAATTCAATCCAGCCACAGAAATTTGCATAAGCAATGAGGAGCCAAATGCTAATCACCAAGGCAATGGGAAAAATGTCTCCAGGGCATGTCAGAGCCCTTCACAGCAGTCCTTCTCATCACAGGCCCAGAGACCAAGGAGGGAAAAGTGGTCTCCTGGGTCGGGTCCAGGGCCCCCCTGCTGTGTGCCTGACTTGGTGCACTTCTAGCCATTCCAGTCATGGCTAAAAGGAGCCAAGGTACAGCTTGGGCCATGGCTTCAGAGGGTGCAAGCCCCAAGCCTTGGCAGCTTCCACATGGTGTTGGGCCTGCAGGTGCGCAGAAGACAAGAATTGAGGTTTGGAAGCTTCTGCCTAGATTTCAGAGGATGTATGAAAATGCCTGAATGTCAAGGCAGAAGTTTGCTGCAAGGCTGGAGCCCTCATGGAGAACCTCTGCTAGAGCAGTCCACAAGGGAAATGTGGGGTCAGAACCCTCACACGGAGTCCCCACTGGGGCACTGGGGCACTGGCTAGTAGAGCTGTGAGAAGAAGGCCACCATCCTCCAGAATCTAGAATGGTAGATCCACTGACAGCTTGTGCCATGAGCCTAAAAAAGCCACAGACATTCAATGCCAGCCTGTGAAAGCAGCCAGGAGGGAGGCTGTACCCTGCAAAGTTATAGGGGCAGAGTTGCCCAAGGCCATGAGCGCCTACCTCTGGCATCAGTCTGCCCTGGATGTAAGACGTGGAGTAAAAGGAGATCATTTTGGAACTTTAAGGTTTAATGACTGCCCTATTGAATTTTGGACTTGCATGGGGCTTGTAGCCCCTTTGTTTTGGCCATTTTCTCCCATTTGAAATAGGTGTATTTACCCAATGCCTGTAATCCCATTGTATCTGGGAAGTAATTAATTTGTTTTTGATATTACAGGCTCATAGGCAGAAGGGACTTTCCTTGTTTCAGATGACACTTTTGGCTTGAACTTTTGAGTTAATGCTGGAATGACTTAAGATTTTAGGGGACTGTTGGAAAGGCACTATTGTGTTTTGAAATGTGAGGACATGAGATTTGGAAGGGGCCAGGGATGGAATGATATGATTTGGCTGTGTCCCCACTCAAATCTTATCTTGAATTATAATTCCCATAATCCCCATGTGTCATGAGTGGGACCAGGTGGAGAAAATTGAATGCTGGGGCAATTTCCCCCATCCTGTTCTCATGATAGTGAGTTCTCACAAGATCTGATGACTTTATAAGGGGCCTCCCCTTTCACTGGGCACCCATTCTTCTTCTCTTTGCTGCCACCATGTGAAGATGGATGTGTTTGCTTCCCCTTCCACCATGATTGTAAGTTTCCTGAGGCCTCCCCAGCCCTGCAAAAGTGTAAGTCAATTAAACCTCTTTCCTTTATAAATTACCCAGTCTCAGGTATGTCCTTATAGCAGTACGAGAATGGACAAATACAACAATCATGAAAAAGAAGAACGAAGTTGGAGGACTCATATTTTCTGATTTCAAAACATACTACAAAGCTGTAGTCATCAAAACACTGTGGTGTTGGCATAGAGACTGACATATAGACCAATGAAATAGAATTGAGGGTCCAATTGATTTTTGACAAGCATGCCAACACCATTTAATGGAGAAAGAATAGTCTTTTCAACAAATGGTACAGGGACAATTGGACATTTACATCAAAAGAATGAAGTTGGATCACTAACAACAACATACATAAAAATTAACTCAAAATGGATCAAAGATCTAAAAGTAAAAGCTTAAATTATAATACCCTAAGAAGAAAACACAGGGGTATATCTTCAGGACCTTGGATTTCACAACAACTTCTTAGGTATGACACCAAAAGCACAAGCAACAAAGAAAAAATAAATTGGACCTAATCAAAATTTAAAACTGGGCATAATGGCTGACACCTATAATCCCATCACTTTGGGAGGCTGAGGCAGGATGACTGCTTGAGCAGAAGAGTTTCAGACCAGTCTGGACAATATAGCAAGATACTGTCTCTACAAAAGAATTTTAAAAATTAATTATTCATGGGCCAGGCATGGTGGCTCACATCTGTAATCCCAACACTTTGGGAGGCCGAGGTGGGTGGATTACAAGGTCAGGAGATCAAGACCACCCTGGCTAACATGGTAAAATCCCGTCTCTACTAAAAAAAATACAAAAAATTAGCCAGGCATGGTGGTGGGCGCCTGTAGTCCCAGCTACTCAGGAGGCTGAGGCAGGAGAATGGCGTGAACCTAGGAGATGGAGCTTGCAGTGAGCCAAGATCGTGCCACTGCACTCCAGCCTGGGTGACAGAGAGAGACTCCATCTCAGAAAAAAAAACAAAAAGTAATCATTCATGGTGGTAAGTGCCTATAGTCCAGCTACTTGGGAGGAACATACGAGCCCAGGTTTTCAAGGTTACAGTGAGCTATGACTGTGCCACTGCTCTCCAGGATAGGTGACAGAACAAGACCCTGTCTCAAAAAAAAAAAAAGTAAAGTTTTAAAACTTTAGTACATCAAAGAACACTACCTAGAAAGTGAACAGAAAGACTATCAAATGGCAAAAATAACTTCCAAGCCAGTGCAGTGGCTCACACCAATAGTCCCAGCTACTCATGAGGCTAAGTTGAGAGAATTGCTTGAGCCCCAAAGTTTGAGTCCAGCCTGGGCAATATAGTGAGATTCCTGGCTCTAAAATAAATACGATAAAATAAAAATTTGTTTATTTACAAACCATACATCTGATAAAGGTCTAATATCTGAAATTTTTTTTTAGCTTTTACAACTGGACAACAAATAGACAACCCAATTCAAAAACAAGATAGAACATGAATAGACATTTCTCCAAAGAAGCTATACATGGCTAACAAGCACATGAAAAAGTGTTCTATGAAGTTATGTCCCTCACAATATGGATGGCACTGGAGGCTGTGGTCCTACGCAAATTAATGCAGGAACAGAAAACCAAAAACTGCATGTTCTCACTTATAAGTGGAAGCTAAACATTGAGTGCACATGGACACAAAGACGAGAACAATAGACATCGGGGCCTACTTGAGGGTGAGGGTGGGAGGAGGGTGAGGATTGAAAATCTACCTATCAGCTGCGGCCGGGCGCGGTGGCTCAAGCCTGTAATCCCAGCACTTTGGGAGGCCGAGACGGGCGGATCACGAGGTCAGGAGATCGAGACCATCCTGGCTAACACGGTGAAACCCCATCTCTACTAAAAAAATACAAAAAACTAGGCGGGCGCCTGTAGTCCCAGCTACTCGGGACGCTGAGGCAGAAGAATGGGGTAAACCCGGGAGGCGGAGCTTGCAGTGAGCTGAGATCCGGCCACTGCACTCCAGCCCCGGCGACAGAGCGAGTCTCCGTCTCAAAAAAAAAAAAAAAGGAAAATCTACCTATCAGATACTATGCTTATTACACGGATGACTAAATAATCCATATACAAAACACCCATGACACACAATTTACCCATTGTATTAGTTCTTTCCATGCAGCTAATAAAGACATACCAGAGACTGGGCAATTTCCAAAAGAAAGATGTTTAACTGGACTCACACTTCCATGTGGCTGGGGAGGCCTCACATTCATGGCAGAAGGCAAGGAGGAGCAAGTCATGTCTTACGTGGATGGCAGCAGGCAAACAGAGAGCTTGTGCAGAGAAACCCCCATTTTTGAAACCATCAGATCTCATAAGACTCATTCACTGTCACGAAAATAGTGTAGGAAAGACCCGCCCCCATTATTCAATCGCCTCCCACTGGGTTCCTCCCATAACACGCTGGAATTGTGAGAGTTACAATTCAAGATGAGATTTGGGTGGGGACATAGCCAAACGATATTATTCTGCCCCTGGACCCTCCCAAATCTCATGTTCTCACATTTCAAAACCAATCATGGCTTCCCAACAGTCCCCCAAAGTCTTAACTCATTTCAGCATTAACTCAAAAGTCCACAGTACAGTGTCTCATCTGAGACAAGGCAAGTCCCTTCCTCATATGAGCCTGTAAAATCAAAAGGAAGGGGCCATGTGCGGTGGCTTATGTCTGTAATCCCAGCACTTTGGGAGGCCAAGGCAGGCGGATCACCTGAGGTCAGGAGTTTGAGAGCAGCCTGATCAACATAGAGAAACCCCATCCCTACTAAAACTACAAAATTAGCTGGGTGTGGTGGTACATGCCTGTAATCCCAGCTACTGGGGAGGCTGAGGCCCGAGAATCACTTGAACCTAGGAGGCGGAGGTTGCAGTGAGCCGAGATCATGCCATTGCACTCCAGCCTGGGCAACAAGAGCAAAACTCCGTCTAAAAAAAAAAAAAAAAAAATCAAAAGCAAGTTAGTTACTTCCTAGATACAATGGGGTACAGGCATTGGGTAAATATAGCCATTCCAAATGGGAGGAATTGGCCAAAACAAAGGGGCTACAAGCCCCATGCAAGTCTGAGACTTAGCGGGACACTCAAATCTTAAAGCTCCAAAATGATCTCCTTTCACTCCATGTCTCACATCCAGATCACGCTGATGCAAGAAGTAGGTTCCCATGATCTCGGACAGCTCCGTCCTGCGGGTTTGCAGGGTACAGCCCTCCTCCTGGCTGCTAAATAAAAGTTGGTAGGAAAAAGAGAAAAAAAAAAAAAGAAAAGATGTTCTAGATTATTAGTCTTTAGAGAAATGCAAACTAAAGCCACAATGAGATAGCGTTTCATACCCATGAGAATGGCGATAATTTTTTTTTTATGAAAAATAAGTGTTGGCAATAATGTAGAGAAATTGGATTCATCATATGTTGCTGCTGGGAATGTAGAATGGTGTGGCCACTGTGGATAACACTCTGGTGGTTCTTCAGTTACTTAAACATAGAATTATGATATGACTCAGCAATTCTGCTCCTAGGTACATATCCAAAAGAATTGAAATCAGATATTCAAACAAATACTCATACAGGAATGTTAATAGCACCACTATTCACAAAAGCCAAAAAGGGGAAAAAAACAAATATTCTTCAACAGATGATTGGATAGACAAATGTGGCATATTCATACAATGGAATCTTATTCAGCCATAAAATAAAACTGATAACATACTACAAACATGTTTTGAATGAACTTCAAAAACATTATGTAAAGCAGAAGATCACATCTTGCATGATTTCCATTTATATGATATATCCAGAATAGGTAAATTCATTTCTACCTATAAAGGCAGAAAGAAGATTAGTGGTTGCTTGGGCTGGGGGAGAGTGCGAATAAGGAGTGACTATTTAATTAGCATAGAGTCTCTTTTGAGGGTGATGAAAAAAAGTTTTAGAACTTTTAATAGATAAAAAGCAATGGTTACACAACATTGTAAATGTACTAAATGCCTCAGAACTACATCATTTTAAATGGTTAATTTGATGTTACATTAATTTCCCCTGAATTAAAAAAAAAGACAAACTGGACTTGCTTCTATATTTTCAGAAAGGCAACTGTCTTCTCTTCCCAGATCCAGTAACAAGATATAAGGCTACATGGAACTTCCGTGCTTTCAAAACACACCTGCGGCTGGATGCAGTGGCTCACACCTGTAATCCCAGCACTTTGGGAGGCCGAAGCAGGCGCATCACCTGAGGTTGGGAGTTCGCGACCAGCCTGACCAACATGGAGAAACCCCGTCTCTACTAAAAACACAAAATTAGCCCAGCATGGTGGCACATGCCTGTAATCCCAGCTACTTGGGAGGCTGAGACAGGAGAATCGCTTGAACCCAGGAGGTGGAGCTTGCAGTGAGCCAAGATCGTGCCACTGCACCCCAACCTGGGCAACGAGAGCGAAACTCCATCTCAAAAAAAAAAAAAAAAAAAAAAACTTCCCTACATGTATAAAAAATAACTTCATTCATTTAGCAACCACTCTGTGGAACTGATATTCAGCTCAAACCACTATTATGGATTACACTGGTGCTGAAATGCAGGGATATTTCTGACTGGCTGAGCATTTTTTTGATGCCTGTGCTATACAGGGGTTAAATACTTGACATCAGCCTGGTCACTTTGTGTCAGGCTCTGTTCTGAGCACTGAGGATACCGTAATGAACAAATCAGACAAAACTCCCAGCCCTCCTGAAGTTTACATGCCAGTGGGGGATGAGAGAAAAGAAACAATGAAAACGTAATTATAGCATGTTAGCTATAGATAAGTTCTAAGGAGGAAAACAAAATAGAAAAGGGGATAAGAACTGTTAGAAATGATGTTCCCAGTCATGGCAGAGGAGCTCCTAAGAGACCAACCCTGCTGCTGGTAACAACTGTAAACTCTGGGCCAAAAACAAAACAAAAACCCAAAAGCAACCTGACTGGAGAGAGACCCAAAAAAGGCAAGATTCTGAGGGGTTTGAGAGCTTTAGCCTGAGGGCAGCCCCAGGTTTGCACCAAGGCATAGACCAGGTGCAGTTTATTAGTTCAAAGAATCCAAGGACAGAGTTCAGAGAAACCATAGGAGCTGGAAAGTGAGAAGAGAAATCCAGGAAAAGGGAGAGGTAGGGAGAAGTTCCAACTTCTCTGGGTATTAGCCCTTCACTGAACCTGGCTGACGTCTGAACTAGGCACATATGCCAACTCCAAGCTGCCCAGCTAAAGTAAAATAACTGAACTAAAATTCCGCCACTCACTGCAAGGAAAACAGTGTTTACTGTTGTGTTCAGCCAAGGCAACCAACTGATTTAAAAAATAAAAATAAAAAACAATACTATTCAGAGGATCTAAAAGAATCCAACTCAAACTCTGGTATGTTAAAAGCTGTCTTCCTAGGCCGGGAGCGGTGTCTCACGCCTGTAATCCCAGCACTTTGGGAGGCCAAGGCGGGCGGATCACGGGGTCAGGAGATTGAGACCATCCTGGCTAACACCGTGAAACCCTGTCTCTACCAAAAATACAAAAAATTATCCAGGTGTGGTGGCAGGCGCCTGTAGTCCCAGCTACCCGGGAGGCTGAGGCAGGAGAATGGCTTGAACCCGGGAGGCAGAGCTTGCAGTGAGCCGAGATCACGCCACTGCACTCCAGCCTGGGCAACAGAGCAAGACTCCATCTCAAAAAAAGAAAAAAAAAAGCTATCTTTCTACCTACTGCACCTTACCTCTTTATAATCAATTTAAGTAATCTCTTTTTAAGCTTTGATAGACGGGAATGAGAAAATTAGCACATCTTTCTGGAAAACACTCTAGCAAAAAGTAGTAAGACTTTAACATTGTTTATACCTTTTGATCTTATAATTCGTCTCTAGGATCTTATCTTTGAGAGATAAGCAGAGAAGTATGGGAAGATAAATGTAAAAAATGTCGAGTGGGAATATTATCCTTTTCCTTTCTACATATCCTAGGTTCTGCCATAATGAAACAGCATTTCACAACCATGAGAATGGCAATGATTTTTAAAAATGGAAAATGAGGCCAGGCATGGGTCCTCATGCCTATAATTCCAGCATTTGGGGAGGTCGGGGCGGAAGGATCACTTGAGGCCAGGAGTTCGAGAACAGCCTGGCCAACATGGTGAAACTTCGTCTCTACTAAAAATACAAACTACAAAAATTAGGCATGTTGGCACACGCCTGTAATCCAAGTTATTTGGGAGATTGAGGCAGGAGAATCGCTTGAACCTGTGAGGCAGAGGTTGCAGTGAGCCGAGATCATGCCACTGCACTCCAGTGACAGAGCAAGGCTCCACCTCAAAAAAATAAAAATGGAAAATAAGTAGTGGCAAGAATGTAAAAAAATTGTCTGGGGCCATATAAAATTAGACTGACAAAAGACAAATGAACAAGAGAAAAACAAGTTTATCAACATGTGCATTGGAACATATATATGTGAGCATTCAGTGATAAAGTCTAACTAACCAAGGGGTGGTTAGAACTTGGGCTTATATCTTAACAAAACAGCAAAAGATTTTTATATAAGTGACCAGACAAAAGAAAAGGACTTTGGACTTCTAGGGGTGAGAAACTGTGGAAAGGTAAATACATGAGGAAAATAATGGAAGTTAAAGGGTAGTTGGTAAAAGTTGTTATGATTCCTCCGATGCCCCCTCTGGGCTGATTAGAACCTACAGTTGACTCCAGTGATTAACTTTTTAATTCTTTTTTAGAGGCAGGATCTTGCTCTTTCCCCCAGTTTGGAGTGCAGTGGCACAATTGTAGTTCACTGTACCCTCGAACTTCTGGGCCTAAGTGATGCTCCCACCTCAGCCCTCCAAAGTGCTGGGATTACAGGCATGGGCCATCCTCCTCACTCAGCCTCCAGTGATTAACTTTTATCCTTCCTGGGACAAAGGGACACCTTTACAAATTTACGTCTTGCATTTGGGTAAATAAAGGAAGGGCAGAGAACTTTTTTGTGTCTGCTTCCTCTCAATTGCTTTCAGCTCAAAATAATCTTCAAGTCAAAGTGGCATATTTGGGGGTTGCATATTCTGCTACTCTTCAAATTTTTAATCATAGCACTGTTTTTAATGTGTAAAATTGCATATTATCTATGAGATAGGGAAAGATTTAAAAGTTTCATAAAATGCCATGTTGGAAAGGCTTACTGTTGATATTGAGTTGTTTGTTGTTGTTGTTGTTGTTGTTTTTGAGACATGGTCTCACTCTGTCAACCAGACTGGAGTGCAGTGGCACGAACACAGCTCAGTGCAGCCTCAACCTCCTGGGCTCAAGTGATCATTCCACCTCAGCCTCCCATGTAGCTGGACCACAGACATGAGCTGTCACACCTGGCTAACTTTTTAAATTTTTTCTAGAGATGGGGTCTTGCCCACACCAGTCTTGAACCCCTAGTCTCAAGCAATCCTCTCACCTCAGCCTCCCCAAGTGCTGGGATTACAGGTGTGAGCCACTCTGCCCGACCGATACTGAGCTTTTCATTACAGCAACTCTAATGAGGGCAATTTAGGAATAATCAACCAGAATTACAAATCTGCAATTCCAGATCTGGGAATTTATCCTACAGATATACTGACATATATGTGAAACTACCTATGTGTAAGCTTACTCATTGCAGTCATATTTGTAACAATGCAAATTTGGGAACTACTGAAACCATCCATCAATGAAGGATTGGTGGCCAGATGTGGTAGCTTGTGTCTGTAAGCCCAGCACTTTGGGAGGCTAAGGCGGGCAAATCTCTTGAGCTCTGGAGTTTGAAACCAGCCTGAGCAACATAGTGAGGCCAACGTCTCCACAAAAAAATACAAAAAATTTAGCCAGGTATGGTGGTGCATGCCTGCAGTCCCAGCTACTCGGGAGGCTGAGGCATGAGAATCGTTTGAACCTAGGCGGTGGACACTGCAGAGAGCCGAGTTGGCCCCACTGCACTCCAGCCTGGGGGACAGAGCAAGACTCCATCTCAAAAATAAATAAATAAAAATTTAAAAAAATAAAAATAAGGATTATCTTTAAGTACTAACATTGAATCATCGCCAAGATATATAAAGTAAAACAGACAAGGCACAGAACAGTATTAACTGTTCCCTATTACTCTGTCTCCCTTCTCCCAAAAGTTTTAGCCAGACACAGGACCATCAGGAGTAGACTACATTTTCTTTTGTTTTTTTTGAGACGGAATCTTGCTCTGTCCCCCAGGCTGGAGTGCAGTGGCGCGTGGCGCGATCTAGGCTCACTGAAAGCTCCGCCTCCCGGGTTCACGCCATTCTCCAGCCTCAGTCTCCCGAGTAACTGGGACTACAGGTGCCCGCCACCATGCCCGGCTAATTTTTTTGTATTTTTAGTAGAGACGGGGTTTCGCTGTGTTAGCCAGGATGGTCTCCATCTCCTGACCTCGTGATCCGCCCGCCTAGGCCTCCCAAAGTGCTGGGATTACAGGCTTGAGCCACCGCACCGGGCCAGACTGCATTTTCTAGTGTCCCTTGCAGCTAAGAGTGGCTATGTGATTGAAGTCTCCTCATTGAGATATGAGTAAAACTATTATGTGGCAGCTTCCAGGTCCCCTCCTTAGAGAGAGGTATTATGTGGCCTTTGTTTCTTCATTGTACACATCCTTCATTGAATACACACCATCCTGCTCCCTGGAAATTAGTTCTTTCATCTTGGTTCATGATTGAACTGGAAGAAACCCAAGTCCTTTTTGGAGTTCACACACATCACAACTCTGGACCACTCTTGGAATTTCGCATGACAGCGATATAACCACCTTTTTCAAACTATTGTTATTTGGGGTTTCAGTTATTTGAAGCTGAACCCAGTCCTATCTCCTACACAAGTATAAATTTTGCAAGACTTATAATATATCTGGCTAAATTGCCTGCAGAAAGATTGTGTCAATTTGCACTGCAACAAGTGCTGTATAAATGTGTACAGAGCTCTTTTTGCTGCACTGTACCATCTCATGGATACCAGATGCCAACTGCCTGCTGGATCTAGAGACAGGTAAAAGGATCCACAAACATGACCTGGATGCCAGGACAGGCAGAGGCACCAGTACCAGCAAGAAGCTTCAGAAATAGAGTAGTTATTAAAAGATCATTTGCAGTGAGAAAATAAATCACTGCAAACTACCAACTACCAGAGGCTTGGAGATTCAGGTCCCTTTCTTGTGACATCTCTTTAGGCAATTTATCATAAATGCTTTTATATGGATGCATCCTAGCTACAACCTGGTTTCCCCTTCCGCTTAGGTCACCCTTTAACTCTCTGAAAGTCTCAGCACCCACACAACCTGGGCAAGTGAAGGACCAGGAATTGTAAACCTCAGTAAAGTCCATCGTGCAGTTAATGTTAATCTGCCTCTGAGCAGACACACCTTGTAAATATTCTCAGAAAAAGGTTCAAAGTACCAAGGGCACTTGAGGAGGACATGGCTTTGCTTCAGTCAGGAAAGATTTCCTGGAAAAGTTAATGCTTAACAGAAGCCAACAAAGAAATGGGTGAAAAACGGAAGAGGAACTAGGATTTCTGCCCAACTGGGAATTTTGGCATTTACAAAACACCACTGAAACACTTACTCAATTATGATCTTCCTCCTGGAAAGACAGAAGTCTTCCCTAGGATGATAAAGAGGACACATTTTCTTTTTTTTTTCTTTCATTTAATTGTCAAAATAGTTTCTTTATTTTATGTTTTAGATTCACTTTTTCCATCTGTTTTTTAATCTTTTCAGTATAATGCCCATTCTTAAAGACCAAGAGATTAAAATTGAACACCAGCGTTCATTAGCATCCAGGTCAAAAATATATATTAATATGTGCATTTCTAAAGGTAAAGTCCTAGTTAGCTCATGCTCTTACCTATAGACACAAACACTCATAAAAGGCAATTTGTTAGGAGGCCAAGGTGGGTGGATTTGAGGCCAAGGTGACCTCACCTGAGGTCAGGATTTGAGAGCAGCCTGACCAACATGGTGAAACCCTGTCTCTACTAAAAATACAAAAAAGTAGCCAGGTGTGGTGGCAGGCGCCTGTAATCCCAGCTACTTGGGAGGCTGAGGCAGGAGAATTGCTTGAACCCAGGAGGAGGAGGTTGCAGTGAGCCGAGATCGTGCCACTGCACTCCAGCCTGGGTGTGACACAGCAAGACTCCATCTCAAAAAAAAAAAAAAGGGAATTTGTCGTTGCTGAGGTCCATGTTGTCATGGAGACAGAGGTAAGGGCTCCTCTGATAGATGTTCTTCTTCCTTTTGATTCTTTACTCTTCATTCTCTTTTCTTCTCTACACTACAAGATTCCATATACGCCTCCTCTGACCTAACTCCTAAAGTTTTTCTGACTTGACCCTTTTCTCATTCCATGTGTTATCTTTCTGGATAATCTTATCCACTACCCTTGTAAACTGTTATCTTTAAGTACAGGATTTTTAAGTCAACTACTCCAGCCAGACCTCCATCCCAGCTCCAAGTCTATTGTTTCCATCAGCCACCCTGACATCTCCTCTCACACTTCTCCTGGTGTATCAAACCTCTCCCAGTAGACTGCGAGAAAACTCAGTCATTGTTGACTCACTCCTCTTCCTCACCCCCATATTTGATCAATCACTGAGTTCTATCATTTCATCTTTGCAGTGCCTATTCTCTTCATCTGCCCAGAATATGGGCAAGCAAGCCCCAATCACTTCTCACCTGACTTTTCAGGGATCTTGCCAACTCCAATTCCTTGCCTCACCAATGGATGCTTCTCATTAGGGAGGCAAGATGGCACAAAGTGGCCAGGTTCCAACCTGGATCAAATAGAATCTCTGCTCCCCTGCTTTGTGCCTCCTAGCAAGTCATCTCATCCAGCTAAAACACAACTGCTTTATGTAGAAAATGGGGCAATAACTCATAAAGATGTGGTAAGGAGTACATAAAATAATCTATGCAAAATGTACAGTACATACAAGTACTTAATATATTTTACCTGGTTTTTTTTTTTTTTTTTGGCTTTTTTTGTTTTTTTTTTTTTAGATGGAGTCTTGCTCTGTTGCCCAGGCTGGAGTGCAATGACACAATCTCGGCTCACTGCAACCTCTGACTCCTGGGTTCAAGCAATTCTCCTACCTCAGCCTCCCAAGTAGCTGGGACTATAGGCATGTGCCATCACACCCAGCTAATTTTTTGTATTTTTAGTAAAGACGGGGTTTCACCATGCTAGCCAGGCTGGTCTCGAACTCCTTACCTCATGATCCGCTCACCTCAACCTCCCAAAGTGCTGGGATTACAGGCATGAGCCACCACACCTGGCTTTATTTTACCTGTTATAGCATAACTATTAATGTCTAACACATCATGAACCCTGTATTTATACAAATTTATATAAATACAAGCTTCACCATGTGCTAGATATCACTAGTGCACACTAGGGCTTCTCGCCTTTGGGGCACATGGAAGACTTCACTTCCTAACCACCTTCCAGTTAAGTGGGGCCATGTAACTAATTCTAGCAAATGAGCCAAAATGTAGATCGGGTATGAGATTTTGACGAGTTTTTTTCTACCATTTGATGACCAAGAAGGCCATGTGTTCCAGGTGGCACTTCTACGAGATGGTGGAGGCTCCTCAGCTTGGGTCTCAAGTTGCAATAGACACCAAGTATGAGCAACTCAGATTGGGAAGCTGTTACTATCACAGCAAAGCTTAGCAGGTGGTATCCCAACTAATACAGAACATCTCATTTCCTATTGCTCATTCCTGGGGATAGGCCCTAACACGTGTAAGATTTCCTAAAACAAATGAACTAGCAGACACCAAAAGTTCTAGTTATTTGGGGACAAAGTAATGTCAGCAGTTCTCATTTATTTTGCAAAGTTATTACATCTGTATATATTTACTTGTAAGTGATTTTAAAAACCAAATGAGGCTGGCATAAGCAAAATAGGAAACTGATTAACCTACGTAAATTAGAAGTCCAAGAGCAGACAAATATTGGGCATGCTGGATCCAGGGGCTTAAGGTAGATATCAAGGATTCAGTCTTGCCCTTTTCATAGCTCAGGTCTCTCTTCTTCTGTGATAGCCACATTTGCAGACCAAGTCTTCTCTTTTATTGGAAAGATGATTGCCAGCAGTTCCACGATTACATTGTTTTCTATTAGCTCTTACAAGTTTTCTAACTACAGCACGAAGAGTGATTCTTTCTCCCAACCATCCTGGTAAAAAAGTCCTGGGATACAATCTAACTGGACCAAAGTCAGTCATATACCCAGTGCTAAACCAGTAAAAATGACCAGAAAAATAAGATATTCTGAGTGGCCACTCTACACCATGTGTCTAGCCCTGACTCACAGGGTAGAGCAATTCACAGTGAAGCCACGTGGACTGAAACAGAGGATTGGAGGTTCCCCAGGAAAATCAAGGAACTACTACCAAAGAAGACAGACTTGACACAGGGTAGGTAAAATGATACATGTTCACTACAGACATTAATACAATGCACCTGGCGATGTTGGTGAACTATGTAATCAGTTAAGAAATTTTATGAAGTCCTGATTATAAGCTTAAAATCTATCATGCCTGCCTGACCTTCAAAGGACCATCTTCCTTCCAAGTATTAGGTTGATGCAAAAGTTAATGCTTTTTTGCACCAAAGAAATACATTGTAAGGTTCAAAATATTCTGCTGGCTGGTCACAGTGGCTCATGCCTGTAATCCCAGCACTTCGGGAGTCTGAGGCTGGCAGATCACTTGAGCTCAGGAGTTTGAAACCAGTATGAACAACATGGTAAAACCCCCATCTCTACAAAAAACACCAAAAAAAAAAAAAAAAAATTTGCTGGGTATGGTGGCGGGTGCCTATGGTCTCAGCTACTTGGGAGGCTGAGGTGGGAGGATCCCTTAAGCCCAAGAGCCAGAGGTTGCAATGAGCCAAGATTGTGCCACTGCACACCAGTCCGGGCGACCGAGCCAGACCCTGGGGAGAAAGAAAGAGAGAGGGAGAAGGAAGGGAAGAAAAATAGCATGTTTTCAGCCATATACCACTCTCATTACCTCCATCCCCACCTTAGTAGATGTCTAAAATTGGACTGGAAAATAATTTTAAGGATCATGGCATAGAATTACATCTGGTTTTCTTTTTTTTGTTTTTTTTTTTGTTTTTTTTTTTTGAGGCGGAGTCTCGCTCTGTCGCCCAGGCTGGAGTGCAGTGGCCGGATCTCAGCTCACTGCAAGCTCCGCCTCCCGGGTTTACGCCATTCTCCTGCCTCAGCCTCCCCAGTAGCTGGGACTACAGGCGCCCGCCATCTCGCCCGGCTAGTTTTTTGTATTTTTAGTAGAGACGGGGTTTCACCGTGTTAGCCAGGATGGTCTCGATCTCCTGACCTCGTGATCCGCCCGTCTCGGCCTCCCAAAGTGCTGGGATTACAGGCTTGAGCCACCGCGCCCGGCCATGGTTTTCTTTTCTGTTGTTTTGCATGTTTATGTTTTCTTTTGTTTTGTTTTTTGCCTCATGGGTAAAACTCCCACATCAGCCATTCCAGCCTCTACATCTCTCTCCCAAGCGGGTGTTCCTCTTGAGAGTTTCTGGCTTCAGCAGCTCAGCTGATGCAGTAACAGGCACAAAGTTGTATATGACGAGAATCACTCTCTGTCGAGTTAATCTGCCTCTTTCAGGGAGCTGGGTCTTAAGAGGAGAAACAAACATCAGGAGAAACTGAAATGGGACACTACTCTTTGGCTTGTCCACAACTTGTGCAAGATGAAGGAATTTATGGATAAAACCATCTGCCCACTCAGGGTTTTGAACTCTTCAAGGACTTAGCATGTGTCTTTTTGACATCTGTCTCCATAGTACCCAGTACTATGAGGGACAAAGAGGTGATGGACTCTGCCCCAGGTTGTTCATAGTCTGGAGAAGTATTAAACTGGCATAGGAGTGACCATAATATAAGATGGAGAATATGAACTGACACTTGAAGCACAGGCAAAGAGTTTCGGGATTTCAAAGAAGAAAGTGATTACAGCTGAATGGATAAGCAATCTTTAACAAGGAGGTAGCTTTAACAGAGGTAAGGGAGGGATGGGCAGAGCTGGGGGCAGGAAGTGCCAGGCAGAGGAACCAGTAGTAAAAGAAAACAAAAAGGTGACATTTTCAGCTTAATTACTAGTACCAGAATAGGAGAGGACATTCTTTGTTTGGAAAAATATTTTGGTGAGCTACTAGAATTTAGGGTGAGAACTTTAAATTCATGAACATGGGCCCAAGAAAAGTCATGATCCCTGCACTGTACTGGGTAATACAAGAAAGGGGCTCATGCGTAGCTAGATTTGGGGACATATACCCTCCTATGTCACATGGAATACACTAAGCATTTGGAGAAATGGCAAGGAGTTGGGAAGGGGCTGCAAATTTAAAAATTTTTATCATTTCAAAAATGTTATATAAGAATTATACATACGTTATTTTAGGGTATTGACTGTTTTCATTCAGAGCAACTTCCTTGTGATTCATCCAAATTCTTGCATGTATCAATAGATCGTTCCATTGTTGCTAAGTAGTATTAGGGGGAATATATCTACCTTGGTTGTTTAACCATTTACCTGTTGAAAGATGTCTGCTTTATCAATTACCCCAGAATAAGAAAAAAGGAGAAGGATATGAGTTATTTTCAATTTTTGATAATTGCAAATAAACCTGTATACAGGTTTTTGTGTAAGTTATAATTTCTCTGGGTTAAATGCCCAAGAGTGTCATTGCTGGGTCACATAGTCATTGCATGTCGATTTATAAGAAAGAGCCAAACTGTTCGCCCAAGTATCTGTACTGTTTTAAAATTCTCACCAGCATTTAGCGTTTTCACCATTTTTTACTTTAGCCATTCTGAGAGGTGTGTAGTCATAATTCACTATACTTTTAATTTGCCTTCCTCTGTGGATAATGCTGCTGGACAGCTTTCCATGTGCTTATTTGCCTCCATAGATCCTACTTGATGAAACATCTGTTCATGTCTTTGCCCCTTTCTAATTGGTTTGTTTGTATTTTTACTTTTGGGTTTTGAGAGTATTCTAGATACTTGTCCTTTGTTGTATATGTATGTCATTTACAAATATTCTTTTCCACTCTGTACCTTGCATTTTCACCCTCTTCTCATGGGCTTTTACTAAACACAGTTTTTAATTTTGATGATCTCAAATTGATCAAATTTTGTTTCCATGAATAGTGCTTTCATGGATCATGTATGAAATTATTGCCTAGATCTAGATACCAAAGATATTTTTTCCTATAATTTTTTCTCAATTGTTTATTTTATTTATTTTTGAGACAGGTTCTCACTCTGTTGCCCAGGCTAGAGTGCAGTGGTGCAATCTCGGCTCACTGCAACTTCCGCCTCCCGGATTTAAGTGATTCTGTACCTCAGCCTCCCAAGTAGCTGGGATTACAGGTGCGAGCCACCATGCCCAGCTAATTTTTGCATTTTTTAGTAGAGACGGGGTTTCGCCACTAATCTCAACTCCTGACCTCAGATGATCCACCCACCTCAGCCTCCCAAAGTGCTGAGATTACAGGCATGAACCACCATGCCCAGCCAAGAGTTTCCTTTTTACATTTTTCATGCAAGTTCATGGCGCATTTTGTATTAATTTTTGTATTAAGTTGAGTTTTGCTTAAGTCAAGTTTCATTGTCTGATCATGAATGTCTCATTGTTCCAGCCCTTTTGTTGGAAAGGCTATCCTTCCCGCATTGAATTGCTTTTGTACCTTTGTCAAAAACCAATTGAGCGGATTCTTATGGATCTGCTTCTGGGTTCTCTATCTTGTTCCATTGATCTGTGTGTCTAACTCCTCATCAATATACCACGCTATCCTGATTACTTCAGTTATCAAGTCTTAGCATCAGGCAGAGCAATTCCTCCACTCTATTCTTTTTTGTCAATATTGTTTTAGGTATTTGGGAGGCCCACGCCTTTCCATATAAATTTTGGAATAACCTTCTCTCCATCTTCAGAAAGTTTCCTTGGATTTTGACAGAAATTGTGTTAAACCTATAGATCAATTTGGGAAGAATCAACATTTCTGTTATGTTGACTCTTCCAAAATATAATATAGTACATCTTCCCATTTATTTAGGCTGTCTTTTATTTTTTTAACCAGTATTTTGTAGTTTTCAGCACACAGATCTTGTGCATGTTTGTTGAGTGTATACCTAAGTATTTTGTTTTCTTTAGGGCAATCAAATGGTATTGCATTTTATTTTATTTTTATTACAGCAATGCCAGCCTAAGAAGGTATTGCATTTTAAAATTCAGTTTCTTTCTTTTTTTCTTTTTTAGATGGAGTCTCACTCTGTCGCCCAGGCTGGAGTGTGGTGGTGCGATCTCAGCTCACTGCAAGCTCCGCCTCGCGGGTTCACTCCATTCTCCTGCCTCAGCCTCCCCAGTAGTTGGGATTACAGGCGCCCGCCACCACACCCGGCTAATTTTTTTTTTTTTTTTTTTTTGAGAGGGAGTCTCGCTCTGTCGCCCAGGCTGGAGTGCAGTGGTGCGATCTCCACTCACTGCAAGGTCCACCTCCCGGGTTCACGCCATTCTCCTGCCTCAGCCTCCTGAGTAGCTGGGACTACAGGCGCCCGCCACTGCGCCCAGCTAATTTTTGTATTTTCAGTAGAGCGGGGTTTCACCGTGTTAGCCAGGGTGGTCTTGATCTCCTGACCTCGTGATCCGCCCATCTCGGCCTCCCAAAGTGCTGGGATTACAGGCTTGAGCCGCCGCGCCCGGCCAATTTTTTTTTTTTTTGTATTTTTTAGTAGAGATGGGTTTCACCATGTTAGCCAGGATGGTCTCCATCTCCTGACCTCGTGATTTGCCAGCCTTGGCCTCCTAAAGTGCTGGGATTACAGGTGTGAGCCACTGCGCCTGGCCTCTTCTTCTGTTCCAATATGTATGCCCTTTCTCTCTCTCTCTCTCTCTCTCTTTCTTTCTTTCTTTCTTTCTTTCTTTCTTTCCCCTCTCTCTGTTTCTTCTTTCTTTCTCTCTTTTTTTTTTTTTCTGCTTATTGCAGTGGCTAGAACTTCCAGTACTATGTTGAATGAGAGTGATCTTAGAGCAAAAGCATTCAGTCTTTCACGATGAAATGCGATCCTAGCTGTAGGAATTTTTTTTTTTTTTTTTTTTTTTTTTTTGAGACAGGGTCATGCTCTGTTGCTGAGGTTGGAGTACAGTGCTGTAATCATGGCTCACTGCTACCTCAGCCTCCCAAAAAGCTGGTACTACAAGTGTGTATCACCACACCTGTACAATTTTGTTTATGTTTTGTAGAAACAGGGTCTCACTTTGTTGCCCAGCCTTGCTGTAGGTTTCTGTAGATGCTCCTGATCAATTTGAGATAAATCTCTGCATTTCTAACTTGCTGACACCTTTTTAAAAATCATGAATAGATATTAGATTCTGTGAAATGCTTTCTTTGTGATATGATTATGTGACTTTTCATCTTTAGCTTGTTGATATGGTAGATTAATTACATTAATTGATTTCTAACGTTGAGCTGGGCTTATATGACTGGACTAAATCCTACTTGGTTGTGGTGAATAATTCTTCTTATACATTGTTGGTCCACGTACCTTTAAAATTGAGAAACTTACGTGTCATCCTGAACATTTCCTTCTCCCTCTCCCTCTCCCAAACATTGCCATTGCCATGACTTTTACCCCCATTACCCTTCTAGTCAAAGCCTCTACCACCATTCACCTGTTCTACTTCGACAGCCTCCTAACTGTTCCCCCTGCATTAAGTTTTGCTTGTCTCTAGCCATTCTCCACACAGTGAAGGGTATTTTCAAAACACAAATCCAATTTTGATGCTTCTTTTCTTAAAATCCTTCAATGTCTTCATGCCACTCCTAGGTTAAAGGCTCATATCTTTAATGTGGCCTACAAGCCCCAGTGTGATGTGGCCCTGCTCTGCCTCTTAAGCCTGCTAAGCCCCACTCTGTGCATCTGCATGTGCACTTTCTTGATTCCCTCAGCATCACCTGCCATCCACCTTGGAGCCTTTGTGTGTGCGATGCCCACACACTCTTGCCCTGCTCCTTCATCAGGATGACTCTTTCAACTGACAAATTGCTTTTCCAGGAAAATGCTCCTGGCCCTTCTAGCTTGGTCAGGTCCAAGTATGTATCATAGTTTCATAATATTTAGCATAGCTTCATAGTATTTAGCATAGCTTGTGGGTTATGCTTATTTGTATGGTTATTTGATTGGTAGTAGCTTCTCCTGAGACTGTAAAATCTTCATCAGTACAGGGACTGTATCTGTTTTGCCCAACAAATGTATTTGAATTTGTTTTGCCCAACAAATGGAATTAACTGTCCTACTTAATTAGTTCATCAGTATGTGTTTACTGACCATTATATATACCTTATCAAGTATATTAGGCCATTCTAGCATTGCTGTAAAGAAATACCTGGCCAGGCGTGGTGGCTCAGTCCTGTAATCTCAACACTTTGGGAGATCAAGGCAGGAGAATCACTTGAGCCCGGAAGTTTGAGACCAGCCATAGTGAGACCCTGTCTCTATAAAACATTTACAAATTAACTGGACTTGGTAGCACATGTCTGTAGTCCCAGCTACTCAGGAGACTGATGTGGGAGGATTGCTTAAGCTGGAGAGTTTGAAGCTACAGTGAGCCATGATCATGCCACTACACTCCAGCCTGGGCAACGGAGTGAGACTCTGTCACAAAACAGAAAAGAAAACAAAAAAACAAAGGAATACCTGAGACTGGGTAAGCTATAAAAGCAAAAGTTTTAATTGGCTCACAGTTCTGCAGGCTTTACAGGAAACATAGTGCTAGCATCTGCTTAGCTTCTGGGGAGGCCTCAGGGAGCTGCCAATCATGGTGGAAGGCAAAGCAGGCACATCACACCGTCAGAGTAGGAGGAAGAGAGGGCGAGTGAGAGGTGCCACACACTTTTAAATAACCAGATCTCACGTGAACTCACTCAGCACCAAGTGGATGGCAGTAAGCCATTCATGAAGGACACACCCTCACGAAACAAACATCTCCCACCAGGCCCCACCTCCAACAACAGACGTTACTTTTTTTTTTTTTTTGCGAAGGAGTTTAGCTCTTTTTGCCCAGGCTGGAGTGCAATGGCATCATCTTGGCTCACCGCAACCTCTTCCTCCTGGGTTCAAGCAATTCTCCTTCCTCAGTCTCCTGAGTAGCTGGGATTACAGGCGCCTGCCACCGCACCAGACTAATTTTTAGTAGAGATGGGGTTTCTCCATCTCTACCAAACCCAGCCACAGGCTGGTCTTGAATTCCTGACCTCAGGTGATCCCACCCACCTCGGCCTCCCAAAGTGCTGGGATTACAGGCATGAACCACCGTGACCAGCCTGAGATTATATTTCGACACGAGATTTGGCAAAGACACACAGATCCAAATCATATCATCTGGAGAACAATAACTAAGGCGAGTGAAAACAAGGGGGCACAAGAGAGCAAGAGAGAAAAAAAAAGAGAGAACAAATGCTTACTAGGTACTATTACATACACGTGAAACAATCCTATGCACTATGTCATATAATTTTATTAGGAGTAAGGATGTTTTCTGCTAATTTAATTGGTAAAAGAATTACTAAGTAGCTACAGTGCTCAAAGTCATCTCTAGGTGGTAGGATTCAAAATAATTTTTATTTCCTTCTTTTTATTTCTCTCTCTCTATATAAATATATATACATAAATAATTTTTTTCTTTTTCTTTTTTTTTCTTTTTTGAGCCAAGTTCTCACTATGTTGCCCAGACTGGTCTGGAACTTCTGGGATTAAGTGATCCTCCCACCCCCGCCTCCCAAGAACGGAAGCCACCTTTGCAAAGATGATAGCAGTGAGAGAAATCTAACATAACTGACTACATCTTGCTTCTAACTTCACAAGCTAACTGTGCTTGCTCATTCCCAAGCATGGGTCAAGCTAATTATGGGAAGAATTTAATTTATAGCTTAACCTTAGAGCAAGGATGATGATAGCTCTTCCTAAAACTACCCTGCTCCTTGTTCAGAGACTGAAATTGCCCTTTGTAAAGTTAATGAAAGGCTATAATGTTAGAATTATGGTAGAGGCCTGCTAAATTCTCCTAAACCCTAGGCATGGTAAAATAATTACTAGTCATTGTCTCCTAACTTAAGTAGCTAGAAGTCATGTAGCCAGAGGTCACAAGATTTGCAACTTCTCTAATTTCCCCTATAGATAACATCACTGTTGTTAAATCTCAGACTGGTGTTTGCAATATTTTTCAGACTTTGCATTCTGGTGGGCTAACACACCTGGACTCATGACCCACACAAAGGAAATGACTTAACTGGCTCCCCACTCAGAAACTGACTCAGTGTATGGAGACAGTTTCGAACCCCTATGATTTCATCCCTAACCCAAACAGTCAGTCAGCATTCTCCATTCCCTAGTCCCCTGTCCACCAAACTATCATTGAAAAACCTTAGCCTCCGAACTCTTAGAGAGGCAGACTTGAAAAATCTCTCCTGTTCTCCTAGCTTAGCTAGCCTTGCAATTATTAAACTCTTTCTCCACTGCAACTCCTACTTTTCTCAGTATCTTGGCTTTTCTAGGCAGTGGGCAAGAAGAACCCAGTTGGAGTATTACAGTCGCTGGGACAACAGGCATGTGTCACCACACCCAGCCTTCTTTAATTTGTAAGATGAACACATATTATTAGTTTATTAATGAAAAAACTATAGAGCACTCTTGGAAAATGGTCTCACTTTATTTGCCTTTCTTCAAATACATGAAACAAAATTTAAAAGATATAACAGGCAAGGTGGGGTGGCTCACGCCTGCAATCCCAGCACTTTGGGAGGCCGAGGTGGGCGAATCACCTGAGGTTGGGAGTTCGGGACCATCCTGACCAACATGGAGAAACCCCGTCTCTACTAAAAATACAAAATTAGCCGGGTGTGGTGCCGCATGCCTGTAATCCCAGCTACTTGGGAGGCTGAGGCAGGAGAACCACTTGAACCCGGGAGGCAGAGCTTGCAGTGAGCCGAGATCGTGCCATCGCACTCTAGCCTGGGCAACAAAATCAAAACTCCATCTAAAAGAAAAAAAAGAAGAAGGCTCGGCGCGGTGGCTCATGCCTATAATCCCAGCGCTTTGGGAGGCCGACGCGGGCGGATCATGAGGTCTGGAGCTCAAGACCAGCCTGACCAACATGATGAAACCCTGTCTCTACTAAATATAAAATTAGCCGGGCGTGGTGGTGCATGCCTGAAATACCAGCTACTTGGGAGGCTGAGGCAGAAGAATCATTTGAACCTGGGAGACTGAGGTTGCAGTAAGCTGAGATCCGGCCTCTGTACTCCAGCCTGGGTGATAGAGCAAGACTCTGTCTCAAAAAAAAAAAAAGATAAAACAAAAAATTATATTATTAAATATGTTAGCTCTTGAAATGATAGGATATTAAGAATTTATATTTCTAATGATCATTTGTGTCAAAAATACTATATTATGCTTGAATTATATTGTATAAAATTCTAACACTATATTACAATTCAAAAACACCAGAAGAATACACACACACACACACACACACCCCCCCCGTAATTCATTCTGCTGACTGGGATGAGATTGAATAATAGAGTTGTGAATCAGTTAGAAGACTTAATTTGCACTTTATGTTATCTATACTGTGTTTATACTATCTACTTGAATATGTATTGTTTTCATATTTTTAAATAAAACTACTTTTCAAAAATGCATTTGGAGACAATTTTTTAGAAAACAACAAATGAGGCCAGGCGTGGTGGCTTATGCCGGTTATCCTAACACTTTGAGAGGCCAAGGCAGGCAGATTGCCTGAGCTCAGTAGTTCCAGACCAGCTTGGGCAACACGGTGAAACTCCGTCTCTACTAAAACACAAAAAATTAGCTGGACGTGGTGGCGTGCGCCTGTAGTCCCAGCTACTCAGGAGGCGGAGGCAGGAGAATTGCTTGAACCTGGGAGGCGGAGGTTGCAGTGAGCTAACATTGTGCCACTGCACTCCAGCCTGGGCGACAGAGTGAGACCCCATCTCAAAAAAAAAAAAAAGAAAGAGGCCAGGCGCGGTGGCTCAAGCCTGTAATCCCAGCACTTTGGGAGGCCGAGACAGGCGGATCACGAGGTCAGGAGATCGAGACCATCCTGGCTAACAGAGTGAAACCCCGTCTCTACTAAAAAATATAAAAAACTAGCAGGGCGAGGTGGCGGGCGCCTGTAGTCACAGCGACTCGGGAGGCTGAGGCAGGAGAACGGCGTAAACTTGGGAGGCGGAGCTTGCAGTGAGCTGAGATCCGGCCACTGCACTCCAGCCTGGGCGACAGAGCGAGACTCCGCAAAAAAAACAAAAAAAACAAATAACCTGGATCCCTGTCACCTTCCTCCCTGCCCCTTGTTATACATATTCATCAACCTTCACAAACACACATAACCACATTGCAGGCTCAAATGAAGCCGTTCTATCATTATACATATGCTATAGGGGAGGAAAAGCTTTATCTCTCTGTCCTCCTAGGGTCTCCCCCTGGGGCCCTGGAAATTAAGCTCATAAAAGCCAGATTTACAAGTGAGGCCCCAGACATGGTGGCTCATGCCTGTAATCCCAATGCTTTGGGAGGCCAAGTGGGTCTATCACTTGTGTCCAGGAGTTCAAGACCAGTCTGGGCAACATGGTGAAACTCCATCTCCACTAAAAATACAAAAAATTAGCTGGGCATGGTAGTGCATGCCTACAGTCCCCACTACTCAGGAGGCTGAAGTGGGAGAATCACCTGAGTCTAGGAGGTCAAGGGCTGCAGTAAACCAAGATCACACACCTGTACTCCAGCCTGGGTGAGAGTGAGACTCTGTCTCAAAAATAAATAAATAAATAAAATTTAATTACATATGTATGCAAAGGAGTTTCAGAAAGAAAAGAGACTCAAAGAGGTGGCCAAGTAAGTGAGGCTTATTTATCATCTTAGGCTAAACAAATTAAAAGGAGTTTGGGGCTTCTGAGTCGGGGAGGTACATTATGGGAGAGAGAGGAGTGGAAATATATAATAAATAAAAGTAGTCTGGTTACGCAGCTAAGAGTCTCAGGTGATAAGAGTTGTTTGCCAGAGTACCTTTCTTCCTGGTACAGAGATACCTTTACAAATAGAAACTTTCTTTATAAATGTAAATGTATTTTACAAAAGGGGAAATGAATACTCCACTTTTAGGCAGTTGGAGGTAAAGAGCTTTTCTGCATCTGCTGGTTCTCAATTGCCTTTAACTTAAAGTAATCTACGTGACAAAGCAGCATACTTTGAGAAGGCATATTCTGGCATCTTTCAATGCCAACCTCAAAAACAGTAAGAAAGTGACTTCTGCTTCCCAGTAAGATGGAGCAACAAGGCCCAGGATGACTGACATGACTGAAAAAATGGTGTGTAAACAACGGTTTTCGGACATTGGACATCAGGCAATGCAAGAAAGTATTCCCTGAGAGGTGAGAAACAAACTAAGTGAACCCAGACCTGCCCAAGCTTATTGCCTGGTGAGGGAAACTAGATGAAGCCCAGCCCAGCTGAATTGAGACGGTGGAAGTTTAGGGAGGCCAAGGCATCTAGCGTTCACAGGGCAGAGTACTGGAGAGGGGAGAGTTGCAGACACAGAGAAATCTGGAGATCTGTGAAAGCTCCCTCTAGAGTCCCCAGCTAATTATTTATCAGCATATGAGTGATTAGAGGGAACAGTCCTGGGAGATCACACAGATCTGGTATGTGGATAATTCATCTGCCCAACAGACAGACCAACTCACGGGACATTAAGTGGAGTACTCAGAAGAGCATTCTCTCAGTAGCAGGGCAAAATTAGCCCTTCACCAAATCCTGCTCCAGTCCACTTAGCAAAGCTTAAAAGCAAGATCCAGAAGGATACAGACATTTCCAAGTAACAGTGTCCCAGAACAAAACTAGAGAATAATTTAAAAATATTAAAATATACAGCTGGATATTTTAATATCCAGGATAAAATTCACAATTTCTGGCATTTTATCAGAAAGTACCAGGCACGCAAAGAAGTAGGAAAACATGACTGTGATGGTTAATTTTATGTGTCAATTTGATTGGCCACAGGGTGTCCCAATGTTTGGTTAAACATTACTCTGAATGTGTCTGTGAGAGCATTTCCAGAAAAACATCAACATTTGAATCTGTAGCCTGAGTAAAGAAGGTTGATCTCCCCAGTGTGAGTGAGCCTCATCCAATTCAGTGAAGGCCTGAATAGACAAAATAGTTGAGTGAGGGAGAATTTCCTATCATGACGTGACTGTCATCAAGCAAGCACATAGTCTTTCCTTGCCTTTGGGCCTGGACTAGAACTGGAATTTACATCCATCTCTCCTGATTCTCAGGCCTTCAGACTTGGGCTAGAACAATATCACTGGCTCTCCTGAGTCTCCAGCCTGCCAACTGCAGATCTTGGGACTCTTCTCTGCCTCTATAAGTGTGTGAGCCAATTGCATAAAGAAATAAATACCCTGTTTTAGCCGGGTGTGGTGGCATGCACCTGTAATCCCAGCTATTCAGGAGGCTGAGGCAGGAGAATCTCTTGAAACCGGTAGACAGAGGTTATAGTGAGGCGAGATCATGCCACTGCACTCTAGCTTAGGCGATAGAGCGAGACTCCGTCTCAAAAATAAATAAATAAATAAATATCCTGTTGATTCATTCTTTTTCTTTTGAGTTGGAGTCTCACTCTGTCACCTAGGCTGGAATGCAGTGGCGTGATCTCAGCTTACTGCAACCTTCGCCTCCCTGGTTCAAGCGATTCTTCTGCTTCAGCCTCCTGAGTAGCCAGAATTACAGGTCTGCGCCACCACACGTGGCTAATTCTTATATTTTTAGTAGAGACGGGGTTTTGCCATGTTGGTCAAGCTGGTCTCCAACTCCTGACCTCAGGTGATCCACCCACCTTAGCCTCCCAAAGTGCTGGGATTACAGGCGTGAGCCACTGCTCCTGGCCTCCTGTTGATTCTTTCTCGGCAGTACCCTGATTAATACAAAAAAGTTCAATGTATTATTATCATTTCTATTTTATGTAAAGAAGAAATTGAGGGCACTAGAGATGTAAATGGTCCCAAATCAGACAGCTAATACATGGTGAAGGGAGGACTTGTGTCCCACCTGCACTCAATGTCTTCCCTGGTTGAGTGTGAATGTGCAGCTCTCATGCTCTGGCCCCTTCCTTTTTTTGGCACTGCATTATATGTTGCATCTATTGCAACTTCATATTGTAATTTCAAGGCATTTACTACTATTGTTACTAATTTTAGAGATGGGGTCTTGCTGTGTTGCCTGTGCTGGAATGCAGTGGCTATTCATAGGCACAATCATAGCACACTGCAGCCTCGAACTCCTGGGCTGAAGTGATCCTCCTGCCTCAGCTTTCCAAGTAGCTTGGACTACAGGCGTTCACCATGGTACCCAGCTTTCATGGCGTTATTCTTAAATCCCCACCTGGCCTGCAAAGCTGAGAAAAAAGTACATGAGTCCTGGGGTTAGACAGCCTTGGGTTTTAATCCTGCCTCCCTTGCCACTTCTTTATTTTGAGACCTTGGGCAATAACAATAATCTCCAATGCTTATTGAATGCTTAGTATGTTCAGTGTTGCTAAGAGCTTAATATGTATTAATTTCCTCTAATCTACACAACAACCCAAGGAGGTAGAAACAATTATATTTCCATTTTGTAGAAGAGAAAATTAAGAGAATCCGTTTTCTTTTTTTTTTTTTTTGAGATGGAGTTTTGCTCTTGTCGCCCAGCCTGGAGTGCAATGGCACAATCTCAGCTCACTGCGACCTCTGCCTCCTGGGTTGAAGTGATTCTCCTGCCTCAGCCTCCCAAGTAGCTGGGATTACAGGTGCAGGCTACTACGCCCGCTAATTTTTGTATTTTTAGTAGACACAGGGTTGCACCATGTTGGCCAAGCTGGTCTCCAACTCCTGACCTCAGGTGATCCGCCCACCTCGGCCTCCCAAAATGGTGGGATTACAGGCATGAGCCATCACGCCCGGCCGAGAATCCATTTTTTGTGTGACGATAGTCACATCTAATTTATTAGGCTATCATGAGGTTACATGAGATAACACATAGAAAGTGCCTAGAGGATAAGAGTAGCTTTGCAACTGTTCCTCCCCTCCCCCTCACCTTCTCCACTGAGGGCAAGGACAACATCTCTGCTGCTTCTGCTTTTCCCTAGTAGATGGCAGGGATGAGCAAGTAACAGGGACACCAGAAATGTTATCTGTGGTCATTCTGAAGATTGGAACTCCCCTTGCATTTGACCTTAATTCTTCTTTCACCTAAAATACCAAACATATAGATGTCACTTGCTCTGCCTGCCACTATCCACCCAACAAATACAGCTCATGGAGCAGCTAAACTTTGCTGGTAATAACAACTACTTGATATGTTCCACCATCATGTTCTGGAACCAACTGACTAAGAAAAACACACCTGAGGCCGGGCGCGGTGGCTCAAGCCTGTAATCCCAGCACTTTGGGAGGCCGAGATGGGCGGATCACGAGGTCAGGAGATCGAGACCATCCTGGTTAACATGGTGAAACCCCGTCTCTACTAAAAAAATACAAACAAACTAGCCAGGCGAGGTGGCGGGCACCTGTAGTCACAGCTACTCGGGAGGCTGAGGCAGGAGAATGGTGTAAACCCGGGAGGTGGAGCTTGCAGTGAACTGAGATCTGGCCACTGCACTCCAGCCTGGGCGACAGAGCGAGACTCCGTCTCAACAAAAAAAAAAAAAAGAAAGAAAAGAAAAACACATCCGGACTGAGTAATGACCACTTGCACATTGGGTGTAACTCAGCACTTTGTTGACTATTGTGTGTCACTTTGGCTACACAAAGAATCACCCAGGATCTCTCTGAAATTACTGATGCCTGGCTCCATGCCCAAGACCACGATTCATTCAATCTGAAGTAACTGACGCCGAGACATTAAAAATGCTTCCAGTTCTAGAGAGGACTCTAATGTGTCACCAGGGTTACAAATAGTTGATGTACCTGTATACATGAAAGGGAAATTCATTTTAGCCATTCTTATTATTATTTAGAATGGCAAATCTGTCTCTTTGCATGTGTTATTCAGACTATAACCAAATATTATAGCATGGTGCAGTAACCATAGAGGGAAACTAAAAAAAAATAATGATGTAGACTGAGATCAGCAAATACATGGCTGCTCCTCCCTGTGTCCACAATTGCAACACTCCTCTGAGTCCTGGTCTTGAATCTTTTCCGAAGAGAGCATCTTGGTGGTCACATGAGATGGAGCTTAATCTTGTACAAGGTATACACACACTTAAGTTGTTACGGCCAGGCACAGTGGCTCGCGCCTGTAATCCCAACACTTTGGAAGGTTGAGGCAGGTGGATCATCTGAGGTTAAGAGTTTGAGACCATCCTGGTCAACATGGTGAAACCCCGTCTCTACTAAAAACGCAAAAATTAGCTGGGCGTGGTGGCGCATGCCTGTAATCCCAGCTACTGGGGAGGCTGACTCAGGAGAATCATTTGAACCCGGGAGGTGGAGGTTGCAGTGAGCTAAGATTGCTCCATTGCACTCCAGCTTGGGCAACAAGAGTGGGCCAGGTGCGGTGCCTTACACCTGTAATCCCAGCACTTTGGGAGGCCAAGGCAGGCAGATCAAGAGGTCAGGAGATCGAAACTATCCTGGCTAACATGGTGAAACCCCATCCCTACTAAAAATACAACAAAATTAGCCGGGCGTGGTGGTGGGCACCTGTAGTCCCAGCTACCAGGAGGCTGAGGCAGGGGAATAGCGTGAACCCGAGAGGCAGAGCTTGCAGTGAGCCAAGATCCGGCCACTGCACTCCAGCCTGTGCAACAGAGCGAGACTCCGTTTCAAAAAAAAAAAAGAGTAAAACTCTATCTCAAAAAAATAAATAATTAAAAAGCTATTACAAGACAGTATTTATTGTATTTATTCAACAAATATTGATCAAGAACCTACTATATGCCAGGACCTGGGTTAGCTACTAGTAATATGAAGATGGATAACATGTGATTCCTGGCCTCAAATAACTCAGTCTGTCAGAGGAGAGAGGATGTGGTAAGTGCTTTGTAGAATATGTACAAAATGCTGTTAAAACAAAGAGAACAAATCAACTATTTATGCCTGGGAGAATCAGGAAAGATGACGAGAATTGTCAACTGTGCTGGATCATAAGGGATTGAGTAGGAATTCACAAGGCCCCATTCAACTGAAGTGGTATTCTAGTGAAGGAATAGCATGTATGACTGCAGTAACACAAAACAGCTGCTGTATTTAGTCTACAAGTGGTGTTAATAGTGTGACTGTGGCCAAAAGTGTGTATGAGAGACTGATAAAAAGTCAGGCTGGAAAAAGAAGTAACAGGGCCTTTGCATGGCATTTTGGTGTTCAGGTGATAGTTAAGGCTGTCCAGTGAAATTTCTGTGATGATGGAAATTAAGGAGGTAGTTCAAGTGAGAAAGAGGATGGGAATTCCAAGAGTGGACCTAAACTCAAAGGGAAGGTCTTGCACTTACATCAAAAGTTTGAGAAATCAACATACTTGTATGTTTTGATCTAGATAAAATTCTTAAATTCTGCTTGTCTTTTAAAAAATAATTATTCCCAATTCTAACAAAGTTTTTGTCTTCTTAGACCAATCACCAATCCGTAGAGCTTCATTCCAGTGCCACAGCTAAGGATGTGAAGATACTGTTTACGCCGTGATGTTTACTCAGTAATACAATTCACGAGGTCTTAAAGGAAAGTTGCTACCTCCACCCACCATTCATAACTCACTCTTTTTCTTTATAGTCTCACTTTGTTTTTATTTTTTCTTTACTTTTAAAACATGTTTTAAATTTTAATATAGTTAAGAGATACAAGTACAGATTTCTTAAGGCATGTACTGTATCACGGTGAAGTCTGGGCAACTAGTGTACCCATCACCCAAATAGTGAACATTGTCCCCAGTAGCTAATCTACAACACTTACCCCACTTCCACCTAAATAACTCACTTCTGGTTCACTCTTTTCAACCTTGTGTTCACTCCCTAGCCTAGGTTGGTTTCATATTTCCCAACTACCAACGCTGATCCTTATTTCCAGTTTTTGTCTTTGCCTAGTGCTTTGGCCTGAGTGCTCAATCCTGTTTTTCTAGCTGCAAGCTCAACTTTACAGTCTATTTCTCCACCTCACTGTGTAGTCATAGGAAAAAATCCTTCCTACTTTGGATGGGCCTGAGATCCACCTAGCTCAGGGTACCCTTTATCTGTGATCATCCCACCAGGCTGGCTTCAGTTTTTTAAGAAGGTCAGAGAGAGGAAGAAAGGGAATCTAGACCAAAGCCTAGGATACCTGAGAGCAAACACTGAAGTGTAATGCCCAGACCCGCGATGACCCAAAAGCAACCACCAGAGTCCAGAGACAAAGCCAAGCGGCAGGGATCGCTTTATTTCGAGTTCGAACTCGGTTCCCTCCAGCTAGGTATCAGATCCTAGGGAGAGACCCCGAGCTCGGTGTTCAGCCGTCTTTTATAGTCAGACACAAACGAGTTACAGCAAGTTACAGAGTCACTGGGGATTTTTACAGTTGTAGGTTTACAATTGGCTGACATTTAAAGTTAAACATGAGTCAGTTGTTCATTGGTTCCCGCCCTTTGACCAAACCACAAACGGCCGCTTGCCCTGCTAGGGACTTTCCAGATAACCTTGCTGTTTTAGCATTAAGGGGAGTTTCCTGACTTTTCTGACCTCTGATATTCAGTACTTTTCCACTCCTCATTCCCCCCTCTCTCTAGTATCTTGAGAGCCAATCTTGGGTCTTATATGTCTGACTCGGAAGTCTCGGTGAGTACAAGTTGGTACTGGGCTCTCAGGACCATAAGCTGGACAGTGTTGAGTCTTTCTTTTACAAAGTTTGTTAATCTGTTTATTATACATGGTCTTATAGTGAGTAAGAGAAGTATACTTATGAATGGTCCTATGAGGGGCACTAGAAGGGAGTGCATGGAGGAATTCCACCAGCTGTTGGCCACAGAGGTAAATTGTTGTTTCTGCAATTCTAGGCTGAGTTTATGTAGCTGTTGAACTCGCGTTTCTACGAGTCCAGATTCATTTATGTAGAAACAACAATCTTCTCTGAGGAAAAGACAGGTCCCTCCTTTTTCGGCCATTAACAGGTCTAGTGCACGGCGGTTTTGTAAAGTAATTTGGGCAAGGGAAGTCAATTGTCTCTGCAATGAGGCAAGGGATTCGGCGGAAGCTTCCATAGCTATGGAGAATTGATGAGAGAGTTTTGCAGTGCTGATAAGGGAGTAGCCTAAAGCTCCCCCGGCTAGTCCTGCAGCGACTAAGGACGTGGTGAGTGAGACTCCAGCTACTAGGGGGAGGAATATAGCTCGTTTTGGTCTAGGGAAAGGGGCAGAGTCCCACCTGGAAAATTCTGCAGGGGTGTGCAAGGTTAGTTGGGGGACTAGTGTGACAGGGAGACACAGTAGGGTTATAGTGGCCTGAGTGGAAAGGTTCTTATATAGGGTCCCATTGCACCAGAAGAAAGAACCGGGAGGGGCAAAGAGGGTTGAGTTGGGAGTGGAAGTTGTATTACAGAGGGTAGTGCCGGCATTTGAATAACAAAAGGAAACTAGTGTCTGTCCAGGGTTTAGGAACAAGGGGACGTCAGGGATCGGGGGTGGTATGTGGCTATTGTTAGGGTTTAGGCTGAGAGAAGCGTTAGACGGGCCTGGAAGTGGAACTGCAGTTAACGGCGGTCGCCCTAGAGCCGCGCAGAAGAAGCATGCAGAAAGATTGCCTAGGCCAGTGGCGTTTGCGATTTCTAACCCTTCTCTTAATAGGGATAACCAGGAAAAGGGGCGGGTAGGAGTTAAAGTTGAAAGCTGGACATTTAATTCCCTTTCCTCGTTCTGTATAGCCGCGTGTAGGGTGGTCTGGATCTGAACAAGGGAACGCCAGAGAAAGAGACGGCTACTAGGCCAGGTAGTTCCTGAAGTCAAGTACATGGCCCCTTTTGTTCTGTCTGAGCATAATTGGTCCAGTTCTCAGTCAGGAAGAAACGCCAAGCGAAAGGGGATGTTGCCGGGTTCGCCTGGGTCTCCCCACAAGGGATCCATAAGAGTAGAAGAGTTATAAAGGAGGTAGGTGTCATAGTTACAGTTTAGGTTGCTGACGGCGTAGAACAAGTTTTAGAGGGTTTTCTTTGGTCCGGTCAACTGTCCAGGTTGCTGCCTCTCCCGTCGAGGATGTAACAAGGTCCGAGAGCAGGTCTATAGGCTTGGCGTGGGTGTGATGAATCCAGGCGGCAATGCCTTCCACTTTGAGCGCCGTAGGCATAGTCAGGATCACCTGGAATGGTCCTTTCCACCGGGGTTCTAGGGTTTCTTGTCAGTGGCGCTTGACGAGGACCCAGTCTCCCGGTTTGTATTGATGTGGAATGGGTGGAGGCCCAGCTTTTAGCTTGGGCCAGACTTCCTCATGAACTCTCCGTAGGGCTTGTAAGGAGAACAAAAGTTCAAGACCATTATCTGTGTCAGCTTTGAGGAGATTGTCTTTAAGGTTAGGGATGATAGGGGGTGGTTTGCCATATATTATTTCATAAGGGGTAAGTCCTAGTTTATAAGGAGAGTTACGTGCCCGGAACAGAGCGTAGGGGAGGAGGACTACCCAGTTAGCGCCAGTCTCCATGGTCAATTTAGTTAGGGTCTCTTTTAATATTCTATTCATTCTTTCTACCTGACCTGAGCTTTGGGGTCGATAAGCACTATGTAGTTTCCAATTAGCCCCAAGGATGGAAGCCAGTCCCTGACTTACCTTTGCGGTGAAGGCTGGCCCATTATCTGACCCTATCATGACTGGAAAGCCGTACCTGGGCAGGATTTCTTCTAGGATCTTTTTGGCCACAATCTGTGCAGTTTCTTTCTTTGTCGGAAAAGCTTCTGCCCATCCTGAGACTGTATCTATAAAACCTAGTAAATATTTGTATCTATATTTTCCTGGCTTTATTTCAGTAAAGTCAATTTCCCAATATATACCAGGTCTATCTCCCCTGTGTCTTTTTCCCGTGGTCTGGGTCCCGTAACTGGCATTATTGAGTTGACATATTACACAGTTTTTAACCGTGGCGTCTACTTTTTCAGGGGTGTTTTTAATTTTTAGTCCAGTGTGTTGAATCAAATCTAACATCCGCCGCGGGCCCAGATGAGTGCTTCGGTGGATTTGTGCTATTATTCGCTGCCCCAACCTGCCTGGGAGAATGGTATTGTTGTTAGAATCTTTCCACCACTGATTACTGACCTGTGTTCCGGGGAGTTTACTTATCCACTGGAGGCCCTCTTCTGAGTATTCTGGGTGAAAGGGCAACTCTCTGGGCCCGGGATCAGGCAGCTGGAGGGTCAGCAGCTGAGGAGTGGTTTTAGCCACGTCTTTTGCAGTCTGATCAGCCAGGTTGTTACCTCGAGTGACTGGGTTAGTGGCCTTTTGATGTCCCGGACAGTGGACGATAGCCAGCTATCTGGGTTCCCAAAGGGCAGCCAGAAGATTTAAGATTTCTTCTTTATTTTTAATGTCTTTTCCTTCAGCTGTGAGAAGTCCCCTCTCTCTGTATATAGCCCCATGTATGTGGGTGGTGGCAAATGCATACCGGCTGTCAGTATATACTGTCAGTTTACGGTCTTTGCCTAGTTTTAGGGCTTGTGCCAAGGCTATTAACTCAGCTTTTTGAGCCAATGTTCCTGGAGGTAAAGGCTCAGCCCAAATTATCTCAGTCTCTGAGGTTACCGCCGCCCCCGCATACCTCTGTCCTTGGTGAACGAAGCTGCTTCCATCAGTGAACCAGGTGAGATCTGCATCTGGCAGCGGTCGGTCCTGGAGGTCTTCTCTGACTCCATGCACCTGGGCTAGTATTTCAGCACAGTTGTGGAGCGGCTTACTTAAGTCTGGGTCTGGCAGCAACGATGCTGGGTTTAGGGTTGTCGGGGGCTTAAATGTTATTCTGAGGGGGTTTAGCAACAGACATTGATAATGGGTAAGCCGAGCATTTCTGAGCCATCGGTCAGGGGGTTGTCGGAGGATTCCTTCGACAGCATGAGGGGTGGTGACTTGTAATTCTTGGCCCATGGCCAGTTTGTTAGCATCTTTGACCATCAGGGCCGTTGCAGCAATCATCCGGAGGCAAGGAGGCCATCCTGCAGCTACCGGGTCCAGTGTCTTTGAGAGGTATGCAACTGGTCTGCGCCAGGGACCTAAATTTTGAGTTAATACTGCTTTCGCTATGCCCCGGCTTTCGTCCACATATAAGTGGAAAGGCTTAGAGACATCCGGAAGACTCAGCGCGGGGGCCAAGAGCAGAGCAGTTTTGATTTGCTGGAAAGCTTGCTCAGCCTCTTCAGTCCAATTGAAGGGCTGCTGCTCTTTGGTAGCCTGATAGAGGGGTTTTGCCAGTTCAGCGAAGCCAGGTATCCAGAGTCTGCAGAACCCTGCAGATCCCAGGAACTCTCTTACCTGTCGTGTTGACTGCGATCTGGGGATCTGTAGGACAGTCTCTTTTCAAGCATTTGTTAGCCAGCGCTGTTCCCCTCTAAGTAGATACCCCAAGTAGGTTACCTCTGGCCTGCAGATCTGGGCCTTTTTAGCTGAGGCTCGATAACCCAGGTTTCCCAAGGTTTTCAGGAGGTCTTTGGTTCCTTGGATGCAGGCCTCTGGGGACGTTGCCGCTATTAAGAGATCATCGACATACTGCAAGAGAGTTATACTGGGGTGTTGGCGTCGGTACTCACCCAAGTCTTCGTGGAGGGCTTCCTCAAACAGAGTTGGGGAGTTTTTGAATCCTTGTGGCAGTCGTCCACGTCAGTTGGCCACTTATGCCTCTCTCAGAGTCTGTCCACTCAAAGACAAAAATTTCCTGGCTTTTAGGGGCTAAAGGCAGGCTTAAAAAAGCATCTTTTAGGTCTAGAACAGTATACCATTGATTTTCAGGACTCAAGGTACTCAGGAGGGTATATGGATTTGGCACCGTCGGGTGTATGTCCATTACCCTTTTATTGACTTCTCTTAAGTCTTGTACCGGCCTATATTCTTTACTGTTGGGTTTTTGTATTGGTAGCAGTGGAGTGTTCCATGGTGAGTGGCAGAGGCGTAGGACTCCATGATCTAGGAGTTGGCAGATGTGTGGTATAATTCCCTCTTTGGCTTCCAGGGCCATTGGGTATTGGTGCAAGCGAACAGGGTCCATCCCGGGCTTAAGCTCAACAAAAATGGTGGGACGGTGCTTTGTTAGCCCTAGCCCTCCTGTTTCTGCCCAAGCCTCCGGGAAGTTCTGGAGCCAGGAGTCTATATTTTGGTTAGGAGGCGTTAACTCCTGGTGAAGCCGGTACTCATCCTCTAGAGTTACGGTAAGAACAGATAGTGGCCTGTTTTGGGAGTCAGTCACTTTGGGCCCTTCTGGTTGAAAATGGATTTGTGCCCCCATTTTTGTCAACAGATCTCTCCCCAACAGGGGACAAGGGCTGTCAGGGATGACCAGGAAGCTATGGGACACCTTCCCGGTTCCCAAGTTTACTGCTCTCTGGGTTGTCCATGGATATTTCTTGGTTCCTGTGGCCCCTTGAACCCAGGAGGAGTTGGAAGATAACTTTCCATAGGGCTTGACTAAGACCGAATGTTGTGCCCCGGTATTGACCAGGAACTGGACCGGGGACCCCTCCACTTGTAAAGTTACCCTAGGTTCGGGGAGGGGATCCGAACCCCGTCTCCCCTAGTCTGTATCTTGGGTAACTAGTATCGGCATAGATTTGGGCTGCCATTGTCCTTGGCCTGGCTGGCGCTATTTCTTTTTGGGGCAGTCTTTTATCCAGTGACCAATTTCTTTACAGTATGCACATTGGTCTTTACTCAGATTGCGCCTAGGGGCACGCGTGGATTGGGTGCTTCCTGGCGGTGGTTGTTCTTTTTGGATGACCGCCGCCAGGACTTTGGTCATTTTCTCAGTGGCCCTAATTTGTCTTTCCTCTGGAGCATCTCTGTTGTTATAAACTCTCTGTGCTATGTGAAGGAGGTCCTGGACCTGTTTTTCCTCCAAATCTTCTAATTTTTGTAGCTTTTTCTTAATATCTGGGGCCCCCTGGTTGACAAAGGACATAACGACTGCTGCCTGATTTTCAGGTGCCTCTGGATCTATAGGTGTATACTGTCTTAAGGCTTCCATTAGTCTTTCTAGATAAACAGCGGGGCTTTCTGTCTTTCCCTGTAAAACAGAATATACCTTAGCCAAATTAGTGGGCTTGCGAGCTGCAGCCCGGAGACCCGCCATTAGAGTCTGGCGATAAACAAGTAGCTTTCCCCTACCTTCTGCTGTATTGTAGTCCCACGTTGGCCTGGTCAAGGGAAATGCTGCATTAATGAGGTCGGGGTTTGCAGTCGGTTGACCGTCATCTCCAGGAACCAACTTTCTAGCCTCTACCTGGATTCTCTCCCGTTCCTCCGTTGTGAACAGAATGCGGAGGAGCTGTTGGCAGTCATCCCAGGTGGGCTGATGAGTGAACATGACACTATCTAGAAGGGCTGTTAGGTCCTTGGGGTTATCAGAGAACCGGGCATTCTGAGTCTTCCAGTTGTACAGGTCACTGGTAGAGAATGGCCAATACTGGGGTCTAGCGTTACCTGTGTCATCAAGGGGTCCTATTTCCCTTAAGGGGAGTGCTACAGTGGAATCGGGAACTCGCGGAGTTGCCTCACGCTGGACACACCCGTGCGTTCTCCCTGCCAGCCCTCCCGAGCCATGTTCACTTTCAGTTTCTCCGGGCGCCACGGCCGCTTCTCGGCCCTCATGGCTTCCTGGGAGTGCAGCCAGTTGGGCTTGGCCATGGGGTCCGGGAGGGGGAGGATAAGGTGGGGGTTCCAAGGATGCGAGGTCCTGGCTGTCAGGCAACACAGGGGGCAAGGGGGCAGTTGGAGTTTTTGGTCTTTTTCTGGTCCCAGTTGGTTGCGCGACTAGGGTTTTACAGGGTTCAGAGTTCAGCAGAAAGGGAGCTAGCCACAGGGGCGGATTTTCCACCAGATCTTGCCAGACTAAAATGTAGGGGATCTGATCTGGGTGTCCCGAACGACCTGGCAGGAAAACCCTTGATTTTACCTGGAGGATAATGGGGAGGCAAAGAGTTCCCTCGGCTGGCCAGCCTACGCCGAAGGTGGGCCACTCAGAGTGGCAGAGGGTTATTAATTTTCCCTTTTTAAGTTCTATACTGAGATCATGTTCCCTTGCTCTCACATCTTTAAAATTATTGACAAGGAGAGAAAGTGGTGTGGTCTGGAAGTTGCCCATTCCGAGGAAGTCCTGTTGATAGAAGATGGGTGGTAAGGGATATTAGTGCCTGGTACAGGACTGGCTCCGAAGCTCCTGTAAATCAAGATAAATTAGTAGCAACAGATAACTTCCAACAACCAAGATATATTGATTGCTAGCACGTCTCGGGCTTAGGACTCGACCAGAAGCAGATGGGCCACAGAATAGAGAGCCCCAGATGAGTACCGGAGGATGTCTCCCACCGGCCTCCACTGACTGTCCTATAGCGCATCCGCCAGGACTAGATCAGTCTCATATACAGACCCCGCGGGATTATTCAGAGGCAGACAGACAACATATAAACAGAGCCAGCTTACTTACTTTTGCGATGACCCACTGGCCTGGGGTCTGGTGGGCTTAGGGGCAATCCCGGACGAGCCCCCAAGATGTAATGCCCAGACCCACGATGACCCAAAAGCAACCACCAGAGTCCAGAGACAAAGCCAAGCGGCAGGGATCGCTTTATTTCGAGTTCGAACTCGGTTCCCTCCAGCTAGGTATCAGATCCTAGGGAGAGACCCCGAGCTCGGTGTTCAGCCGTCTTTTATAGTCAGACACAAACGAGTTACAGCAAGTTACAGAGTCACTGGGGATTTTTACAGTTGTAGGTTTACAATTGGTTGACATTTAAAGTTAAACATTAATCAGTTGTTCATTGGTTCCCACCCTTTGACCAAACCACAAACGGCCGCTTGCCCTGCTAGGGACTTTCCAGATAACTTTGCTGTTTTAGCATTAAGGGGAGTTTCCTGACTTTTCTGACCTCTGATATTCAGTACTTTTCCACTCCTCAGAAGGACAGATTTCGGGAGGAATATAATGAGTTCAGTTTTAGGTGTGTTCATTTAAAAATGTTTTTGTACCATTCAAGTTGAAGCTACCTTTGCAAAAATTATACCAGTGAGAAAATTATGACAGTGCAAGTGATCTGACCTCACCAATTCCATCTTGTTTCTAACCTCTAAGCTGCCCTTGTTTATTCCTGAGCATAGTAGTGTATTGCTGAATCTTGAAATAAAGATGATAGATAAGAGCCCTTTCCCAGAACAAATCCTCTTCTTGCCTGGGGACCAGACTGCCTTGGTAAGACTAACAAATTAGCCACAAGATTAGAAGTTATGATTTACAAGTTGGCCGGGCACAGTGGCTCACGCCTGTAATCCCAGCACTTTGGGAGGCCAAGGTGGGTGGATCACAAGGTCAGGAGATCGAGACCATCCTGGCTAACTTAGTGAAACCCCGTCTCTACTAAAAATACAAAAAATTAGCTGGGTGTGCTGGTGAGCACCTGTAGTCCCAGCTACCCAGGAGGCTGAGGCAGGAGAATGGCGTGAACCCGGGAGGCGGAGCTTGCAGTGAGCTGAAATCGTGCCACTGCACTCCAGCCTGGGAGACAACGAGACTCAGTCTCAAAAACAAAACAAAACAAAACACCTGGGAAAGGAAATGTTCAGGTTAAGATAAAAGATTGTGGAGACCAAGGTTCTTTTGAAGTCTCATAGCGGCTGCCTTTAGAGATAACAGATGACAAATGTTTCCTGTTCAGACCTTTAAATGGTGCTAGACTCTCAGTTAATCTCTTAAGGATTGGGAGGGCCTAGAAGAAAAAGATCTAGCTATGTTAATAGATTCTTTACAGATGCAAATTTTCCCCCACAAAGGGCAGCTTTGCAGCGCCATTTCAAAATGTGGCAAAGAAACACATTTTGAGATAAAATATTTTGATTTTCTTCTTTGTCAAGTAATGTTATGCCAAAGTCAGATTGGAAAGTAGTCACGATATATATATAGGGTTAAACAAAACTCATCTGATGAGAATTTATGGTTTGTAGGTCATGACTCCCCAAACTCCTTAGATAGGAATCTGGACAAGATAAGAAAAACTGAGCTTAGTCCTCTGCTTGGATAAGAAAAACAGGACACTTTTCCCATAATAGGAAAAAAGGAAAGATAAGTTTTAGAGAAGTTTTTCCTAAAAAGCAAGCATGGTTTCACATCCTTTACTAAATGAAGTTAAGGGTTGATGTTTCGCTTTTATTAGGAAATGTCCTAAGTTGGCTAAACATACGTTTGTCAAGCTAAGTCAGACTCAAATTTCTCCTGACTTGCGTTCAGGTTTATAGGCACAACGAGTACAGAGCTCACACCATTAGCACTCAATAGGTATTCAATCTTGCATTTGGGAAGCTCTTGGTTAGTAATTACAGAATGAATGAAAGAATAAATCTGTACAACAAACCCCCAGGACACAAGTTTACCTATGTAACAAATCTGCCCTTGTAACCCTGGAAACCAAAAATAAAAATCTAAGATCCTCCCCCAACCCTCTGAGTGAACTTCCTCCTCGGCCAGGGCCTGGATAAAATTTAACCTGAAGGACTGGTTCAGGCCATGGCAGGAAGTGAGGGTCAGACAGGCCTCATTATACCTCCCAAGCATTAACATCAACAGAGACCTTAAGTCTGATAAGAAGCATTTACAATATATTATCTCTGAAGCCTGCTGCCTGAAGCCTTCCTCTGCACAATAAAAACTTTGGTCTCCACAAGTCTTTATCTTTTTTTTCTTTTTTTTTTTTATCTTTTTCTTAAAATTTTTTTATCTTTTTTTTTTTTTTTTTTTTTTGCAGAGGCTGGAGCGAGATGGCGTTATCTCAGCTCACGGCAGCCTCCACCTCCCAGGCTTAAGTGAATCTCCTGCCTCAGCCTCTCGAGTAGCTAAGATTATAGGCATCTGCCACCATGCCCGGCTAATTTTGTATTTTCAGTAGAGACGGGGGTTTCTCCATGTTGGTCAGGCTGGTCTCGAACTCCCAAGGTGATCCGCCCACCTCGGCTTCGTAAAGTGCTGGGATTACAGGCGTGAGCCACCGTGCCCAGCCCACAATTCTTCACCTTAACCCAAATATTTCCTTTCTATTGATCCCAGGTCTTTAGATAAACTCAACCAATTGTCAACCAGAAAAATTTTAAATTTACCTATAATTGGAAAGCCCCACCCTTGTCTCACCTTTCTGAACTAAACCAATGTGTTACTTGAATGTATTTGATTGAAGTCTCATGTCTCCCTGAAATGTATAAAACCGAGCCGCACCCCAACCACCTTGGACACATGTTCTCAGTACCTCCTGAGGGTTGTCTTATGGGCCATCGTCACTCATATTTGGCTCAGAATAAATCTCTTCAAATGTTTTACAGAGTTTGACTCTTTTCGTCGATACCCCTGAACTTAAAAGTTAAAAAAGAAAAAGGATAAATGAATGAAGAAAAAAACCTTTTAATTTGCCCAGGGAATGTATGCACCAATGGCAGGAAGTCAAAAGATAAACCTTTCCAAATTCAAAAGATTTACCTTAACCAACTCCACAGGTTTATTTCTCTCATTATCATCTCTAAAAATTGAGGGAACCAGTGTTTTATTCACTTCCTAAAAGCCTTGAGGAGTCGTTTACATTTTAAAAGGCTAAGACCCATTAGGTATTAGTAGATCATTTCTTAATATAAACTAATAAATAACACAATGCAATAGGACTATCTACTGAACTTAATAGCCATGCTAACACTTTGCCACTTGGTTCACCTGGGAAAAATTCAGGAATACAATACAAAATTATTTACAGAGGGATTTTTATTTACTCATTTTTCTTCTTCCTCTTATTTTTTTTTTTTTTTTTTGAGACGGAGTCTCGCTCTGTCACCCAGGCTGGAGTGCTGTGGCCAGATCGCAGCTCACTGCAAGCTCCGCCTCCCGGGTTCACGCCATTCTCCTGCCTCAGCCTTCCGGGTAGCTGGGACTACAGGTGCCGCCACCTCACCCAGCTAGTTTTTTGTATTTTTTAGTAGAGACGGGGTTTCACCGTGTTAGCCAGGATGGTCTCGATCTCCTGACCTCGTGATCCGCCCGTCTCGGCCTCCCAAAGTGCTGGGATTACAGGCTTGAGCCACCGCGGCTGGCCTCTTTTTTTTTTTTTGAAATCAGTCTCACTCTGACATCCAGACTTCAGTTGCCATGGTAAAACTATAGCTCACCGCCACCTCCACTGGGCGCAGGTGATCTTTCTGCCTTAGCCTCACAATTAGCTGGGACTACAGGCATTGCACCGCCACGCCCAGCTAATACAGAAGGATTTTAAAACAAACTTTTTCATATTTTTGCTTTTACTATGTCCTTTACTTACTCTCTAGTTTGATTCAGATTCTCCCAGTCATTGGTCTCATACAGCCAAATAGGGCAAGAACTTAATTTACAAGATAATAAGAGGTCATATTCAACAGAAAACCCAATCCACCTGTTCTCAGTTGACCTAGGTTGCTACCATGGAAACAGATAAACCCACAGATACAAATAAACCACTGTGCTCTACTCAAGAATAAGAACTCCCTTACAATTCCTTTTGCTGAGACTATTTTCTGATTTGATGTATTAAAATGCCACTATCAAGTGAATGTAATGTTGTTCTTGTCTTATTAGCTTTTTAAAAATTAAAATAACATTTTTTCTTATTACAAAAGCAATACTTTGCATTACAGAAAAATCTGAAAATGCAAGATACTCAAAGAAACGAAAATTACTGCAGGTAATTGGGCTGCCTGTTAATAGGTCAGTTGGGACTTGAGTGATTAAATAAAAAAACAAAAAGAGAAAAATGTCTAGAGATAACTACTTTTACACTCAGTATATGCAAGTGATTTGCAAATTTTTCAAACTTGCAAAACTTCCCCTTTAAATGAATCTTGTGTAGATTATCAATATGTAAAACACAAAATTAGGAGGTGGATGCCTGAAAACCCAATAGTTTGGTCTGCAAACAACCCCCGAGTTGAGTCCCAAAGCATCTTCTTGGTACCTCACAGTTCTTCAGAATGAAGTCTAAAATCCACTGGGATCTATTATTCTAGAAATTTTTCCTATGAATATTACTATGTATCACTTTATAAAAAGATCATATAATGTATGTATTTTTACAAAGGCAAATACTATTTTCACCACACAATATTACAAATCATAAACAGCTTTCCCACATCAAGATATTCCCTTCTGAGGGTCAGTAAGGGTAAACTTCTTTGTCCTCGGTCAGGTCATAATTTATTTTTTCTTTTTTTTTAGATAAGGTCTCACTGTCACCCAAGCTGGAGTGCGGTGAGGAGATCACAGCTCACTGTAGTCTCAACCTCCCGTGCTCAAGTGATCCTCCCACCTCAGCCTCCCTAGTAGTTTTTGTTTTGGGGGTTTTTGTTTTGTTTTGTTTTCGTTGCCCAGGCTGGAGTGCAGTGGCATGAACACTGACCACCACAGCCTCAATCTCCTGGGCTCAAGCCCAGATCCTCCTGTCTCAGCCTCCCAAGTAGCTGGAACTACGTGCTCATGCAATCATGCCTGGTTAGTGGTTTTGTTTCCTGGTTTTATGTTTTTTATAGAGATGGTGTCTCGCCAAGTTGCCCAGACTACTTTCAAACTCCTGGGCTTAAGCGATTCTCCCTCTTTGGCTTCCTAAAGTGCTGGAATTACAGTAGTCAGCCACCTGTTCTTGTCTAAATTTTTAACATTTAGTTTTAATAGTAAACACTGTTACTTGTTCATATGCCCTTCCTATCTCCTTGGTGGTTAGGGAAAGGGACTATTTTCTTTTTCTTTTCTTTTTTTTTTTTGAGACGGAGTGTCGCTCTGTCGCCCAGGCTGGAGTGCAGTGGCCGGATCTCAGCTCACTGCAAGCTCCGCCTCCCGGGTTCACGCCATTCTCCTGCCTCAGCCTCCCGAGTAGCTGGGACTACAGGCGCCCGCCACCTCGCCCGGCTAGTTTTTTGTATTTTTTAGTAGAGACGGGGTTTCACCGTGTTAGCCAGGATGGTCTCGATTTCCTGACCTTGCGATCCGCCCGTCTCGGCCTCCCAAAGTGCTGGGATTACAGGCTTGAGCCACCGGTGCCCGGCAGGAAAGGGACTATTTTCATCCTTGCTTTAAAATTAACCTATAGGCCAGGCGCGGTACCAAACAGGTCTATTAGCATGTGTACCTAGGAGGTATCTGCTGAAATTGGTAAATCTCAAAGTGATGGCTTTGAATTTAGTCTTCAATACCATCATGTGCTGAAACGTAGAAAGAATGGTATTGGGAAGGCCAGTTATGTGGAGACGCTCAGGAAAAGCAAGGGTAAGGTTTGTTATGCAGATTTCAGCCAGTGCCTTCTCCATTTATACACATCTTAATGACTTTGTCATCCATCTCTTCCTGGTACAGAGAAGGAGGCACTCTTACAAATGGAGATTCCCTTTGTAGATATGCATTTCTCTTACAAAATAGTAACTTCTAGTACCCTGTTTTCAGAATTTCTCCTGTGTCTGCAGTTTCTCAAAATAATCAGCTCAAATAATCCTTATGCCAAAAAAACCGTATTTTGGAGCAGCATATTCTGGTCCTCAGCACTGCCAGCGGGAATTGGTTTGTAAACAAACATCCAGTATGAGTATTTTGCCTTTTAAGTATTGACCTTAGGAGGAAGTACATTTATTGTAACATAGGTTAAAAAGGGTAAGTAAGCTGTTTAATGTTACATCACTAATAAACCTGGCTTACTAGCTAGTATGTCTCATCCTTCAAAGGCTGGCAAGTATTTTAAAATCTAACCTACTCCAGGTATGCCCTCAGCAGAAACCAGTATCTTAATTAGAAGCAACAAATCAAAAAACCTAAATGGTGTTAAAGAGCACCCGCTTCCCAGACCTTTGTTCTTATTTTTCTCCCCAGTAGGAGATGTTAGCTTTTATTATTTTAAATTTGCTTTTGTTTTTTTAAAAGATGGAAGTCACAGCCCAAGAGGAGACAGAAAATTTGCCTTCCTCAATCCTTTTGTATATTTGCTTTTAATGAAAAGTGAAGAGTTTATGTAAATCAGCTGTGACTCCTCAGGTACGAGTAGAGGCTAAGAACAGCTACTCCAGTTCTTCAACAGAAACATGCTTAGCTCCATCCACACTGAGCCGGTCATCTTGTTACCATGGTAACACCATCCTTTGTTCTCACTCTCGGAAACTTTGCCTGCATCCGCTGATGGAAGGGCACTGCCACATTTGCATCCGAAATTAAATAATACTTTCCAAGACAGATCATACACAACGGCTGGGGTCACAGGGATCACCAGTATGGCCTTGAAAGAGATGAGCAGAATTAGTCCAGTGGTTACAGTATTTCTCTTTAGCATCAGTTCCCAAAAAAGAATGGAAAATCGATGACTCAGAACTTAGTAAGCTCGTTCATTAGCAGGGTACCAAGTGGGAGTATTTTCTCCTAAGTAAAAAGTTTTTTCAGCAGCAAGCCTTCCAGGTCTTCAGGACTGTTTCCCGCTTTGCCCATCAGGGCATGGCCCCACACTGCCTCAGAAACCTTCTTACATGGTAGGCAGCTGCTTGTTCAGGATCTCTCCTGCTGGTGGACTTAGCCCCAGGATCCTTCCGCTACTCCCACCCTATCACTGGAGGTGGTTGCTGCAGTGTCTGGGAAAGGAGGCCCGCCAATTTCTCTTCCTGGCACTTGTTCTCCTGCTTTCTCCCTTCCTCTTGTCCTCTTCCTCATTCCCTACTCCCACACCTCCTTTTTCTCTCTCTCCTGTTTTTCCTTTGCTTCTCCACTTTTCAACCTAAAATTTAGCACCCTCCAAAACACAGCCATACACATTTCACCCTACTGCTGACACTGTAAACCAAAAATACAACTCTAAGGCCCCCCAAAACCATCTGAATGCAATTCCTTCTTGGCCAGGGCACATGTTCTCAGGATCTCCTGAGGGCTGTGTCACAGGTCATGGTCACTCGTATTTGGCTCAGAATAAATCCCTTAAATAATTATTGTTGACCCTTTTTGTCGACAGTAATTTGGTGCTTCAGAGAAGACTCAGGACCCCAAAAGAGTTGCCCAAACTTGCAGTTAAGGTACTAGCAGGGAACCATCGAAGCCTCCCTGACTTTGAGCTTCTCCGAACCAGTGGAGCTGACGAGTCCTCAAGTCCTGGAACTCCCTTTGGTTGACGGTCCTTAATTTATTCTGAGCTGACTTTTTTCTCTGAGGAAGTTATTGTTTAGGATCTTTTCTTTTCTGTTTTTTTTTTTGAGACGGAGTCTCGCTCTGGCGCCCAGGCTGGAGTGCAGTGGTGGGATCTCCGCTCACTGCAAGCTCCGCCTCCTTCCGAGTTCACACCATTCTCCTGCCTCAGCCTCCAGAGTAGCTGGGACTACAGGCTCGCACCACCACACCCAGCTAATTTTTGTATTTTTAGTAGAGACAGGGTTTCACCATCTTGGCCAGGATGGTCTCAATCTCTTGACCTCATGATCCACCCACCTTGGCCTCCCAAAGTGCTGGGATGACAGGTGTGAGCCACCGTGCCCAGCCTGTTTAGGATCTTACTTCTAGTTTGGAGGTACATTCTAAAGGGTCTTCTCCATTACTTTTTCTTCCAAAAGTAATCTTGATTTGGCTTGTCTGTGCATATTTGCCTGGGGAACTGAAATGTTGTTTTCATAGGTAAATAAGAGACTGAGTTTCCTCAGCTCTGAAGAGAAAGGCCATTTTGTTCCTCCCTGCCAAAAAGCACCGCTGGGTGACAGGTGGCCACGTGGGAATGTCTGTGGGGTTGACCCCGTGACATGCAGCCGCCTTCAGGGAACCCCCAACAAAATTAGTTTAAAAAGGGCTTTTCCAGGAAGTGCACATAGAACCTGGTCACTTCATGCTTTGAGCCCTCCCAGAGGTGCTTAGGCCTCCGGAGAGAGAAACTGAGACCTGTAAGAGGGTGTCAGCCACTCTGTGGTGACACTGTGGAGTCCAACCCACAACCGGCACACTTAAACCCACCACACTGAACTCTAGGCCACAGCTCAGCTCCTCCTTTTCAAGAAAAAAAAAAAGTGGGAAACAAATAATCTAAGAATGAGGAAAAAACAAGGAGAATGACAGCTTTCAGGCACTCTGTTGATTTTATGGTGCCACTCCTTGCAAGTGTTTGTATAAAATAAACATATTGTAGTCTTTCCGCACATTGCACATTTACATCAAGGAAAAAGAGCCCGAAGTTTGACCTGTAATTATAGGGTTTCTAGGTTCTCTTTTTTCTCTATTTTCTTGTCTGCCTTCTTTAAATCTAGTTTTTTTTTTCTTTTTAAAAATAATTTTAAAATAATTTATTTTGTTATAGGGTCTCACGATGTCACCCAGGCTGGTCGTAAACTCTCAGGCTCAAGCAGTCCTCCCATCTCAGCTTCCCAAAGTGCTGGGATTACAAGCATGAGCCACTATGCCTGGCCTGCTGTTTTCTACTGAGATAAAAACCACTGTTTGGAGCCAACCATTTTTGGTTTGTTTCCTCATGCATTTGCTTTTTGCAACCCTGTGAATTTGTATTAATATGTCATGGCTAGAGTTCTGAAGTAAAATCTATAGAATCGTGTGTGTGTGGCAGGGGGAAGTATTTAAAAGGCCTTTTTGTTTTGTTTTGTTTTTCATTTTTTCTCCTATGATCATGTTCTTATTGAGAAAGTTTTTTTTTACAAAAATAGTGTCTAACATCCTGGGATTCCTTAAAGTAAACAGAGAAGGTACCAAACTCCTTTTAAGGAAGAAACCTCTTTTTCCTTATGGAACCTCAAGAATGTAAACAAATGTGTTTTCTCTCAGATCTTAAACTGCTTCCTTCTGTATTGTGTTATCTGATTTTTTTTCCAACTAAAATAGTTATTACAACAGAGGCTACTGTTTGATATTTAAGGAAGAATGTAGTTTAGACACTTAGAGAAATGTCTTTGTAAAAAAAAAAAAAAGTTGCACTGTAAAAGCATGATCTACCCTCATAATATAATCCTCCTTTTGGAGACCCAGTGCTCAGAGCTTAACAGGAGACTTAGGGCCAGGCACAGTAGCTCACGCCTATAATCCCAGCACATTGGGAGGCCAAGGTGGGCAGATCACCTGAAGTCAGGAGATCGAGATTAACCAGGCCAACATGGTGAAACTCCATCTCTAATAAAAATACAAAAACTAGCTGGCATGGTGACACATACCTGTAGTCCCAGCTACTCGGGAGGCTGAGGCAGGAGAATCACTTGAACCCACGAGGTGGAGGTTGCAGTGAGCCAAGATCATGCCACTACATCCAGCCTGGCAACAGAGTGAGACTCCATCTCAAAAATTAAAAAAAGGAGACTTAAATTAGAACTACTAAAAAATGGTGGATGGGAGACAGGACTAACATGCAGCTCCTGCTTACAGATAGAACAGTGTCTGGAGACTCACATTGTGAACTTTTGCTCCAAGAACCACTGCAGGAACATACCAGGAAAACCAAAAGAATTCAAAGACCCTTTGAAAGAAGAGGCTTGCCACTGCAAACACCACAAGACAGCCAAAAAACTGTGAGTTCCCAAAGTGTAAGAGGAGGAAAAGGAAGCCTCCAAACACACATCTTCACTGGGGAATCTGAAAATCCAGGTCACAGGAGAAGGATTTAACCTTACCTACAGTGGAAACAGATTTAGGCAGCTGAGTGAAATAAAAAAGTAGAAGAAGCAGTAGGAAGAGCCCTGTAGGCACTCCCAGTCTCCAGCTCAAGCCCAGTGAAGCCATTCCTGGATTTATCTCACAGAGATCTTTGGAGAAGTGAAGGCAACCAGTGGAACTGGGGAGCAGCCACAGAGAGAAGGAAGCTCCTAGCTGAACTTTGTAATAATTTTGACTGAGCACTAATTTTTCTGAACAGAATCAGGTGGGACACATGGGGAAGTGCCAATACAAGCACAGAAGGCACAGCTGACATTGCAGGCAGGTGGGGAGGCGTGAGGCCTGAGAGCCCTGTTTGCTTTCTCAATCGGGAGGCTTGTACCCTGGGGCAAGATCTCACCCCTGCATATGGGCCGCCTGGATGTAAACTCAGTGTGGTTGGTGGGAGCATGGTGGGAGTGAGACTGGCCCTGCTGGCTGCATGGGAGCTAGGTAAGGCCTGTCACTGCTGGCTTTCCCCCACTTACCTGGCAACCTTTATGATGCAGCAGAGGCAGCCATAATCCCCTGGGAACATAACTTCATTGGCCTGAGAACCACTCCCCTATCCCCAACAGTGGCCACAGCAAGCCCCACCCATGGAGAGTCTGAGCTTAGACTCACCCAACCCTGCCCCCACCTGATGGTTTTTGTCTACCCACCCTGGTAGCTGAAGACAAAAGACATAAACTCTTGGGAACTCAACAGCCCTGCCCATCACCTGAGAAATCTGAGTACTTATGCTGGCCAATGTAGAACTAGCCTATATCTCCCTTCTATCACAGTTGGTGCTCTCTTAAAAGTGCCACCTCCTAGTTGGAGGCCATCAACTCAAGCCATCACAGTAACTCAACAGAACGACCCTGCTCCAAAGGAGAAAACAACAGCTAATTCCACTGCCTACAACACCCTGGCTAACCAGAGGTCCTGAGTCTGTCCACGTGACAACTTCACTGCTAGTATAATCACCATTCAAGAAAACTAGCATGCTAAACAAAACTACAACCAAGGACTCCCAGAGTCCACTTCACTCCCCTTTCTTTCTTTCTTTTTTTTTTTTTTTGAGGTGGAGTCTCGCTCTGTCACCGGGACTGGAGTGCAGTGGCCAGATCTCAGCTCACTGCAAGCTCCGCCTCCCGGGTTTACGCCATTCTCCTGCCTCAGCCTCCCGAGTAGCTGGGACTACAGGCACTCGCCACCTCGCCCGGCTAGTTTCTTGTATTTTTAGTAGAGATGGGGTTTCACCGTGTTAGCCAGGATGGTCTGGATCTCCTGACCTCATGATCCGCCCGTCTCGGCCTCCCAAAGTGCTGGGATTACAGGCTTGAGCCACCGCGCCCGGCCTCTTTTTTTTTTTTTTGAGACAGAGTCTCACTCACTGTCGTCCAGGCTGGAGTGCAGCAGTGCAATCTCGGCTCACTGCAACCTCGGCCTCCCAGGTTCAAGTGGTTCCCCTGCCTCAGCCTCCTGAGTAGCTGGGATTACAGGTATGTGCCACAATGCCCAGTTAATTTTTTTATTTTTAGTAGAGATGGGGTTTCACCATGTTGGTCAGGCTGGTCTTGAATTCCTGACCTCATGACCCTCCCACCTCAGCCTCCCAAAGTGCTGGGATTACAGGTGTGAGCCACCATGCCTGGCCATCCACTCCCCTTTCATCTCCACTGGAGCAGGTGCTGGTAGCCATGGCTCAGGGAACTGGAGATGGATCACATCACAGGACTCTTTGTAGACCTTCCCCAGCACCAGCCTAGAGCCTGGATCTGGGTAGCTAGACCCAGAAGAACAATAATAGTCACTGCAGTCTGGTTCACAGGACCCCACCCCTAGGGCAAGAGGGAGTGCACCACATCAAGGGATCAAGAGTGAAAAGAGCAAAACTCTGTTTAAAACAAAACAAAACAAAACAAAAACCAAAGGAACAGAGCCTCCAAGAAATTTGGGATTATATTAAAGGATGAAACATAAGAATAACTGGTGTTGCTGGGAAAGAAGAGAAATCTAAAAGTTTGGAAAACTTATTTGAGGGAATAATTGAGGAAAATTGTCTGGTCTCACAAGAGATCTAGACATCCTAATACAAGAAGCTCAAAGAATACCTAAGAAATTCAACGTAAAAAGATCATCACCTAGGCACATAGTCATCAGGTTATCCAAAGTCAAGAGGAAGGAAAGACTCTTAAGAGCTGTGAGACAAAAAGCATCAGATAACCTATAAACAAAAACCTATCAGATTAACAGCAGATTTCTCAGGAGAAACCCTGCACGCCAGAAGAGACTGTGGTCATATCTTTGGCTTCCTCAAACAAAATACTTACCAGCCAAGAATTTTGTATCCAGCAAAACTAAGCTGCATAAATGAAGGAGATAGTTTTTTTCAGACAAACAAATGCTGACAGAATTCGCCACTACCAAGCCAGCACTACAAGGAATGCTAAAAGAAGTTCTAAATCTTGAAACAAAACCTCAAAATACACCAAAATAAACCTCCTTAAAGAATAAATCTCACAGGACCTATAAAACAATAACACAATGAAAAACAACAACAACAACAAGGTATTCAGGCAACAATTAGTATGACGAATAGAACAGTACCTTACATCTCAATACAAATGTTGTATACAAATGGCCTAAATGCTTCACTTAAAAGACACCAGGCCAAAAAAAAAAAAAAAAAAAGGATACCAGGCCAAGCGTGGTGGCTCATACCTGTCGTCTCAGCACATTGGGAGACCAAGGTGGGCGGAGAACATGGTCAAGAGATCAAGACCATCCTGGTCAAGATGGTGACGTCTCTACTAAAAATATAAAAATTAGCTGGGTGTGGTGGCATGTGCCTGTAGTCCCAGTTACTCAGGAGGCTGAGGCAGGAGAATTGCTTGAACTTAGGAGCTGGAGGTTGCAGTAAGCCGAGACTGCACCACTCCACTCCAGCCTGGCAACAGTGCAAGACTCCATCAAAAAAAAAAAAGATACAGAATGGCAGAATGGACAAAAATCCACAAACCAGAGTCCTAGCATAGTGGTTCATGCCTGTAATCCCAGCACTTTGGGAGACCAAGGTGGGCAGATCACCTGAGGTCAGGAGTATGAGACCAAACTCTTCAACGTGGCAAAAGCCTGTCTCTACTAAAATTACAAAAATTAACCAGGTGTGGTTGTGGGTACCTGTAATCCTAGCTACTTGGGAAACTAAGGCAGGGAGTATTGCTTGAACCTGGGAGGTGGAGGTTGCAGTGAGCCAAGATCATGCCACTGCACTCCAGCCTGGGTGACAGAGCAAGGCTCCATCTCAAAAAAAAAAAAAAAAAAATCCACCAACCAGGCCAAGTGTGGGGTCTCACACCTATAATCCCAGCACTTTGTGAGGCCGAGATGGGTGGCTCACTTGAGGTCAGGAGTTCAAAAACAGCCTGCTCAACATAGTGAAACCCCATCTCTACTATAAATACAAAAATTATCCAGGCATGGTGGCACAGGAGAATCACTTGAACCAGAAAGGCAGAGATTGCAGTGAGCCAAGATCATGCCATTGTACTCCAGCCTGGGCAACAGAGCAAAACTGTGTTTTCTTTTTTTTAGACGGAGTCTCACTGGAGTGCAGTGCTACAATCTCAGCTCACTGCAAGCTCCGCCTCCCAGGTTCATGCCATTCTCCTGTTTCAGCCTCCCTAGTAGCTGGGACTACAGGTGCCCACCACCAAGCCCAGCTAATTTTTTGTATTTTTAGTAGAGATGGGGTTTCACCATGTTAGCCAGGATGGTCTCGATCTCCTGACTTCATGATCCGCCCACCTCGGCCTCCCAAAGGGCTGAGATTACAGGTGTGAGCCACTGAGCCCAGCCCTAAAACTCTGTTTCAAGAAGAAGAAGAACAACAACAACAACAAAATCCACCAATCAAGTGTCTGCTGTCTTCAAGAGACTCACCTAACACATAGTGACACACATAAACTTAAGGTAAAGGTGTGGAAAAAGATATTCCATGCAAATGAAAACCAAAAGTGAGGAGGAATACCTATTCTGTTTTTTTTCTTTTTTGAGACAAAGTCTCTCTCTGTCGCCTAGGCTGCAGTACAGTGGCACAATCTCGGCTCACTGCAAGCTCCACCTCCTGGGTTCACACCATTCTCCTGCCTCAGCCTCCCATGTAGCTGGGACTACAGGTGCCTGCCACCATGCCTGGCTAATTTTTGTGTGTGTGTGTATTTTTAGTAGAGACTGGGTTTCACTGTGTTAGCCAGGATGGTCTCTATCTCCTGACCTTGTGATCCGCCCACCTTGGCCTCCCAAAGTGCTTGGATTACAGTCGTGAGCCACTGTGCCCTGCCAGGAATAGCTATTCTTATACCAGAGAAAACAGACTTTAAAGCAACAACAGTTAAAAGACAAAGAGGGACATTAAATAATGACAAAAGTATAAGTCCAACAGGAAAATATCACAATCCTAGATATATATGCACCTAACACTGGAAGTCTCAAATTTATAAAATGATTATTACTAAGCTTAAGAAATGAGACTGATGGCAACATGATAATAGTGGGGTACTTCAATACTCCACTGAGAGCACTAGACAGCCATCAAGATAGAAAGTCAACAAAGAAACAATAGACTTAAACTATACCCTAGAACAAATGGACTTAACAGATATTTACAGAACATTCTACCCAATACCTGTAGAATATACATTATTTTCATCAGAACATGGAACATTCTCCTAGGTAGACCATATGATAGGCCACAAAACAAGTCTCAATAAATTTAAGAAAACCAAAGTTATATTAAGTACTTTCTCAGACCACAGTGGAATAAAACTGGAAATTAACTCCAAAAGGAGCCCTCAAAACTATACATATACATGGAAATTATATAATGTGCTCCTGAATGATCTCTGGGTCAACAAAGAAATCAAGATGGAAATTTGAAATTCTTTGAACTGAATGACATAGTGACAGAACCTATGAAAACCTCTGGGATACCGCAGAAGAGGGGCTAAGACGAAAGTTCATAGCACTAAATGCCTGCATCAAAAAGTCTAATAGAATACACATAGAAAATCTAAGCTCACACCTGAAGGAACTATAGAAACAAGAACACACCAATCTCAAACCCAGGAGAAATAAGAAGGATCAGAACAGAACTAAATGAAATTGAAACAAACAAAAAACAATATGAAAGATAAATGAAACAAAAACTTGATCTTTTGAAAAGATGAACAAAATCAATAGACCATTAGTGAGATTAACCAAGAAAAGAAGAGTGAAGATCAAAATAAGCTCAATTAGAAACAAAATGGAAGATATCACAGCAGATACCACATTACTACAAAAGATCATTCAAGGCTACTATGAACACCTTTATACACACAAACTAGAAAACCTAGAAGAGATGGAGAAATTCCTGGAAATATACAACCCTCCTAGATTAAATTAGGAAGAAATAAAAACTCTAAACAGTCCAATAACAAGTAGCAAGATTGAAACAGTAATAAAAAAAAATTGTGAACAAAAAAAGTCCAGGACCATATGGATTCACAGTTGAATACTAACAGAAATTCAAAGAACTGGTATCAATCTTACTGAAACTATTCCAAAAGACAGAGAAAGAGGGAATACTCCCTAAATCATTCTATGAAGCCAGTATTACCCTAATACCGAAACCAGGAAATGACATAACGAAAAAAGAAAATTACAGACCAACATCCCTGATGAGTATTGATGCAAAAATCCTCAACAAAATACTAGGTAACCAAATCCAACAGCATATCAAAAAGATAATCCAGCATAATCAAGTGGGTTTCACACCAAGGATGCAGGGTTGGTTTAACATACTCAAGTTGGGGGTGGAGGAAGATGGCCGAATAGGAACAGCTCCAGTCTCCAACTCCCAGCGCGAGCGACACAGAAGACCGGTGATTTCTGCATTTTCAACTGAGGTACTGGGGTCATCTCACTGGGGAGTGCCGGACAATCGGTGCTGGTCAGCTGCTGCAGCCGGACCAGCGAGAGCTGAAGCAGGGCGAGGCATCGCCTCACCTGGAAAGCGCAAGGGGGGAAGGGAATCCCTTTTCCTAGCCAGGGGAACTGAGACACACAACACCTGGAAAATCGGGTAACTCCCACCCCAATACTGCACTTTAAGCAAACGGGCACACCAGGAGAATATATCCCACACCTGGCCGGGAGGGTCCCACGCCCACGGAGCCTCCCTCATTGCTAACACAGCAGTCTGCGGCGATCTAACCGCAAGGCAGCAGCAAGGCTGGGGGAGGGGCACCCGCCATTGCTGAGGCTTAAGTAGGTAAACAAAGCCGCTGGGAAGCTCGAACTGGGTGGAGCTCACAGCAGCTCAAGGAAACCTGCCTGTTTCTGTAGACTCCACCTCTGGGGACAGGGCACAGCTAAACAACAACAGGGGAAGCAGCAGAGGCCCGTGCAGACGCGAACGACTCTGTCTGACAGCTTTGAAGAGAGCGGTGGATCTCCCAACACGTAGGTTGAGATCTGAGAACGGACAGACTGCCTGCTCAAGTGGGTCCCTGACCCCTGAGTAGCCTAACTAGGAGACATCCCCTACTAGGGGCAGTCTGACACCCCACACCTCACAGGGTGGAGTACACCCCTGAGAGGAAGCTTCCAAAGTAAGAATCAGACAGGTACACTCGCTGTTCAGCAATATTCTATCTTATGCAACCTCTGCTGCTGATACCCAGGCAAACAGGATCTGGAGTGGACCTCAAGCAATCTCCAACAGACCTATAGCTGAGGGTCCTGACTGTCAGAAGGAAAACTATCAAACACGAAGGACACCTATACCAAAACCCCATCAGTACGTCATCATCATCAAAGACCAGAGACAGATAAAACCACAAAGATGGGGAAAAAGCAGGGCAGAAAAGCTGGAAATTCAAAAAATAAGAGCACATCTCCCCCTGCAAAGGAGCGCAGCCCATCGCCAGCAACGGATCAAAGCTGGTCAGAGAATACTTTGACGAGATGAGAGAAGAAGGCTTCAGTCCATCAAACTTCTCAGAGCTAAAGGAGAATTACGTACCCAGCGCAAAGAAACTAAAAATCTTGAAAAAAGAGTGGAAGAATTGACAGCTGGACTAATTAATGCAGAGAAGGTCATAAACAAAATGACAGAGATGAAAACCATGACACAAGAAATACGTGACAAATGCACAAGCTTCAGTAACCGACTCGATTAACTGGAAGAAAGAGTATCAGCGATTGAGGATCAAATGAATGAAATGAAGTGAGAAGAGAAACCAAAAGAAAAAAGAAGAAAAGGAAATGAACAAAGCCTGCAAGAAGTATGGGATTATGTAAAAAGACCAAATCGACGTCTGATTGGGGTACCTGAAAGTGAGGGGGAAAATGGAACCAACTTGAAAAACACTCTTCAGGATATCATCCAAGAGAACTTCCCCAACCTAGTAGGGCAGGCCAACATTCAAATTCAGGAAATACAGAGAACGCCACAAAGATACTCCTCCAGAAGAGCAACTCCAAGACACATAATTGCCAGATTCACCAAAGTTGAAATGAAGGAAAAAATCTTAAGGGCAGCCAGAGAGAAAGGGCGGGTTACCCACAAAGGGAAGCCCATCAGACTAACAGCAGATCTCTCAGCAGAAACTCTACAAGCCAGAAGAGAGTGGGGGCCAATATTCAACGTTCTTAAAGAAAAGAATTTTCAACCCAGAATTTCATATCCAGCCAAACTAAGTTTCATCAGTGAAGGAGAAATAAAATCCTTTACAGATAAGCAAATGCTTAGAGATTTTGTCACCACCAGGCCTGCCTTACAAGAGACCCTGAAGGAAGCCCTAAACATGGAAAGGAACAACCGGTACCAGCCATTGCAAAAACATGCCAAAATGTAAAGACCATCGAGGATAGGAAGAAACTGCATCAACTAACGAGCAAAATAACCAGTTAATATCATAATGGCAGGATCAAGTTCACACATAACAATATTAACCTTAAATGTTAATGGACTAAATGCTCCAATTAAAAGACACAGACTGGCAAAATGGATAAAGAGTCAAGACCCATCAGTCTGCTGTATTCAGGAGACCCATCTCACATGCAGAGACATACATAAGCTCAAAATAAAGGGATGGAGGAAGATCTACCAAGAAAATGGAGAACAAAAAAAAGCAGGGTTGCAATCCTAGTCTCTGATAAAACAGACTTTAACCATCAAAGATCAAAAGAGACAAAGAAGGCCATTACATAACGGTAAAGGGATCAATTCAACAGGAAGAGCTAACTCTCCTAAATATATATGCACCCAATACAGGAGCACCCAGATTCATAAAGCAAGTCCTTAGAGACTTACAAAGAGACTTAGACTCCCATACAATAATAATGGGAGACTTCAACACTCCACTGTCAACATTAGACAGATCAACGAGACAGAAAGTTAACAAGGATATCCAGGAATTGAACTCATCTCTGCACCAAGTGGACCTAATAGACATCTATAGAACTCTCCCCCCAAATCAACAGAATATACATTCTTCTCAGCACCACATAGCACTTATTCCAAAATTGACCACATAATTGGAAGTAAAGCACTCCTCAGCAAATGTAAAAGAACAGAAATTATAACAACTGTCTCTCAGATCACAGTGCAATCAAACTAGAACTCAGGACTAAGAAACTCAATCAAAACCGCTCAACTACATGGAAACTGAACAACCTGCTCCTGAATGACTACTGGGTACATAACGAAATGAAAGCAGAAATAAAGATGTTCTTTGAAATCAATGAGAACAAAGATACAACATACCAGAATCTCTGGGACACATTTAAAGCAGTGTGTAGAGGGAAATTTATAGCACTAAATGCCCACAAGAGAAAGCTGGAAAGATCTAAAATGGACACTCTAACATCACAATTAAAAGAACTAGAGAGGCAAGAGCAAACACATTCAAAAGCTAGCAGAAGGCAAGAAATGACTAAGATCAGAGCAGAACTGAAGGAGATAGAGACACAAAAAACCCTCCAAAAAATCAATGAATCCAGGAGTTGCTTTTTTGAAAAGATCAACAAAATTGACAGACTGCTAGCAAGACTAATAAAGAAGAAAAGAGAGAGGAATCAAATAGACGCAATAAAAAATGATAAAGGGGATATCACCACCGACCTTACAGAAATACAAACTACCATCAGAGAATACTATAAACACCTCTACGCAAATCAACTAGAAAATCTAGAAGAAATGGATAATTTCCTGGACACTTACACTCTCCCAAGACTAAACCAGGAAGAAGTTGAATCCCTGAATAGACCAATAGCAGACTCTGAAATTGAGGCAACAATCAATAGCCTACCCACCAAAAAAAGTCCAGGACCAGATGGATTCACAGCTGAATTCTACCAGAGGTACAAGGGTACAAGGAGGAGCTGGTACCATTCCTTCTGAAACTATTCCAATCAATAGAAAAAGAGGGAATCCTCCCTAACTCATTTTATGAGGCCAACATCATCCTGATACCAAAGCCTGGCAGAGACACAACAAAAAAAGAGAATTTTAGACCAATATCCCTGATGAACATCGATGCAAAAATCCTCAATAAAATACTGGCAAACCGGATTCAGCAGCACATCAAAAAGCTTATCCACCATGATCAAGTGGGCTTCATCCCTGGGATGCAAGGCTGGTTCAACATTCGCAAATCAATAAACGTAATCCAGCATATAAACAGAACCAAAGACAAGAACCACATGATTATCTCAATAGATGCAGAAAAGGCTTTTGACAAAATTCAACAGCCCTTCATGCTAAAAACGCTCAATAATTCGGTATTGATGGAACGTACCTCAAAATAATAAGAGCTATTTATGACAAACCCACAGCTAATATCATACTGAATGGGCAAAAACTGGAAAAATTCCCTTTGTAAACTGGCACAAGACAAGGATGCCCTCTCTCACCACTCCTATTCAACATAGTCTTAGAAGTTCTGGCTAGGGCAATCAGGCAAGAGAAAGAAATCAAGGGTATTCAGTTAGGAAAAGAAGAAGTCAAATTGTCCCTGTTTGCAGATGACATGATTGTATATTTAGAAAACCCCATTGTCTCAGCCCAGAATCTCCTTAAGCTGATAAGCAACTTCAGCAAAGTCTCAGGATACAAAATTAATGTGCAAAAATCACAAGCATTCTTATACACCAGTAACCGAAAAACAGAGAGCCAAATCATGAATGAACTTCCATTCACAATTGCTTCAAAGAGAATAAAATACCTAGGAATCCAACTTATAAGGGATGTCAAGGACCTCTTCAAGGAGAACTACAAACCACTGCTCAGTGAAATCAAAGAGGACACAAACAAATGGAAGAACATACCATGCTCATGGATAGGAAGAATCAATATCATGAAAATGGCCACACTGCCCAAGGTTATTTATAGATTCAATGCCATCCCCATCAAGCTACCAATGACTTTCTTCACAGAATTGGAAAAAACTGCTTTAAAGTTCATATGAGGCCGGGCGCGGTGGCTCAAGCCTGTAATCCCAGCACTTTGGGAGGCCGAGACGGGCGGATCACGAGGTCAGGAGATCGAGACCATCCTGGCTAACATGGTGAAACCCTGTCTCTACTAAAAAATACAAAAAACTAGCCGGGCGACATGGCGGGCGCCTGTAGTCCCAGCTGCTTGGGAGGCTGAGGCAGGAGAATGGCGTAAACCCAGGAGGCGGAGCTTGCAGTGAGCTGAGACCCGGCCACTGCACTCCAGCCTGGGCGGCAGAGCGAGACTCCGTCTCAAAAAAAAAAAAAAAAAAAAAAAAAAAATAAGTTCATATGGAACCAAAAAAGAGCCCGCATTGCCAAGACAATCCTAAGTCAAAAGGACAAAGCTGGAGGTGTCATGCTACCTGACTTCAAACTATACTACAAGGCTACAGTAACCTAAACAGCATGGTACTGGTACCAAAACAGAGATATAGACCAATGGAACAGAACAGAGTCCTCAGAAATAATACCACATATCTACAGCCATCTGATCTTTGACAAACCTGAGAGAAACAAGAAATGGGGAAAGGATTCCCTATTTAATAAATGGTGCTGGGAAAATTGGCTAGCCATAAGTAGAAAGCTGAAACTGGATCCTTTCCTTACTCCTTATACGAAGATTAATTCAGGATTGATTAGAGACTTAAATGTTAGACCTAATACTATAAAAACCCTAGAAGAAAACCTAGGTAGTACCATTCAGGACATAGGCATGGGCAAGGACTTCATGTCTAAAACACCAAAAGCAATGGCAGCAAAAGCCAAAATTGACAAATGGGATCTAATTAAACTAAAGAGCTTCTGCACAACAAAAGAAACTACCATCAGAGTGAACAGGCAACCTACAGAATGGGAGAAAATTGTTGCAATCTACTCATCTGACAAAGGGCTAATATCCAGAATCTACAAAGAACTCAAACAAATATACAAGAAAAAAACAAACAACCCCATCAAAAAGTGGGCAAAGGATATGAACAGACATTTCTCAAAAGAAGACATTCATACAGCCAACAGACACATGAAAAAATGCTCATCATCACTCGCCATTAGAGAAATGCAAATCAAAACCACAATGAGATACCATCTCACACCAGTTAGAACGGCAATCATTAAAAAATCAGGAAACAACAGGTGTTGGAGAGGATGTGGAGAAATAGGAACACTTTTACACTGTTGGTGGGATTGTAAACTAATTCAACCATTATGGAAAACAGTATGGCAATTCCTCAAGGATCTACAACTAGATGTACCATATGACCCAGCCATTCCACTACTGGGTATATACCCAAAGGATTATAAATTATTCTACTACAAAGACACATGCACACGTATGTTTATTGTGGCACTATTCACAATAGCAAAGACTTGGAATCAACCCAAATGTCCATCTGTGACAGACTGGATTTAGAAAATGTGGCACATATACACCATGGAATACTATGCAGCCATAAAAAAGGATGAGTTTGCATCCTTTGTAGGGACATGGATGTAGCTGGAAACCATCATTCTTAGCAAACTATCACAAGAACAGAAAACCAAACACCGCATGTTCTCACTCATAGGTGGCAACTGAACAATGAGATCACTTGGACTCGGGAAGGGGAACATCACACACTGGGGCCTATCATGGGGAGGGGGTAGGGGGGAGGGATTGCATTGGGGAGTTATACATGATATAAATGATGAATTGATGGGTGCTGACGAGTTGATGGGTGCAGCACACCAACATGGCACAAGTATACATATGTAACAAACCTGCACATTATGCACATGTACCCTAGAACTTGAAGTATAATAAAAATAAATAAATAAATAACATACTCAAGTCAATAAATGTGATACACCACATAAACAGAAACAAAAATAAAAATTATATAATCATCTCAATAGATATAGAAAAAGCATTTGACAAAAATCAGCATCCCTTTTGATTAAAACCCTCAACAAAATTAGCATAGAAGGGCATACCTTAAGGTAATAAAAGCCATCTATGACAAACCCACAGCCAACATTATACTGAATAGAGAACAGTTGAATGCATTTCCCCTAAGAACTAGAAGAAAGCAAGTTGCTCACTTTTGCCACTTCTGTTCAACAAGGTAAGGGAAGTCCTAGTTAAAGCAATCAGACAAGAGACAGATATAAAGGGCATCCAAATTGGTAAAGAGGAAGTCAAGGCCGGGCGCGGTGGCTCAAGCCTGTAATCCCAGCACTTTGGGAGGCCGAGACGGGCGGATCACGAGGTCAGGAGATCGAGACCATCCTGGCTAACATGGTGAAACCCCGTCTCTACTAAAAAATACAAAAAACTAGCCGGGCGAGGTGGCAGGCGCCTGTAGTCCCAGCTACTCGGGAGGCTGAGGCAGGAGAATGGCATGAACCCGGGAGGCGGAGCTTGCAGTGAGCTGAGATCTGGCCACTGCACTCCAGCCCCGGGCGACAGAGCAAGACCACTTCTCAAAAAAAAAAAAAAAAAAAAAAAGAAAACCAAGACTCATCCAAAAAGCTCCTAGGAATGATAAATGAATTCAGTAAAGTTTCATGATACAATATCAATGTATACAAATCTGTAGTACTGCTGTACACCAACAGTGACCAAGCTGAGAATCAAACCAGAAACTCAATCTCTTTTACAACTGCAAAAAAATAAAATAAAACACTTAGAAATATACATAACCAAAGACTTGAAAGATCTCTACAAGAAAAACTTACAACACTGCTGAAAGAAATCATAGATCACACAAAAATAATGGAAATACATCCTATGCTCATGAATGGGTAGAATCAATATTGTAAAAATGACCATACTGCCAAAAACAATCTGTAAATTCAATGCAGTTCTCATCAAAATACCATCATCTTTCTTCACAGAACTAGAAATTTAAAAATCCTAAAATTCCTATGGAACAAAAAACAGAGCCCACATAGCCAAAGCAAGACTAAGCAAAAAGAATAAATCTGGAGGCATTACAATTACCTAACTTCAAACTGTACTACAAGTCCATAGTTATTAAAACAGCATGGTACTGGCATAAAAACAAGCACATAAATCAATGGAACAGAATAAAGAATCCAGAAATAAAATCAAATACCTACAGCCAACTGATTTTCGACAAAGCAAACAAAAACATAAAATGAGGAAAGGCCGGGCGCGGTGGCTCAAGCCTGTAATCCCAGCACTTTGGGAGGCCGAGACGGGCGGATCACGAGGTCAGGAGATCGAGACCATCCTGGCTAACACGGTGAAACCCCGTCTCTACTAAAAAAATAAAAAAAATTAGCCGGGCGAGATGGCGGGCGCCTGTAGTCCCAGCTACTCTGGAGGCTGAGGTGAGAGAATGGCGTAAACCCGGGAGGCGGAGCTTTCAGTGAGCTGAGATCCGGCCACTGCAATCCAGCCTGGGTGACAGAGCGAGACTCCGTCTCAAAAAAAAAAAAAAAAAAAAAAATTAGGAAAGGACACCCTATTCAACAAATCGTGCTGGGATAATTGGCAAGCTCCATGTAGAAGAATGAAACTAGATCTTCATCTCTCACATTATACAAAAATCAACTCAAGAGGGTCAAAGGCTTAAATCTAAGACCTGAAACAAAATTTTTAGAAGACAACATTGGAGAAACTCTTATAGACACTGGCTTAGGCAAAGAGTTCAAAGAGTTCATAACCAAGAACCCAAAAGGAAATGCAACAACAACAAAGATAAATAGATGGGACCTAACTAAACTAAAAAGCTTTTGTGCCAGCAAAAGAAATGATCAGCAGAGTAAATAGACAACCCATGGAGTGAGAGAAAGTCTTCACAAACTATGCATCTGACAAAGGACTAATATCTGGCATCTACAAGGATCTCAAACAAATCAGCAAGGAAAAAAACAAATAATCCCATCAAAAAGTGGGCTAGGAACATGCATAGACAATTCTTAAAAGAAGATATAGAAATGGCCAACAAACATATGAAACAATGCTCAATATCACTAATTATCAGTGAAATGCAAAGCAAAACCACAATATGGTACCACCTTACCCCTGGGTGACAGGGGTACACTTTTATGCTGCTGGTGGGAATATAAACTAGTGCAACCACTATGGAAAACAGTGTGGAGATTCCTCAAAGAACTAAAGGTAGAACTACTATTTGATCCAGCAATCCCACTACTGGGTGTCTACCCAGAGGAAAGTAAGTTATTATATGAGAAAGACTCTTGCACAGGCATGTTTACAGCTGTACAATTATCAATTACAAAAATATGGAACCAGCTGAAATGCCCATCAATCAACAAGTAGATAAAGAAAATATGGTATCTATATACCACAGAATACTACTTAGCCATAAAAAGGAATAAAATAATGGCATTTGCAGCAACCTGGATGGAGTTGGAAACCATTATTTTAAGTGAAGTAACTCAGGAATGGAAAACCAAACATTGCATTTTCTCACTTAGAGACTATACAATGGAATATAAGTGGAAGTTAAACTAAACTATGAGGAGGCAAAGGCATAAGAATGATATGATGAACTTTGGGGACTCAGGGAATAGTGGGAGGGGTAAGGGAGAAAAGACTACACATTGGGTGCAGTGTACACTGCTTGGCTAATGGGTATACCAAAATCTCAGAAATCACCACTAATGTAACCAAATATCACCTATTCCCCAAAAACTACTGACATAATAATAAATTAATCAAAAACTAAAACAAAATTAGTCTACCTATCTAAATAAAATTGGTCTCCCCATACAACCCTATGATAGATTTCTACAATTGTATGTTTTTGCTTTGTTTTGTTTTGTTTTTTTTGGAGGCAGAGTCCTTGCTCTATCCCCCAGGCCAGAGTGCAGTAGTGCAATCTTGGCTCACTCCAACTTCCGCCTCCCAGGTTCAAGCAATTCTCCTGCCTCAGCCTCCCAAGTAGCTGGGATTACAGGCGCCTGCTACCACATCTGGCTAAATTTTGTATTTTTAGTAGAAACGGGGTTTTGCAATGTTGGCCAGGCTGGTCTCAAACTCCTGACCTCAGGTGATCTGCCTGCCTCAGCCTCCGAAAGTGCTGGGATTACAGGCATGAGCCACCATGACTGGCCTACAATTTTATGTTTAACTTGGCAGTTAAACCCATTTTAATTTCCCTCTAGCACACTAAAATTTTTCTCTCTACTTTGATTTTCCACCTAAGAGTTGTTTTCTTTAACATGCAAATTTAGGGTTACTTAGCTGACAACTGCCTTGGGTAATGAAACAGGTTATCAAGAATGTGGAAGTCCGAAACAGGAAAAAAAGAAGCCTTGTGTATTTATAAAATGTACTGCTATCCACATGCCTAATATGTCTCTGTATTTATGTGTAATGTATATAATGTTTCACTACTAAAAATATATAAAAGAGCTCTAATTAATTGGCTTAAAGAAAAATAAAGGCCGGGCGTGGTGGCTCAAGCCTGTAATCCCAGCACTTTGGGAGGCCGAGGCGGGCGGATCACGAGGTCAGGAGATGAAGACCATCCTGGCTAACATGGTGAAACCCCGTCTCTACTAAAAAAATACAAAAAACTAGCCGGGCGAGGTGGCGGGCGCCTGTAGTCCCAGCTACTCGGGAGGCTGAGGCAGGAGAATGGCGTAGACCCGGGAGGCAGAGCTTGCAGTGAGCTGAGATCCGGCCACTGCACTCCAGCCTGGGTGGCAGAGCAAGACTCCGTCTCAAAAAAAATAAATAAATAAAAATAAAAACACTGAAATACTTTATTAGAAAAAAATAGAGACTTTAAGTCTAATGCTTTTCCAAGATCATATGACTTAAATAAAATCTTTAATAAATAAGCAGGCTTTAAAATTATTTGTATAATAATATATATGTCTTAAGAATTGTTAGGATTTTAATTTGCATTTGTTGATCAAGTGGTTTCATGCTCATCCCTGCAGAATACTACAAGGTGTCAGGATTTGTTATAGGGTTATCAAACTATAAACCTAGCCCAAAACAGAATTATCTTTGCTTGTGTAATTTTTGATAAATAAAACATGTAACATTGTGGGTTTAATGAAAACAGCTAAATCCTGAGTTATTGGTAAAAATACCCTTATTTAAGCATAGATTTTCTTACTTAGGTCAACACCTGAAATTCATAGTTTATAAAATTGGTTAACAGAGAATTAACTTTAAGTGATGACTATCACAGTTTTCATAAATAATCTAGGTAAACTATTAAATAAATTAATCAAGTAAATGTAATGAAATAAATGCTTATATATAAACTTGTCATATAATTTAGAATCTAAGGTTACATTAAATAATATATATTAATTAAAGGTCTGGGTAATTTTTCAATTTAAAAATTATAGAAAAACTTTTCTAAAATATGTTTTTATTAAAAGGTAAACATTTCTGTCTAATTCAAACCTTCCTTAAAGGTTATGTACATAACAAGGTAAAAGGAACCAGGAAATAAGAGATGGAAAGAAAGTTACAGCTATGAAGAGGTATTTCGGGTAAGAAAGGTAAAAAACAAAAGTAATTTTATATGAGAAAGAATCTTGTATGGTGAGTTTTTGTTCTAAAATAAGATGACTGATTGGTCAAAACAGTCCAAGTGTGTCATGGATGGTCTATGTAAATAGTAATAAAGTTAGTAAAAATAAATCTTTTTTTTTCAAAAAACATTTGTATAATTTGGTTGGATATAATCTTTTAAAATTATCATAATCCATTTAGAGAGATGGGTCTTTGTTATTAAAAATACAGTAATATGCCGGGTGCAGTGGCTCATGCCTGTAATCCCAGCACTGAGGTAGGCAGATCACGAGGTTAAGAGATCAAGACCATCCTTGCCAACTTGGTGAAACCCCATCTCTACTAAAAAATAGAAAAATTAGCTGGGCGTGGTGGCATGTGCCTGTAACCCCAGCTACTTGGGAGGCTAAGGCAAGAGAATTGCTTGAACTTGGGACACAGATGTTGTAGTGAGCCGAGATGGCGCCACTGCCCTCCAGCTTGGCGACAAAGCGAGATTTCGTTTTGAAAAAAAAAAATTAAATTAAAAAAATACAAATACAGTAATACAAAACTAAAGAATTGGTTAAAATAAGATTTTATTTATTTTTTTATTTTTATTTTTATTTTTTTTGAGATGGAGTCTCGCTGTCACCCAGGCTGGAGTGCAGTGGCCGGATCTCAGCTCACTGCAAGCTCCACCTCCCAGGTTCACGCCATTCTCCTGCCTCAGCCTCCCAAGTAGCTGGGACTACAGGCGCCCGCCACCACGCCCAGCTAGTTTTTTTTTTGTATTTTTTAGTAGAGACGGGGTTTCACCATGTTAGCCAGGATGGTCTCGATCTCCTGACCTCGAGATCCGCCCATCTCGGCCTCCCAAAGTGCGGGGATTACAGGCTTGAGCCACCGCGCCCAGCCAATAAGATTTTATTTAAAATACTTTTTCTTAATGCAAGAAGTTTTCCATTTTTGAATTCTATAATCTGTTTATTTGAAATTCTTCAAATTGATATCTCAAAAGTTCAGTTCTTTTTTGAAAAGACTTTGGATGGTTACTCTCTCTTTCACTTTTTGTCAGCTCCTGTAGCTTTTTAAAATTCATAATCCAAATGAAGGGTGAACATTTTCAAAAACAGGCAAATGAAAAATCTTTTGAGCCTCCCTTTTTACTCTGTGTGCCTGTTATATTTATATGTTTATTGTATCATGTCAAAGAGATATTTCACTACCAAATTATATGAAAGAGCTAATCAATTGACTTTTTAAAAAAGTAGTGCTTATCAGATTGGTAGAGGGTAGCTCAGATGCTTTTAATTTGCATAACCTTAGTAATCTCTGGTAAGATTAATTTGGTAAATTTAATCTCAAAATTATCTTTAGTAGTTTAAAAATCTTAAAGTCATGTTAAACCCTCAAGTTTTTCACTGGAAACTTGGGTTACTAAGAGTTAAAATAGTAGGAGCATAAAATGTTTTTGGTGAAGCTTATAAAACACAAAGATGTGGCTTTTGCTAAAGAAAATGTAGGGTTTTTTTTTCTAGTTAAGAGACTATTCAAGGGTTGCTTTAAAATAAAGGAAAAATTACCCACAAAAACTAAGTGGATAAAAAAAAGAATTAAACCAGGGCAACGAAAGTTAGAACTCTAAGAGCTATGACTACCAAGAAGTTAGTAAATGTGGGGGAAGGGAAAATCAAGTAACTATTAAAACCAGAGGGTATAGTGTAAAGGAATAGTTCTGTTTTGTAAACTGGTATCATCACCTTCTTGAGAAACCTTTACTATAATGGATTGTAAAAATAACCACTTTAAGGACAAAATCCTTAATTTTAAATGCTACAGAATTTAAGAGCTTGTTTGGATTGATGCAGGACACACAGCTCACTATTAAACAATCATTGAACATATGTGATCCACATGCATAGGGGGTTATCCCTGAGAAAACAACCAGCCTAGTGAACCGGTAAACACCACTGTAAAGTCTCTTTGCCCTGAGAAGGGAACTGCCCAACTCTCCCTATAAAATACCAAATGGAGCACTCCAGATGAAGTTGTTAATATGCTTCATGTGCAAGCCATGTTGGACTGGCCTTATAATAACTGGGATATCCTCCCACCAAATATACCTATTACTCAGGTTATGCTAAATTTTTGGGGGGGAGGGTTCCCCTTTTACATGGGAGCCCCTCCCACAGAATCATAAGACTGTTTGAGAAGACTTACCAAATTTGCTGTCTTTCATGAGTCTTGCATATGCAACTCCCTGCTGGGAACCCAAACCCTTTTTCACCAGAAAAGGTAAAATGGTCTGGGGTAGAAAAAAAAAGTTCCTGGAACTGAAATATAAAAACATATGGGTTAATAGAATTAGGAAATTCAAAATGTTTAAACAGGCTTTATGTAAGGTAATCGTAACCCCTTTACCTAAATGTCTTCTGAAAATGAGTATTGTATCTAAGTGGGGGAATCTTTTTCCTCTCTAGTACTATAAAACTGAAGGCATGTAAATCTGCTCTCTTGGGAAATGTTAATTGGACATGCTAAATAGGAACTAGTAAGATTGCTTGAGCCCACAAAGTATAGCGTAGAAGCTGGAGTGCTAGTTGGGACAAATCCTCCATTTCATAGCCCTTTGTGGAGCATTTTTTGGTTGGGGCTGATGGCAAAAGACTGTGAGTACTTCCCAACGACAAAAACTGGACTAAAGAATTTCCACTTGAGGGACATTTACTGCCTTGCTATGAAGTGTTAACTGAAGCTACCCCTATGCTAATGGAAATAATGATGCCCAAGAGTTCCATGATAAAACAAAACTGGCTTACGTAGAATCTTGCTACCTGGGGATGCAAGGAGGAGATACTCATGAGCAGAGAGCCTCTTTTCCTCAGAACTAATTCTAACTATGTGAGGAGCTGCTAGATTCTACAGTGCCTGATAGGCAGCTCTTATGAACTGTTCAGCCTGTGAATGGCATTTCAAACAAACATCTTGTTTGAAATCTGCTGCTCTGGTTAAAGAAAGATCAAGGAACTCTTTTTCTTTTGAATTATTTCTGTGAAGTATGATTTTGTAAGCAAATTTGCCTTTCTCTCTGGTTCTCCAAAATTCAGAATGTAATTTTGTGACAATATAGTGATTTGTGTAAGTTTAATAAGAATTTTAAAAACAGAACAATTGGAGACACTGGTTATTTTACCAAGACTTTAATTAAAATAACATATTGTTAGGTAAAGTTCCAGCAAACCCAACTTAAAAGGGGCCTATATGATCAATCAACTCTTGCTGCACTTTATAATCAGGCCAAGCGTAATAAGCCTAAAACTTATTTAGCACATAAATTAGTCTATAATTTCTCTTTAATAGAATAAAAGGGGAGCTAGAGAAAGAGAAATTATTTCCAATAAAAGATATAACTAGATATCAGCCCTGACTTTTGTTTTTTGGTTTGTTTTTGTTTTTGAGTGCAGATTTCAAGAATTATTGAAATTCTTGGCTATAATAATCCTACAGAGAGTCCCAGATTATAATTTTTCTTCATATCTTTAGTTGGTACCTTAATGGAATAGGTTCCTTTTTCTATTCTAACACACACATACTCTTTCGATAGTCAAAATAATAATATTATTTATCTCTCCTTGTTTTATTTCCAAGGAAACCAAAATCGTGGTATTCTGAAAACCAGAGATGCGAATCTCCCTCATTTGGTGTCACACTGGGCCCAATCTGTTTTTCACTGCAAATGTTCTGATGCTAAAACTATACAGACACCCTCCCTCTAGGCCCAGGGACTGCTGTGGAAGAGGTGGGCACATGAGATTGTAACGGTCGGTTTTGAGGGATAGAATTAGGTCAAGGTCAGATCCTCCAAGTCAAGGAGGGGTACAAAGATGCCTAAACATCTGGTAAAATAAGGGACTTTGCCTCCTGAGCTATCATGTGTCACTTTTGCATCCACCCCCAACCATAGAGTACTTTCTGCTTCCCATAGACTTAAAAGAAAATATTTACTGACAGGATGAAGATACTTTGTGAGAAAACCTCCTGGGTATAATACTCCCAGTTATGAGTTATGAAGATTGACATTTTTTATGATTTTTTTTCAGAACAATGCTTATGTTTTGTATAGCTAGTTGTCATAAGTCTGTAACCTAAATCCAAGCTTTCAGTAGGTCAACACATGGAAGTTAAATAAAGTCGGTTTTGTAACTTTGCCTTCGGTTTTTGTTTGTTGGCCTTTTACTTAAAATAATAATTTTAAGAGGTAATGAATGACTGTCCATGTCCATTGCTATCTGGCCTAGAACAATTAATTGCTTGTAAGTCTTTTGACTCTTATGTGCCTCAGTCATAGAAAGTCCTACCAAGGGACAGGATGGACCCAGGGCAGGCAGCCATGCCACCCTTGCAACGCTATGGGACAAAATAAAGATTTGCTGGCCTTTGATGTTGCCTCTGGCTAACCTTGGCCAGAAGGGAGAGAACGTAAACCAAAAATAAAATTCTAAGGCCCCCCAACCATCTGAATGAACTTTCTCCTTGGCAAGGGCACATATTCTCAGAATCTCCTGAGGGGTGTGTCATGGGCCATGGTCACTCATATTTGGCTCAGAATGAATGTCTTAAAATATTTTACAGAGTTTGACTCTTCGTCAACAACACTCTGGGCTATTGTAGATGGGCAGGCCCCGAACTCCATACCATAGACACAGATGCAAATATAACATCCTAGGAAAAAAAATATCCATTGCCAAAAGATGTAAATTTTCCACAGACATAAGCCATATGTTACAGAGCCCATACCAGTCTGTGGCCAGGAATGAAGTCACATTAACATCAATAACCTTGTCTGGCTAGATCATTCAAATACCCACATCCCCCTTCTTCCTTACCAGCTAAAACCCAAGTTTACTAAGTGCAGCATTGTGTTAAGCTACAAAAAACTACTTTCTCAGCTTCTTTTCAAAGGACAACTGATGAGATATGAGTGGTGATTCTTGGGGTGGGACTTCAGAGAGAGCTCTTTAAGGAGGGCTGATTAGCTGAGACACACTTTTTTGCATTTTCCCCTTTGCTTTGGGATGAATTAGATGTCCTCACCCACCCCACTCCAAAGGTATGTGTTAAAGTCCTAATCCCCAGTATGTCAGAATGTGACTGTATTTGGAGATAGAACTTTTATTTTTTTTTTTTTTTTTTTTTTTTTTTTTTTTTGAGGCGGTGTCTCGCTCTGTCGCCCGGACTGGAGTGCAGTGGCCGGATCTCAGCTCACTGCAAGCTCCGCCTCCCGGGTTCACGCCATTCTCCTGCCTCAGCCTCCCGAGTAGCTGGGACTACAGGCGCCCGCCACTTCGCCCGGCTAGTTTTTGTATTTTTTTTTAGTAGAGATGGGGTTTCACCGTGTTAGCCAGTATGGTCTCGATCTCCTGACCTCGTGATCCGCCCGTCTCGGCCTCCCAAAGTGCTGGGATTACAGGCTTGAGCCACCGCGCCCGGCCCGGAGATAGAACTTTTAATGAGGTAATTAAGTTAAAATGAAGTCGTTAGAGTGGGTCCTACTCCAGTATGATTGGGAAATGCATAAGAAGAGGAAATCAGGACACAAACAGGTACTAAGGAAAGACCATGTGAAGACACACGGAGAAGGCCATCTACAAGTCAAAGAGAGAGGCCTCAGAAGAAACCAACCCTAATGACACCTTGATCTTGAACTTCCAGCCTCCAGAATTGTGAAAAAATAAATTTTCACCCAGTTTGTGTTAGTTTGCTATGGCAGCCCTAAAAATGAATACCCCCTCCTCCATCTTCCTGCCTCAAAGTGGATATGATAGAAGGAGCTGCAGCAGTCATCTTGAAACCATGAAAAACCTTGTGCTCCTTGTTAAGGATGTGGAGCAGAAAGTTGGAATAAACTCAGGACATGAATGATACTATGAAGCCACCCTCGCCTGAATTGTTTAGACCTCTGTAATTTCAGCCAATGATTTGGCTGTCATTAACAGTCGATTGCAATTCATAATGAATACACCTGGTTACTGATTTTGCCTTTTATATTCAAACAGGATCTCTAATTCTCCTTACAAAAACATCATCCCTTTACCCCAATTTTCTGGGACTCCTCAGAAGAAAGCCTCTCACGCAGTAGCCTGCCCCCTCCAGGTTTTTCATCTCTTTCTTTACCTTCCACTTGTGCACAACCCCTGGCCATTCTGGCACTTGGGGATCTTCCTTGTTGCCACTGCTAATGACACCTTTGAGAGATCTCTAAGCTGACCTCAAAGGTGCTATCACCCAAACCTAAACCTGATGCCAGAGCAGGCTGACTTCTGCCTCCATCAGTGCCACAATCTGCCACCAGATCCTGAAGGCCCAGTTCTTCAGATCCTCAAAGTCTCTCAACAAATCAGCTCCTCCTACTTCAGGTTCAGCCCAGGCCAGAGATCTGGGCAGGAGCACACACCATACTCATCTCTGGTCTACATCCCTCTCTCTTCTCTGCCCCTTGAAACTCCTCTCTTCTTTAATTACAAGGTAAAGTCATCCTGTATTCACTTTTCCTTTTCTCTAAATATTTGCACCAGGAGAAGCATTGATGGAAATCACTTACACTTAAATAAAAATAATCCAAATAACCTTAAATATCAAATTCCAGACCTCTCCTATAATATTCAGGGAAATGCCCAATTGTAAAAAGGGTAGAATTGCCAATTACTATAGTAACTCTGGTGGAAGGGGTATATCTGTGAAAAGAAAACAAGATCTCAGGACCCCAAACTCACTATGCCAAAGGAAAAAAGTTAAGCTTGAGAACTGAGTCATGTGAAAATTGCCTTCCTTTCCTTCCCAAACAGATAGCTGTAATTTCACATACTTATTTTGTCTTATGTAAACTGTAGATTTACTGAGCCAAGAGGAATGCAACACTGACTCCTCCCCTTTCTCTTCACATGTAAAATGTAGATTTACGGAGTGCTAATCAGAGTTTCACAAGAATACAACCACTTGCCTCATTGCCTACCCTCCTTTTTTTTTCACTTTCTTCATCCTCCTGTTTGCTCTTTCCTATTTAAATACTGAAGTTTCCAAAACTCTCTTTGAAAAAAGTGCAGGACACAGATACTACTATGACTTGTGTTTCTTGCCCCCCAGCCCCGGGCACATCCTCAACCTTGGCAAAATAAACCTCTAAATTGATTGAGATCTGTCTCGGTCACTTTTCAGTTTACATGTCTATGAGAGCCTGAAAGTGTTTTTGAGCAATCTGAAAGTTCACACTGTCTTCTGTTACTAAGAACTGATTATATCAGAGCAAGGGTAGAAAGGATTAAAAGGTTTCTCAGTTGGTTCACCTTCTTTCCCTTGAATTTTGGGCAGTCACTTCACTGATCCTGTTATTTTCCAGCTGGATTCTTTCCATCTGAAGAAATCTCTTTTCTTGGCTGGAGAGAAACACACACTAGAAGGTTCACAGTAACTCTGTCATGGAGGAGGAATTTGGAATTGTTATTTCTTCTTTATATGTTCCTGTAATTTCCAAAGTTTTTATAATGAGACACATGGGTGCTAAAAATAGAAAAACACTGTTTTTAAAAAGAAGAAAATCGGCCGGGCGCGGTGGCTCAAGCCTGTAATCCCAGCACTTTGGGAGGCCGAGATGGGCGGATCACGAGGTCAGGAGATCAAGACCATCCTGGCTAACATGGTGAAACCCCGTCTCTACTAAAAAATACAAAAAACTAGCCGGGCGAGGTGGTGGGCACCTGTAGTCCCAGCTACTCGGGAGGCTGAGGCAGGAGAAGGGCGTAAACCCGGGAGGCGGAGCTTGCAGTGAGCTGAGATCTGGCCACTGCACTCCAGCCTGGGCGACAGAGCGAGACTCCGTCTCAAAAAAAAAAAAAAAAGAAGAAGAAAATCTGTTTTCATTTTACATGTATCTTTATTAAAACCCAATTCAAATAATTGGACATTTCTATTTTTTCCTTCCGATATGAAAAAATTAATGTCTAAGCAGCTTGCATTTATTAATACCACTAACATGATGATTTATTCTCTACCCTCCTTAATACTGAAGAATTTCCCTCCACATTTTGCATCCTAGTTAAATCAGTTTTTTTTTTTTTTTTTTTTTTTTTGAGACAGAGTCTTGCTCTGTCGCCCAGGCTGGAGTGCAGTGGTGGGATCTCAGCTCACTATAAGCTCCGACTCCCGGGTTTACACCGTTCTCCTGCCTCAGCCTCCCGAGTAGCTGGGACTACAGGTGCCCACCACGTCGCCCGGCTAGTTTTTTGTATTTTTTAGTAGAGACGGGGTTTCACCATGTTAACCAGGATGGTCTCGATCTCCTGACCTCGTGATCCGCCCGTCTCGGCCTCCCAAAGTGCTGGGATTACAGGCTTGAGCCACCGCGCCCAGCCTTAAATCAGATTTTTAAAGAAAGTATGAACATAACTTCAATAATCTAAATCATAGAACTAAAAATAAAAATTCTGGCTCATGCCTGTAATCCCAGAACTTTAGGAGGACGAGGTGGGTGGATCACGAGGTCAGGAGATCAAGACCATCCTGGTGAACATGGTGAAACCCTGTCTCTACTAAAAATACAAAAATTAGCTGGGCGTAGTGATGTGTGCCTGTAGTCCCAGCTACTCAGAAGGCTGAGGCAGGAGAATTGCTTGAACCCGTGTTATATGTAAAGTTTCAGTGCCGCAAAAGAAATAGCACTCGAATATAAAATTTTCTTTTTAATTCTCAGCAAGGCAAGGTACTTCTATAGAAGGGTGCGCCCTTACAGATGGAGCAATGGTGAGTGCACACTTGGACAAGGGAGGGGAAGGGGTTATCCCTGACGCACGTGGGCCCTGCTGCTGTGTTGTTCCCCTATTGGCTAGGGTTAGACCACACAGGCTAAACTAATTTCTATTGGCTAATTTAAAGAGAGCGCTACTCACCCCATCACTCTCTTTAAATTAGCACCCCGCCACCAGGATGGGCTTATTGTAAGACTGCCCAGGCAGTCAAATTTTATTACAAGAGAGTTTTCGAAATCAAGAGAGAGGAAATCAATGTGCTGAAAGCCAGTTGTCTATACTGCACAGTATTCTTAACAGCTGGTGGGTATGAAATAACACTTGAGTTTATTTGGAATCATTTTAGAAGTATTGTCTAATCTCTCTTGCCCTCAGTTTTCTCCTCTGTAAAGTGGGATAGTAACACCAGTAGAGGTGTTATCAGAATTAAAGGAGATATTCATTCATTTATTCAGCTAGTAGTGACTTAATTTTGATGTGAATAGTTGAGGAATTGATTAACCAGTTTAAAGATTTCCCCACCCTTTTCTCTCCCTCCTCTTGTCTGGCTTTTGATAACTTCAATCCCTTTCATTTCCCTGCCTCAGTGTGCAGATAGGGATGTAAAAGGAAAATCAGTCCATTTTGTTTTCTATTTCAGCAATTTCTGGTTAGAGAGTGCTGTTGAACAAATAAGGGCTTTAATTGACCAGTCCTCAGTTTCATTACCCATACTCTCTTGGTCTTTTCAACCCTGGGATTCTTCTTTTTTTTTTTTTTTTAGACAGAGTCTCACTCTGTCGCCCAGGCTGGAGCACAGTGGTGCAATCTTGGCTCACTGCAACCTCCGCCCCCCAGGTTCAAGCGATTCTCCTGCCTCAGCCTCCAAAGTAGCTGGGATTACAGGCATGTGCCACCACCCCTGGCTAATTTTTTGTATTTTTAGTAGAGACAGGGTTTCACCATGTTGGCTAGGCTGGTCTCAAACTCCTGACCTCAGGTGATCTGCCTGCCACGGCCTCCCAAAGTGCTGGGATTACAGGCATGAGCCACCATGCCCAGCCAACCCTGGGATCCTTTTTACCCAGAACACTGAACGAGAATATTTGTTGGTTAAAAAAAAAAAAATCAAAGTCTCACTAAAGAGGCAGCAGCTCCACTGACTAGAGCCCAGAGCCGGAGGTGATCTCACTATCCCGTCTGCCTGCTCCAGAAGCTGAATTAAAAGCCTCAGAGCTATCTTTGGCTCTTCAGGTCAGAGTTCACCTCAGCCTCCAGCCCAAGCCTAAACCTGTTAATAAAGATTGATCCCCTATAATGTACCTATATCCCATCTATTCTTCCACTTAATATCTAACCCATTTGCCCTTTTCATATGAAATTGCCATTTCTGTCAACCAAAAAAATGGTTGAATATCTGTAATTTCACATGGTCCGTATCTGTCATTATTGGTATGCCCATTTTACAGATGAGGAAACTGAGGCTCCTAGAAAAGCCCCCAATCTTTTCGCTATTGCCTCCTGAGTCACTTGAAGGAAAGAGCGCAGCCTGGGAAACACCATTTATAAAGGGAGGCCCCGTTCTCACCCTGTTAACCCCTTAACCACTGGCCCTCAGTCCTGCTCCTTCTTGTTCCTTCCAGCACCTTGTTGGCTTTCTGGCTTAGTCAAAACTTGGAGATGAACATTCTTTTTTTTTTTTTTTTTTTTGAGACGGAGTCTCGCTCTGTCGCCCAGGCTGGAGTGCAGTGGCCAGATCTCAGCTCACTGCAAGCTCCACCTCCCGGGTCTACGCCATTCTCCTGCCTCAGCCTCCTGAGTAGCTGGAACTACAGGCGCCCACCACCTCGCCCGGCTAGTTTTTTGTATTTTTTAGTAGAGACGGGGTTTCACCATGTTAGCCAGGATGGTCTCGATCTTCTGACCTCGTGATCCGCCTGTCTCGGCCTCCCAAAGTGCTGGGATTACAGGCTTGAGCCACCGCGCCCGGCGGAGATGAACATTCTGAACTAACCATTTTTAATCTGTATAAAGATCCACTTCAGGGGTGGGTCATGGTGGCTCACATAATCATAGCATTTTGGGAGGCCAAGGCAGTAGGATTGCTTGAGGCTAAGAGTTTGAAAAAATTAGCTGGCCATGGTGGTACGTACCTAGATTCCTAGCTACTTGGGAGGGTCAGGTGGGAGGACTGCTTGAGCCCAGGCTACAGTGAGCTATGATCCTACCACTGCCTGGGTGACAGACCAAGACCTTGTATCTAAAAAAAAAAAAAAAAAAAAGAACCACTTCAAAGCCTTCTTATTTTCCTCTTAAATGTTTTCATTGGTACCACAACAATTAACAGTAAAATAATTTTGATCAAAGTTTATTTTATTTTTATTTTTATTATTATTATTATTTTTGAGATGGAGTCTCGCTCTGTCGCCCAGGCTGGAGTGCAGTGGCCAGATCTCAGCTCACTGCAAGCTCCGCCTCCCGGGTTCACGCCATTCTCCTGCCTCAGCCTCCCGTGTAGTTGGGACTACAGGCGCCCGCCACCGCGCCCAGCTAATTTTTGTATTTTTTAGTAGAGATGGGGTTTCACCGTGTTAGCCAGGATGGTCTCGATCTCCTGACCTCGTGATCCGCCCGTCTCGGCCTCCCAAAGTGCTGGGATTACAGGCTTGAGCCACTGCGCCCGGCCGATCAAAGTTTATTAACGCCATATTTCCCCCATCTAGAATAAAAGTAATTGGATGGATATACTTCATGTGTCCATGTATCTAAATTTGTCTAATTCACAAATATATGTATTCTCTCTCTGTTTTTTGGAGGGCATTCTGATGGCATCCTGCTCAATGAACAAAATCTGATTATTCTATTACTTGTTAAGAACATTTTAAGTCTGGAAATCCATGTCAAAGCCCATTGCTCTTTTCTCTGAACTTGTGTAACACTGACTGTGTTGAATGAACAAATCTACTCATTTATTTATGCAACAAACATTTATTAGGCACTATGATGATCAATTTATGTGTCTTCTTGGCTAGTCTATGGTACCCAGTTGTTTGGTCAAAGGCTTGTCTCCGTGCTGCCGTCAAGGTATTTGTGACCAAGGTATAACATTTATTATCAGTTGACTTTCAGTTAAGCAGATGACTTCAATAAAGATTCATCTGATCAGTTGAAGGCTTCAAGGGCAAAGACTGAGGTTCTCTGAAGAAGAAGCAATTCTGCCTCAACAAAGAAATCCTACCTGACCTTCCAGGCTGCTGGCCTCCCTGAAATTTTTCAACTCAAGGCTGCAATATCAGCGCATACCAGAATTTCTAGCCTGCAAGTTTCAGACTTGCCCACCCCCACAAAGATATGAACCAATTCCTTGAAATTAATCCTTATAGTTCTGTTTCTCTGGAGAACCATAAATAATATAAGCACCCACTGTGTGGTAGGCACCATGCTCATCAATGAGGACCCAGACTGGCCAGGTGCGGTGGGTCACATCTGTAATTTCAGCACTTAGGGAGGATCACCTGAGCCGAGGAGTTCAAGACCAGCCTGGGAAACATAGTGGGACCCCTGTCTCTACAAAAAATTAATCTAAAAAAAATTGGCCAGGCGTGGTGATGCATATCTGTGGTTCCATCTACTCAGGAGGAGGCTGAGGCAGGAGGATCCCTTCAGCCAAGGATCCATCCCTTAAGCCAAGCAAGGAGACCAAGGCTGTAGTGAGCTATGATCACACCATGGCACTCCAGCCTTGGCTACAGAGTGAGACCCTGTCTCAAAAATATATATATGAAAGTAAATAAATATGGACCCACCTACTCATGAGGTGACCCCTTCAATGCAGAAGAAACAGCTTAAGAGAGAAATCAGGATACCTCAAGGTAAGGGCTATGAGACTGAGAACAAAGTGCTGAGGAAATAAGCAAGGAGGTGACTAATTCTGCCTGGGGGACTGGAGAAGTTATACCTAAAGAGGTGATATTTTATTTGGGACTCAGGGTGAGTAGGCATTCCCAGGGTTGATTAGGGGTAGAAGGCATTATAGGAACCAGGCCAGGAGCTTTTGTGATTCAAGAACATGTCCTAAGATCTATATATTGCAGAGGCACATGATGAAATGCTGTAAGACCAGGATGAAAAAGATCAGGACCAAGCTGTGAAGATTATATTGAAACTGAGATGCCAACGGCTGAAAACTTTTTTTTTTTTTTTTTTTTTTTTAGACGGAGTCTCGCTCTGCCACCCAGGCTGGAGTGCAGTGGCCAGATCTCAGCTCACTGCAAGCTCCGCCTCCCGGGTTTACGCCATCCTCCTGCCTCAGCCTCCCGAGTAGCTGGGACTACAGGCGCCCGCCTTGTCCCCCGGCTAGTTTTTTGTATTTTTAAGTAGAGACAGGGTTTCACCGTATTAGCCAGGATGGTCTCGATCTCCTGACCTCGTGATCCGCCCGTCTCGGCCTCCCGAAGTGCTGGGATTACAGGCTTGAGCCACCGCGCCCGGCCAGAAAACTTCTTAGCTAATGTTGGTAGGGAAGTCTAGAATTAAGTGCTAGCTGGGACGTAGAAAGAAAAGGCAAAATAAACATCATTTCAACATGGGAGAAAACTCTTCATTTTGTAGATAAAAGAGAGAGAGCATGTCAAGAGAATATAGCTCTTCATTCAAAAAACATTTAGTGAGTATCCTGAGCCATGAAATGATTTAGAAACTGGAAATATAACTACGTATAAGATATAGTCCTTAGGTTCAAGGAGCATGTCATCTAGGGACCAGGTAGAAAGTTAGTACATGCTCCCCACCCATCTCAACCTGGAAAAACAGATTACATTCACAGCATCATCCATCTCCTTGTAAAGTTTCCTGGTTATTTTTAGGAACTTCGGTAGTATCTACTATTCTCTCCATGTTTGGGTCTTGTTCCCATCAAAGCTGTCTGCTATTGAGGTCTCTGCTACCAGGGAAATCTGCCTGTGGCCAACCCCACCGCTCCCACCCACCTCCACAGGGCGCCCACCTTCAATCCAGTGTCCCAGGTGGTGGTTTCACAGACGTATACTGTATTTAAAAAATCATCAAGCTGTTGTATTAGTTCTCTGTGGTAGCTGTGAAACATTGTAGCATTTTAAGAATTAAAATGATGAGGCCGGGCGTGGTGGCTCAAGCCTGTAATCCCAGCACTTTGGGAGCCCGAGGCGGGTGGATCACCTGAGGTCAGAAGTTCAAGACCAGCCTGGCCAGTAGGATGAAACCCCGTCTCTACCAAAAATACAAAAACTTAGCTGGGTGTGGTGGCAGGTACCTGTAATCCCAGCTACTCAGGAGGCTGAGACAGAAGAATTGCTTGAACTCAGGAGGTTCAGCAACGAACCTCCTTGTGGTGAGCCAAGATCATACCATTGCACTCCAGCCTGGGCAACAAGGTGGCGGGCACCTGTAACCCCAGCTACTTGGGAGGCTGAGGCAGGAGAATCGCTTGAACCCGGGAGGCAGAGGTTACAGTGAGCCAAGATCATGCCACTGCACTCCAGCCTGGGTGACACAGCAAGACTCCATCTCCAAAAAATAATAATAATAAAAAAGAGAATAATTAAGGAAGAGAGGAGGTGGGGAGACAGTCCAACCCAGAGTAGTTAAAGTGACTTATTCAGGCCACAAAACTGCCTTTCAGTACCAATTTGCCTCTGGGAACAGAGAAAATAATACCTCTTGACATAACATTTTTCTTTTCATCACCCTACCTTTTCCTTGAAGCTGGTATCAGTATATTTAGCTTGGACACTGGAAACAGCTAAGCTTGGCTCTGAGTGCTGAGATTTCCGCTGGGAATTGCTTTGCTTCAAGCTAGCCAAAGAAACCAAATCCCATGTGTTCTTCTTAATTGCTGGTTCATACTTTTAGCTTATTGGTTGTTTTATTTGGAGCCCTTTAATGAAGGGCTGGTAGGGTTGGGCGTGATGGCTCACACCTGTAATCCCAGCACTTTGGGAAGCCAAGGTGGGAGGATCGCTTGAGGCCAGGAGTTTGAGACCAATCTGGACCTATCCTATCCTATCCAACATAGCAAATACAAAATAATTAGTCAGGCACATTGGTGTGCACCTGTAGTCCCAGCCACTTGGGAGGCTGAGGCAAAAGTTCCACGGTGCAGTGAGCTGCGATTGTGTCACTGCACTCCAGCCTAGGCAACAGAGCAAGACTCTGTCTCTTTAAAAAAAGAAAAAAAAAAAAGACATAATTTAAATACTCCCCAAGTGTATGAGCAACATATGGTATAACTATTTTGTTCTGGAAAATTCTGAAATGGTAGCTCTTACCGAGAGACTGGTTTTCATTACAAGCTGTCTTCTTTTTGGATAAGATCTTTAGCGAAGCTAAATCTGGGTCTATGTGCTCCACCCCTGAGGAACCCTTCAGAGCCAACCCAGGACTGAACATAGCCTATGTTTCCACTTGGAAGTATGTTCTCCTGGGGCTATTCCAGGGGTGGGGGGATGATACCAGGCAACCCTCTTCTGACACCTTAATTTAACCAAGACATGCTCTGCAAGAGCAAGGCAGTCACCTTGACTGCCAGGTGTTGATAAATAACCCTCTATTGAAAATTCAGGGAGCACAAGCCTATTGTGTAGCCACACCTGTTGATCAGTTCCCAGGTGCCTATCTGCAGGCCTCTTTCTAGTATTATAGCATTTTACTCCAAGCATTTTTAAACATAAATGGAAGCTTTCTATAATCATTTATCTTTCTTCCTTTCCCTCCCTCTCGTCCTTTCTTACGTCCTTCCTTTCTTTCTTTCCTTTGTAAAAGCTATAAGGTGCTTTATCTAACAAGCAAATGAAAAGGTACTCCTTGTAAGGGCAATATATTTTTCCTAGAAATTGATTTTAATGATATATAATTTACATTTATTTATTTATTATTTATTTATTTATTTATTTATTTATTTTTGAGACAGAGTCTCGTACTGTTGCCTGGGCTGGAGTGCAGTGGCGCGATCTTGGCTCACTGAAACTCTTGCCTCCCAGGTTCACACAATTCTCCTGCCTCAGCTTCCCGAGTAGCTGGGATTACAGGCACACACCCCCATACCCGGCTAATTTTTTGTATTTTTTTTTTTAGTAGAGATGGGGTTTCACTATGCTGACCTCGTGATCCACCCACCTCAGGCTCCCGAAGTGCTGGGATTACAGGCATGAGCCGCCAGGCCCCGCCTACGTTTTTGGTTTTTTTTTCAAGAGAGACAGGGTCTCAGTCTGTGGCACCCAGGCTGGAGTGCACTGGTATGATCATAGCTCACAGCATCCTCAAACTCCTGGCCTCAAGCGATCCTCCTGCCACTGCCTCCCGTGTAGCGGGACTACAGGCACGAGCCACCACAACCAACCAACTTTTAGATTTTTTTGGAGAGACAGGATCTGGCTCTATTGCCTGGTCTCGTCCTGAACTCCCAGCCTCAAGTGATCCTCCCACCTCAGCCTCCCAAAATACTGGGATTACAGGCGTGAGCCACTGCTCCCAGCCAGTTTGATAAGTTTTGACAAATATATACTGTCTCATAATCATGACCAAAATCAAGGTATAGGACATTCCAACACACCAAAAATTTTTCTCATGCAAGTTTGCAGTCATTCCTCTCTCCCAACTCTCAGGCCCAGGCAACCACTGATCTATCACAGTGGTTTTGCCTTTTATAGAATTTCATGTGAATAAAACTCTTGTTTTGCTTAGCAAGCTTTAATTAATATTTTTTTTTTTTTTTTTTTGAGGCGGAGTCTCGCTCTGTCGCCCAGACTGGAGTGCAGTGGCCAGATCTCAGCTCACTGCAAGCTCCGCCTCCCGGGTTTCCGCCATTCTCCTGCCTCAGCCTCCCGAGTAGCTGGGACTACAGACGCCCGCCACCTCGCCCGGCTAGTTTTTGTATTTTTAGTAGAGACGGGGTTTCACCGTATTAGCCAGGATGGTCTCGATCTCCTGACCTCGTGATCCGCCCGTCTCGGCCTCCCAAAGTGCTGGGATTACAGGCTTGAGCCACCGCGCCCGGCCTAATATTAAATTAATATTATATTAATCAATATTTTTGCATGTATCAGTAGTGCTTTCCATCTTATTAATGACTAGTATTTTATGGACTGGAATTATCACAATATTTTGTGATTTTTAAAAATATCACAATATGGCAGGACACAGTGGCTCACGCCTGTAATCCCAGCACTTTGGGAGAGGCCGAGGCTGGCAGATCATGAGGTCAGGAGATCAAGACCATCCTGGCTAACACGGTGAAACCCTGTCTCTACTAAAAATAAAAAAAAAAAAAAAAAATTAGCCAGGTGTGGCAGCGTACGCCTGTAGTCCCAGCTGCTGGGGAGGCTGAGGCAGGAGAATGATGTGAAACCGGGAGGTGGAGCTTGCAGTGAGCCAACATAGCACCACTGCACTTCAGCCTGGGTGACAGAGCAAGACTGTCTCAAAAAAAAAACAAAAAAAAAATCTCTCTCTCTCTCTCTCTCTCTCCCAATATGGCCTGAGTACAGTCCCTCATGCCTGTAATCCTAGCACTTTGAGAGGACAAGGCATGTAGCTTGCTTAAGCCCATGAGTTTGAGACTAGCCTGGGCAACATAGCAAGACCCCCATCTCTACAAAAAGCTTTTTAAAAACATTAACTGGGGCCAGGAGCAGTGGCTCACACCTGTAATCCCCAGCACTTTGGGAGGCCCAGACAGGCGGATCATCTTGAGGCCAGGAGTTCAAGACCAGCCTGGCCAACATGGCAAAACCTACTAAAAATACAAAATTAGCTGCGCATGTTAGCACGTACCTGTAATCCCAGCTACACTGAAGGCTGAGGCTCGAGAATCGCTTGAACCTGGGAGGCAGAGGTTGCAATGAGCAGAGATCACACTGCTGCACTCCAGTCTGGGCGACAGAATGAGACTGTTTCTAAAATTTAAAAAGAAAAAAAATTAGTTGGGGGTAGTGGTGCATGCTTGTAGTCCCAGTTCCTTACGAGGCTGAGGTGAGAAGATGGCTTAAGCCCAGAAGTTTGAGGCTGCAGTGAGTTATGGTAGGCATCACTGCACTCCAGCCTGGGTGACACAGCAAGACACTGTCTCAAAAAAAAAAATCACAATGTGTTTAGCCATTCAGCAGTTGGTGAACACCTGGATTTTTTCTAGTTTTTGGATGTTGTCAATAAAACTGATATGAACATCTTAGTACAGGGTTTTGAATGGATAAATGTTTTCATTTCTTTTGGGTAAATATTTTGTAGTGAGATTGCTGGCGCATATATTAAATGTATTTCAACTTTTTTAAAAAACCCAACTATTAGAGTAGTAGTTGCTTCATATGCTTGCCAAAAATTAGTATCACCACTCATTTAATTTTATCATTCTAGTGCTTTGTAATGCTACCTTATTGTGGTTTTATTTGCATTTTCCCAATGAATAATGATGCTGAGTATCTTTTCATATGCTTATTTTTCTTTTTTTTTTTTTTTTTTTTTTTTTTTTTTTTTTTTGAGACGGAGTCTTGCTCTGTCGCCCAGGCTGGAGTGCAGTGGCCGGATCTCAGCTCACTGCAAGCTCCGCCTCCCGGGTTTACGCCATTCTCCGGCCTCAGCCTCCCGAGTAGCTGGGACTACAGGCACCACCACCTCGCCCGGCTAGTTTTTTGTATTTTTAGTAGAGACGGGGTTTCACCGTGTAGCCAGGATGGTCTCGATCTCCTGACCTCGTGATCCGCCCGTCTCGGCCTCCCAAAGTGCTGGGATTACAGGCTTGAGCCACCGCGCCCGGCATGCTTATTTTTCAGTTTTAAAATATTCTTTGGGGCCATTGAGGTGGCTCACGCCTGTAATCCCAACAGTTTGGGAGGCTGGGGGAGGGGTGTGTGTGTGTGGGGGGGTGGATCATGAGGTCAGGAGTTCGAGACCAACCTGGCCAACATGGTGAAACCCCATCTCTACTAAGAATACAAAAATTAGCTGGGTGGGCGTGGTGGCACACACCTGTAATCCTACCTACTCAGGAGGCTGAGGCAGGAGAATTGCCTGAACCCAAGAGGCAGAAGTTGCAGTGAGTCAAGATTGTGCCACTGCACTCTAGCCTGGATGACAGAGCGAGACTCCATCTCACAAATAAAATAAAATAAAGTAAAATATTCTTTGATGAAAAGTCTATACTGTTTTGCCCATTCTTAACTATATTACTTAATTATTGAATTATAAAAGATTTTTATATATTCTAGATACAAATCCTTCGTAAGATATAAATTTTTAAATATTTTCTCTGTGTGGTTTGTCATTAGAGTTCTCAGAGTGTCTTTGGAAGAGCAAAAGTTTTCAATTTTGATTAAGTTCAGCTTATGGATTGTTTTTATGGCTAATGTTTTTGTGTCCTAAGAAAACTGCCAACCCAACATCACAAAGAATTTTCTCCTTGACTTTCATCTGGAAGTTTTATAGTTTTAGCTCTTATTTTTATATCTATGACACATTTCAAGTTAATTGTTGTAAATGGTATGAGGTAAAGGTCATGTTTCTTATATATATGTATATATTCTCATGTTGATCCAGCATGCTTTAAGATGATACTGCATTGAACCTTGAAAATCAGGCCGGGCGCGGTGGCTCAAGCCTGTAATCCCAGCACTTCGGGAGGCCGAGACGGGCGGATCACGAGGTCAGGAGATCGAGACCATCCTGGCTAACACGGTGAAACCCCATCTCTACTAAAAACACAAAAAACTAGCCGGGCGAGGTGGCGGGCGCCTGTAGTCCCAGCTACTCGGGAGGCTGAGGCAGGAGAATGACGTAAACCCGGGAGGCAGAGCTTGCAGTGAGCTGAGATCCCGCCACTGCACTCCAGCCTGGGTGACAGAGCGAGACTCCGTCTCAAAAAAAAAAAAAAAAAAAAAGAAAGAAAGAAAAAGAAAATCAATTGACCATATATAGGTGAGTCTAGTTCTGACCATGATATTCTGTTCAATTGCTATCATTATATGATTTTACTATCTTAATATTGTAGCTATCTCATAAGCCTTAAAATCATGAAGTATAAATCCTCTGATTTTGTCCCTTTTCAATATTATTTTAGCTATTCTAGGTCCTTTGCATTTCTACATACATTTGAGAATCAGCTAGTCATTGTCTACATACAAACTGCTGGGAATTTAATTAGAATTGCAATGAATCTATAAATAATTTGAGCCAGGCGCAGTGGCTCAAGCCTGTAATCCCAGCACTTTGGGAGGCCGAGACGGGCGGATCACGAGGTCAGGAGATCGAGACCATCCTGGCTAACACGGTGAAACCTCTTCTCTACTAAAAAATACAAAAAACTAGCCGGGCGAGGTGGCGGGTGCCTCTAGTCCCAGCTACTCGGGAGGCTGAGGCAGGAGAATGGCGGTAAACCCGGGAGGCGGAGCTTGCAGTGAGCTGAGATCCGGCCACTGCACTCCAGCCCGGGCCACAGAGCGAGACTCCCGTCTCAAAAATAAATAATAATAATAATAATAATAATAATAATTTGAAGAGTGGGAGTGTTATTAACATCTTAAGAATACGGAGTCTGCCAATCTCTGAATATGTATACATCTCCTAAGTAGGTCTTTTTTGTTTGTTTTTTTTGAGACGGAGTCTCACACTGTCGCCCAGGCTGGAGTGCAGTGGCCGGATCTCAGCTCACTGCAAGCTCCGCCTCCCGGGTTTACGCCATTCTCCTGCCTCAGCCTCCCGAGTAGCTGGGACTACAGGCGCCCGCCACCTCGCCCGGCTAGTTTTTGTATTTTTAGTAGAGACGGGGTTTCACCGTGTTAGCCAGGATGGTCTCGATCTCCTGACCTCGTGATCCGCCCGTCTCGGCCTCCCAAAGTGCTGGGATTACAGGCTTGAGCCACCGCGCCCGGCCTGTTTGTTTGTTTTGAGACGGAGTCTCGCTGTGTCGCCCAGGCTGGAGTGCAGTGGCCAGATCTCAGCTCACTGCAAGCTCCACCTCCCGGGTTTATGCCATTCTCCTGCCTCAGCCTCCCGAGTAGCTGGGACTACAGGCGCCCGCCACCTCGCCCGGCTAGTTTTTTGTATTTTTTAGTAGAGACGGGGTTTCACGGTGTTAGCCGGGATGGTCTCGATCTCCTGACCTCGTGATCCGCCCGTCTCGGCCTCCCAAAGTGCTGGGATTACAGGCTTGAACCACCGCACCCGGCCCTTATACATATTTTCTATTTATTTTTGTATCAGTTTTGGTTAAATAGGTTTTTCTAAGAATTTGTATATTTTCTCTAAGTTGTCAAATTTATTAGCATAAAGTTCATCATAATATTGCCTTATTACCTTTCTTTCTATGGGATTTCTTGTGATGTCCTCTTTTTGACTCCAGGTAATTTTAATTTGTCTCTTCTCTGTTTTCTCTTTATCATTTTTCCTCAATTTTATTGACCTTTTCAATGAATTAACTTTTGGCTTTAATAGTTTGATCTCTCTTTTCTGTGATTTATCTTTCTTATTTCCATTCCTATTGGTTCTTCTACTTACTTTTTGTTTATTTTTCTTGTAGCTTCTTAAGGTGGAAACTCAGAGCATTAATTCAAAGCCTTATTTATTTTCTAATATAATCTATCATTTTAGACTATAAATTTCTCCCTAAGTGCTGCATTAGCTACATCCCACAAATTGTGATACGTTGTGTTTTCATTATCATTCAGTTTTAAATACTTTAAAACTTCTCTTGGAATTTCTTTTCTGACCTGTAGGTTGTTTAAAAGTATGTCATTTGCCAGGCACGGTGGCTCACGCTTGTAATCCCAGCACTTTGGGAGGCCGAGGCGGGCAGATCATGAGGTCAGGAGATCTAGATTATCCTGGTCAACATGGTGAAACCCTGTCTCTACTGAAAATACAAAAATTAGCCAGGCATGGTGGCACAGGCCTGTAGTCCCAGCTACTCAGGAGACTGAGGCAGGAGAATCGCTTGAACCCAGGAGGCGGAGGTTGCAGTGAGCCGAGATCACGCCACTGCACTCCAACCTGGATGACAGAATGAGACTCTGTCTCAAAAAAAAGAAGTATGTCATTTAATATCCAAAATATTTGGGCTTGTTTTGTTTGTTTGTTGACTAGAGACAGGGTCTCACTCTGTTACCCAGGCTGGAGTGTAGTAGCACCATCATGGCTTACTATAACCTAGAACTCTTGAGCTCAAGTGATCCTTCCACCCCAGCCTTCCAAGTAGCTAGGACTACAAGCACACACCACCATGCCTGGGTAATTTTTAAATTTTTTTGTAGGGACAAGGTCTCACAATGTTGCCCAGGCTGGTCTCAAACTCCTTAGCTAGAGCTATCCTCCTGCCTCAGCACTGAGATTACAGGCATGAGCCACCATGTCCAGCTTGGGCTTTATTATTTTTGAAGATGTCTATGGCAACTCATTTCTAGTTTTATTTTTCAGTGATCAGAGAACATACTCTGCATTACTTCCATCTTTTGAAATTTGAGACATATTTTATGGCCCAGCATATAGTTTATCTTGCTGAACATTCCGAGTAACTTGAAAAGAATGTACACTCTGCAGTTCTTGGGTTAGTGTTCTCTAAATGTCAATTAGGCCAAGTTGACCTAATAATATTGCTCAAATGTTCCATATCCAAGATAATTTGTCTTTTTGTTCTACCAACTGTTGAAAGAATGGTTAAAATCTCCAGCTATGGCCGGGCGCGGTGGCTCAAGCCTGTAATCCCAGCACTTTGGGAGGCCGAGACGGGCGGATCACGAGGTCAGGAGATCGAGACCATCCTGGCTAACACGGTGAAACCCCGTCTCTACTAAAAATACAAAAAACTAGCCGGGCGAGGTGGCGGTCGCCTGTAGTCCCAGCTACTCCGGAGGCTGAGGCAGGAGAATGGCGTAAAACCCGGAGGCGGAGCTTGCAGTGAGCTGAGATCCGGCCACTGCACTCCAGCCCGGGCGAAAGAGCAAGACTCCGTCTCAAAAAAAAAAAAAAAAAAAAAAAAAAAAAAAAATCTCCAGCTATAATTTGAACTTATCTACTTTTCCTTTCAGTTCTTCAACTTTTTGCTTTTGCTAGGCCTTGCAGATCCTTGCCTTACATACACCCACTTCAGCCTCAGCCAAGAAGCCCACAGGAGCTACCCCACAAACATTTCTGGCCCCTTTCTTCTCCATTCTCCTTCAAGTGCAGAGCCCCCTCAACGGTTCATTGTACCACAAATTCCAACCCTCTCAGCAGCTTCAGAAACCCATTATTGTCTGCTTGGGCTCTGTACTCTGCAGTCCAGAGAGCACTGGCAGATAAACTTGGAGCTCACCTTGCTAGTTTCCCTTCTTCAAAGGATTATAACCCATAATATCTGTCATCCCAAGCCTGAAAATAGTTGTTCTATATATTTTGTTTAGATATTTTAAAACTTTATTTTATCTTTTATAAATAGAGACAAGATCTCTCTACGTTGCCCAGGCTGGCCTCAAATTCCTGGCCTCAAGCAATCCTCCTGCCTCAGTCAAAGTGCTGGGATTACAGGCATAAGACACCGAACTCGGCTAGGACTTTGACATACAAAATATTTCAATAACAAAAACAAAACCAACTCAGAAGGAGGAATATAAAGAAGAGTAGAAAGCATAACTGGCTACTAGTTTCAGGTTTTTGTAGTTCCAGTGACTAAATCCCTGTCCGTCATGGTTTTAGGTGATGGATCCCCACCAAGTTACTTAAGGGTGCGTGTCCACTCCTTGAGCCCTGAAGGCTGAGCAGGGAGCCAAGGCTGTGATGACCAGCTGAAAAGAAAGTGTCCCTAAGAAACTAAACACCCCAGAGCATGTCTGGGAACATACCAAGAAAAACAGTCTCATTGCACGCAGTAGGCAAAGAGCCAAAAAAAAAAAAAAATAGCTTAAAAGCAGTTTAGAGATGGGTGGCAGAGCAGTTCTCTGGAGATGTCCTGCTGCTGCCCAGGAATGCCCTGTCCGTAAGTCCTAATTAAGTAATCTACTCATCAAACTAGACTTCTCCAGTCATTCTTTGGTCTCCTGACTCTGTCCCAATTTGGAACGACGTTCTTCTGTACAGTCCTGGGTCTTTCCCGTAACACATGGGCAGCCATAGAGAGCAATGACTGGGTAAGAAGTGGAGTTTGGAGTCAGGCAAATCTGAATTCAAGTCTTACTCTCAGCATTTGCTCCTTGGATAACTTGGTACAAATAATGTGTATTTTCCCCAAGAAATATTATTATTTCTTGAAAACAGAAATAATAATAGGATCTAATTCCTAGAATAGTTTAGAAGATTAAATATATCAGATATATTGCCTGTAACCCAGAAGCACTTGATAAATGATAGTTTCTGCTTTCAATGAATTAGTTTTCATGGAACTCAGTCCTTTTCCTTATTTTGCACCCCTACTACCTACCCTATACAGACAAACAAAATGCCCAAGTTACATAAGGGCGTTAGTGTATGTAGCAGACAAAGTTGAGGAAATGGGCAGGATTTAAATTACGGAAACCTAACACCTTAAAATGGAATATTAGACACACCTACTCCTAAAAAGTTTTTACCATTAATTCCAGGAATCTTGAGCTCCAGCCCACCGCTCTGTTGCTGAGCTCTCTCTACCCATTTCCATGCGATCCCTCTACCTTCACATTTCTGTTAATTTCTTATGCACAAAAGTTTGCCTCACATTCTATCCATAAAGGTATTTTCAAATTCAAAAACCTTTTTTGGCCGGGCGCGGTGGCTCAAGCCTGTAATCCCAGCACTTTGGGAGGCCGAGACGGGCGGATCACAAGGTCAGGAGATCGAGACCATCCTGGCTAACACGGTGAAACCCCGTCTCTACTAAAAAAAAAAAATACAAAAAACTAGCCGGGCGAGGTGGCGGGCGCCTGTAGTCCCAGCTACTCGGGAGGCTGAGGCAGGAGAATGGCGTGAACCCGGGAGGCGGAGCTTGCAGTGAGCTGAGATCTGGCCACTGCACTCCAGCTTGGGTGACAGAGCGAGACTCCGTCTCAAAAAAAAAAAAAAAAAAAAAAAAAACCTTTTTTTCCCAGAAGGATATTTTTCCTCAGTTGTTGATAGAACTTTCTTTCTTACTCATTTACATTTGGTTTACATTTTGGAATTCTGAATAAGTATGTCATTTGAAAAAAAAAAAAAAAGGTTTTCATTTCCAAAAATTGGGAGGGGGATAGTACTAAAACTTTTATAGACCAGAGAAGTAGAGAAGACAATATGCCAAATTCTACTTTAGAAACTATAGGGGCTGGGCGCGGTGGCTCAAGCCTGTAATCCCAGCACTTTGGGATTACAGATCACGAGGTCAGGAGATCGAGACCATCCTGGCTAACACAGTGAAACCCTGTCTCTACTAAAAATACAAAAAAATTAGCCAGGCGTGGTGGCAGGCCCCCGTAGTCCCAGCTACTTGGGAGGCTGAGGCAGGAGAATGGCGTGAACCCAGGAGGCGGAGCTTGCAGTGAGCCCAGCTTTAGCCACTGCACTCCAGCCTGGGCGACAGTGAGAGACTCCGTGTCGAAAAAAAAAAAAAGGAAGAAAAGAAAAGAAAAAAAAAAAGAAACTATAGGTAAGTTGCAAGCTTCCTTGGGAATCACACTGGTGTGGAACTCAGTCCTGCTTCATTAAATCATATGTTATGTGTAAAAAAAAAAAAAAAAAAAAGCAAAGAAATAAGAATGTCAAGGACACTGGCATATTTTTGTGGAGGCTAACAAAATGTGGCACCAGTATGGCATAGATCTGCAGACCAAATTAAAGCTCTCTAAGGCAGAAGTGATCTCTAATTGCCTTAAAGGCTATAAAACCAGAGGCAAGCCATTTTTAGAGCAATGAAAGAGCCTAGATGTCATCTGATCAACCTCTCACTTTACAGATGAGAAACAAAGCCATCAACTAATTAATAGCACAGCTGAGTTACAGTGGCGGGTTCCTGACTCCAAGTGCATTCTATTGTCCCTGACATATTGGCTGGCTTGTAGTCACCATCAAGACAGGTACCATGGGCCCTGTGTGCATGTGATGAGACTCAAGAGGACCTAGAGGGCGCTGTGATAGGGAAAATGTGATCACTGGAGGCTCAGATAATTTTGTTCATGTTACTTTACCTTCCTCTGCTTAAATTATCTATCAAAAGAGTCCTAATCCTAGAAGGAAACTTTTGGAGGTAGGATATGTTTATGGCATAGATTATGGTGATGTTTTAACGCATGTATGCTCATCACCAAACTCATTAAATTGTATACATTAAATATGTACAGCTTTTTGTATGTCACTTATGCCTCAATAAAGTGTATTTTTAGGCTAGGCATGGTGGCTCATGCCTGTAATCCCAGCACTTGGAGAGGGCAAGGTAGGTGGATTATCTGAGGTCAGGAGTTCGAGACCAGCCTGGCCAACATGGTGAAACCCCGTCACTACTAAAAATACAAAAATTAGTCAGGCATGGTGGTGGGTGCCTGTAATCCCAACTACTCGGGAGACTGAGGCAGGAGAATCGCTTGAACCCAGGAGGCAGAGGCTGCAGTGAGCCAAGATCACGCCACTGCACTCCAGCCTGTGTGACAGAGCAAGACTCTGTCTCAAAAAAAAAAAAACATTTTTTTTTAAAGATGCTAAAATTTGCCCTCAAATGGCCATTTTGGGGAATAAAAATGTAATAATGTGTATGAGATCTGAACCACTAACTCTGTCTGGAGCAAAGTAGGTGTGAAATGCGTGCCAGTACCCTCCCCTGTCTCAGTCACACCACCATAGAAGTTGGATTCAAGGTCAAATAACATGAACTAGAAAAAAATAACAAGCACCAATAGTTAGCAGACAATGAAATACATAGGTGTTTAGTTGGTATATTTTGTGAGGATTAAGGCAGGCTGCCCCTGTCCTTCACAGTGGTGATGCGTGAATTTAGATGTATGCATGGATAGGTCTGCTCCAAGTTCTGTACCAAGAAACAATGCATGCCAGGCCCAGGTTGGCTTCCAAGCTGAACACTCATTTCCCAAGGGCAGGCTCAGTCTTCTAGTTCCCAGAGCCAATCTTGACCTGAGGCCAGATGTGTTCAGTTGACTCCTACTCCACATTTGGCTGCCAGTCTAATCCCAATCTATTGCCAACCTCTTGGTGGCTGGACTTCTGCTTGCTCTCCTATCTGAGTCCCTGCCCCATTAACCTGCTTTCTACTTTGCCCTGGCTTCTTTGTCACTCTACCACATATAACCAATAGGAAGCCCACCTACTTGTCACCTTGGCACCTCTAGTAGTTAAAAATTGCAATGGTTTCCCAGCACATAGTGATTTCCTGAGAGGTCTTGCCTATGTTGACCCATTCTGTCCTTTAGCTATGCCTAAATGAGCCAAGGGAAGGAGCTGCTGACCTATCTGGCTCTTTTCTGAGAATTTTTGAGAACTTAATCAGAGACAGGAAATAGTAAGAGCTGAATTGTCTCCAGAAATGCTCAGAGAAAATAAAATAAAAATAAAAAATAAAATAAAAATAAAAATAAATAAATTAATAAAATAAAAAATAAAAATAAATTAAAAAAAAAAAACAGAAATGCTCAGAAAAGAAGCCCACAAGCTCTTCCTGTTTCAGAAGCCCTGGCCTTGTTACCATACTTCCTGAGACTTGGCTGTTCAAGCCTTCTATTGTAAGCTTCCACAATGAAATTTTTGCTTAAATGATGGAAGATCCATTTCTGGTGTTTGTTTCCGACATGAACCTTCTCCAGCAATTATCTGAGCTCCTGTGTCCTGCTCCTGGTTCAGTACCTCTGAGTCAACTCACGCAGCCAGGCCACATACTAAAGCATAACAACACACACTGATATTTAACATTGACACCTGTCTCAGGTTCTCCATAGGAAAATAATTTTTGGAATTTACTCCAGTCCTAGTAATGTCCTTGGCTGTATTCATTTATTCATCTATAATCCATCCATGTATCCACCCAGCCATCCATACTGAGTATCTACAATACACTGGGCACTGTCTGTGGTTCCAGAGTTACAAAAAATATAGCCGACAGCATCCCTGCTTTCCAACACCACAAACCAGTAGAGGAGACTGCCATACCAACAAGTAATCTCAATACAAAGGGCTAAGAACTATAATGGAGCTACAAATATGGAGCAATGAGAGAATAGAGGTGGGAGCAAGCCTCACAAAGCAAGAAAGTCTTCAACAAGTAGCTAAAGTGAGTATTGGAGAATGAGGAAGAGTTCACCAAGAAAAGAAGAGTAGTACTGCATTTTAAACACACACACACACACCCCCCACAAGAATGACAAATTTGGTAACTATTAAACCTACGAATGCCTTTTCTAGGGTTTATTCTACAGACGTATTTGTATATATACAAACAACTTATACATCAAATTAAATACTGAAGTATTCTTTGTGAGACTAAGAGACTGAAACCAATCCAAATGTAAATTAATAGAACACTGGTTAAGTAAATACAGTATATCCACTTGATGGAAAACTATACAACTGTAAAAAAAAATGGGGAAGATCTCTGTTTGCCAACATGAAAGATCTTTAAGATACAATGCTAAGTTAAAAAAAAAGGGTGTAGGCCAGGCACACTGGCTCACACCTGTAATCCCAGCACTTTGGGACGTTAAGGCAGGCAGATCACAAGGTCAGGAGTTCGAGATAAGCCTGACCAACATGGTGAAACCCCGTCTCTACTAAAAATACGAAAACTAGCCGGGCGTGGTGCCATGCATCTGTAATCCCAGCTACTCAGGAGGCTGAAGCTGAAGAATCGCTTGAACCCAGGAGACAGAGGTTGCAGTGAGTCAAGATTGCACCACTGCACTCCAGCCTGGGTGACAGAGCAAGACACTGTCTCAAAAAAAAAAAAAAAAAAAAGAGAAGAAAAAGAAAAATAAAGGTTTACAACAATACTACCTGTTATTTTAAACACAGTAAAATATAAATATAATTTGTTATTTGTTCACTTTTATCTTAAAAGCTGCAAGAGTAATACACACGTGGTAAAAGTGGTTCCTGTTAGGTATGGGGTGGTGAGAGTTAAAAAGTGAAAAAAGTGAAAGTGAAAATTTTCACTCAATGCTAACATTTTTAATTTTTGAACTAAGTGAGAATATCATCAATTAAAGATTGTTTTCAAAGAATACATTGCAAGGAAACACCAAAGTTAGATACAGGACTCAGAAGATGACACTTTTTAAAGACTTTTCAAATAGCTATCTGTTCACAGCAAACACATAGTATGAGAATGGGCACCTTTAGAAACACAGACATGAGTGGAGATCTAAAGCTGATAAGAAAGAGAGATGTTGGCAGGGAAATCTACAATACAGATGTAGAAGCAGAATTTTTATTTCTTCTTATGTGAGTGTATGCATTCCATTTAAACAACACTTTCTGCCTTATTCCTGAAAAGATGTGAAGACTTTTCATTGAAAACACTGGGAAAAGAAAACAAATAAAACCGCTTTCTTACTTTGGAGCTGCCTTAACAAAATACTATAGACTGGGTGGCTTATCAACAACAGAATTTTATTTCTCACAATTCTGGAGGCTGGAAAGTCCGTAAGCAAGATGCCTGCAGATTCCATGTCTGGTGAGGGCAGCTTCCCGCTCCACACATAACACCTTCTCTCTGTGTCTTCACCTGGTGGAAGGGACAAGGCAGCTCTCCGGGGGCTCTTTTTTCTTTCTTTTTCTTTTCCTTTTTTTTTTTTTTTTTTTTTTGAGACAGCATTTTACTCTGACACCCAGGCTGGATTGCAGTGGCATGATCTGGGGCTCAGGTGATCCTCCTACCTCTGCCCCCAAGTAACTGGGATTACAGGTGTGTGCCACCATGCCTGGCTAATTTTTGTATTTTTAGTAGACATAGGATTTTGCCATGTTGCCCAGGCTGGTCTTGAATTCCTGGCCTCAAGCGATCCTCCACCTTGGCCTTCTAAAGTGCTGGGATTACAGAGTCACTGTGCCTGGCCTTGGGGGCTCTTTTATAAGGACTCTAATCCTATTCATGCGGCATCTACTCTCATGACCTATTCACCTCCCAAAAGCCTCCCACTTCCTAATATCTTCACATTGGTGAGTTTCAACATATACATTTAAGGAGGAAACAAACATTCAGACCATATCAACTGCATACCCTAAAGTCATCTTGCAATTTAAAAGTCCGAAATTTTGATCTTTAGAAGCCTCCCTTGTGGAAACTATAAGATACAAGGCTGAAAAGTAATTACTTTCCCCCAAGCAATGGCTTGTGAATGTTATTAGACAGGATTGGCTTTTTTGTTTGTTTGTTTGTTTTTCATTTCATAGGTTATTGGGGAACAGATGGGGTTTGGTTACATGAGTAAGTTCTTCAGTGGTGATTTGTGAGATTTTGGTGCACCTGTCACCTAAACAGTATACACTGCACCCAATTTGTAGTCTTTTGTCCCTCACCTTCTTCCCACTCTTTCCCCCTGGGTCCCCAAAGTCCATTGTGTCATTCTTATGCTTTGCGTCCTCATAGCTTAGCTCCCACTTATGAGTGAGAACACACGATGTTTGGGGTTTCATTCCTGAGTTACTTCATTTAGAATAATAGTCTCCAATCTCATCTAGGTTGCTCACTGCAAGTGCCATTAATTCATTGCTTTTTTTTTTGGCTGAGTCGTATTCCATTCTGTGTGTGTGTGTGTATATATGTACATATGTGTATATATACATGTACATACATGTATATATCCATGTATATGTATGTGTATATATACATTCCATGTATATATATCAGTTGGCTGTATATATATACACATATATATACACACATACTTTAGCAACTCATTAATTGATGGGCATTTGGGTTGGTTCCACATTTTTGCAATTGCGAATTGTGCTGCTATAAACATGCATGTGCAAGTATCTTTTTTGTATAATGACTTCTTTTCCTCTGGGTAGATACCCAGTAGTGGAATTGCTGGATCAAATGGTAGTTCTACTTTTAGTTCTGTAAGGAATCTCCACACTGTTTTCCATAGTGGTTGTACTAGTTTACATTCCCACCAGCAGTGTAGAAGTGTTCCCTGTTCACAGCATCCATGCCAACCTCTATTATTTTTTAATTTTTTGATTATGGCCATTCTTGCAAAAGTAAGGTGGTATCACTTTGTTTGATTTACATTTCCCTGATCATTAGTGATGTTGAGCATTTTTTCACATCTCTGTTGGTCATTTGTGGATCTTCTTTTGAAAATTGTGTATTCATGTTCTTACCCCACTTTTTGATGGGTTGTTTGGTTTTTTCTTGCTAATTTGTTTGAGTTCATTGAAGATTCTGGATATTAGTCCTTTGTCAGATTTATAGATTGTGAAGATTTTCTCCCACTCTTTGGGTTGTCTGTTTACTCTGCTGACTCTTCCTTTTGCCGTGCAAAAGCTCTTTAGTTTAATTAAGTCCCATCTATTTATCTGTGTTTTTGTTGCATTTTCTTGTGGGTCCTTGGTCATGAAATCCTTTTCTAAGCCAATGTGTAGAAGAGTTTTTCCAATGTTATCTTCTAGAATTTTTATGGTTTTAGGTCTTAGATTTCAGTCCCTGATCCATTTTGAGTTGGTATTTGTATAAGGTAAGAGATGAGGATCCAGTTTCATTCTCCTACATGTGGCTTGCCAATCATCCCATCACCATTTGTTGAATAGGGTGTCCTATCCCCACTTTGTGCTTTTGTTTGCTTTGTCAAAGATCAGTTGGCTGTAAGTATTTGGGTTTATTTCCCAGTTCTCTATTCTGTTCCATTGGTCTATGTGCCTGTTTTTATACCAGTACCATGCTGTTTTGGTGACTATGGCTTTATAGAATAGTTTGAATCAGGTAATGTGATCCCTCCAGATTTGTTCTTTTCGCTTAGTCTTGCTTCAGCTATGTGGCTCTTTTTTCGATTCTATATGAATTTTAGAATTGTTTTTCTAGTTCTGTGAAGAATGATGATGGTATTTTGATGGGAATTGCATTGAATTTGTAGATTGCTTTTGGCAGTATGGTCATTTTCACAATATTGATTCTACCCATCCCTGAGTCTTGCTCTGTCGCCCAGGTTGGAGTACAGTGGCACAATTTCAGCTCACTGCAACCTCCACCTCCTAGGTTCAAGCCATTCTCTTGCCTCAGCCTCCCTAGTAGCTGGGATTACAGGCGCACACCACCACGCCCAGCTAATTTTTGTATTTTTAGTAGAGACAGGGTTTCACCATGTTGGCCAAGCTGGTCTCAAACTTCTGACCTCGTGATCTGCCTGCCTCAGCCTCTCAAAGGGCTTGGATTACAGGCGTGAGCCACCACGCCCAGCCGAGAGTTTTTTTTTTTTTTTTTTTTTTTTTTTTGAGACGGAGTCTTGCTCTGTCGCCCGGGCTGGAGTGCAGTGGCCGGATCTCAGCTCACTGCAAGCTCCGCCTCCCGGGTTTACGCCATTCTCCTGCCTCAGCCTCCCGAGTAGCTGGGACTACAGGCGCCCGCCACCTCGCCCGGCTAGATTTTTGTATTTTTTTAGTAGAGACGGGGTTTCACCGTGTTAGCCAGGATGGTCTCGATCTCCTGACCTCGTGATCCGCCCGTCTCGGCCTCCCAAAGTGCTGGGATTACAGGCTTGAGCCACCGCGCCCGGCCTGAGAGTTTTAATCATAAAGGGACACTGGATTATGTCGAATGCTTTTTCTGTGTCTATTGAGATGATCATGTGATTTTTGTTTTTAATTCTGTTTATGTGATGTAACACATTTATTGACTTGAGTATGTTAAACCATCTCTGCATCCTGGTATGAAACCCACTTGATCATGGTGGATTATCTTTTTGATATGTTGTTGGATTTGGTTAGCTAATCCTTTTCTTTTGTTAACGATTTTTGCATCTATATTAATAAGGGATATTGGTCTGTAGCTTTCTATTTTGGTAATGTGTTTTCCTCGTTTTGGTATTAGGGTAATACTGGCTTCACTGGATGATTTAGGAAGGATTCCCTCTTTCTCTATCTTGTGGAATAGTGTCAATAGGATTGACACCAATTCTTCTTTGAATGTCTGATAAAATTCTGCTGTGAATCCGTCTGGTCCTGGACTTCTATTTGTTGATAATTGTTTTATTACTATTTTAATCTTGCCGCTTGTTATTGGTCTGTTCAGGGTACCTAATTCTTCCTGATTTAAGCTAGGAGGGTTATATTTTTCCAGGAATTTATCCATCTCCTCTAGGTTTTCTAGTTTATGTGCATAAAGTTTTTATAGTATCCTTGAATGATCTTTTGACTTTCTGTGGTGTCAGTTGTAATATCTCCCGTTTCATTTCTAATTGAGCTTATCTGGATTTTCTCTCTTCTTTTCTAGGTTAATCTTGTTAATGGTCTATCAATGTTGTTTGTCTTTTCAAAGAACCAGGGTTTTTTTTCTGTTTATCTTTGATTGTTTGTTTGTTTGTTTTAATTTAATTTAGTTCTGCTGTGATCTTGGTTATTTCCTTTCTTCTGGGTTTGGGTTTGGTTTGTTCTTGTTTCTCAAGTTCCTTGAGGTGTGACCTTAGATTGTTTGTGTTCTTTCAGTCTTTTTGATGTAGGCATTTAGGGCTATGAACTTTCCTCTTAACATCGCCTTTGCTGTCTCCCAGAGGTTTTGACACTTTGGGTCATTATTGTCATTCAGTTTGATGAATTTTTAAATTTCCATCTTGATTTTATTTTTGACCCAGTGATCATTCAGGAGCAAGTTTTTAAATTTCCATGTATTTGGATGGTTTTGAAGGTTCCTTTTGGGTTGATTTCCAGTTTTATTCCACTGTGGTCTGAGAGAGTGCTTGATATAATTTCCATTTTCTTAAATTTATTGAGGCTTGTTTTGTGGCCTATCATATGGTCTATCTTGGAGAAAGTTTCATGTGCTGATGAATAGAATGTATATTTTGTGGTTGTTGAGTAGAAAGTTCTGTAAATATCTATTAAGTCCATTTGTTCCTGGGTTTAATTTAAACCCATTGTTTCTTTGTGGACTTTGTGTCTTGGTTACTTGCCTAGTGCTGCAAGTAAGTAATACTGAAGTCCCCCACTATTACTGTGTTGTTCTCAGTCTCACTTCTTAGATCTATTAGTAAACATTTGGGAGCTCCAATGTTAGATGCCTATATATTTAGAATTGTGACATTTTCCTGTTGGACAAGGCCTTTTAGCATTATATAATGTACCTCTTTGTCTATTTTAACTGCTATTGCTTTAAAGTTTGTTTTGTCTGATGTAAGAATAGCCACTCCTGCTTGCTTTTGATGTCCACTTACATGGAATGTCTGTTTCCACCCCTTTACCTTAAGTTTATGTGAGTCTCTTAAAGGCAGCTGATAGCTGATTGGTGAATTCTTATTCATTCTGTAATTTATATATATATATATATTTTTAAATTTAATTTAATTTTTTTTTTTTTTTTGAGACAGAGTCTCACTCTGTTGCCCAGGCTGGAGTGCAGTGGTGCAATCTCGGTTCACTGCAAGCTCCGCCTCCTGGGTTCACGCCATTCTCCTGCCTCAGCCTCCTGAGTAGCTGGGACTACAGGTGCCTGCCACCACGCCTAGCTAACTTTTGTACTTTTAGTAGAGACAGGGTTTCACTGTGTTAGCCAGGATGGTCTCGATCTCCTGACCTCGTGATCCAACCGCCTCAGCCTCCCAAAGTGCTGGGATTACAGGCTTGAGCCACCATGCCCAGTCTAATTCTATATCTTTTAAGTGGAGCATTTAGGTCATTTACATTTAATGTTACTATTGAGATGTGAGGTACCATTCCATTCATCACAATATTTTTTGCCTGTATACCTTGCTTTTGGTTTCTTTTTTTAATTGTATTTTTGTTTTATAAGTCCTGTGAGATTTATGCTTTAAAGGGGTTCTGTTTTCATGTGTTTCCACGATTTGTTTCAAGATTTAGAGCTCCTCTTAGCAGTTCTTGTATTGCTGGCTTTGTAGTGGTGAATTCTCTCGCATTTGTTTGTCTGAAAAAGACTATACTTTCTTCATTTATGAAGCTTGCTTTCACTGGAGAAGTAATTATTGACTGATAATTGTTTTGCCTAAGGAGGCTGAAGATAGGGCCCCAATCCCTTCTAGCTTGTAGAGTTTCTGCTGAGAAGTTTGCTGTTAATCTGATAGGTTTTCCTTTATAGGTTACCTGGTGCTTTTGCCTTACAGCTCTTAAGATTCTTTCATTCATCTTAACTTTAGATAACCCGATGACAATGTGCCGAAGCGATGATCTTTTTGTGATGCATTTCCCAGGTGTTCTTTGAGCTTCTTGTGTTTGGATGTCTAGGTCTGTAGCAAATCTGGGAAGTTTTCCTTGATTTTTTCCCCCAAATATGTTTTCCAAGCTTTTAGATTTCTCTTCTTTCTCAGGAACAACAATTCTTCTTAGGTTTGGTCATTTAACGTAATCCCAGACTTCTTGGAGGCTTTGTTCATGTTTTCTTATTCTTTTATTTTTTTCTGGTTGGATTGGGTTAATTCAAAAACCTTGTTTTCGAGCTCTGGAGTTCTTTCTTCTGCTTGTTCAATTCTATTGCTGAGACTTTCCAGAGTGTTTTGCATTTCTGTAAGTGCATCCATTGTTTCCTGAAGTTTTCATTTTGTTTATTTATGCTATCTATTTTTTATTGAAAATTTCTCCCCTCATTTCTTGTATTTTTTTTTTTTTATTTCCTTAAATTGGGCTTTGCCTTTCTCTCGTGCCTCCTAGATTAGCTTAATAACTGACCTTCTGAATTCTTTTTCAGGTAAATCAGGGATTTCTTCTTGGTTTGGATCCACTGCTTGTGAACTAGTGTAATTATCTGGGAGGTGTTAAAGAACCTTGTTTTGTCATATTACCAGAGTTGGTTTTGTGGTACCTTCTCATTTAGGAAGTCTCTGTCAGAGGGAAGGTCTAGGGCTCAAGGCTGTTGTTCAGATTCTTTTGTCCCACAAGGTGTTCTCTTGATGTAGTACTCTCCCCCTTTTCCTAGGTATGTGACCTCCTGAGAGTCGAGCTGTAGTGATTATTACCTCTCTTCTGGATCTAGCCACCCAGCAAGTCTCCAGGCTCCAGGCTGGTGCTGGGGGTTGTCTGCACAGAGTCCTGTGATGTGAATCATCTGTGGGTCTCTCAGCCATGAATACCAGCACCTGCTCCAGTGGAGGTGGGGGGTGAAATGTTTGGGTTGTTAAATGCACTATTTATGTGCTGATTGACCTCCTGCTGGGAGGTAGCGCTTTCAAGAGAGCATCAGCTGTGGTACTATGGGGAGAATCAGGTGGTGGGCAGGGCCCTAGAACTCCCAAGAGTATATGCCCTTTGTCTTCAGCTACCAGGGTGGATAGGGAAGGACCATTAGGTGGGCGCAGGGCTATAAGTGTCTGAGCTCAGACTCTCCTTGGGTGGGTCTTGCTGCGGCTGCTGTGGGAGATAGCGGTGTGGTTCCCAGGTCAATGGAGTTCTGTTCCTAGGAGGATTATGGCTGCTTCTACTGTGTAATGCAGGTTGTCAGGGAAGTGGGGGAAAGCCTACAGTCACAGGCCTCACCCAGCTCCCACGCAACCCAAAAAGCCAGTCTCACTCCCACTGTGCCCCCACAAAAGCAGGGAGTCTGTTTCCAAGCAGTGGGTGAGCAGAGCTGAGAACTTGCCCCAGGCTACCCACCTCCCAGTTGCAACACTAGGTAGGGCCTTTTTTCTCTGTCCCTCCTCCGCTCCCCCACCCCCTCCCTCCCCACTCCCCACCCCCTCCCTACCCCCTTCCAACCCCCTTCCACCCCTCCTAACCCCTGCCTGTGGCATCTGCACACCAGATTCACACTCTCCCCTGAGTTCTCGCCAGGAGACTTCTTGTTCAAGTTGTTACAAAGTTCAGCTGGAGGTTTCCTTCTCCTTGTGGCCTTTTCCCAGTTTCTCTGGCACCCCTCCCCAAGGATCCCTGTGAGGCAAGGCAGAAATGGCTTACTAGGGAACCCAGTGAGCCCACAGGGCTTTTCCCATTGCTTCTTCTACCCCTGTATTTCGCTCAGCTCTAAATTGACTCACCTCCAGTTAAGGTCAGAGTCTTCTCCCGTGATCTAGACCTTCAGGTTCCCCAGTGTTCAAGGGAGGATAATCCCCCTCTCCCACTTCCACAGTTTGGGCACTCACAATATTTGGGGTGTCTCCCGGGTTCTGCAGGAGCAATCTGCTTCCTTCAGAGGGTCTGTGGGTTCTCTTGGCTTTCCTGATGTATTCCTGCAGTCATTCTGGGGCAAAAGTTCACAGTGCAAGTCTCCACATGCTGCTCTGTCTGTCCAAGTGGGAGCTACAATCTAGTCCTGCCTCCATCCACCATGATCCCCAGGACTGGCTTCTTTCTCTGTTTTTGTTTTGTTTGCATCCCTCCAAGACTCAGTGTACTATTCCTTTCTTTTCTTTTCTTTCTTCCTTCCTTCCTTCCTTCTTTTTTCTTTTTTCGTTTTTTTCTTTTTTTTTTGAGAAGGAATTTTGCTCTTGTTGCCCAGGCTGGAGTGCAGTGGGGCAATCTCAGCTCACTGCAACCTTTGCCTCCAGGGTTCAAGCAATTCTCCTGCCTCAGCCTCCCGAGTTGCTGGGATTACAGTGGCCCACCGACATGCCCGCCTAATTTTTTGTATTTTTAGTAGAGACAAGGTTTCACCCATTTGGACAGGCTGATTTTGAACTCCTGGCTTCAAGCAATCCATCTGCCTCAGCCTCCCAAAGTGCTAGGATTACAGGCATGAGCCACCACACCCAACCAATGTACTACTCTTTAAAAGGAGAACAATTATCCCATCTTACACTTTCTATGCCATCTGGTTATCATAAAATTTATTCTGACACTCAAATGAAAGAAAATATAATTAAAATCAATATTATTCAAATCAGAGTGTCCTCTGACAAGTATCACTGGCTGAGAGTTTAGTTCTCATTTTTATAGTTTCAAAACTTTTTGTTTATAATTCACCAAAGAATGACCAAATTTGAAGGGACTAGGTCATTCTACCAAAACTTAGAAGAACATTTATTTTTAGATGGCTATTGTTTCTGTCTGTCCATTATTGCCAGTTCCACCTGTTGATACTCATCCACTGTTTCTGTCAATCTGGTGGGACTATCAATCAGAGCATCTAATCATACGGCCACAGTGATATGGTTTGGATCTTTTTCTCCACGAAATCTCATGTTGAATTGTAATCCCCAGTGTTGGAGATGGGGCCTGGTGGGAGGTGATTGGATAATGGAGGTGTTTCTCATGAACGATTTAGCACCATCCCCTTGGTGCTGTTCTTGTGATAGTAGGTGAGTGAATCATCATGAGATCTGGTTGTTTGAAATGTGTAGCACCTCTCCCCCCACCTCGTGCTCCTGCTCCTGCTCTGTAAGACATCTGCTCTCCCTTTGCTTTCAACTATGATTGGAAGCTTCCTGAGGCCTCCCCAGAAGCCAAGCAGATGCTAGCATTATGCTTCCTGTTCAGCCTGCAGAACCATGAGCCAACTAAGTCTCTTTTCATTATAAAAGAGGACTGGTGTGGCCACAGTGGGCACCAATATGTTGCCAGAACCAAAACTACAGTGCAACCAGCCCAGCTGGTAGGAAGAAGGAGGCCTGCCTAGCAGGACCATCCACCCCTGTCCTGGCCCCAAGCCCAGACTGCCTTTCTGTACTGGACATTGCCTGGTCTGGAAGGCCTGGGCATGATGGTCAGGTGGTGTGTCCCTGGGTTCCAGGCTTGGTGGTCCCTTGGGAGCTGAGCATCCTCTGGGCAGGAGGAGGGCCCGCGGTCCATGGTTTGCATCTGCCCCTGGGGGTGTGCCCCCACCCTAGCTTCTCAGCCCCACGGGGACGTGGCCAGGGCTCCCCACCTGCTCTGTGGCTCCAGTTCTCATCAGCTCACTTGGTGACTCTGACAGCTTCCTCCCCAAAGCTTGGGTCCTCATCTGTGAGAATGGGGTGTCCCAGGCCCCCTGCAGGCAGGAACCCACCCCCACTCCTCTGGTGGGCCCTCCTGGGCTTTCGTACCTACTGGCTTGTGAGACCCGGTTGGTCAAACTTGGTGTCCTATTTTTATTTTGGCCTTTTTCTTAGTGTGTGTTTTCTGTAACTACTGCTGTGTAGAACTTCTATATGAGTTTTAGGTAGAGAATTTTGCCCACCCAGAGGTCCCCCACCCCAGAGAGCCTCCACTTCAGCCCCCCCGGGCTGGTCCTGCCTGTACTCCGCTTGGTGTGAATGTTGAGTGTGATCGATCCACACGGTTGCTTGACCCTACATCTCCTTCCTTCTTGTTGCTGAGGCCAGTTCTGTTCTCTCTTTCCCCACCTGAACTGCACTTGAAGCCAAGATGAAGGATGAGAAGTGGTTGCTAAGAAGGACCCTCCTGCAGCAAATCCGCTGTGAGGAGGCTGCGCTGGCCCAGCCTGTCATTTCCTTCTCTAAGCTCATTCCAGAGGTCGGCAAGGGGCAGCCTGTCCCTGTCTTGTGGCCTGTGAATCAAGAATGGATTTTACATTTCCAAATGGTTGAACAAATACAAAAATAACACTTCATGACACTGAGAAGTTTCCCTGTCCATAAGTATAGTTTTATGGGGGTGCAGTTATGCCCATCTCTTCACAGGCCACCTGCAGAAGGCTGCTGTCATGCAGCCATGGCAGAGTTGCATCCTTGAGGCAAAGATCAGTTGGCAAAGCTGAAAATACTGACTCCTGGCTCTTTAGGGAAACAGTTTCCAGTCCCTGGTTTAAGGGCTGTGTGGCAGGACCCCAGGATCTTGGTCAGATTGTTCCTCACTCAGGGCCTGCTGTGGCCTTCGCTAGTATGTCTCCTAAGTCTGTGTGCTGTGGTGTCTCTCATGGGGGCGTTGAGCTCTGTCGTGCTAGATTTCAGGGTGTCTGCCTTATGGTCATCTGTCTCACCAACAGAGACCCTGTGGCCAGATTCAAACTAGCAGGAACAGTTGGTCTTTGGCAGCAGGGATACCTTAGAGCTGAGCTGCCACCCATCCTGAGGTGGTCCCATGACACCCACTATCTGAGTCAAGGTTGGGGCAGGGCTAGTGTCCTGAACTGCTCTGCGATGTGGATCGTAACAGCCAGGGGGGAGAGGGGGTTGCTATTACTCCCCATATCGTAGGGGTGCCTCACCCCCCTGCCATGTGTATCGTAATAGCCAATTACTCCACCCTGCAATGTGTGTCCATTATTAGCAGTCCCTTTTGTTCAGGATATTAGGAACAATTTCACAGGTTGTGTGTACACAGCCTGCGATAGGAGAACGAATACCATCCTCTGCACCTCTGGCTATTAGGAACCATATCACACAATGGGTGTACACTTTTTGGGAGATTTGGGGTCATGTCGTCCTGTGTTTCCCTGAATATTTGGAGAAATATCACAGGGCGGCTGTACACCCACTACTGTCTTGGTAGGAACATCATACTTTACCTACCAGAAATTAGAAGCAAGATCACAGACTGGGTGTCAAGCCACTGTCATATTGGAAGTGATATCATGCTCTCCCCCATAAGTTATGAGGAACAATATCACAGGGGGGTGTGTACCTTCTCCGGTAGTGGGAGTAGTATCATCATCTCTTCCTTTAGATGACAGGAACAATATCACAGGGTGGGTGTACACCCCATGTGTTTTGGGAAGCAATGTGATTCTTCTTCTAGGTTTTATGATTCATATCACAGGCGGGGTGTACACCCCCTGTTATATTGGATGGAATCTCATCCTCTTTCAACCTGTATCTTTAGAACGATATCCCATGGGGGCTGTCCATCCCTTCCATATTGGTACTAATACCATCTTCTCCTTTCCTGGATATCAGAAACAGTATCACAGGAGGGGTGTACACCCTTTGCAATATTCGTAGTAATATCACCTCTCCCCTGTGGTTATTAAGGACAAAATCCCAGGGTGGCTGTACAGTTCCTACTGTATTGGGAGTAGTATCATCCACTCACCCCCTGGATATCAGGAACCATATCACTGAAGAGGTGTCCACCCCCTTCGATATTGTCAGTCATTTCATCTTCTTCCCGCCTGGATATTAGGAATGATTCCCCAGGTTTGGGGGTGGTGTACACCCACTGTGATATCGAAAGTAAAATCAGCCTCTTTCCTGCTGGATATTAGGAACTATATCACAGGTGTGTGTGCACCTTCTGGGACATTGGGAGTACTATCAGCCTCCACCCCGCTGCATATTAGGAACAACATACGGGGGGCAGGGTGGTTACACCCCCTGCGATATTGAGAGCAATATTCTTCTCTTTCCCCTGTACATTAGGAACTACATTACAGGGGTCTGTACACCTTCTGCGATATTGGGATTGTTATCCTCTCCCCCACTGAAGGTCAAAAGCAATGTCACAGAAAGGTGTACACCCTCTGTGATATGGCCAGTAATATCATCGTCTCTACTTTTGGATACTAGGAACAACATCACAGAGGGTGTGTACACTCCCCTGCGATGTTGGGCATAATGTTATCCTCTCTTTCCCTGGATATTAGGAACGATATCCCTGGTGGTGTGAGGTGGAGTACATTAAGAACAATATCACTGGGTGGGTGTACACCCCCTGCGATATTGGGTGTAGTATCATCCTCTCTTCCCTAAGATATTAAGAACAGTATCACAGGAGGGGTGTACAGCCACAGCCCCTGCGTTATTGGGAGCAATAGCATCTTCTTCCCCTCTCGATATAAGGAACAATATCCCAGGGTGGGTGTACATCCCCTGTGATATTGGGCATAATGTCATCATCTCCCAATGTGGATATTGGGTACAGTGTCACGGGGGGTGTACACCTTCTTCGATATTGGGAGTAATATCATCCTCTCCCCTCAGGATTGTAGGCAAAATATCTTAGGGGTTTTACAACTCGTGCGATATGGGCAGTAATATCATCCTCTCCCCACCTAGATGTTAGCAACTATATCATAGGCGCTGTACACGTCTTGCGATATTGGGAGTCATATCATCCTCTCCCATCATGGATATTAAGAACAATATTACAAGGCCGGGCGCGGTGGCTCAAGCCTGTAATCCCAGCACTTTGGGAGGCCGAGACGGGCGGATCACGAGGTCAGGAGATCAAGACCATCCTGGCTAACACGGTGAAACCCCGTCTCTACTAAAAACTACAAAAAACTAGCCAGGCGAGGTGGCGGCGCCTGTAGTCCCAGCTACTCGGGAGGCTGAGGCAGGAGAATGGCGTGAACCCGGGAGGCGGAGCTTGCAGTGAGCTGAGATACGGCCACAGCACTCCAGCCTGGGTGACAGAGCGAGACTCCGTCTCAAAAAAAAAAAAAAAAAAGAACAATATTACAAAGTAGGTGTACACCCCCTGCGATATTGAGAGTAATATTATGCTCTCCCCTTCGGGATATTAGGGACAACATCGCAGGAGGTGTGTACAACCCCTGCGATATTGGGAGTAATATCATCCTCTTCCCCTGAATATAAGAAACAATATCACAGGAGGATGTACACCCCCTGTGATATTGGGAGTCATATCATTTTCTCTCCCTCTGGATATTCGGAGCAATATCACAGTGGGTTTGTACACTCCCTGTGATATTGCCACTAGTATTATTGTCTCCCTCCCAGGATATAGGGAAAAATATCACAAGGGGGTGTACACCCCCTGCCGTATTGGGGATAATATCTTCCTCTCCCCAGCTGGCTATTAGGAACAATGTCACAGAAGGGGTGTACACCCCCTGCTCTGTTGGGAGTGATATCGTCCTCTCTGTCACTGGATATTAGGAACAATACCACTAGAGAGTGTACACTTCCTGCAATATTGAGACTAATATCATCCTCTCACCCCCTGGATATTAGGAACCATATAACGGGGCTGGTGTACACCCCCTGCAAAATCGGAAGAAATATCATCCTCTACACCTTTGGATGTTAGGGACAATATCACAGAGGAGGTCTACACCGCCTGCGATGTTGGGAGTCATATCATCCTATCCCACCCAGGATATAAGGAACAAGATGACCAAAGGGAAGTACACCCACTGCGATAGTTTCAATAATGTCATCCTCTACCCCCTTGCTATTAGGAATAACATCATAGAGGGTTGTACACTTTCCTCGATATTGGGAGTAATGTCATTCTCTCTCTGCTGGATATCAGGAACAAGTCTATCAATTAGTAATATTAATAAATATAATAAAAATTAATAGTAATCATTGATATTAATAATCACAATAAAGATAGTAAAAATTAATACTGGTTAAAAATGCTAATGATTAGTAATAATAATTAATAGTAATATCACTATTAATAAAATAATGGTATCAGCAATTAATGTTACTTAAATCAATACTAAGTGACGTTGGCAATAAAATAATTAATATTAGGAACTAATAATATTGTTAAATGCCATTAATATGAATAATTAATATTAAGCATGCATTATCATATATTTAAAACAATCATCCACAATTAATAATGGTATCCTATTAATTAATAGTATCATTGATAATTATTAAAATTAATAAATACAATAAAAATTAATAGTGACTATCGATATTAATGATCCCAATAAAGATTGTAAAAATTAATACTGGTTAGAAATGTTAATGATTTGTAATAATAATTAATACTAATATCACTATTAATAAAATAATGATATCAGCAATTAATGTTATTTTAATCAATACTAAGTGATGCTGGTAATACAATAATAATTAATGTTAAGAACTAATAATATTGTTAAATGACATTAATATGAATAATTAATTTTAATCGTGCATAACCATGTATTTAAAACAATCATCCATAATTAATAATGGTATCCTATTAATTATTAGTATCATTGATAATTATTAAAATTGATGATTGATGTTTAATAATCATAATATTACTCCCAATACCACAGGGAGTGTACACCTACCTGTGATGTTGTTCCCAATATCCAGGGACGAAGAGCATGATTTTAGTTTTAATATCGCAGTAGGTGTACACTCACCCTGTGACATTGATCCGAATATCCAGGAGGGTAGAGCATGACATGACTCCCAACAGAGCAATGAATGGACAGCCACCTGGTAATATGGCTCCTAATATTCACGGAAAAAGCCTATGCTATTACTCCCAATACCGCAGGGAGAGTACAGTTCTTCTGTGATATTGTTCCTAGGATCCAGAGTGGGAGAGGATGATAATAATTCCAGTATCGCAAGCTGTGTTCACGCGCCCTGTGATATTGTTATCAATATCCTGGAAGGGAGAGGGTGATATTAGTCTCCGTACAGCAGGAGGCATACACCCAGCCTGGGATATTGCTCCTAATATCCACGGAGGGGAGAGGCTGATATTACTCCCAATATGGCAGAGGGTGTACATCCACCCTGTGACATTCTTCCTAATATTCCAAGGCCGAGAGGTTGATATTACTCCCAGTATCGCAGGCACTGTACAACCCCGTGTGATACTCTTCCTGATATACGGAAGGGGAGAAGATGGTATTAATCCCCATATGGCAGGAGGTGAACACAAACTCTGTGATATCTGTGAGGCACCCCCCGCGATGTGGGGAGTAATAGCCAATCCCTCTCCCCCCTGGCTACCGGGAGCCGCATCGCCAGGGGGTGAGGCACTCTCCCATGTGGCTCCCAATAGCCACCCCCTGTACCCCCCTGGCTATTGGGAGCCACATCGCCGGGAAGTGAGGCACCCCCTGCGATGTGGCTCCCATTAGCCACGCGCCCTCGCCCTCTCTCTATTGGGAGCCATATCGCCGGGGGTTGGGGCACCCCCCCCGCGATGTGGCTCCCATTCACCACCCCCTCTCCCCCCGGCTATTACGATCCACCTCACATGGGGTTGAGGCACCCTCCACGGGGTGGGGAGTAAGAGCCACCCCGTCTCCCTCCCTGGCTATTACGATCTAGGGTGGACTCACAGCCTGTTTACGATATTGTGAGTAATAACATCTCTCCCTCTGGAAATTATAAACTATTTCCCTCTGGAGATTATAAACTGTTTCACAGACGGGTGTATACCCTCGGTATACAGAATGTGTACACCCGTGTGTATTGATAGTAATATCATCCTCTTCCTCCCTGAATATTAAGAACCGTATCACAGGAGTGTTTCTACTCCCTGCGATATTGGGTATCATGTCCTCCTCTCCCATGTTGAAATTAGAAACAGTATCACTGGGGGCGTGTACACCTTCTGTGATATTTAAAATAATATCATCCTCGTCCCTCCAGGATCATGGGAACAATATTCCTGGGGGGTGTACACTTTCTGGGATATATGTAGTAATATCCTCCCCTCCGCCTTGCAATATTATTAAGGACCATCTCACACGGGGTGTACAACCCTTGCAATACTGGGAATGTTACTATCCTCTTTCCCCCCTGTATATTTGGAAAAATATCAAAGTGAGTGTACCCCCCCTGCGATATGGGGATTAATATCCTCTTCTTCCTTTCTGGATATTAGAAAGAATATCACATGGGGGTTTACACTTTCTTCGATATCTGGAGTCATGCCATCCTCTCCTGTTTTGAATGGCAAGAACAATATCTCAGTGGGGATGTACACCCCCTGCCATTTTGGGAGTAATATTACACTCTCCCCTCCTTGATATTAGGAACAAAATCCCAGCATGTGTGTACACCTCCTACTATATAGAACGCCACACTGTCCTCTCCCTTCCTGGATTTTAGGAACAATATCACAGGGTGGGTGTTACACAGCCTGCGATATGGAACATAATATCATCCTCTTCCCCACTGGATATTAGGAACAATATCACAGAAGGGTTGTACACTCTCTGTGATATTGGGAGTAATATCTCTTTCGCCTTCCCTGAATATTAGGAACAATATCCCCGGGTGGCTGTACATCCACTGTTAAATTGGGAGTAATGTCATACTCTACCCCCTGGATATTAGGAGCAATATCACAAAGTGGGTGTACACCCACGGCAAGACTGGGGGTAATATCATGCTCTCCCTCCCTGGATATTAGGAACAATATCACAGGTGGGTGTACACCCCTTGCAGTACAAAAAAATAATATTATCTTCTCTGCCTTTAGCTATTGAGAGCAGCATCATATGGTGGGGGGTGTACACCCCCTGCACTGTTGGGAGTAATATCGTTCTCTCTTATTCTGGATTGTAGGAAAAATATCGCAGGCGGTGTGTACAGCCCCTGTGATATTGAGAGTAAGATCATCCTCTCCCAACGTGGGTATTAGGAACCATATCACAGGGGGTGTGTACACTTCTTCAATATTGGTAGCAATATCATCCTCTCCTCCCTAGATATAAGAAACTATATGACATGCGGGGTGGACACCCCCTGCGATAAGGGAAGTAATATCCCTCCCTGGATATTGGGATCCACAGTGGACACACAGCGTGTTTACGATTTTGTGAATACTATTGTAGCAGGACAAGCTGCAGACAAAACTCCTTAGACACTGGATTAAAGAAGGAAGGGGTTTTTTATTTGGCCGGGAGCGTTGGCAGGCTCGCATCTTAAGAGCCAAGCTCCCCGAGAAAGAAATACCTGGCCTTTTTAAAGGCTTACAACTTTAAGGGATCCACGTGAAAGGGTCGTGATAAATTGAGCAAGCGTGGGAAATGTGACTGGGGGCTACATGCATCAGCTAACAGAACAAAAAGTTTTACAATCCTTTTTTCATACAGTGTCTGGAATTTACAGATAACACAAGTAGTTTAGGCCAGGGGTTGATGTTATTATTATTACTTTGTTTAACTCCTACGACTGGGTGGTGGTGCCAAGGTTGTCTGGCTATTTATCTTACTTTTGTTTCTCTCTCTCTTTTCTCCTGTCTTTGAAGTAGGCAAGGTGGGGGGAGGTGGGCAGCAGGAGTAGTAGTGGTCTCCTCCCTTACTAGCATCCCCTCTTCTAGAGATTGTGAACAATATCAAAGACTGGTGTACACCCTCTGCAGTATAGAGAGGAATAGCATCCTTTCCCCGGCCCTGGATATTAGGAACAATATCAAAGGAGTGTTTATGACCCCTGCAATATTGGGAGTAATATCATCCTCTCCCACGTAGAAATTAGGAACAATATCACTGGGGGCCTGTACACCCCCTGTGATCTTGAAAGTAGTATCATCCTCTTCCCTCCTGGATCATGGGAACTCTATCACTGGGGGGTGTACACTTTCTGTGATATTGGAGTAATATCATCTTCTCTGGCTTGGAGTATTAAGGACAATATCACGGGGGTGGGGGGGTGTACACCTTCTGCAATATTGGGAATAATATTACCCTCTCTCCCCCTTCATATTCGGAAAGCTATCACAGAGTGGGTGTTCACCTCCTGTGATATGGGAAGTAATATCATCTTCTCCCCTTCTGGATATCAGGAACAGTATCACACAGGGGTGTACACTTTCTGCGATATTTCTAGTAATATCAACCTCTCGGCCTTTGAATAGTAAAATCAATATCATGGGGTGGATGTACACCCCCTGGCGTATTGGTAGTAATATCAGCCTCTCCCCTCCATGGATATTAGGAACAATATCCCAGGGTGGGTGTGCACCTCCTGCTCTATGGGGACTAATATCATCCTCTCCCTTCCAGGATATTAATAACAATATCACAGGGCGGGTGAACACAGCCTGCGATACTGGAATTATCATCCTCTCTCCCTCCGGATACTAGGAACAATATCACAGAAGAGATGTACACTCCCTGCGATATTGAGCATAATAGCATAGGCTTCTTCCGTGAATATTAGGAGCAATATCACCAGGTGGCTGTCCATTCATTGCTCTGTTGGGAGTCATGTCATACTCTAGCCCCTGGATATTGGGATTAATGTCACAGGGTGGGTGTACACCTACTGCTATATTAAAACTAATATCATGCTCTCCATCTCTGGATATTAGGAACAATATCACAGGTAGGTGTATACCCCCTGCAATATTAAGAGTAATTATATTACTAATTATCAAACATCAGTTTTATTAATAATTATCAATGTTAATTTTTTTTTTTTTTGAGGTGGAGTCTCACTCTGTCACCCAGACTGGAGTGCAGTGGCGCAATCTCGGCTCACTGCAAGCTCTGCCTCCCGGGTTCACGCCATTCTCCTGCCCCAGCCTCCCAAGTAGCTGGGACTACAGGCGCCCGCCACCTCGCCCGGCTAGTTTTTTGTATTTTTAGTAGAGACGGGGTTTCACCGTGTTAGCCAGGATGGTCTCGATCTCCTGACCTCGTGATCCGCCCGTCTCGGCCTCCCAAAGTGCTGGGATTACAGGCTTGAGCCACCGCACCCGGCCATCAATGTTAATATTAATTAATAGTATAATGCAATTAATTTTTAATAAATATTATAAATATATGATTATGCATGGTTGAATTATTACTATTTATGTCATTTATCAATAATATTTGTTATTAATCTTAATATTATTATTTTATTACCTATGTCACTTATTATTGATTTAAGTAACATGAATTACTGATATGATTATCCTATTATTAATAGTGATATTACTATTAATATTAGTAGTAATTGTCAACATTTTTATTAGTATTAACTTTTACTCTTTTTATTGTAATTATTAATATCAATGATTACTATTAACTGTGCTTATATTTATCAATACTAATAATTAATATAATTGTTCCTGATATCCGGGGGGGAGAGGATATTACTCACAATATCACAGAAAGGGTACACTCCTCTATGATGTTATTCCTAACAGCCAGGGGGTAGAGGATGACATTATTGAAAATATTGCAGTGGGTGTACATCCCTTTGGTCATCTTGTTCCTCATATCCTGGGTGGGAGAGGATGGTAAGACTCCCAATATCGCAGGGGGTGCAGACCTCCACCGTGATATTGTCCCTAACATCCAAAGGTGGAGAGGATGCTATTTCTTCCAATGTCACAGGGGGTGTGCACCACCCCTGTGATATTGTTCCTAATATCCAGGGGGCAAGAGGATGATATTAGTCTCAATATAGCATGGATGTACACCCCTTCAGTGATATTGTTCCTAATAGCCAGCGGGGGAGAGGAAGATATTACCCCCAATATCACAGGAGGTGTACACCCCCTTGTGACATTGTTCCTTATATCCTGGGAGGGAGAGGATGATACCAGTGGCAATATCGCAGGGTGTGTACACACCCACTGTGATATTGTTCCAAATATCCAGAGGGGAAGAAACAATGTTACTTCCAATATTGCAGGCGGTATACATCCTCCTGTGATATTGTTTCTTACATTCAGGGGGAGAGGATGATATTACCCCCAATATCGCAGGGGTTGTACACACCTCCTGCGATGTTGTTCCTAATATCACGAAGGGGAGAGCATAATATTACCCTCAATGCCGCGGGGCAGGGGGACCTCCCTTGTAATATTGTTCTTAATATCCATGATGGGAGAGGATGATATTACTCCCAATATCACGAGAAGTGTACAGCTGCCTGTGATATAGTTCCCAATACCTAGGTGGGGAGAGGATGATATTACTGCCCATATTGCACGAGTTGTAAGACCCCTTCGATATTTTGCCTACAATCCCGAGTGGAGAGGATGATACTACTCCCAATATCAAAGGTGTACACCCCCCGTGACATTATTCCCAATATCCACGTTGGGTAGACGATGACATTACGCCCAATATCGCAGGGGATGTACACCCACCCTGGGTTATTGTTCCTTATGTCGAGAGGGGGAGAGGATGATGTTACTCCCAATATCGCAGGGGCTGTACAGACCTCCTGTGATATTGTTCTGAGTATCCTAGGGAAGGGAGGATGATACCACACCCAATATCGCAGCGGGTGTACACCCACCCAGTGATACTGTTCTTAAGGTACTCCACCTCCCCCAACCAGCGATATTGTTTCTCATATCCAGGGGAAGAGAGGATAACATTATGCCCAATATTGCAGGGGGTGTACACACTCTCTGTGATGTTGTTCCTAGTATCCAAAGGTAGAGATGATGACATTACTGGCCATTTCGCAGGGGGTGTACACCTTGCTGTGATATTCTTTTTGATATTCATGGGGGCAGAGAATAACATTGATTCCAATATCCACAGAATGTCTACAGACCCCTGTCATATAGTTCCTAAGGTACAAAGAAAAGAGAATAATATTACTCTCAATATCGCAGGCGGTGTAATCCCCCCGCCCCCCATATATTGTTCCCAATAGGCAGCCGGGTAGAGTCTGATACTACTCCCAATATCGCAGAAGGTGCACACACACCTGTGATATAGTTCCTAATATCCAGCGGGAAAGAGGCTGATATCACTCTGGTCTCACAGTGGATGTACACTTCCGACGCCCCGTGGTATTGTTCCTAATATCCAGGTGCGAAGAGGATGATGATACTGCTGACGATATCGAAGGGCATGTACAACTCTTCTGTGATGTGGTTCCTGATATCCAGGGGGTGAGTGGATGATATTACTCCCAATAACGGAGGATGTGTACACCAACCACCCTGTGATTTTGACCTTAATAATCACATGGGGACAGGTGATATTACTTCCAATATAGCAAGGGGTGTACACCCCGCGTGTGATATGAATCGTAAAATCGAGAAGAAGAGTGAATAAAATTGCTTCCAAAATACACGGGGTGTACACCTGCTCTGTGATCTTGTTCCTATCATCTAAAGGAAGAGATGATATTATTCCCAATAAGGCAGAAAGTATACACCACCCCTGTGATATTGCTCCTCACAACTCGTGGAGGAGACCATGATAGTACTTGAGATATGACAGTGGCTCTACACCCCATCTGTGATATAGCTCCTAATTTCCAGTAGCTAACGTAGGATGTGCCTCCCAACAGAGTAGCGGGTGGACACCCGCCCTGTGATATTTCCCCGAATATTCAGGGAAACCAAGGATGACGTTACACCAAATCTCGTAAAAAGTGTACACCCGTGGTGTGATACGGTTCCTAATCTTCGGAGGTGCAGAGGATGCTATTAGTTTTCATACTGCAGGCTGTGTACACACACCCTGTGAAATTGTCACTGATACCAGAAAAAAAGAGAATGGTGATAATGGACACAGAACGCAAGAGGGTGAGGCACCCCCTGCGATATGGGGAGTAACAGCCATCCCCTCTCCCGCCCTGGCTCTTACGATCCACATTGCATGGGGCTGAGGCACCCCCCACGATATGGGAAGTAAGAGCCATCCCCTCTCCCCCGCCCCGGCTCTTATGATCCACATTGCAGGGGACCTTTACTAGGCACTCTGCTGAATAACTGGAGTGGCACTTGTACTTTAAGTCCAATGGGCTATCCCTTTCACCATGGCATTTCATCAACCAGAAGGAAAAAAAATAAGAAGAAGAAGAAGACATCATAAAGTGAGAGAAGCCCCTTATGGGTCTTTCGACTCTCGTGTCTATTTAGACGCAATTGGAGTCCCATGAGGAATACCAGATCAATTTAAAGCTTGAAATCAAATAGCTGCAGGATTTGAGTCAATATTTTAGTAGGTGGCAGTTAATAAAAATGTAGATTATCTAAACTGTATCTATTACAACCAATAGCAACGAACTTTTCATGAGTTAAAAGAAAAATTCATGTGGGCCCCAGCCCTGAGGCTACCTGACCTGACAAAACTCTTTACACTCTATGTGTCAGAAAGAGAAACAATGGCAGTTGGAGTTTTAACCCAGACTGTTAAAACTGGGGCCTGGCCAAGGCCAGTGGCCTATCTCTCAAAACAACTAGACAGGGTTTCCAAAGGCTGGCCCCCAGGTCTAAGGGCCCTGGCAGCAAAGGCTCTGTTAGCACAAGAAGCAGATAAACTAACCCTTAGGCAACACTTGAATATAAAGCCCCCCACGCTGTGGTAACTTTAATAAATACCAAAGGATATCATTGGTTAAAAAATGCTAGATTGACCAAGTACCAAAGCTTGCTATGTGAAACTCCCCACATAGCCATTGAAGTTTGCAACACCCTAAACCCCACCACCTTGTTCCCAGTATCAGAGAGCCCAGTTGAACATAACTGTGTAGAGGTGTTGGACTCAGTTTATTCTAGCAGGCCCTACCTCCGAGACCATCCTTAAACATTAGTAGACTGTAAGCGGTACATGGAGGGGAGCAGCTTCACCAACTCCTGCAAAGTGACTCTGAAGAAGACGACAAGCCCTGCTCCAGTCACACCTGGAAGCTGACTGGTCCATGCACAGCTGAAGCATGAGGAAACTCATCGCGAGACTCATTTTCCTTAAAATTTGGACTTGTACAGTAAGGACTTCAACTGACCTTCCTCAGACTGAGGGCTGTTCCCAGTGTATACATCAAGTCACTGAGGTAGAACCAAAGGTTGCTACGGTCCTATTATTTTATGGTTGTTATAAGTGTACTGGAACTCTAAAAAGAACTAGTTTGTTTAATATTATTCTATACAAGGTATGTAGCCCAGGAAATGACCAACCTGATGTGTGTTATGACCCATCTGAGCCTCCCATGACCACAGTTCTTAAAATAAGATTAAGGGCCGGGCGCGGTAGCTCAAGCCTGTAATCCCAGCACTTTGGGAGGCCGAGACGGGCGGATCACGAGGTCAGGAGATCGAGACCCTCCTGGCTAACACGGTGAAACCCCATCTCTACTAAAAAATACAAAAAACTAGCCGGGAGAGGTGGCGGTGCCTCTAGTCACAGCTACTGGGGAGGCTGAGGCAGGAGAATGGCATAAACCAGGGAGGCGGAGCTTGCAGTGAGCTGAGATCCGGCCACTGCGCTCCAGCCTGGGCGACAGAGCGAAACTCCGTCTCAAAAAAAAAAAAAAATAATAAGATTAAGGATTAAGGACTGGTGGGAGCTCATAAATGATATGAGTAAAGTGTTAGCCAAAACGGAAAAAAAAAAAGAGTGCCCAAACAAGTCACCTTAAAATTTGATGCCTGTGCTGTCATTAATAGTAATAAGTTAGGAATAAGGTGTGGTTCTCTTAATTAGAAAAGAGGCTATATGGCAGAAAATAAGTACATCTGTCATAAATTAGGACTGTGTGGAAATAAATGCAAATACTGGTGTTGTGTCATTTAGGCCACTTGGATAAAAGAAAAAAAAATGATCAAAAGGATCCAGTCCACCTTCAGAAAAGAAAAAATGGTCCTTCCTGTACTAAGGGACAAGGTAACCCCTTAGAGCTAGTACTAACTGATACCCTTGATCCTTGCTAGAAAAAAGAGGAGTGTGTGACCTTAGGAATTGATGGGGCCAGACTGGATCCTTGAGTAATATCTCGGTTTTAGGAGAAGTTTACAAATGCTCTCCTGAGCCAGTGTTTCAAACTTTCTATGATGAACTAACTGTACCAGTACCAGAAAGTCCAGGAAAAACAAGAAATTTGTTTTTGCAATTAGCCGAGTATGTAGCCCAGCCTCTCAATGTCACTTCATGTTATGTATGTAAAGGAACTGTAATGGGAGATCAATGGCCATGGGAAGCCCGAGAATTAGTGCCTACAGACCCAGTTCCTGATGAATTCTCAGCTCAAAAGAATCACCCTGATAATTTCTGGGTCCTAAAAGCCTCAATTATTGGACAATATTGCATAGCTAGGGAAGGAAAAGAATTCACTCACCCCGTAGGACAACTTAGTTGTCTGGGACAGAAACTGTATAACGGTACCACAAAAACAGTCACTTGATGGAGTTCAAATCAAACAGAGAGGAATCCATTTAGCAAATTCCCAAAGTTGCAAACCGTGTGGACCCACCCAGAGTCCCACTGGGACTGGACAGCCCCAACTGGATTGTATTGGATATGTGGGCATAGAGCTTATGCCACATTACCTGACCAGTGGGCAGGTAGTTGAGTTATTGGCACTATTAAACCATCTTTCTTCCTACAGCCCATAAAAACAGGTGAACTCCTGGGCTTCAGTGTCTATGCTTCTCTTGCAAAGAGAAGCACAGCTATAGGAAATTGGAAAGATGATGAATGGCCCCCTGAGAGAATCATACAATATTATGGGCTTGCTACTTGGGCACAAGATGGCTCATGGGGATACCGGACTCCCATTTACATGATCAACTGAATCATACGGTTACAAGCTATCTTAGAAATAATCACTAATAAAACCTGCAGAGCCTTGACTATTCTGGCCTGGCAAGAAACTCTGATGAGAAATGCTATCTATCAAAATAGATTAGCTCTCAACTACTTGCTAGAAGCTGAAGGAGAGATCTGAAGGAAATTTAACCTTACTAATTGCTGCCTACACATAAATAATCAAGGGCAAGTAGTTGAAGACATAGTTAGAGATATGACAAAACTGGCACATGTGCCCATGCAAGTGTGGCATGGATTTGATCCTTGGGCCTTGTTTGGAAAATGGTTCCCAGAGCTATGAGGATTTAAAACTCTTGTAATAGGAGTTATAATAAAAATAGGAACCTGCCTACTGCTCCCTTGTTTGATACCTGTACTTCTTCGAATGATAAAAAGCTTCATCGCTACCTTAGTTCACCAAAATGCCTCAGCACACATATACTATATAAATCACCATCGATCTGTCTTGCAAGAAGACATGGGTAGTGAAAATGAAAGTGAGAACTCCCACTAATAAAATAAGTGAGAGTCTCAAAGGGGGGGAATAAGGGAGGAGACCACCCCTCATGTTGTCTTATGCCCAATTTCTGCCTCCAAAGAAAGAAGAAGTAGAAACTAAAAGGCAGAAATGAAATCCACAGGCAGACAGCCCAGTGCCACACCCTGGGCCTAGTAGTTAAGGATCGACACCTGACCTAATTGGTTCTGTTATCTATTGATCACAGACATTGTATAGAAATGCATTGTGAAAATCCCTATCTTGTTTTTTTCCGATCTAATTACCAGTGCAAACAGCACCCAGTCACGTACCCCCTGCTTGCTCAATCAGTCACGACCGTCTCATATGCACCCCCTTAGAGTTGTGAGGCCTTAAAAGGGACAGGAATTGCTCACTCGGGGGCTTGGCTCTTGTGATAGAAGTCTTGCCTATGCCCCGGGCTGAATAAACCCCTTCCTTCTGTAACTCGGTGTCTGAGTTTTGTCTGCCACTCGTCCTGCTACAGGATTACAGGCATAATAAACTATTTCTGTAATGGTGTGAAAGTAAATATTTCAAATTTTGCAGGCCACACAGTTTCCTACAACTTCTCAACTCTAGCATTGTAATGCAAAAACAGCCATAGACAACATGAAAATAAATGACCATGCCTGTGTTCCAATAAAATTTTAACAAAAAAAAATGGTGGCAATGTATTCTCCAGTGATAGAAACCTGGGCTCCTTGAAGAAATGGCTGATTCTAGGCATGGAACAGGGAAAATATAAGATGAGCCAGGGCATCTTATAGTGCCAGAAAGTAAAGAAGTACTCAAAACACAAGAGGACTGGGAGCATGTCAAAGGGACACAGGAGTCAAACTAAAAGAGCTCTCAATAGCTGTAAGAAAGAAAAATCTAGGGCTAGGCATAGTGCCTCATGCCTGTAATCCCAGAACTTTGGGATGCCAAGGCAGGTGAATCATGAGGTTGGGAGATCGAGACTATCCTAGCTAACATGGTGAAACCCTGTCTCCACTAAAGATACAAAAAATTAGCCAGGTGTGGTAGTGGGCTCCTGTAGTCCCAGCTACTCAGGAGGCTGAGGCAGGAGAATGGCATGAACCCTGGAGGCGGAGCTTGCAGTGAGCCGAGATCATGGCACTGCACTCCCACCTGGGCGAGGGAGGGAGGAAGGGAAGGAGGGAAGGAGAGAAGGAAGGCAGGAAGGAAAGAAGGAAGGAAGGAAGGAAGGGAGGGAGGTAGGTAGGTAGGTCTTTTTTCTACAACTTCCTAGGTTCACTAGATGGGTCAAGGAAGGAAGGAAGGAAGGCAGGAAGGAAGGCAGGAAGGAAGGAAGGAAGATCTTTTTTCTTTTTTTCTTTTTTTCTTTTTTTTTTTTTTTTTTTGAGGCAGAGTCCCGCTCTGTCGCCCGGACTGGAGTGCAGTGGCCAGATCTCAGCTCACTGCAAGCTCCGCCTCCCGGGTTTACGCCATTCTCCTGCCTCAGCCTCCCGAGTAGCTGGGACTACAGGCGCCCACCATCTCGCCCAGCTAGTTTTTGTATTTTTAGTAGAGACGGGGTTTCACCGTGTTAGCCAGGATGGTCTCGATCTCCTGACCTCGTGATCCGCCCGTCTCGGCCTCCCAAAGTGCTGGGATTACAGGCTTGAGCCACCGCGCCCGGCCAGGAAGATCTTTTTTCTACAACCTCCTAGGTTCACTAGATGGGTCCTGGAAATCAAACTGAGAAAAGACAAACCAGAGCAAAACAGTTTTAATTACAAACCTGTGCAGAGGACTTCACAAAGAAAAAACTGTGGTTCAAGGAGGCAGCCAGATGATTGAGGCTTATATATCCTGTTAGACTAAGCAAAGGAAAACGGGATTGGAGATTCCAAGCCAGGCAGAATTTTACAGTTGAAAAATGCTTTTCTTCTATGATGGGATCAGAATCTTATGTTAGCATCAGATTACCCAGTCCCATAGCTTTTCACCTTCAATCATTTTATATCATTTCCAGGATCCATTACCTTTGTTTCAGGGTGTGTGTCTCACCAGAGGTACAGGGTAACTTAAGCACATTTTAAAAAATGGTTGATTGGCAGAATCTAAGGATGATGCCAGCCTCATGTCATGGGAGTCAGACAACATCCTGGTCCAAGTCACTCTTCAAAAAATTACAGCTTCTCCCAAATGTCCCCTCCATGTTGACAATCTTTATAATCCAAAGGGGCCAGAATATTTTCTCATATATTTTTCTCTGATTCTCTATTTTCTATTAGTAGACTTTCTTGCTCTCTTTGCTAATCCCAAGATTTAAAACAAGTTATAATAAATTAGTCACTATTCTTGGAAAAAGCTAATTACCTAATTTTTACATATCAATGGAGCTGGGTTGGTGGGGGTGGAAGAACAAGGAACAGTAGAGATATCCTAAGGCAATTAGTTGGAGGCAATTTAAAGAATAAAAAGAAAGTTATTATGCAAATATGTATCTATTAGCAGTTAATCAGCCTTGAAAAGACGCATGGCTTAGAATTAAAGAGGACAGGAGATTCAGGTTTTTCACCTCAGTTTTTAGAATTCCATGTAATTAGGCCAGGGTGGGTGGCTGACGCTTGTAATCCCAGTACTTTGGGAGGCTGAGGAAGGAGAATCACTTGAGCCCAGATGTTCAATAACAGCCTGAACAACACAGTGAGACCCGCATCTCTGAAAAAAAAAAAGAAAAAAAATTCTAGCCTGGCGCAGTGGTAACCAGACCCCCATCTCTAAAAATAAATAATAAATGAATCCACCCTGGCATGGTGGCTCACGACCGTAATCCCAGCACTTTGGGAGGCCAAGGTGGGCAGATCACTTGAGGTTGGATCACTTGAGGTCAGACAACATGGCAAAACTCCATCTGTACTAAAAATACAAAAATTGCCGGGCGCGGTGGCTCAAGCCTGTAATCCCAGCACTTTGGGAGGCCGAGACGGGCAGATCACGAGGTCAGGAGATCGAGACCATCCTGGCTAACACCGTGAAACCCCGTCTCTACTAAAAAATACAAAAAACTAGCCAGGCGAGGTGGCGGGCGCCTGTAGTCCCAGCTACTCGGGAGGCTGAGGCAGGAGAATGGCATAAACCCGGGAGGCGGAGCTTGCAGTGAGCTGAGATTCGGCCACTGCACTCCAGTCCGGGCGACAGAGCAAGACTCTGTCTCAAAAAAAAATAAAAAATAAAAAATAAATATACAAAAATTAGCCAGGCATAGTGGTACACACCTGAGTCCTATCTACTCGGGAGGCTGAGGCAAGATAATCCCTTGAACCTGGGAGCCAGAGGTTGAAGTGAGCTGAGATGGTACTACTCCATTCCAGCCTGGGGAATAGAGCAAGACTCCATCTCAAAAAAAAAAAAAAAAAAGTTAGAATTGAGGTATGCTTCTGTCTTAGTCTGTTTATCCTGCTATAACAAAATACCATAGAATAGGTGATTTATAGACAAAAGAATTTAGTTCTGGTGGCTGAGAAGTCCAAGGTTAAGGTACTGGTTGTCAAGCGTGTCCGTGTCCGTGTGAAGAGACCACCAAACAGGCTTTTGTTGTGCCCGAAGTCGCAAGACCCCAGTAAGTGACCACCAGAGTCCAGAGTCAAAGCCAAATAGCTGGGGTCGCCTTATTACGAGTTCGAACCTGGACCTCTCCGCTTTATACAATGGCAGGTAAAGAGAGAGGCCCCGGCTCCTATTTTAGGGTTTCTTTTATAGCAAGGTACAAACAAGTCACAGAGAAACAGTAGTTACAAGCTTATTATTGGTTAACATTTACAGTTGAACATTCGGCAGTTTCTGGTTGGTTCCCGCCTTTTTCACAACCTCAAACGGCTGGGGGTTTTCTAGATAAGTTGTTTGTGTAAGCCCGGGGGGGGGGGGGGGGGGTGGTCACATGATATGTTTAGAATTTTTTCCTTAGGGGCTTTCTATCTCACTTTGTGTGAGCAACATGGCTGTTTATTTCACCTGGGTGCAGGTGGGCTGAGTCCGAAAAGAGAGTCAGCAAAGGGAGATAAGTGTGGGGCTGTTTTATCGGATTTGGGTAGGTAAAGAAAAATTACAGTCAAATGGGGGGTTGTTCTCTGGAGGGCGGGAGTGGGAGAGCTCAGTGGGGGAGCTTTTTGAGCCAGGATGAGCCAGGAAAAAGACTTTCACAAGGTAATGTCATCACTTAAGGCAAGGACTGGCCATTTTCACTTCTTTTGTGATGGAATGTCATCGGTTAAGGTGGGGTAAGGCATTTTCACTTCTTTTGTGACTCTTCAGTTACTTCAGGCCATCTGGGCAGACGTGCAAGTCACAGGGGATACGATGGCTTGGCTTGGGCTCAGAGACCTGACACTGGCATATTCAGTGTCTAGTGAGGGTCAGCTTTTTGGTTCATAGATGGTACCTTCTGAGACAGCCAAGGAGAAAGGGCTCCCCAGAGAACCTCCAACCAGTCTGTGCACTGGGAGGAATCCACACTGGGGTGGAGCCTCAGAAAGTTAATGCCATTTGCAGCAGGGAGGAGCCTGGCCTCTTCTCTTCCGGGGTGGTAACTTACTGGGCTTCAGTCTATGAGGCAGGAAACCTGCTAGAAGGACTCTCACTTTACTGAAAGCCCATTTCCCTTTTTTTCTCTTTTTGCCCAATAAATTCCATTTTGCTTACCCTTCTATGTGTCTATGAGCTTAATCTTTCCCGGTTAGGTGACAAGAACTCTAAGGAGAAAGTCCTGCAACACTTCTACCTGTGTCCTCACATGGTAGAAGGGGCTAGACAGCTCTCTAGGATCTCTTTTATTTATTTATTTATTATTATTATTTTTTTTCTTGCACAGTCTCATTCTGTTACCCAGGCTGGAATGCAGTGGCACGACCTTGACTCACTACAACCTCTGCCTCTGGAGTTCAAGTGATTCTTTTGTCTCAGCCTCCAGAGCAGGTGGGATTACAGGTGTGCCCCACCACGCCTGGCTAATTTTTTTGTATTTTTAGTAGAGATGGCGTTTTGCCATGTTGGCCAGGCTGGTCTTGAACTCCTGACCTCAGGTAATCCGCCTGCCTTGTCCTCCCAAACTGCTGGGATTACAGGCATGAGCCACTGTGCCCGGCCTATTTATTTACTTTTCTAGTTTTAATTTTTTTCTTTTTTTGGAAAGAAGCTTCCCTAGTCAGATAAGGAAATTCCAGAAAGAGTTCTTCCCAGTTCGTCGGGAAAGAAATGTTGGGGACCACTGGTCTAAGGTGTCAAGCTTACATAGCTAGAAAGATTATTATAGAAATAGGAAACAGTATCCTGGCACGGTGGCTCACGGTTGTAATCCCAGCATTTTGGGAGGTCAAGACAAGCAGATCACTTGAATTCAGGAGTTCGAGACCAGCCTGATCAATATGATGAAACCCCATCTCTACTAAAAATACAAAAATTAGCTGGGCATGGTGGCATGCACCTGTAATCCCAGCTACTCAGGAGGCTGAGACAGGAGAATCACTTGAACCTGGGAGGTGGAGGTTGTAGTGAGCTGAGATCGTGCCATTGCATTCCAGCCTGGGCAACAAGAGCGAAACTCCGTCTCAAAAACAAAAAAAGAAAGAAATAGGGAACAATGGAGGGAAAAGCAAATGTATGAGAGAGAAATAGTAACTTTCAGGCCAGGCGCGTTGGCTCAAGCCTGTAATCCTAACACTTTGGGAGGCCGAGGTGGGCAGATCACTTGAGGTCAGGACTTCGAGTCCAGCCTGGCCAACATGGTGAACTCCCATCTCTACTAAAAAGACAAAAAAAAAAAAAAAAAAAAAAAAAGCTGGGTGTGGTGTCAGGCGCCTGTAATTCCAGCTACTTGGGAGGCTGAGGCAGAAGAATTGCTTGAACCTGGGAGGTGAAGGTTGCAGTGAGCTGAGATCACGCCACTGTTCTCAAGTCTGGGTGATGGAGCAAGACTCTGTCTCAAAAAGAAAAAAAGAAATAGTAACTTTCAGAGTAATCTTCTAAGATATTTTTATTTTTATAGAAATTTGTATTTTCCCCAATTAAGAATTTGAGGGTCAGACAGACAGGGTAATGGAGGAAGGACAGAGAGACCTTGGTTCTGAGGCTTATTGCTGAAGCCTTTCAATTTTCTTTAATTCAAAGCAACCAGCAGGCCAAAGCACCATCTTTTGAGGCATTGTTTTCTGAGCTCAGAGTCATAACTCTATGAAACCAAGCCCATCACTGAATCATTCTCAGCCTCAAATTCTTAACTGGGCAAAATACAAATTTCTATAAAAATAAAAATATCTTAGAAGATTACTCTGGGGGCCGGGCGCGGTGGCTCAAGCCTGTAATCCCAGCACTTTGGGAGGCCGAGACGGGCGGATCACGAGGTCAGGAGATCGAGACCATCCTGGCTAATACGGTGAAACCCTGTCTCTACTAAAAATACAAAAAACTAGCCGGGCGACGAGGCGGGCGCCTGTAGTCCCAGCTACTCGGGAGGCTGAGGCAGGAGAATGGTGTAAACCTGGGAGGCGGAGCTTGCAGTGAGCTGAGATCCGGCCACTGCACTCCAGCCTGGGTGGCAGAGCAAGACTCCGCCTCAAAAAAAAAAAAAAAAAAAGAAGATTACTCTGAAAGTTACTATTTCTCTTGCATACATTTGCTTCTCCTTCCATTGCTCCCTATTTCTATAACATTGCCACCATCTTTCTAGCTATATAAGATGGAAACCTTACACCAGTGGTCTGCAACCTTTTTGGCACCAGGAACTGGTTTCCTGGAAGACACTTTTTCCATGGACAGGACCGGGGAATAGTTTTAGGATGAGTCAAGCACATTCCATTTATTGTGGACTTTATTTCTATTATTATATATTGTAATATATAATGAAATAATTATACAACTCACCATAATGCAGAATCAGTTGGAGCCCTGAGCTTGTTTTCCGGCAACTAGTCAGTCCCATCTGGGGGTGATGTAAGATAGTAACAGATCATCAGGGATTAGATTCTCATAAGAAAAGTGAAACCCAGATCCCTCCCATGCACAGTTCACAATAGGGTTCACACTCCTACGAATCTAATGCTGCCACTGATCTGACAGGAGGCAGAGCTCAGGCAGTAATGCTCACTCACCCACCACTCACCTTCTGCTGTGTGGCCCAGTTCCTAACAGGCCATAGACCAGTAACAATCCATGGTCCAGGGGGTTGGGGAACCCTGCCTTAGACCTAGCCTTCTTCCTTGAGTCTCTCATGTTGCCTTTTCTTCTCTACTTCTCTCATGAATCCCTTTATATATTCTTAAACTGTTATTGCCTCTGACTGGACTATCGTTCTTGTTTTCTGAAGTATTTCCGTTTCTAGTCTGTCTCCCTAGGCCCACTTAGATTTACCCTACAAACACATGGTTCTGTTCATATCGTCGTCTATATTAGTTATCAATCGCGATGTAACAAATTATTCCAAAACTTGGCAGCTTACAAACATAAATATTTATTATCTCACACATTTTCTGTGGGTTGGGAATTTGGGAGCAGCTAAGCTAAGTTGTAGTAGCTCAGGGTCTCTATGAGATGGTAGTCATGACATTGGCAGGACTCTAGTTATCTAAAGGTTCAACTGGAGCTAACGGGCCTGCTTCCTAAGTAACTCACTCACATACCTGACAGGTTAGTGCTGGTTATTCACAAGAGGCCTTTTCACATTTACCTCCCCATAGCCCTGTCTGAGTGTCTCATAACATAGAGCTAGCTTCCTTCAGGGTGAATGATCTAACAGAGTGCAAGAGAAGAAATGTTTAAAAAAACATTTTTTAAAGAGATAGGGTCTCTAAGTTGTCCAGGCTGGACTTGAATCCTGGGTTCAAGCAATCTTCCCACCTCAACCTCCCACGTAGCTGGGTTTACGGGCATGTGCCTCCATGCCCAGTTTAAGAATAATCTTTTGGCCGGGCACAGTGGCTCACACCTATAATCTCAGCACTTTGGGAGGACAAGGCGGGTGGATCACGAAGTTAAGACATCGAGACCATCCTGGCCAACATGGTAAAACCCTGTCCCTACTAAAACTATGAAAATTAGCTGGGTGTGGTGGTGCACACCTGTAGTCTTAGCTACTTGGGAGTCTGAGGTAGGAGAATCGCTTCAACCCCGGAGGCGGAGCTTGCAGTGAGCCGAGATGGCACCACTGCACTCCAGCCTAGCAACAGAGCAAGACTCTGTCTCAAAAAAAAAAAAAACTAAAGATCTTTTTTTTTTTTTTTTTGAGAGGGAGTCTCACTCTGTTGCCCAGGCTGGAGTACAGTGGCGCCATCTCGGCTCACCCCAAGCTCCGCCTTCCGGGTTCACACCTTTCTCCTGCCTCAGCCTCCCGAGTAGCTGGGACTACAGGCACCCGCCACCACGCCCGGCTAATTTTTTTGTATTTTTAGTAGAGACGGGGTTTCACTGCGTTAGCCAGGATGGTCTCGATCTCCTGACCTCGTGATCCGCCCGTCTCGGCCTCCCAAAGTGCTGAGATTACAGGCGTGAGCCACCGCGCAAGACCTTAAATAGATTTATTAATTAAGGTCAGAGCACAGATATACATGAGCAAAATGACTGTAAGATTATTCATTGTTGTCTTATTTGTAGTAGTAAAAGACTATAAATAACCTAAATGTATTTCGAGAGTAGAAGAATTAGGATACTCTTTATATGTTAACATATGAGGAAGTCTAAGATATGCGGTGAAGTAGGAAATCTGAAGTATACACTATAGAACAGTGTGTGTAGTATGTATGCTATCATTGTGGGCCAAAAATTGTGTGTGCCTGTGTGTTTCTGTGTGTGTGTGTGTATCTGGAATACCAAAAAAATCTGCTAATATAATTATGGTTGCCTCCAGGAAAGAGTTCTACATGGCTGGGGAAGAGGGAAGAGAAAATTCTCTTTTAGTGTATAAAATCTGTACATTATAAATATTTAATAATATGTGCATAAATAGAAACAACAATAATAAATATAAATAACAAATGTATAATTTATTATATCTTTTAAATTATGTGCCTTATAAAGTTATTGCCTATTCAGAATTATTATTATTATTAATTTTTTTTTTTTGAGACACAGCCTTGCCCTGTTGCCAGGCTGGAATGCAGTGGCGTGATCTCGGCTCACTGCAACCTCCAACTCCCTGGTTCAAGTGATTCTCCTGCCTCAGCCTCCCGAGTAGCTGGAATTACAGGCACGTGCCACCATGCCCAGCTAATTTTTGTATTTTTAGTACAGTCAAGGTTTAGCCATGTTGGCCAGGATGGTCTCGATCTCCTGACCTTGTGATCCACCCACCGTGGCCTCCCAAAGTGCTGGGATTACAGGCGTGAGCCACTGTGCCCGGCCTTATTTTTTTTTTTTTTAATTCTTTTTGAGATAGGGTCTCTCTCTGTCACCCAGGCTGGAGTGCAGTGGTGCAGTCTCGGCTCTGTCACTCAAACTCAAGCGATCCTTCCACTTCAGCCTCCTGAGTAGTTGGGACTACAGGCATGCACCACCACACCAGGCAAATTTTCTTTTTCTTTTTCTTTTTTTTACCAGGCAAGTTTTCTATATTTTTAGTAGAAAAATACTAAATGCCATGCTGCCCAAGCTGGTAAAAATAATTGTTAAAAATCTAGACCAATTCTACACTCAGAGAAAAAGAAACTGAAGCCAGAGAAGAATAAAATAAATGACTTATCTATAGGAAAGATTTAGACAGTAGGAGAAACTAACTGGAAATACAACTTGGATAGCCAACACTGAAATGGTGGGATACACACATGACCTCAATCCCAGGGAGACTCCCAGGTACCTATAGCCTTATTACAAGAAAGAAGGCCTTCGGGCAGTGGCAGTATTACAGTATTATTGGAAAACAAACTGAAAGAATTTTACATGTGGAATTGCATAAACTGGGAGCTGGATGGATTTTAGAGATATGAGAGATCAGAAATCACAATACAGATCAGAGATCACAAACGCCAGATGCCTGTGAGTTGTGTTTGACTTGAATACTGCATACCGTTGTATTTATTTATTTAGAGATGCATTCTCGCTCTGTCGCCCACGCTGGGGTGCAGTGGCATGATCTCGGCTCACTGCAACCTCCACCTCCCAGGTTCAAGTGATTCTTTTACCTCAGCCTCCCGAATAGCTGGGATTACAGGTATACACCACCACACCTGGCTAATTGTTGTATTTTTAGTAGGGACAGGTCTTGCCATGTTGGCCAGGCTGGTCTTGAACTCCTGACCTGAGGTGATCCACCCACCTCAGCCTCCCTCCGAAGGTGCTTGGATTACGTGTGTGAGCCACTGTGCCCAGCCTATTGTTTTAATTTTTTTTTTTTTTTTTTTGAGACGGAGTCTCGCTCTGCCGCCCAGGCTGGAGTGCTGTGGCCGGATCTCAGCTCACTGCAAGCTCCGTCTCCCGGGTTTACGCCATTCTCCTGTCTCAGCCTCCCGAGCAGCTGGGACTACAGGCGCCCGCCACCTCGCCCGGCTAATTTTTTTGTTTTTTTTTTAGTAGAGACGGGGTTTCACCGTGTTAGCCAGGATGGTCTCGATCTCCTGACCTCGTGATCCGCCCGTCTCGGCCTCCCAAAGTGCTGGGATTACAGGCTTGAGCCACCGCGCCCGGCCTGTTTTAATTTTTTTTAGAGACACAGCCTCACTATGTTGCTCAGACTAGCCTGGAAGGAAATACTGTGTTTAAATGTTGTATAAGTTAATTGCCAACATTTTAAGATCAAGAGATTTCACACTTAAACAAATTGGCTATCTGGCTTCTTTTGAAATTCTTATTTTTTATTTTTATTTTTTATGTTTTTAGACCTCTGTGGTTTAACTCTGGAATCTTTTGAAATTATGAAAACTCTGGCAGGTGAGGCCCGCACTCTCACGTGGCACCATCACAGCTGACCCCATTAGAGAGGATAGCGTACTCGCCAGTTTGCCACAGTTCCCACCAGCCAATGTTTCTCATTTTCATCACCTGCAGAGCCCATATAAGTATCTCAGGTGAGGAAGCTGGTTCAGAGGCCAACTGTAACAGTGGCCCCTTTTCCTACTCCCCAATTTTTAATATTTTCTTCAATAAGCCGAGTTGGGAAGTCAAGAGCCAGATAACACTCCATAATCATCTTGGTTTGACCCACTACTCAGTATTCCTGATTCTAAATTCCACACCACTACCCCAACCTAGTGGTCGGGTCCAATAACCATAATCAGGAAACCTTAGGGGTTTTCCCCCCAGGAATTATAGAAAGCTCACCCAGAATTTCAGGGACTATACTAATCCCAGGACCTTGGAGTCTTTCCACTTCCTTGCTGCTATTCCTAGTGCCAGGCCTACGACACTCCCATCTTTTGCCAAATTTGCCACAGACCTAGAAGCTGCCTTTGCCATGACCTTATCCCAAGAAGGGCAGCTGCTAATATGATTATGGTTGCTTCCAGGAAGGGGCGTTACATGGAGGCTAAGACCCAAATGACTGCCATGTTGTTGTGACTGCTGCTGATGCTCACCATGAATTCTTCTTTCCCCAATGATCCCTGTAATTCCCACCTCTGAAGTTGCTGCTCCCAAGTGGTACTCCTTACAGTGACAATGAACCACCTCCCTTGGTTACAGCCATTCTGATCCTGCTCTTACCCACTGCTGCCCGGGAACCTGTGTGGTCACCACGCCTGAAGCCAATGCTAATAAATCTCTAAATAATATGTTAGACCAGTTCTACCTGAAACATGACCTCATTCTCTCGAGTGAGGGCGCCCCCTGTTGAGGAATTTGGGTCAAGTATTTCAGGACCTCAGAAGACTTTAGGTTGCAAGAGAATCCAACTCAAACTAGTTTAAGATTAAAGCAAAAAGGCCAGGAACGGTGGCTCACGCCTGTAATCCCAGCACTTTGGGAGGCCGAGGCGGGTGAAGCACGAGGTCAGGAGATTGAGACCATCCTGGCTAACACGGTGAAACCCCGTCTCTACTAAAAAATACAAAAAATTAGCCGGGCGTGGTGGCAGGCGCCTGTAGTCCCAGCTTCTTGGGAGGCTGAGGCAGGAGAATGGAGTGAACCCGGGAACCAGAGCTTGCAGTGAGCTGAGATTGCGCCACTGCACTCCAGCCTGAGACTCCGTCTCAAAAATAAATAAATAAATAAAAACATAAAAAGTTACTAGTGAAGGAGTTAAGAATATACCACCCCCAAGTAGTGGCATACTATTTTGAGTTAAAGGCACTTGTGTGGTAGGAGTTTTTTGTTTGTTTTCTTTTTTGAGATGGAGTCTCGCTCTGTCGCCCAGGCTGGAGTGCAGTGGCACACTGGAACCTCCGCCTCTCTGGTTCAAGCAATTCTTCTGCCTCATCCTCCTGAGTAGCTGGGATTACAGGTGCCCGCCACCATGCCCAGCTAATTTTTGTATTTTTAGTAGAGACGGGGTTTCACTAAGTTGGTTAGGCTGGTCTTGAACCTCTGACCTCGTGATCCACCCATCTCAGCCTCCCAAAGTGCTGGAATTACAGGCGTGAGCCACCGCACCCGGCCAAGAGTTTTTTTTTTTTTTTTTTTTTTTTGAGACGGAGTCTCGCTCTGTCGCCCAGGCTGGAGTGCAGTGGCCAGATCTCAGCTTACTGCAAGCTCCGCCTCCCGGGTTCCCGCCATTCTCCTGCCTCAGCCTCCAAGTAGCTGGGACTACAGGCGCCCGCCACCTCGCCCGGCTAGTTTTTTGTACTTTTTAAGTAGAGACAGGGTTTCACCGTGTTAGCCAGGATGGTCTCGATCTCCTGACCTCGTGATCCGCCCGTCTCGGCCTCCCAAAGTGCTGGGATTACAGGCTTGAGCCACCGCGCCCGGCCCCAGCCAAGAGTTATTAAGAAATTATTTTAGGCAGAGAGAGAGGAAAAGGGGCCCTTGGGGAGTTTGTGGTTTTTAAGCATCTCTGGAAAAGTTTCTTTTTTTTTTTTTTTTGAGGCGGAGTCTTGCTCTGTCGCCCAGACTGGAGTGCAGTGGCCAGATCTCAGCTCACTGCAAGCTCCGCCTCCCGGGTTTCCGCCATTCTCCTGCCTCAGCCTCCCGAGTAGCTGGGACTACAGGCGCCCGCCACCTCGCCCGGCTAGTTTTTGTATTTTTAGTAGAGACGGGGTTTCACCGTGTTAGCCAGGATGGTCTCGATCTCCTGACCTCGTGATCCGCCCGTCTCGGCCTCCCAAAGTGCTGGGATTACAGGCTTGAGCCACCGCGCCCGGCCGGAAAAGTTTCTTGTAAAGCCCAGGCTCTTAGAGCCAGGCCGGCAACCTTTGATGTGCAAATGCAGGCCTTTAGAAACTGGGTCCACCTAACATAGCAATTCCTGCGGACTTCTTGCCCTTGCCCCACATGTTCCTGGCAACATGGCCACCCCACATATCTCAACGTGTGTAGAACATCCAGAGTGCCCTGCATTTGCATATTAAAAGGCTAGGATGAGATGGCCAGCTTTTTCCGAGGGCTACATGAATGACATGCCTGGTCAAACCAATCCCTGAGCCCTACGCAAATCAGATATCGCCTTCTCCAGCCTCTACATATATACGTGACTGGTATCCGAGGCAGGTGGGGACCTCCTCTTTCGGCTGTGGAGCCAACCTCCCTCTGTCTCTCTACTGGTGAGCTTCTTTCCTCTATTTCCTCTCATCCTTCTTGCCTATTAAACTCTCCACTCCTTAAAACCACTCCACCTGTGTCCATGTTGTTTTATCTAAACTGGCATGAGGACCAACAACTCCGGTGTTCCTCCACTCATCTGAGCCGTATCACTTGGAAAACAGCAGGTGCAAGGAGTTCACTCTGACTTCTGTTTCTTAAAAGCAGGAGATGAAATTCCCATGTAAAAGGTGTCCTCCCTATACCCAGAAGGAAAACATCATTCTTATCATCAAGGACAGGAAGTTGAGGGTGAGGGAAATCTGTACAAACCAACCCTGTTAAACTAATTCTTATCATCCTAGTCACTTCTCCACTCACATAACTACCCTATCCTTGTGTGCTTTGTGTCAGGCCTCTGAGCCCAAGCCAAGTCATCACATCCCCTGTGACTTGCACATATACGCCCAGGTGACCTGAAGTAACTGAAGAACACAAAACAAGTGCAAATGCCCTGCCCCGCCTTAACTGATGACATTCCCCCACAAAAGAAGTGAAAATGGCCAATCCTTGCCTTAATCGATGACATTATCTTGTGCCTGGCTCATCCTGGCTCAAAAAGCTCCCCCCACTGAGCACCTTGTGACTCCCACTCCTGTCCACCAGAGAACAATCCCCCTTTGACTGTAATTTTCCTTTACTTACCCAAATCCTATAAAACGGCCCCACACTTATCTCCCTTCGCTGACTCTCTTTTCGGACTCAGCCCGCCTGCACCCAGGTGAAATAAACAGCCATGTTGCTCACACAAAGCCTGTTTGGTGGTCTCTTCACACGGATGTGCATGACACTTTGCCTTGTCACATTTTCATAATTCACTACTCTTTATCCAATTCAGTTTATAGTGTTCAATTGTAACTGCTTCGTTGGGTCTTCATTTCCTTATGAAGGATCGTATGCCACATAACACTTGTATGAAATTAATTTGGCCGGGCGCGGTGGCTCAAGCCTGTAATCCCAGCACTTTGGGAGGCCGAGACGGGCGGATCACGAGGTCAGGAGATCGAGACCATCCTGGCTAACACGGTGAAACCCGTCTTACTAAAAAATACAAAAAATTAGCCGGGCGAGATGGCGGGCGCTTGTAGTCCCAGCTACTCGGGAGGCTGAGGCGAGAGAATGGCGTAAATCGGGAGGCGGAGCTTGCAGTGAGCTGAGAGCCGGCCACTGCACTCCAGCCTGGGCGACAGAGCGAGACTCCGTCTCAAAAAAAAAAAAAAAAAAAAAGAAATTAATTTGTACGTTTTTCTCCTGTTGCTCTGTCTTATGTCAATTTAATTCTCAGGCCCAGCTGAAAAATCCTAAGAGAATAGAGGTAAAATTTTGCCTCCTTTACCTAATGGCAAATATACGGGAGCACATGGCCTCAGCCCCAATACCTCCAAGTTACTTGACTTCTCTCTTCTCCATTTTCTGTCTTTGCTTATTCAAACTCTTGCCTCTGTTCTTTCTGACTCTTCCACTGGCAGGAACAGTCCGTGTCTAGGACACATTATTAGGTCCTTAGAACGGATAAAGAGCTTCTTGGTTTATAGATAAAACCCCACAGAATTCTGATTGGCTCTATTTGAGACACTTGCTCATCCTTGGACCAACCACTATGGCCAGACTGGGAATGGTTCTGTGACTGGCAGCCCCAGCAGGGTCAAAAGTAGTAGGGAAGGTCAGATCTAATAAACAATATTAGGCTGACAAAAACAACAGATATTCCCTACAATGATGTACTGATAAAAACCAGAGCTCCAGCCGGGCATGGTGGCTCATGCCTGTAATCCCAACACTTTGGGAGGCCAAGGCAGGAGGATAACTTGAACCCAGGGGTTCAAGACCAGCCTGGGCAATATGGCGAAACCTCTTCTCTACAAAAAATAAAAAAATTAGCTGGATGTGGTGGCAGTGTACCTGCAGTCCCAACTACTCAGGAGATTGAGATGGGAGGATCACCTGAGCTTGGGAGGTCTATGCTGTGTCACGTGCATCTGTGTGAAGAGACCACCAAACAGGCTTTGTGTGAGCAATAAAGCTTTTTAATCACCTGGGTGCAGGCGGGCTGAGTCTGAAAAGAGAGTCAGCAAAGGGTGGTGGGATTATCATTAGCTGGGTTTTTTTTTGTTTGTTTTTTGAGACAGAGTCTCACTCTGTCGCCCAGGCTAGAGTGCAATGGTGCAATCTCAGCTCACTGCAACCTCTGCCTCCCGGGTTCAAGCGATTCTACTGCCTCAGCCTCCCAAGTAGCTGGGACTACAGGCATCTGCCACCACACCCAGCTAATTTTTGTATTTTTAGTAGAGATGGGGTTTCACCATATTGGCCAGGCTGGTCTTGAACTCCCGACCTTGTGATCCGCCTGCCTCGGCCTCCCAAAGTGCTGGGATTACAGGCGTGAGCCACGGCGCCCAGCCTATCATCAGTTCTTATATGTTTGGGATAAGCGGTGGAGTTAGGAGCAATTTTTTGTGGGCAGGGGATGGGTCTTACAAAGTACATTCTCGGCCGGGCGCGGTGGCTCAAGCCTGTAATCCCAGCACTTTGGGAGGCCGAGACGGGCGGATCACGAGGTCAGGAGATCGAGACCATCCTGGCTAACACGGTGAAACCCCGTCTCTACTAAAAATACAAAAAAAAACTAGCCGGCCGAGGTGGCGGCGCCTGTAGTCCCAGCTACTCGGGAGACTGAGGCAGGAGAATGGCGTGAACCCAGGAGGCGGAGCTTGCAGTGAGCTGAGATCCGGCCACTGCACTCCAGCCTGGGTGACAGAGCGAGACTCCGTCTCAAAAAAAAAAAAAAAAAAAAAGTACATTCTCAAGGGTGGGGAGAATATTACAAAGTATGTTATCACAAGGGCGGGGAGGGTGTATTGTCATAAGGTCAATTGATCAGCTAGGGTGGGGCAGGAACAGATCACAATGGTGGAATGTCATCTTTTGTGGTTCTTCAGTTGCTTCAGGCTATCTGGATGTATATGTGTAGGTCACAGGGGATATAATGACTTAGCTTGGGCTCAGAGGCCTGACACGCTTCAGTGAGCCATGATTGTGCCAGTGCACTCCAGTCTCGGTGACAGAGCAAGATGCTATCTCAAACAAACAACAACAAAACAACCAGAAGGCCGGGCGCAGTGGCTCACGCCGATAATCCCAGCGCTTTGGGAGGCAGAGGCGGGTGGATCACCTGAGGTCAAGAGTTCTAGACCAGCCTGACCAATACGATGAACTCCTGTCTCTACTAAAATACAAAAAAATTAGTCGGGTGTGGTGGAATGCACCTGTAATCCCAGCTACTCAGGAGGCTCGAACCCAGGAGGCAGAGGTTGCAGTGAGCCGAGATAGCACCATTGCACTCCAGCCTGGGCAATGAGAGGGAAACTCCGTCTCAAAAAAAAAAAAAAAAGAAAAAAAAAAAAACAGAGCTCTTATGGGAAGACAATAACCTTATTTAAAAATTGGTAAAGAACTTGAATAGACATTTCCCCAAAGAAATATGCAAATAGTAAATAAGCACATGAAAACATGCTCAATATAATTAGGGAGATGCAAATAAAAAATCATGAAACACCATTTCACAGTCACTGACATGGTTATAATAAAAAGTTCAGATAAGTGTTGGCAAGGATGTGGAGAATCCTGCTGGGGAGGAGTGTAAATGGGACAGCCACTTAAAAAAAACCCTGGCAGTTCCTCAAATGGTTCAAAATAGAGTTACCATAAATACAGAATCCCCTGGTATCTGCAAGGGGTACTGTTTCTAAGACCTTTGTGGACTCCAAAATTGGCAGACGCTCATCTTGCAGTTAGCCCCGTGGAACCCGCCCATAGGAAAATTGCTCTTATCCTCAGGTTCTGCAGCCTGGGAATACTGCATTTTTGATATGTGGTTGGTTGAATTGGAGGATGCAGAACCCATATATGGAGGGCTGTCTGTATACTGGGCACATGCCCAAGAGAAATGAAAATGTATCTGCACAAAAATGTGTACATGAATGTTCACAGCAGCATTATTCACAGTAGCCAAAAGGTAGAAACTTTTTGATAAATTGATAAAATGTGGCATATACATAGAATGCAGTATTATTCAGCCAAAAAAGGAATGAATTACTGACACATACTACAAAACGGATGAACCTGTTACAGGTGGCAGATATCCAAGTTACGAGGACAAATCTGTATGGGTCTGCAGCAACTTCAATTCTTGCCTCCTCAGAAGAAAGAATTTGAGGAGCAATAAAGCAGAAAAAGAGACTGAGGCAAGTTTCAGAGCAGGAGTGGAAGTTTATTTAAAAGGCCTTTAGAATAGGAAAGAAAGGAAAGCACGCTCGGAAGAGTCCCAAGCCATCACTGAGGTCAACTGTGATATTGACCTTGATCCTAGGACTTTATAGGCTGGCTCCTTTCCCATGATTCTTCCCTTAGGGTGGGCTGCCTGCATGCGCAGTGCCCTCCTTATCACCGGGAAGTGAGCACAGCGCAGTATGTAGGAAGTTGCACGCACGCCCATGAGGCTTTCTTGCCTTTTCGATAGAGTCCCCTTGGAAGGTCATACTCCCCGATTTTGTCTCTTAATGCATATGCCCAAGAAGTTGCTTCTCCCTGTCATCTGCATTCAACGAGCACTTTAGTGCAACAGGTGTGGGCCATCAGGAAATGGCCTCTCCCCGGCACCGGCTCCCAATTTATCACTTTTAGAGGCAATATGCATTCCTAGTGGGTGAGGGAAGAGCCCTCTCCTGCCCTGCTCATGCCTAACTACCTGTGACAAACCTTGCAAATATTAAGCCAGCCACCAAAAGACCATATAATTCCGTTTATATTAAATGTCCAGATTAGTTAAATCTAGAGAGACAGAAAGTAGGTTCTTGGTTGGCTAGGGCTAGAGGAGGTGGGAGGATCAGGGGTGATAGCTAAAAGATACAAGTTTCTTCTTTGGAGTGGTAAAAGATGTTCTCAAATAGTGGTGATGGTTGCCCAAGTCTGTTAATACACTAAAAATCATTGAACACTTCAAATGGGTGAATTATACGGCACGTGATTACAACCTAATAAATAAATAGTATGTCCTGCTCTATCCTTTAGGGCCTCTGAGAAATGGAGAGAGCTCCATCTGAAGTCAGATTGATTGAGTTCCGATCCTGCTTCCATTTTCCCCGCAGGTAACTCCTTCCTTAACAGCATCACGGGGTGATACTCCCTATCCGGAAAGTTCATTGTAATTTTTAAAAACATTAAAAACATACACCAGGGTTAATCATGTGCAGTGTGTGATACACAGACGCTCTGAAACACTACTGCACACACACACGCGCACGCACATGGGGCCTCTGGGGAGGTTCTGAAAGAACCAGATCTGGAGGACTGATCGTGTCCCTGGTCTCGGCCCTCGCCCTCCTTGTTTCTTAGACTCTAAAGCAAGCAGGCAGCAAAGCAGTCCTTGAAATGCAGAGTCAAGAAAAAGCTCTGCACCCCTTGGTCCAAGAGACGCAAGGAGCGCGGCCTAAGCGCCTGGCGAGGCCGCCCTACCCAGCAGAGGCAGCTGCTATGTAACTCGGGGACCAGACACCAAACCCCAACCGCTGGCGTTAACCTACAGCCGCAACGGTTCCCGCCCCGCCCAGGTCGGAGAACAATGCTGCACCCTGCCCGTAGAGCCTCGCGGTGCCGCGCCCTGGGGCGGGCCTGCCCATGTCCTGCCGGGAAATGTAGTTTCTGAAGCCCCGCCCTTGCCGCCCCGTGGCTCGCCGGCCGGGAACTCCAAGCAACTACAAGTTCCATCACGCTCTGCGAGGCCTTGATCTCTAGGCTTTTGCAGGGAAGGGAGTGGGGCGAACATGGCTGAAGGAAGCCGAGGTGTACCAACGTGTAGCGGGATGGGTGGCAGGCAGGACCTAGTCTCCGGCAGTGGCGGCTGCAACTTTCCAGAGTATGAGCTTCCCGAGCTAAATACGCGCGCTTTCCATGTGGGCGCCTTTGGGGAGCTGTGGCGGGGCCGTCTGCGCGGGGCCGGGGACTTGTCGCTGAGGGAGCCGCCGGCATCCGCTCTGTCCGGGAGCCGGGGGATTGCTGACTCCGACCAGGAGGATGCCGCGGTGGCCAGGGATCTGGACTGCAGCCTGGAGGCGGCGGCTGAACTGAGGGCGGTGTGCGGGTGAGTGCGGAGCAAAGGGGCTCTTGCAGCTTGGGGTCAAACAGGGTGCATCCTTGCTCCTGCGCTCCTCTGGGACTCATCCCTGAGAAGGGCCTGTGGTTTGGACCTGGGCTAGGAGTACTACTGTTTCAAAGCTTTCAACCCGCTGGAGCCTCCCTGGAACACCAGGAGAAGTCCTGGGACCCGAATGCCCAGTTTCTGCGAGTTGGAGCGAAGGGCCAAGACAGCTGCATCAAAGACTAGTTTTTCTATTTGCTTGTTCTAAAAGTGCTTGTTAATAAAGAATAGCAGTCAGGGCAACAGCGAGGTGTACCTGCCATTGACAGAGACTTTGACAGTGGAGGAATCTGAGTAATGGTGAAGCTGCGGGAGACTTCATCAAAGGAGTGTTAAAACCCCGACTAACTGGTTTCTTTTGGGGACCTTCCGGGTATTCTGTTACTGAAATTTTTCCTAAAAGTGCCTTATGTGGGGGTGAAAATATAAAAATAACTTTAATCCCTTTCTTCATTTAACAGTACTGGCTGCCTTCATCGGCCTTTTCATTATAAAATGTAACCACAGAAATCTTTGTCTTAAGTTCTGGCCTCTCTGAGCCGCCTGCTGGATTTTATCTGACTTCGTAATTCAGTAATGTATTTAGGAAAACAACCCTAACTCGTTGTGAACCAGATGCAGAGTCGACCTTAAAGTATTGCTTTTCCTTTTTGTTTTAGCCTTGATAAACTGAAATGCCTTGAGGACGGTGAGGATCCAGAAGTCATTCCGGAGAATACTGACCTGGTGACTTTGGGGTATGGAGGACTTGGTTTTTATGATCTATTTATTTAAACATTTTTTCAACATTATGTTTTGAAAAGTTGAAAGTACAGTGTTGATTGTTATCTGTATACGCACCCCGTAAATTCAGCTGTTCTTAACATTTGACCATATTTACTTTAGCCGTGTGTATGGGATGCCTGCTGTGTGTTTTTTCATTTTGCTATCCCCCATTCAGTAAGTTAGACATGATAATTTACCCTTAAATACATAAGCATATAGCGTCTAAAAGTATCATTCTCCTACATAATTATCGTGGTATTATTGTACCTGAGAAAATTAACCGTAAATACATAATCTGTAATATTCAGCCCATATTCAAACTTGTGTTTATTTTTTAATATTCTTGAATGTGTGTTTATAGAGGTAGAGTTAATCTACTTAGATCTGGGGGACAAGCTAAATACTCTGATAGTGTTTCTCAAACTATTTGTGGTAAAGGACAGTTTTTGTTTTTAAAAATTTTAAATTTTTGACAGATTTATACTTTGATAAAATACTACAAAAAGAATTGCTAGAAAAATGAAATTAAAAAAGACAAACACAATGTAAGTTCACATTTTTAGTTAAATTCAACAGACATAAAAATACTGTCAACTGATAATGGAAGTTTTTAAATGCTTAATCGCATTTTCTGTACAGATTGGTTAACAAATAGGTCATAGATGAATTCTAGTCTGCCTACCACTCTTTGAGAGGCACTGTTGTATGATAATATAGAGAAATTGTGCATGTAATAGTGAAATTTATAATTTCCAGTTTATAGTCCACTTACTTCGTACCACCTCAGCTATGTTCTGTTATTCTTGATCCTACGATATTATCCCCCTCAAATATTTAGGCAGTCATTTCAACTCTATTTGGGTTTTCTTTCATAATAACTGCCAAATCAGTTCCCCTGGTCCCTACTGCTAACTTTTACAGCAGCAACACCTGGAGCGCTATGCAAGGTTCTTAACTGTCTTTGCTAAGTACAGTTATTTCTCCCACTGATTTATCCATCATGCTACCGCCTGAGGATATATTTTGCTTAAAAATGGTCTATGGCCTTACACCTCCTATATGGAAAAATTTCAAACTCCTTAGGTAGACATTTGAAGCCTTCCACATATATCCCAAATCTGCCTTTCCAGATTTATTTTCAACCACTTTCAGATGGCTGAGAATGCATGTGGCCTCTCTCCCATCTGAAACATACCACTTTGTTATGTTATGTTATTTTTTTGAGATGGAGTCTCACTCTGTTGCCCAGGGTGGAGTGCAGTGGCGTGATCTCTGCTCATTGCAACCTCTGTCTCCGGGTTCAAGTGATTCTCCTGCCTCAGCCTCCGGAGTAGCTGGGATTACAGGCGCCCGCCACCTCGGCTGGCTAACTTTTTTGCATTTTTAGTAGAGACAGGTTTCACCGTGATGGCCAGGCTGGTTTCAACTCCTGACCTCAAGTGATCCGCCCACCTCGGCCTCCCAAAGTGCTAGGATTACATGCCTGAGCCACCACACCTGGCCCATACCACTTCTTTAAAAACCTAAAGATTCCTTTCCAGATTACCACAACCCATCTTTCCCTTAGGAAACAGATACATTTATACTGCCTTAAACTCTGCCATTTCTAAAGTCCTTGAAGGCTCAGTGAGAGTCCAAACTCCCATCTATGTATTGTTCTCAGGCCCACTGTACTGCCTTACTCCAATTGGTGTTCTGTAACTATTGTTGATTGATTAGTTGTATTTGTCTAAAATGCATATCTGATTGTTACTCCCTTGCCTAAAACCTTTTGATGTCCCTGAGGCTGAAGTCCTGAGTCTGTAGTGGCTCACAAAGGCCTGTAAGGACCATGGACCTTGCTGTTTTCGTTTTGTTTTGTTTTTGAGATGGAGTTTTGCTCTTGTTGCCCAGGCCTGAGTGCAATGGCCCGATCTCCGCTCACGGGAACCTCCACCTCTTGGGTTCAAGTGATTCTCCTGCCTCAGCCTCCCAAGTAGCTGGGATTACAGGCATGCGCCACCATGCCTGGCTAATTTTGTGTTTTTAGTAGGGATGGGGTTTCTCCATGTTAGTCAGGCTGGTCTCAAACTCCCAACCTCACGTGATCTGCCCACCTTGGCCTCCCAAAGTGTTGGGATTACAGACATGAGCCACCGTGTCTGGCTGACCTTGCTGATTTTTTTCAGCTTTCTCTCTGCAGTGTTAACAGCCACACTGCACTGTGTTTCAGTTCCTGGAATGTGCTCTCTCACTCCACGCTTTTGCCCAGAACAGTCATTCTTGCTTATCTCCTGACCCTGCTGACTTCTACTCATCCTGCAAGTGTTAGCTAAAGGATTACGGACTCCATTTAGGTCCTCTTGTATGCTTATGTAGCCCCCCATGCTTCCCTAATGAAATGCTCATCACATCTGTAATATACATGTTTAATTTTCTGTGTTCTTAGCTACACTTGAAAGTTCCTTAAGTTATATCTGCCACACTCACTGTTCTAGGAATTGGTAATATAGCAGCGAGTGTGGCAGATATAACATGAGCATACAAGAGGACCTAAATGGAATCTGTAATCCTTTAGCTAACACTAACAAGTATTTGTAGAATAAGTGGAATAAATGAAACTTTCAGAAGACTCAGGAAGTGATTTCTGAGATAGACTGAAAAAAGAACGTTGATGATAATCATATTAAAGCAGACTCTTTTTGCTATAGTTAATACATTAATTAATTTATAGTAATTTTGTTAAGCCATGTTAAATAGTAATTTTAAGACTACTTAAACATTGCTTCTCATGACTACTTTGCACTACTAGGCCAACTAGATCTCTCTGGTTATCTTCTAGTCCCTCCAAACAGGATTTGTGAGTAGAATTATATATAATCTAATGTAAATCAGTACAGTATTCTTCAACTGGGGTTATTTTGATATACTGTGAAGCTAGTGTATTTAATACATGACCATTGTTAACTGTAATGGTCCTGCCAAAAAAAATTAAGACTTGTGGCAAAAGCCTAAATTTGTATTTTTATGCTTTATTGTTCTCTGAACCTTCCTTCTCCTCACCAGTAATTTAACATTATTCTATTATAAAAATAAAACATAAGTACATCATTTCTTTATTATGACATAAAATAAATTTCTGGTACTTTTTCTTTCCTACATCGAATGATAGAGCTCATTTTATGCATGTGAGAGACAAAGGGTAGTTGGTAGATATTGATTCTTCCTTGATACTTGTTGTTCCCTTAATCTATAGCAAGCTACATAGCTTCAGCAGTTTTGAAATTTTTTTTGACTACTTAATTGGAAGGTTTTAATTCCTAGGAATAGGAGAGAGAATTGTTAATACATGGGTGCTGCTAAAACTTCGTTGTCATTCCAAAAGCTTCAGCAGCATCCTTTTTTTTTAGACAGAGTCTCACTCACTCTGTTGCCCAGGCTAGAGTGCAGTGGCTCAATCTCTGCTCACTGCAACTTCTGCCTCCTGGGCTCAAGCTATTCTTTTGCCTCAGCCTCCCAAGAAGCTGGGATTACTGGCATGTGCCACCATGGCTGGCTAATTTTTTATATGTTTAGTAGAGATGGGGTTTCACCATTTTGACCAGGCTAGTCTCGAACTCCTCACCTCAAGTGATCTGCCCGCCTTGCCCCAAAGGGCTGGTATTACAGGCGTGAGCCACCGTGCCCAGCCCTTCAGCAACATTACTTTTAATACAATAGAAATTTTAGATTATTCTGCCCATCCCCCTCACTTTTGTGACCAAGAAAGCACTGTTTACAGGTCCAGAATTTACTGTTTAAAGGCTAAAAAAGGGAACTTTAGAGTCCTGCTAAAAAAACCAAAAGAACCATGAAATTGGAGAACTCAAAACTCTTATCCCACCAAACCAACCACAAATGACTTTTTAAAAAAACTCAAACAGGGCGGATCGCTTGACGTCAGGAGTTCAAGACCAGCCTGGCCAATATGGTGAAACCTCCACCTCTACTAAAAATGCGAACATTAGCTGGGCATGGTAGCACCTGCCTGTAGTCCCAGCTACCTGGGAGGCTGAGGCAGGAGAATCACTTGAACCCGGGAGGTGGAGGTTGCAGTGAGCTGAGATCATGCCATTGCACTCTAGCCTGGGTGACAGAGCGAGACTCTGTCTCCAAAAAAAAAAAAAAAAAAAACACTCAAACAGCTCTCATATATCTGAGGTTGACTAGAATGACAGAAATGAGCACCGTCAAACTGGGAATCTTGTAAACTATCACTATACCCCAGATATTACAAAAATGAGCAAGAGGAAATAAAATCTAAAGAGAGCTTATTGTAGACAATGAGGAAATAACTGTAACTGTTTATACAAATCAACTTTGGAGACTACCTGCTTCCACCCAGAAAACAATGAGGAAATAGAAGAAAACCTGTAAGTCTACACTCCACACAGAATTGAATATACTCAGATAAGCATTTGAGGGTATAAAAATGTTTACCTTGGCTTAGAATTTTTTTTTTTTTTTTTTTTGGAGACAGAGTCTCACTCTGTTGCCCAGGCTGCTGGAGTGCAGTGGCGCGATCTCAGCTCACTGCAAGCTCCGCCTCCCGGGTTCACGCCATTCTCCTGCCTCAGCCTCCCAGGTAGCTGGGACTACAGGCGCTGCCACCTCGCCCGGCTAGTTTTTTTGTAGTTTTTAGTAGAGACGGGGTTTCACCGTGTTAGCCAGGATGGTCTCGATCTCCTGACCTCGCGATCCGCCTGTCTCGGCCTCCCAAAGTGCTAGGATTACAGGCATGAGCCACCACGCCCGCTGGCTTAGAATTTTTAAAACTATTAATAAGAATGGAAATGATGACTAAAGGAGAAATGAAAAAAGAGTTGATGAAACGCAGGAAAGAAATGGAAGAAAATACAATTACTTCGTAAGCGAATAAATTGTAAGATACCTAACGGAAAATAGACTGAAATGAAAGCAAGAGGCAATGAAGAAAGGCATAAAAACAAGCAAGAGAATTGAAAATGACAAAGAAAAAAGTAAGGTGAATCCGAGAGAGTAGGGAATGGTAGATAGACAAAGATATAATAGTCATACTATCAGAGTCCCTGAAGAAGAAAAAGAAATGGAGCAGAATTCGTATTTAAAAACATAATCCAACAAAAGTTTCCAAAATTGAAAAAAAAACTAAATCTGGAAAGGGTTCTCTAGGTACCTGGAAAAATTAACCTAGACTTACTGGCTTTTGGGATATATATTAGTAAAAGTATTAGATTTCAGAGATAAAGATGAAATCATCACGTCTTCCGTGCCCAAAAAGAACACATAACTTGTAAAGGCAAACTTACAGAAAGCATCAGATGTTGCAAAACTGATGTACAAAGCAAGGCAACATAGAGCAGTGTTTTTTTAAAGCTCAATGAAGGTGTGAATTAAGGATTTTGTATTTAACTGAATGTCCTAAAATATCAAGGTTATAGAAAAAGAGTTTTCAATATACAAGAACCTGGGTAATTTCTGTACCTGCTGGCCATTTCTGAGGAGCATACGAGAGAATGAGCTTTATCCAACCAACTGATGACTGGGAAATTTTCAGCAAAAGGACTAATACAGAGAGGATGAGGGTAGAAGATTTGTGTAACTGCTGGGTATTGTAACAAAGTGTGGTATTGCAACTAAAACGATGGAAGGAGAAAAATGGATAACGTGTGGGCAATAGATGGGTTTTTTAAAGACTACTGCAGAGGGAAAACAAAATCTGACACATCGGATAGTAAAGTGTTAAATAAGAAAATGGGTAACTATAGGATTTAAAAAATATGAGTACAAAGGTAACCAGTAGAACAATAATAGAAATACCAACTCCCCCTCAATTTCTAAAAAATAAATGGAAAAGAATACACATTTCATAATGAAAAACAGCTAATACAACAAAATATGGATAATTAGAAAATATTGTGATAGAGTTGATACCAAATACATCCATCAGTCTTAAGCAACCTATTAAAAAAGGATTTTCAGTTTGGCTTATAAAACAAAAATCTTGGGAAGACAAGAGACACATCTAAAATAAAGTGATTCAGAAAAGCTAAAAATAAAGGGTTAGACAAAGGTATATCAAGTAAATGGAAACAAAAATTGAGCAGGAGTAGTGATGCTGATAACAGACAAACAGTATTCAAGCCCCAAAGTATTACCTGGGATAAAGGACACTTTTTAATTTATATCTTATGGAGGTACGTATACATAAGATTTGCTCCCTGCTAATGAAAACTATATGACATCTTCACAAAAATTGATTATGTATTAGGTCACAAAGGTAACATCAATGACATTCATAAAATAGAATATTACAAACAGATTGGGTGCAGTGGCTCATGCCTGTACTCCCAACACTTTGGGAAGCCAAGATGGAAGGATTGCTGGAGCCCTGGAGTTTGAGAACAACCTGGGCAAGATAGGGAGAATCTGCCTCTACAAAAAAATAAAAACAATTAGCCAGCTGTGGTGGCACATGCCTGTGCTCCCAGCTACTCAGGAAGCTGAGGTAGAAGGATCACTTGAGCCTGGGAGATTGAGGCTGAAGTGAGCCATGATTTTACTACTCTACTCCAGCCTGGGCAGCAGAAAAGGACCGTGTCAAAAAAACAAAAAGAAAATAAATTTCCAGCTCAGAAAACGAGAAAAGAACAACAAAATAAGTGAAAAGAAAATACTAGAAAGGAAATAATAAAGATAACAGAAATTAATGAGGAAAATGATAGGAAAACCATGGGTCTAGTTAATTTTTTTTTTTTTTTTGAAATGGAGTTTCACTCTTGTTGCCCAGGTTGGAGTAGATTGTGTACTGGCACAACCTCGGCTCACTGCAACCTCTGCCTCCCGGGTTCAAGCAGTTCTGCCTCAGCCTCCAGAGTAGCTGGGATTATAGGCGTGCACCACCACACCCAGCTAATTTTGTATTTTTAGTAGAGACAGGGTTTCTCAATGTTGGTCAGGCTGGCCTCGAACTCCCAACCTCAGGTGATCTGCCTGCCTCAGCCTCCCAAAGTACTGGGATTACAGATGTGAGCCACTGCCCCTGGCCCTAATTAAATTTAAAATGGTGACTTTCTGAAACAATTTAAAAGTTAGTTAACTAACATATAAAGCAAGGCAACAATAGAGCTGTATTTTAAAAGAAAATTCAAGGTGTGAATTAAGGATTTTATATCCAACTGAATAGTTATAAAGTTAACATCTTATTTATTTTATTTTATATTACTTTTTTTTTTTGAGACGGAGTCTCGCTCTGTGGCCCGGGCTGGAGTGCAGTGGCCGGATCTCAGCTCACTGCAAGCTCCGCCTCCCGGGTTCACGCCATTCTCCTGCCTCAGCCTCCCGAGTAGCTGGGACTACAGGCGCCCGCCACCTCGCCCGGCTAGTTTTTTGTATTTTTTAGTAGAGACGGGGTTTCACCGTGTTAGCCAGGATGGTCTTGATCTCCTGACCTCGCGATCCGCCCGCCTCGGCCTCCCAAAGTGCTGGGATTACAGGCTTGAGCCACCGCGCCCGGCCTTTTTTTTTTTTTGAGACGGAGTCTTGCTCTGTCGCCCAGGCTGGAGAGCAGTGGCCGGATCTCAGCTCACTGCAAGCTCTGCCTCCCGAGTTTACGCCATTCTCCTGCCTCAGCCTCCCGAGTAGCTGGGACTACAGGCGCCCGCCACCTCGCCCGGCTAGTTTTTTGTATTTTTTAGTAGAGACGGGGTTTCACCGTGTTAGCCAGGATGGTCTCGATCTCCTGACCTCGTGATCCGCCCGTCTCGGCCTCCCAAAGTGCTGGGATTACAGGCTTGAGCCACCGCGCCCGGCCTATATTACTTTTTGAGATCGTCTCACTCTGTTACCTAGGCTGGAGTGCAGTGGCCTGATCTCCGCTCACTGCAACCTCCACCTCCTGGGTTCAAGAGATTCTCCTGCCTCAGCCTCCTGAGTAGGTGGGACTACAGGCACATACCACCACACCAGCTAATTTTTTGTATTTTTAGTAGAGATGGGGTTTCATTGTGTTGAAGAGGCTAGTCTTGAACTCCTGACCTCAGGTGATCTGCCCGCCTTGGCCTCCCAAAGTGCTGGGATTACAGGCGTGAGCTACCACACCCAACCTTATTTAATAGAGGAGCAATACATGCATTTTCTACTAAGATCTGGAACAAGGCAAGCATGCCCACTATCTCTACTACTTTGCAACATAGTCTGCAGGTGTTAGCCATACAGTCTGACAAGGGAAATTAATTAGACGCATAAGAGTAGGTAAAGAAGAAAAAGTCCCCCTATTGGCAGATGTTATAATAGTTAACTTGATTAAGAAGAAATGGAAACTTTTTTTTAATGGCTGAGACTGGTTAGCAGTACTTTTTTCAAGGGTTGGCAAACTACAGCCTATGGGCTGGCTGGTTGTTTTTGTGTATAATCACGCCCATTTATTCACATATTGTCTGTGGCTGCTTTTGTACTGTATGGCAAGTTCCGTAGTTGTGTGAGAGAGGTCATATGGCCCACAACCTAAAATATTTACTATTTGGCCCCTTAAGGAAAAGTTAGCTGATCTCTGCTCTAAGCAAATAAATTTGAAAACCTAAATGAAATGGATAATTTCCTAGGGAAAAACAGATTACTGAAATTAAGCCCTTAAGACTTAGAAAACTTAGACAATTTCTGTAGAAAAACAGAGAAAGTTGTGTAAAGAACTATTTCAAAAAGACTCCAAGTCCAGATGGTTTCACAGAATTCTACCAGACATTCGAAGACTAAATACTCCCAGTGCTTCAGGGCCTTGAAGGAAGAAAAACTTCTTGATTATTTTTCTGAAGCAAACATGACAGATACTTAAACTAGATACTGACAATACAGAGACAGAAAACTTGACATGGGGATCATTCAACACAATATTACCAGACAATCCAACATGATATTAAGATGATACTCTATACCATTGCCAAGTGGGATTTAGTTCAGGAATGGAACATTGGTTCAGTATGAGAACATGTATTAATATCATATACCGTGTTAATAAATCTGACAAATTATTATTTCCAGAGATGCTGCAAAGGCCTTAACAAATTCAGCACACATTCATGATAAAAATACTAAGGAAACAGAAGTTGGAGGAATACTGTTCCAACATGATAAAATATATATATATATATCTTAGTTGTAAAGCTAGCACCTTATTTAATAAGGGAGCAATACATGCATTTTCTAAGATCCAGAAAAAAGCAAGCATGCCTACTGTCTCTACTACTTTGCAACATAGTCTATAGGTATAGCCATGCAATTTGGCAAGATAAATTAATTAGAGGTATAGGGGTAGGTAAAGAATACAAACTTCTCTATTTGCCGGTTATGTGATTAGTGTGCATGGAAAATTAGTCAATGTGAAAACTAACTCAAACAGAAAAAGAATTTAGTGAAATAGGATCCAAAATTGATACATAGAACTTAATAGCCTTCATATATGTGACAATAAACAATTAGAGATGGTGGAGAAAATTCCTTTTATGATACCCCAAAAGAAGGTTAAATACTGAGAAATAAATTTAACAATAAATGTATAAGACTTATGTGTGGAAAATTCCAAAACAGTTCTGAAAGACTGAAGAAAACCTGAACAATTTGAAAGATAGTCTGTTTTGCGCTTATTTTTTTTTTTTTTGTCTTTTTTTTTCCTTTTTGTGGAGAACGGGGTCGTGCTGTATTACCCAGGCAGGTCTCGAACTCCTGGGCTCAAGCTATCCTCCCGCCTCTGCCTCCCTGAGAGCTGGGATTACAGGCGTGAGCCACCGCGCCCGGCCAAGATAGTCTGTTTTGGATAGGAAGACTAAACATTACAATGATGTCAGTTCTTCCTAAATTAAATTATAAATATGGTGTAATCCCAATAAAAATGCCGTAAGTATCTGTTATGAAGTTAAACAAGTTGATAATAGCATTCATGCAGAAAACACATGTAAGAATAGGAAGACTGTGGAAGGAAAAAGAAAATTATGAGGGATGCTTGACTTGGTGGTGGGGCGATGGCTTACACCTGTCATCCCAGTACTTTGGGAGGCCGAAATGAGTGGATCACCTGAGGTCAGGAGTTTGAGACCAGCCTGGCCAACATGGCGAGACTCTGTGTCTACTAAAAATACAAAAATTAGCTGGGCATGGTGGCGGGCACTTGTAATCCCAGCTACTCAGGAGGAGGAGGCTGGGGCAAGAAAATCGTTTGAATCTGGGAGGCGGAGGTTGCGGTGAGCCAAGGTCACACCATCGCACTCCAGGCTGGGGGACACAGCACAACTCTGTCTCCAAAAAAAAATATGAGGAAGTAGTAATTTTACCAGATATTAAGATATGCGACAAAGCCTTTATAATTAAAATGGTGGGTAGTAGCTCATAAATAGACCAGTGGAACAGAATGAAAAGTCCAGAATTAGAGTCAAATACATATAGAAATGTAGAATGACACTATACACAAGAATAATAGATAGGGATCAAAGTGTAGAGAATGGCCGGGCATGGTGACTCAGGCCTGTAATCCCAGCACTTTGGGAGGCCGAGGTAGGCGGAGATCGAGACCATCCGTGCTAATACAGTGAAACCTCGTCTCTACTGAAAATACAAAAAATTAGCTGGGCGTGGTAGCACACGCCTGTAGTCCCAGCTACTTGGGATGCTGAGGCAGGAGAATGGCGTGAACCTGGGAGGCAGAGATGCAGTGAGCCCCGATGGCACCACTGTACTCCAGCCTGGGCGACAGAGCGAGACTCCATCTCAAAAAAAACAACAACAACAAAAAACAAAGGGTAGAGAATGAAACATGCATACCATGGTGCCTAGTGAAAGGATTTGTTACTCAAATCCAGAGGAAATAAAAAGATGGATAAAACTAACTAAAAATTAAAAATATTTTCAGAACATAAAGTCAAAAGACAGCTACCAAACTTGGAGAAAAATATTTATGACATATACCACAAAGGGGCTGATATCCCTAATATGTAAGAACTCTTTTTTTTTTTTTTTTTAAGACGGAGTCTCGCTCTGTCGCCCAGGCTGGAGTGCAGTGGCCGGATCTCGGCTCACTGCAAGCTCCACCTCCCGGGTTTGCGCCATTCTCCTGCCTCAGCCTCCCGAGTAGCTGGGACTACAGGCGCCCGCCACCTCGCCTGGCTAGTTTTTTGTTTTTTTTTTTTTTTTAGTAGAGACGGGGTTTCACCGTGTTAGCCAGGATGGTCTCGATTTCCTGACCTCGTGATCCGCTCGTCTCAGCCTCTCAAAGTGCTGGTATTACAGGCTTGAGCCACCGTGCCCGGCCAAGAACTCTTAAAAGTTGAGGAACAATGACCAAAAACCCAATGGGAAAAATATATGAACCAGTAATTTACACAAAAACATGAAAGTGACTCACAAACATGAAAAAATGCTCAAACACACTCAAAATTAGAGAAGTGAAAATTAAACCTACACTGAGATACCTTTTCTTCCTATCAGACTGGCATAAATTTTAATATATAATACATTTTTTGACAAGGCTGTGGGAAACAGGTGGTTTTTTGTTTGTTTTTACATTTCTGAAGAGAATGCAGATTGTTAGAACTTTTCTGTAGGGGCCGGGCGCGGTGGCTCAAGCCTGTAATCCTAGCACTTTGGGAGGCCGAGACGGGCGGATCACGAGGTCAGGAGATCGAGACCATCCTGACTAACACGGTGAAACCCCGTCTCTACTAAAAACTACAAAAAAAACTAGCCGGGCGAGGTGGCGGCGCCTGTAGTCCCAGCTACTCGGGAGGCTGAGGCAGGAGAATGGCGTGAACCCGGGAGGCGGAGCTTGCAGTGAGCTGAGATCCGGCCACAGCACTCCAGCCTGGGTGACAGCGCGAGACTCCGTCTCAAAAAAAAAAAAAAAAAAAAAAAAGAACTTTTCTGTAGGGTAAATTTTGTAATACTTAACACAATATTACATATATGTGTACTTTTTGTCCCAGCAATCCCACTTCTAGTAATTTATACCGAAGATACCCCTCCAACAATATGAAAATACGTATGTTCAGGGTTATTCCTTGAAGTATTGTTCATAATTGCAAAATATTTGAAATACCTTAAATATACAGACATAGGAGAGGAGATTGTTGAATATGCTATGGGAAATCCACACTGTAATATTTTGCAGCCATAATAAAGGATGAGAAAGGATTAACTCAGAGTAATTTCTAGTACATTCCATTAAGTGAAAACAGCAAAGTCCCAAAGTATATGCCACCTTTCATGTAAGAAACGTGTGCCAGGTGTAGTTTATTGGCTCTCATCTTCAAATTTACTTCTTTTTCCTGCTCTGTAAAAATGAACCTTGGCCTATTAAATACTTTTCTTTTGCCAACTAGCACATCGTTAAGCTTTGTCAGTGAAGGGCGATGGAGAGACCTTTCAGGACTCTCAAGGGTTTTGCTTCCTGATCTGATGTGCTGGCCCAGCAGGATTCTGCAGTGCACACAGCTTCCCCAGTGCCCAGCTCCTGCAATACACTGCAGTCTGAAGCACCCTGCGCCCAGCAGCTTTCCCTGCCAACCCCATTTCCCTCCACAGCTCCCCTGAACAGGTTTTCTTGGTGCCCTTAAGGGTAGATTTCCAGCAAGTTCCACTGATGCAGCACTATAGCAACTTCTTTCTCTTGCTGGATCTCAGTCCTGGGAAGAAAAAAGGACTTCCTTGAGCTTTTTCTCAGCCCTAGGGGTAGGGTGCTCCTTATATTTGTGATTATTCTGTTCTTTAGTGTTCCCTTTTACTGCTTCCTTGCCAGTCCCTCATTATTCCAATCTTCTGTTAAAGTTGTTGAATCCTTAACCTTTGTTCAAATTGCTATTCATTTTTTTCTTTCTTCCTAATTGAACTCTGATACAGAAGGAGATAAAAGAGTGTACATAAATATTTGTTTATTTGAACAAAAGAAATAGAAAGGATAAAGCAAAATTGTAGAGACTGGTTGCCTGCAGGGGTGGGTGCGAAAGGGGTAGAAAGAAGGGAGGGAATGGGAACCGGTTAGTAGGGACAAAGAGGGGGTGATACTTTTGACTCTTAGGATCATAGTGATGTGTCACATATTTTTCACATACCCCAGATGTAATCAGACAATTATAACCAACTAGGATGTAGGGGGAACCCAAAACTGAATTCAAAAACTAAAAAATAAGCCTAGCTGCATTACAAATGTGTATATATAACACCACTGAAGAGGGTGGGGAAGAAAGAACTAAAGTCTTTATTAAAGCCTATCTTACTTTTTTTTTTTTTTGAGCACTTCATGAATTTGCATATCATCCATGCATAGGGGCTGTGCTAATCTTAACTATGTTGTTCCGATTTTTAAATAATAAAATGCTACCAAAAGCATATCTTGATATAATGTAAGGGTGAAGACAGAACTTTTTATAAGTTAGTGTTTCTCACAGAGGTATAGGTTAGCAATTCTGTAACCATTTTATGTATTTACTAGAATTGAACAAATAATAGGTTGCCGACAGTGAAAGCTGGATTTCTCACTTGTGGAGAAAGAAGTTATAAACAAGGAAATGTTAAAGGCTAAAATGAATCCTGTGGTTTTAGTTTGGGATTAGAAGTGTCAGTATAAACTCATAGTTTTAAATGTGTAACAGTAAAATACAGAAATACAGATATTTATCATGTATAGGTTAGTATGCATACATATATTTCCTGCCTATCTCAGCTGAGAAGCCTAGAAGCAGTGACAATGAGAACTCCAGTAACAATGAGAACGCCTAGAACCCAGATACTGGTCTCTAAACACCTTTTTCCAGTAAAGGAACTAGGGCTCTTACAAGTGGTTGATTCCTGGGATGAGACAAGAAAAATACAGGATGGGCCTTGAGCATCTTGTGTGCCAGAAAGTAAGGGAATGTTCAAAAAATAAAAAATAATTTTAAAAAGGAGAGGACTTGCTGAAAGAACAGGAGCTCCTAATGACTAAAACTACCAATTTGAACAACAAAATAATGGTAATATTAGATTTTAACCCCAGAATAAAACAATTATCTGTAGGTTCATACTAATAGAAATGATGAAGTAAACAGATGGGAGGAAAGAGGTAGCTCTTCCTCAAAATATAATTCTGATGAATAAATGTAGAAGAAATGAAAGACAGAATTGCTATTAGGCGTACATCACAGTAATAAATGTTGCAGACAAAATCTATCAATGAATGCTAAAATTCCTGGGTGAAGTTGGAGGAGAAACAAGATTTGCATAGTGTCAAAGTATCTTCCCCAAAATATTTACCAAGTTCATAGAAAATAAGGTATCATTCTGGTGCAGGAACCTGGCAGACAGAAATAAGCTAAACATCACTAGTAAAATGTCATATTAATATCATGAACCTCTTGTGATGTACTGAGAAGGACATCATTGTAGTGTACTTACCAAAATGCTAAATTTATTCCTATCATGAGGAACTAGCAGTCAAGCACAAATTGAAGGACATTCTATAAAATAACTGATTAGAGCTATTTGAAATTGTCAAGATCATGAAAGATAAGGAGAGACTGAAGAACTTTAACAAACTCAAGGAGACTAAGGACAAATAACATGCCATGTGGGATCCTGAATAGGAATCTGGAACAGAAAAAGAAAACCGAGTAAATTAAAAATTGTGTGAAATTTTAAAAAGGCCTATAGCTAATAATATTATATAATAATTTATTTCCTGTTCTTGATAATTGTCTCATGATCATATAAGATGTTGACATAAGGGAAGCTGAACAAGAGAAGGGAACTTTTTCCTGCTTTTGCTACTTAAAATTAGTTCAAAATAAAATATACTAAATATTTTGAAGTCTGAATAACAAATGTTGAACTTTGATTTTTTTTTTCCTTTTACATCTACAACAGGGTTAGAAAAAGGTTCTTGGAACATCGGGAAGAAACCATTACAATAGATCGAGCCTGCAGACAAGAAACATTCGTTTATGAGATGGTAATTAAGATTCTCATCTTTTTCACCCTTTTCTCTTAAAACAGTAAACTGACATTGGCTGAGGGTTAGTAATGACAGTATGGTAGCTTTATACTGGATATGCTTAGTTGAAAACAAACTAGAGAAACTCCTTTGAGTCTGGGAACTAGTGAGAGAAGAGGATCCTTAGAACTCAAGTGACCACATATTTGACTTTTTCAGATCTCTGCCTTTATTCTTGTTTGGTTTTATCTTGCTGTTGGTATTAGGCTAAATTTATGCCTTTTCACTACCCTATTTCTGGTCTTTTTGTTCTGCTCATATTTTGGTTTAACCACATTCTTAATCCTTATCTATTATCTCTTGTGTAAAACTCTGGGAAAATTTAAGATGATGACTCTTGAGGAATTGGGAGCTAGTAGACACAATGGGTTCAGAATCAGTGTGCTGGCACTTGATCATGCATATGAGCACCTATTGTCTCTCCCACTTATTTTACTTTTATTGTGGTAAAATTTACATAACATAAAGTTTACCATTTTGATCATTTTAAAGTGTTCAATTAAGTGGCAGTAAGTACATTCACAATGCTGTATAATCATCACCACTGTTTCCAGAATTTTTTCATCATCGCAAACAGAAGTTCTATACCTATTGAGCAATAACTCACCAGTTTTTCCTCCTGCAGCCCCTGCTAACCTCTATTCTGCCTTCTTTCTCGATGAATTTGCCTATTCTAGATATCTCATGTAAGTGGAATGCTTTTTTTGTCCTTTTCTGTATGGCTTTTTTTTTTTTTTGAAACAGAGGCTCGCTGTGTCGCCCAGGCTAGAGTACAGTGGCGCCATCTCGGCTCACTGCAGTCTCCACCTCCTGGCGATTCTCCTGCCTCAGTCTTCTAAGCAGCTGGGATTATAGGCACCTGCCACCATGCCTGGGTAATTTTTGTATTTTTAGTAGAGACAGGGTTTCATCATGTTGGCCAGGCTGGTCTCGAACCCTTGACCTCAAGCAATCTGCCCACTTCGGCCTCCCAAAGTGCTGGGATTACCCACGGTACCCAGGCTATGGCATATTTTACATAGCATAATGTTTTATAGGTTCATTCATATTGTAGCATGTATTAGAAATTCATTCTTTATGGCTGAATAATATCTATTGTATGGATATAGCACGTTTTGTTCTATTTATCTGTTGATGGACATTTGGGTTGTTTCTATCTTTTGGCTATTGTGAATAATGCTGCTATGAAAATTGGTATACAGGTATCTTTTTAAGTCCTTTTTCAGTTCTTTTGTATCTGCACCTAGGAGTAGAATTGATGGATTGTATAGTTAATTCTGACAAACCTGTTTTTCATAGTGATGATACCATATTACATTCCCATCAGTAATGCATGAAGGTTCCAGTTTCTCCATGTACTTGTGAACATGTATTTTCTAGCTTTTTTAAGTAATAGCCATCCTAGTGGGTGTGAAGTGGTATTTCAATGTGGTTTTGATTTGTATTTCCCTAATAACTAGTGATACTGAACATCTTTTAATTTGGTTTTTGGCCATCTGTATATTTTCTTTGAAAAAGATCTATTGATATATTTTGTCCATTTTCAAATTGGGTTGTTTATCCTGTTGAGTTATAAAGAGTTCTTGGCCGAGTGCCGTGGCTCACGCTTGAAATCCCAGTACTTTGGGAGGCTGAGGTGGGTAGATCACCTGAGGTCAGGAGTTCCAGACCAGCCTGACCAACATGGTGAAACCCCGTCTCTACTAAAAGTACAAAAATTAGCCAGTCATGGTGGCATGCCCCTGTAATCCCAGCTACTCAGTAGGCTGAGACAGGAGAATTGCTTGAACCTGGGAGGTGGAGGTTGCCGTGAGCCAATATCATGCCACTGCACTCCAACCTGAGCAACAGAATGAAACTCTGTCTCAAAAAAAAAAATTAGCCAGGCGTGGTGGCAGGTGCCTGTAATCCCAGCTACTCTGGAGGCTGGCAGAAAATTCGCTAGAACCCAGGAGGCGGAGGTTGTAGCGAGCTGGGATTTGTGCCATTGCACTCCAGCCTGGGCAACAAAAGCGAAAACTGTCTAAAAAAAAAAAAAAAAAAAGTTCTTTGTATATTCTGCATACTAGACCCTTACCGTATATGTAATTTAAAAATATTTTATCCCATTCTATATGATGTCTTTTTACTTACTTTTCTTTTTTTTTTTTTTTTTTTGAGAGAGAGTTTCGCTCTTGTTGCCCAGGCTAGAGTACAGTGGAGCAACAATGGAGCAATCTCAGCTCACTGCAACCTCCACCTCCTGGGTTCAGGTGATTCTCCTGCATCTGCCTCCCAAGTAACTGGGATTACAGGTGCTCGCCACCACTCCCAGCTAATTTTTGTGTTTTTAGTAGAGATGTGGTTTCGCCATGTTGGCCAGGCTGGTCTCGAACTCCTGACCTCAGGTAATCCATGCGCCTTGGCCTCCCAAAGCGCTGGAATTACAGGTGTGAGCAACCACACCCAACCTTTTTACTTTCTTTTTTTTTTTTTTTTTTTTTTTTTTTTTTTTTTTGAGACGGAGTCTCGCTCTGTCGCCCGGGCTGGAGTGCAGTGGCCGGATCCTGGCTCACTGCAAGCTCCGTCTCCCGGGTTCACGCCATTCTCCTGCCTCAGCCTCCCGGGTAGCTGGGACTACAGGCGCCCGCCACCTCGCCCGGCTAGTTTTTTGTATTTTTTTAGTAGAGACGAGGTTTTACCGTGTTAGCCAGGATGGTCTCGATCTCCTGACCTCGTGATCCGCCCGTCTCGGCCTCCCAAAGTGCTGGGATTACAGGCTTGAGCCACCACGCCCGGCCTACTTTCTTGATAATGTTATTGGATGTACAAAAGATTTTAAATTTGGTGAAGTCCAGTTTATCTTTTTCTTTTGTTGTCCTTGTTTTTGATGTCATACTTAAAACATTGCCTAATGCAGCATCATGAAGATTTTCCCATATGTTTTCTTCTAGGAGTTTTATAGCTTTAGCTCCTAAGTTTGTCTTTTATCCACTTCTGAGTTGATTTTTCTATATGATGTAAGGTAAGGGTTTGACTTTGTTCTTTTGCATATAGATATCTAATTTTTCCAGACTGTCCTTTTCCTAGTGAATGATCTTGGCACTTTTGTCCAAAGTCAGTTGACCATGTAAGTTTCATTGTTACATTCTGTTGGTCTAGATGTCTGTTCTAACCTAGAACTACTCTGTTTTGATTACTTTGGCTTTGTAGTAAATTTTGAAATCAGGGAGTATGATTTCAAAATCCGGCTTTGTTCATGTTTTTCAAGATTGTTTTGACTATTCAGAGTCCCTTGAAATTCGCAATGAGTTTTAGGATGGGTGTTTCTATTTTTGGAAAAAATGCCATTGGGATTTTGATAAAGATTGCATTGAACCTGTAGATTACTTTGGGGAGTATTGAGATCTTAATGATATCAAGTCTTCCAATCCATGAATGAGATTTCTTTCCATTTATTTAGATATTTAATTTCTTTCAGCAGTTTTTTTTGTTTGTTTGTTTGTTTTGAGACGAAGTTTTGCTCTTGTTGCCAAGGCTGGAGTGCAATGGCGCGATTGTGGCTCACCGCAACCTCCGCCTCCCAGGTTCAAGCGATTCTCCTGCCTCAGCCTCCTGAGTAGCTGGGGTTACAGGTGCGTGCCACCACGCCCGGCTAATTTTTTGTATTTTCAGTAGAAACAGGGTTTCTCTGTGTTGGTGAGGCTGGTCTCGAACTTCCAACCTCAGGTGATCCACCCGCCTCGGCCTCCCAAATTGCTGGGATACAAGCGTGAGCCACTGTGCTCGGCCTATCAGCAGTGTTTTATACTTTTTATGTATACAACCCTTTCATTTTCTTGGTTAAATTTATCCCTAAATATTTTATTCTTTTGAATGCTATTAATAGTAAGTGAAATTGTTTCCTTAATTCCTTTTTTTTCGGAGACAGAGTCTCGCTTTGTCGCCCAGGCTGAGTGCAGTGGCGCAATCTCGGCTCACTGCAACCTCTGCCTCAGCCTCCCGAGTAGCTGGGACTACAGGCGCCCATCACCATGCCTAGCTACTTTTTGTATTTTTAGTAGAGACAGAGTTTCACCACGTTGGCCACGCTAGTCTTGAACTCCTGACCTCAGGTGATCCACCCACCTTGGCCTCTCAAATTGCTGGGATTACAGGCATGAGCCACTGCGCCCAGCCCTGCTCCTATTTTATTTAGTGTTTTTATCATGAAAGGGTATTAGATTTTTGTCAAATGCTTTTCTGTGTCAATTGAGGTCATGATCTGTTTTTTTTTTTTCTCATCATTCCATTAGTGTGGTGTATTATATTGATTGACTTGCTAATGTTAAATTACCCTTGCATTTTGATGATAAATAAATTCCACTTGGTTGTGGAATTCAGTAAAAATTGTAATCATGAAAAGTACCTTTTCTTAGAAGAAAAGTTGGAAAATTCACAAAAATTAATGCATTTGACAAAATCCTTTTAATATGCCTCTGAGTTTGCTTTGCTAGTATTTTGTTGAGATTATTGCATTCCTATTTATAAAGGGATATTGGCCTGTAGTTTTCCTGTAGTGTCTTTTTCTCACTGTGGTATCAAGATAATGCTGATCTCATAGAATGAGTTAGGAAGTGTACTGCTTTTCAAATTTTCTGAAAGAGTTTGAGAAACTCTGATATTAATTCTTCTTTTAATATTTGGTAGAATTTACCAGTGAAGTCATCTGGTTCTGATAACTTTTCTTTGTTGGGAGGTTTTTCATTGCTGATTCAACCTCCTTACTTGTTACACGTCTATTTAGATTTTTTGTTTCTTTTTGAATCAGTTTTGATAGTTTGTATGTTTCCAGGGATTTGTCCTTTTCATCGAGGTTATCCAATTTGTTGGCAAACAGTAGTTCATAATTTTGTCTTCTAATCCTTTTTTTCCTGTAAAATCAGTAGTAATGTCTCCACTTTTACTTCTCATTTTAGTAATTTGAGCCGCCTTTTTTCTTAATCAGTGCAGTAAAAGTTTGTCAAATTCGATGTTTTCAAAGAACCAGTTTTTGTTTTTATTGATTTTTCTATATTTTCTCTTCTGTTTCATTTGTCTCCACTCATCTTTATAATTTCCATTTTTTTGGCTAGCTTTGGGTTTAGTTTATTCTTTTTAATTTCCTATCTAGTTATTGAGATTGTTCTTTTTATATAAAGTTATACAGCCATAACTTTTTAAAATCACTCTTTTTACTGCATCTCCCTAAGTTTCCTGTGCTGTGATTTTTGTCAAGAGTGTGTTGTTAAATTTCCACATACTTGTGAATTTTCCAATTTTCCTTCTGTTACTGATTTCTAATATTCACTTATGATCAGAAAAGATACCTTTATTACTTTAATTTCTTTAATTTTAAGATTTGTTGGTTTATCCTGGAGAATGGTTCATATGCATTTGAAAAGAACCTGTATTCAGCTGTTGTTGGATGGAGAGTTCTTTGTGTATCTGTTAGGTCTAATTGTTCCAGTTGTTCAAGTCTCCTGTTTCTTTATTGATCTTCTGTCTAGTTATTCTACCCATTATTGAAAGTGGGATATTAAAGTCTCCAACTATTATCATAGAACTGTCTATTTCTTCAATTCTGTTGGCTTTTTGCTTCATATATTTTATTTTACTTAAGTTTTTTGAGACAGGGTCTTGCTCTGTTGCCCGGGCTGGAGTGTGGTGGTGCCATCACTGCACATTGCTACCTTAACTTCCTGTGCTCAAGTTATCCTTCCACCTCCACCTCCCAAGTAGACAGGACTATAAACGTGTGCCCCCATGCTGAGCTAAGTTTTTGTATTTTTTGTAGAGATGGCATTTTGCCATGTTGCCCAGGCTGATCTTGAACTCCTGGACTCAAGCAATCTGCCCACCTTGGTCTCCCATGTTTCTTATATTTTAGAGTTCTGTTGGCTGTATATAAGTTTGTAATTGTATATATCTTCTTGCTGGATGGCTTCTTTTCCCAATATATAATATCCTTCTTTGTCTATTGAAACCTTAAAAAAATTTTGTTTTTAGAGATGGGGTCTTGCTATGTTCCCCAGGCTGGCCTCAAACTCTTGGGCTCAAGTGACTCTCCCACATCAGTTTTCTGATAGCTGGGACTACAAACACATGTGAAAGCATCTTATTTTTCTGTAACTTAAGGATTACTTTTTTTTCTTTGAGACAGAGTCTCAGTCTGTCGCCCAGGCTGGAGTGCAGTGGCCTGATCTTGGCTCACTGCAGTCTCTGTTTCCCGGGTTCAAGTGAATCTTGTGCCTCAGCCTCCCAAGTAGCTGGGACTACAAGCACCCACCTGGCTAATCTTTGTATTTTTGTAGAGGCAGGGTTTCACCATGTTGGCCAGGCTAGTCTGTTACTCCTAACCTCAAGTGATCCGACTGCCTCAGTCTCCCAAAGTGCTGGGATTACAGGGGTGAAACACCGTGCCCAGCTAGGATTACAATTAAATCTTAAAACTGAAACAACTTACTTTTATACAGACAGTCCTCACCCTACTGTGGTTTGACTTTTTTTTTTTTTTTGAGAGGGAGTCTCGCTCTGCCGCCCAGGCTGGAGTGCAGTGACCGGATCTCAGCTCACTGCAAGCTCCGCCTCCCAGGTTCACGCCATTCTCCTGCCTCAGCCTCCCGAGTAGCTGGGACTACAGGCGCCCGCCACCTCGCCCAGCTAGTTTTTTGTATATTTTAGTAGAGACGGGGTTTCACCGTGTTAGCCAGGATGGTCTCCATCTCCTGACCTCGTGATCCGCCCGTCTCGGCCTCCCAAAGTGCTGGGATTACAGGCTTGAGCCACCGCGCCCGGCCGACTTAGGATGTTTTTATGATGGGTTTATTGGGGTCTTAAATGCATTTTCCACTTGTGATGTTTTTTATTTATGGGGTTTATTGGGGCATCATCCCATTGTTGAGCATTTATGTCAGTTTTGTTTCCATAGTATTCAAATACTCTGCTTCCACATCTTTGTCTGTCCCTCTTTGGGTCGTCACAGATCATGTCTTTATATATTTATTAGGTGTCCATTAACATAACCTTGTACGTATTGTTTAATCCATTTATTTTGCAATTATATTGGAAAAACAGAAAAATCATAGAGGAGTGAGTTACAAACCGAAAGTACAGTAATACTGGCTTCTATATTTACCTTTGTAGTTCCCTTTAGCAGTATTCTTTATTTCTTCTTATGGCTTCAGTTTACTGCCTAGTGTCTTTTCATTTCAGCCTGAAGAATCCTCTTTAACACTTCTTACAGGTCACGTCTACTGGTAGTAATTAATTCCCTTAGCTTTTGTTTATCTGCAAATGGCTTAATTTCTCCTTCATTCCTGAAGGATAGTTTTGCCAAATACAGAATTCTTGGTTGACAGGATTTTTTTTTTTTCTTTCATGGGGTTAAATATGTCATCCAGAAGTAAAAAAAAGTTAAAAGCTGAACACAGTGGTGGGTTCCCATAATCTCAGTTATCAGAAGGCTGAGGCAGAAGGAGCACTTGATCCCGAGTTTGAGGCCAACCTAGGCTACACAGATAGATAGATTTAAAAAATCAGTCAGTTCATCTGTCTATCTGCCCATTCTCTGGTTTCTTACCTCCATGGTTTCTGATGAGAAAACTGCTGTTAATCTTATTGAGGAATCTGATTTTAAGTATTTGTGGTTTCCTTTAGGTGATTGAACACATTTTTAAAGTTGATACATAATGAGTTGTACAAATTTCTGGGGTACTCATTGAGCACATTTAAGTCAGTTGCTTTAACATCTTTGTTTAGTGGACTTTTATTTATATGTGAATATTATTGCCTGTAGGAATAATTAATTGATACTTTGACTAGTAATTCCAGTATCTGGGCCTCCTCAAGGTTGGTTTTGTCAAATTCTTATTTTCCTAAGAATTGTCCATACTCTCCTCTTTCGTGTATTTTATATGTTTTTGTTGAGAACTAGACATTCTAGGTATATTTTTTCTTGTGCATGGCTGGAGCTGCCTGTGACTTTTCCAAACAATTATTGCAACATGTGTATTACTTACTGTACGTGGTCACTGATGTTTCTGTTTCATTATCTGTGTGGTCAGTCAGTGATCTGACACAGGTTTCCTTAAATACCTGGCTCCAAAAAGAAAAAAGGCATCTTGTCTCTAAGTCTTCCAATATAGATCCTGCTGGGGGAAGCTGCTGCCACCAAGAGGGTCAAAACCAATGCACGTATCTGGGCCAGGCACTCGGTATCACCACACCAACCAGAACATACAATCCCCAGTTCTTAGAGAACAGGTCCTCACTGTGTGTCCTGGCACCAGCCAGCTTCTCCAGGAATTCAGGCTGCTGTCTCATCAACAGAGGGGCGAAGGAGTGAGGGTGGTAGTTGATTTGCACACAGTGCTTACTAATAAAAAGCAGCAACTTCTCCCTTCATCAAACACTCCCCTGATTGTTATAAGTGTCCCATCAGGTTCCAGAGTTCCAAAGTAGTTTATTCCAGTCTTTCATTCCAGCTTACTGGGTGCTTCTGTTAGAGGGACTGAGCCCTGGAGCTGCCTACTCTATTTTGTGACATCATTCCCACTTATTTTTAAAACATCCTGCATCTAAACCAGTTCAGCCTGGCCCCTGTTTTATATTAATTCAGCACACATAAAAGATCAAAATATATTAAAGATGTCATGGTGTTATATAAAGCATGGGATTTAGAGCCAAACAAATCTGCATTTGCATCCTAACTCTCTGGTATGGCCTTGAGTAAATCACTGAACCTGTAAGCTTTATCTGTAAAATAGCTTTCATAGGAATATTTGATAAGGAATGTAAAAATGTAATTGGAAATGCCAGTGGTATACCAACATTAGTTGATACTCCTGTTTGCTCATCAACTGCTAAGTATTCAGTACCACACATCTTATTAGATGCATTATGTACACATTCCCAGCAACAGTTTTGTAAAGTAAGTATTTTCTGGTTTTGTTGGTTTATTGAAAGAAGATGAAACTAAAGCTTAGAGATGTCTTAACAATTTTCCTGGAGTATAATTAGGCGTCAAACCCAAGGCTGCTTGACTCAATCCGTTGCTGAGAGCCATTGTACCACACTGCATCTTATCTGAGTTATAGTATCTGATTTCACTGTCTCTTTTTCTTTCTTTAGGAGTCACATGCCATAGGAAAAAAGCCTGAAAATTCAGCAGACATGATTGAAGAAGGGGAGCTTATCCTATCTGTGAATATCTTGTACCCTGTTATATTTCATAAGGTAAGTAGTAAAACCGTTTGGATTTCATGGATAATAGTAACTTTTGTATAAGTGTTTAATTATTTGAAGAGGCATGTCCCTATGCTTACATTAAAAAATAAATGCTCTGAGCATGGTGACTCATGCCTGTAATCTTAGCACTTTGGGAGGCCGAGGTGGGAGGATCACTTGAGGCCAGGAGTTTGAGACCCATCTGGGTAACATAGTGAGACCTTGTCTCTACTAAAAATCAAAAAAATTAGCTAGGCATGGTGGTGCATATCTGTAGTCCCAACTGCTTGAGAAGCTGAGGTGGGAGGATCACTTGAGCCTAGGAATTCAAGGTTGCAAGCGAGCTATGATTGCACCACTAAACTTCAGCCTAGGAGACAGAGTGAGACTCGGTCTAATAAATGTAAGCATATGCTGCCTATCTGACATTTTCTTTTTAGAGTTGACAATCTGTAATCTTGTGTCATCTGTTCTAATAAGGGATATTGGAAATAAGGTCAAATTTCAAACAATCTCTCGATCCAATAGGATTATAGCTATAGTATTGAAATATATGCCTGATTTCTGCACTAGAAGCAACTGAAAGTATATGTAAATCCATAATGATTCTAATTCTACAAATTCTTGAGAGATTTTTGCAGAATAGGTGGCTAACGGAGGAATGGAGTGACCTATGTTCACTAATTTAGAATACTTGAGAAGTTATTGAACTAACCAGAGATGACTCTGATGAAAATACAGAACGTTATTAAGTCAAGGGGTATCCAAGACTCTTTTAGGAGAAAGAAATCTTTCCTAGCCCAGAGTGTATATATTCTTGATTCCTTAAATAGATGTGTCATAAATTCTGATGAGTTGTCATTGAAATATTAATATATATAAATTGCACTTATGAATAAATAGGCTTTTACAAAGCATCTGGGATGTAGTTAGTACTAATTGTCTTATTTAATGAAGATCTCAAATTGTTGGCCAGGTGTAATGGGCCACACCTATATCCTCAGCACCTTTGGAAGGCTGAGGTGGGCTGATCACTTGAGCTCAGGAGTTCAAGACCAGCCTGGGCAATGTGGCAAAACCTCATCTCTACAAAAAATACAAAAACTAGCTAGGTGTGGCGGTTTGTGCTTGTAGTCCCACCTACTAGGGAGGATTGCTTGAGCCTGGGAGGTCAAGGCTGCAGTGAGCCAAGATCATGCCATGGCACTCCAGCCTAGGTGACAAAATGAGACTCTGTCTCCCACTGTCACCCCCTTCCCCCAAAAAAAGATCCCAAATGACCAATCATAAAAGCAAACCAAACCAAAGTAATGCATCTGGGTGTACAACCTTAGGTTGCAGTATAGATTGCCTGACCTCAATGAATGAAGTAACTTTTAGGAAATTTTAAGACAGTCTTGCTAAATGAAGTTATTTTCCGGTGACTGTTAATGCTCATGTCAGTTTGGTATCATCTTGATTATAAGCTTTAGTTTAAACCAGAAAATTTCCATGGCTAAGTATGTTGGTTGTACCCATGGGATTTTTGTTTGTTTGTTTGTTTTTGAGACAGGGCCTTGCTCCATTGCCTAGGTTGGAGTGCAGCGGTACAATCGCAGCTCACTGCAGCTTTGCTCGAGCAATCCTCCTGCCTCAGCCTCCCAAGTAGCTAGGACTACAAGCATGTATCACAAAGCCCAGCTAACTTTTAAATTTTTTGTAGAGATGGGGTTTTTCTATGTTGCCCAGGTTGATCTTGAACTTCTAAACTCAAGCAGTCCTTCTGCTTCGGCCTCCTAAAGTGTTGGGATTACAGGCATGAGCCACTGTGCTTGGCCATTCCATTCTATTCTGATTTATGGAGGTGACTGAGTGATGACATGGAGAGGCTATAATGCCTTTGAAAGAAGATTTTTATTACATTTCCTTAGAGGAGGGCGCATACCATGTAGGGCCACAGGAAGAAGCACCATTCTCAGTCAGGAGGCTGAAAGGGGAGAGGGGAAGGCATAGACTACAGTTTTTATTGGGATTTCTGTGGGAAAGACAAGGTAGGGAAGAGTAAACAGTTTAGGATTGGCTAGTTTGAATAATTCCAGTAGGTTTGGGGGCAGAGGGGCTGTCCCTTGTAGCCTGGTGCTGGGCCCTGGGTGGATTGAGGTTGAGGGAATACCAGGTTGAGGGAAATAGTGGCTTGGTGTGTGATAAAGGAGGTGGTTTCAGAGTAGCTCTGGATCACAGGGGAGCCACTCTGAATTTTGGCCATTAGTTTGGCCTTACAATTATTGGATGTGAAAATACAGAACATCAAGTTATGAGGACAATTTAAACTTAAGAAAACTTGACTGGGCACAGTGGCTCACGCCTGTAATCCCAGCACTTTGGGAGGCCGAGGCAGGCAGATCTTGAGGTCAGGAGATCGAGACCATCCTGGCTAACATGGTGAAACCCCGTATCTACTAATAACACAAAAAATTAATCGGGCATGGTGGCAGGCGCCTGTAGTCTCAGCTACTCAGGAGGCTAAGGCAGGAGAATGGTGTGAACCCAGGAGGTGGAGCTTGCGGTGAGCCAAGATTGTGCCACTGCAGTCCAGCCTGTGCGACAGAGCAAGACCCCATCTCAAAAAAAAAAAAAAAAAAAAACCTTAAGAAAATCAGCAATTGGCCGGGTGCGGTGGCTCAAGCCTGTAATCCCAGCACTTTGGGAGGCCGAGATGGGCGGATCACGAGGTCAGGAGATTGAGACCATCCTGGCTAATACGGTGAAACCCCGTCTCTACTAAAAAAAAAATACAAAAAAAGCTAGCCGGACGAGGTGGCGGGCGCCTGTAGTCCCAGCCACTCGGGAAGCTGAGGCGGGAGAATGGCGTAAACCCGGGAGGCGGAGCTTGCAGTGAGCTGAGATCCAGCCACGGCACCCCAGCCTGGGCGACAGAGCGAGACTCCGTCTCAAAAAAAAAAAAAAAGAAAGAAAAGAAATCAGCAATTTAGTTTTGTTCCAGTCATGACAGGATTTGTAGTTTTATTGCTTTGTCTCTAAATGAACACTTATTTATTCTTTGACTTTTAGCACAAAGAACACAAACCATACCAAACAATGCTGGTGTTGGGCAGTCAAAAGCTCACAGAACTGAGGGATTCAATTCGCTGTGTCAGTGACCTCCAGATTGGTGGTGAATTCAGCAACACTCCTGACCAAGCCCCTGAGCACATCAGCAAAGTAAGGTGATTTCCTCCCATAAAACAAAAGGAAATAGCAAGCTAAGGAAATAGTGATTACTCTAGCAGGTTCATAAATGTCCCAGTAAATCCTTTTCTTCTCCTGTGGGATTCCATCAAGCTACTACACTATCTCATTCTTTCCCTTTATCACTGGAACTTTTCCAAAGAGGAGGCCAGACTCTGTTTTGATTTCTTCATCTCTCATTTGTTTCTAAACTATTGTATGGAGACTTTTCCTTCTGGGCTAATAGTGACCACCTAATTTTCTAAGCAGTTGGTCACTTTTCCATTTTTATATAACTTGACCTCACTGTAGCATATGACTTTGCTGTTCATTCACTCTTGTTTTAAGCTCTGTCAGCATTGCGATCTGTCATAATTGCCCCCAGCAAAAGGCTGGAGTCGACCTGAGAGCCTTAATAGTTAGCACCCATTCTTTGCCTTTCACTGCCCAAGGACCAGTACCAAACAAAGAGAGACCATATGAAGTTGGTCCTTGCTGGTGTTTCCCCAATGTGTTGCTCTCAAAAGGAAAGAGAAGTCCTGCATACCCCCTGGATAAGGATGGAAAGGAGCAGTGTGGTAGACTGGCAACAGCAATGTTTTCAGAAAGGATCGTTTACCTAATAAAGCAGGAGGGCCTTGATCCCTTCCACATTTCACCATAGGCCCATCAGAGGGCCTCAGGTTTACAGGGCCATTTCAGGGGAGGGATAGCATCTCCTAGAGATAAGTAAAAAGGTATTTGGAACAACAAGGATGGAGACAGTGTTTGGACAGGAACCAATACAATCTCCTTTTTTCCTGGTTCCTGTTCCACCAGCCACATAAATGTTGGTATAACTTAGGTTTAATGTTAGCTTTTTTTTTTTTCTCCTTAGGCTGACATATAAGACCTTTTATAATGATGCTTCCCAAATTAACTTTCTCTACTATTCACTTGCTGCCTTTACACCTTATTCATCCATAGTGAATTTGTGTATTTTCATCAGTGTACCATACTTTTTCATGTTTCTGAGTATTTGAACATGGTAGGAAGCCCTTTCCTTCCTTCCATCCATTTTGTGAGTTCATTCTCAGATTTCTAAACCTAGCTCAAAACTCACCCATTACATACAAGTTTTCTTGACTCCTTTCTTTTTTACCCTGCCACCTTTTCATTTGTCCATTGTAGTGTATATTTCAGTATGCTGATTCAGTGTAATGCGTGTGTCTGCCCCACAGGCTGACTGTATTCCAGTTTTTGGTAACTAGTGTGGATACTAGCATCATGGCTCACATGTAGATTTCACTTAAGTACCTGTTGAGTTATGCTAAAAATGGTTTTTAGATATTTAGGTTCTTCAGGGTTGCCATCTCAGTGCTTTTGGAGAGAAACAATAGGGTAAAAAGAAAAGTAGAATTTCAAAACTTTATGCGAACTAGGAAATAAGAGATTTATTTATTTTATTTTTTTTATTTTTTTTATTTTTTAGATGGGGCTCTGTTGCCCAGGCTGGGGTACAGTGATGCAATCTCAGCTCACTGCAACCTTCACCTCCCAGTTTCAAGTGATTCTCGTGCTTCAGCCTTCCAAGTAGCTGGGATTACAGGTGGCCTCACTGCACCCAGCTAATTTTTGTATTTTTAGTAGAAACGGGGTTTCACCATGTTGGCCAGGCTAGGCTCGAACTCCTGACCTCAGGTGATCCACCTGCCTCAGCCTCCTAAAGTGCTGGGATTACAGGCATGAGCCACTATGGCCCGGCTAATTTTTGTATTTTTAGTAGAGACGGTGTTTTAGCATGTTGGCCAGGATGGTCCGAACTACCGACCTCAGGTGATCCACCCGCCTCAGCCTCCTAAAGTGCTGGGATTACAAGGCGTGAGCCACTGCGTCTGGCCAAGATTTATCTTTTCTTTAAAGCAGCAGTGGCAATCTTCTGCAAAGTTAATCTTGTCAAAAAAAAAAAAAAACATAAGATGTAACTGTTAAATAATAAGATCAATCTAAGAAGAAAAATCTGAATTTATCCTCTTCATTCCGACCATCTGAACATTGCTCAAAGCAATTTGAGTCAGATCTGGGAATCAGTCTTATCTTCAGGAAGCCCTGGATAATGTTTGTCTGTTTGTTTTTTGATCAAGTCCAGTCTGGGCAACAACTCACTGTGTTGCCCAGGAGAAGGTTTTAATCAGGCTTTGTGAATTTACTTGGTCTGTACATTGGTGCTGATACCTTCAGAAGTTTTCTAAGCAGGGATTAAATAACCCATAATTGTATTTTAAAATATTTACATATCTACTGTTATATTGATTCTGTCTCTTCTATTTTTTTTTCGAGACAGGGTTTTGCTCTTGTTCCCAGGCTGGAGTGCAATGGCGTGGTCTTGGCTCACAGCAACCTCTGCCTCTTGGGTTCAAGCGATTCTCCTGCTTCAGCCCCCTGAGTAACTGGGATTACAGGCGTGCACAACCATGTCCAGCTATTTTTGTATTTTTAGTAGAGATGGAGTTTCTCCATGTTGGTCAGGCTGGTCTCGAACTCCCGACCTCAGGTGATCTGCCCACCTTGGCCTCCCAAAGTGCTGGGATTACAGACGTGAGCCACTATGCCGGCCAGGGAAGTTTATTAGTGGATGACTTTTGATTTAAATGGAAAACACTCTTGTTCTTTCAGAGTTCACCTTGTAATTAATAATTATGCCAAAAGATATTAAGTTGCTTAAATCACCTAAGATGAGGTTTTATGGAAGTGTTTTGTGAAACACAATTATATATATTAAACTTCATTTTGTTTCCAAAATAAGTCAATAGTTATTTATTTAGAACCTTTATTTCAGACCCTGCTTACCTCTTTGAGGGTGTAGAAGTATATTAAGTGGCAGATTTTGTATTGGAGCAGCTAGTCATATGACATTAAGTGCATTATACATTTTAATCTCCATAACAACCAATGAGAAAGGTAAAGGCTTTACTCACATTTTACATGGGAGAACAGAAGGTGAGTGAGATTTAGTGACTGGTCCAAGAAGAAACAAGACAGCCAGTCTTGCAAGAGTGTCTGATGCGAACACAAGATGATCTGTAAGTGGGGGAATGAAGACAAGAAAGAAAAATGGAAGCTTGAAAGAAGTAGGAGAAAAAATAAAATATTAGGGTAAAATTATTTTAGTACCTGAAGCATATATCTCCTATACATAAATTGCTTTTGGCCTTCACCACAATCCTGTAAGACATCGTGGCATATGCTGTTATTCTCATTTCACAGATGAGAAAACAGGTCTGAGAAGTGATTGCTACATACCAGAATCACAAAGCTAGTAAGTGGTAGGTTAAGGAAAAGAACTCAGGTCTTCTGACCCTCATCCAGGGGTCTAAAGAGATGGTGAAGGACCAGTTTAACAGAGTGCTTCTCAACTCTGGTTGCATGTTTTTTTCTTTTTTCTTTTTTCTTTTTTTTGAGACGGAGTCTCGCTCTGTCGGCCAGGCTGGAGTGCAGTGGCCGGATCTCAGCTCACTGCAAGCTCCGCCTCCCGGGTTCACGCCATTCTCCTGCCTCAGCCTCCCGAGTAGCTGGGACTACAGGCGCCCGCCACCTCGCCCGGCTAGTTTTTTTGTATTTTTTAGTAGAGATGGGGTTTCACCATGTTAGCCAGGATGGTCTCGATCTCCTGACCTCGTGATCCGCCCGTCTCGGCCTCCCAAAGTGCTGGGATTACAGGCTTGAGCCACCGCGCCCGGCCTGCATGTTTTTTTCTAGAGAGCTTTGGAAAAATACTGATCCCCAAAGATTCTTAATGAATGAGTCCGAGTTGACATTTGGTGTTTGGTTTTTTGTGATTTGATTTTGCAGTCAGGATTGAGAGCCACTGCTTTGACGGAAGCTGTGGTAGAATGAGTTAAGAAACCTTGAAGGTTCCCACCAGTTGTGGTACAATTATGGTACCTGGGGCAAGATTGCTTGAGTAAAAATAGAAATTCAGATGCTGTCTGCCTAAGAGTTACTGAAAATGTAAAGAGAGAATTTTTGTAAAAACATTGCAAATACAAAAAAAATGCCAGAAAAACGTAACTTGATGATCATTGTTATCACTGGGGAAACATTAAAGATAGGACTTTGTTTAGCTTTTAGTTCTAGTATCCAACACGACTTACTACTGTGTATTCATATGATAAAATAATGATGTTTATTTGATTTCTAATTGGGTTTCTTTCATGAATCTCAGGAGAATATACACATTTGAATAAAACGTAGTGATTAAAACAGCAGTAGGGTAAAATTCAAAGTAGTAGCAGTTTTTGTAACATGTATTAGTGTGATTTTATGATACATAAATTTTGAATTAATAGAGTAATTTCATAATTGTTAATAGTTGACTTTCTCTCAATACCATCTGTTTTCTTGTAGGACCTATACAAATCAGCCTTCTTTTATTTTGAAGGAACATTTTATAATGATAAAAGATACCCGGAATGCAGAGATTTGAGCAGGTATAGTTTCCAAAAATCTTCTCAAAGTCTTTCCTATTTCTAGTTATCAAAGTAGTGTTATCTCCACAAATCCTATTATTGGCCTATTAAGGACCTTTGCCAAGGAATTATTGATAAATCTTGTCTTGAGCATTACATACATCCAAAAAAAAAATTAGCCAGGTACAGTAGTCCCAGCCACTGCAGAGGCTGCGGCAGGAGAATCTTTTGAGGCCAAGAGTTCAAGGCTGTATAGCATGCTATAATCTCACCTGTGAATACCCACTACTCTCCAGCCTGGGTAATATAGCAAGACTCTGTCTCTAAAAAAAATAATAATAATAAATTAAATCCCATTAATACGCATTATTAGTCTCTGGCCTTTACATATAAGTAGTAGTGGTAAATTAACCTGTCACTGTTTTTTCTGCCTATCTAGTATATACTATTTGTGCTAGGTGATGGTGATATATATGTTGCTTAAGTACATAATATAGGAAAAATCTATATCTAAGCTCATTTTAATGAGACCATACTTTCATTATCAATGTCTAAGGAATTAGAGTATATAAGTATACATATTATTTTTGCCTTTTAAGAAAAAAAAAAAAAGTGTCGTTCTGTCATTGTACAGTGGCACGATCTTGGCTTTCACTGCAACCTGTGCCTCCTGGGTCAAGCCATTCTCGTGCCTCAGCCTACCAAGTAGCAGGGACTACAGGTATGTGCCATCATGCCTGGCTAATTTTTGTATTTTTAGTAGAGACAGGATTTCGACATGTTGGCCAGACTGGTCTTGAACTCCTGGCCTCAAGTAAGCCGCCTATATCAGCCTCCCAAAGTGCTACATTACAGGTGTGAGCCACAATGCCCAGCCTATTATAGCCATTTTTAATCTGTATTCTAACCCAACAGTTCAAACCTATTAGTTTTAGCATTTGTTTTGTTTTGTTTTTTTTTTTTTTGAGACAGTTTTGCTCTTGTTGCCCAGGCTGGAGTGCAATGGTGCGATTTCGGCTTAATGCAACCTCCACCTCCCGGGTTAAAGCGATTCTCCTGCCTCAGCCTCCCGAGTAGCTGGGATTACAGGCATGTACCACCACACCCAACTCATTTTGTATTTTTAGTAGAGATGGGGTTTCCCCATGTTGGTCAGGCTGGAATCAAACTCCCGACCTCAAGTGATGCGCCCACCTCGGCCTCCCCAAGTGCTGGGATTACAGGTGTGAGCCACCGTGCCCAGCCTTGCATTTCTTTATACTGTAAATAATTGAAGACTCCAATGAGCTTCTGCTTATGTGGGTTATAACTATCAATATTTATGATATTAAACATTGAAACTAAGAAATATTTGAAATAATAAATCTCATTACATACTAACATTTTGTGAAAAATATTTTTCAAAACTCAATAATGAATGACATTGTTACACATTTTTGCATTTAAGCTAAAGTGATACACATCATGTAACCTGCAGAAAACTGATCCCTTATGAAAATTCAGCATTCCTAATCTCAACATGTATCAAACATTTTGGTCTTCATCTCAAGATGGCAACTGTCCAGTTAGTTGGGTGAGCTAGGTTAATGTGAATTACTGCAATCACAAACTGTTTTCTGTAGTTTTTAAGTTTTTGTGGAAAAATGATATATCCTTGCCTTTTCCCCCCTTAGAACTATCATTGAGTGGTCACAGTCCCATGACAGAGGATATGGAAAGTTTCAGACTGCTAGAATGGAAGATTTCACCTTCAATGACTTGTGTATTAAACTGGGTTTTCCTTACTTATACTGTCATCAGGGAGACTGTGAACATGTCATTGTCATTACTGACATAAGGTAGGTTACTTTTTTTTTTCTTTATTTCAGAGTACAAAAGCAGATATAGTTTTTTTAAAAATAAGAGGAGTAAAAGTAATGATCATTGCAACTTGACTTGGAAGCAGCAAAAATGCTGTCTTTCCATGCAAAGACCAAGTCTTTCCATCCATTTGCATCCTCTATTGTTCGTTATTTTGGAAAATCTATAAGAAATACTTTACTATTAGAAGGTTAAAAATCTGTTAATAATTTAAAAAGTATCTCCATTTTGTATTAAACAGCTGTTATTCAGGTAGTAGTTATCCATTTATAGATAACTTTGCAACTTTGTTTTTAGGTTTCTCTTTTTGCCAAAATTTGAAGGAGATAAAAGGGAATTGGAGGAAGAGTAATTCTAATATTTGACAAATGTGAAGTCTTAATGCTTTGACAAAGATTTAAATTGGGAAGGAGTTAAGATAGTCTAAAATGAGATTTGGGGATGAGTTATAAATTTAAACAGCTAATAGCTCTTATTTCATGAATAAGGCTATTCATTTCCTCTTTATTTAGGAAATCTGTGTGTTTTTTTTTTGTTTTTTTTTTTTTGAGACGGAGTCTCGCTCTGTCGGCCAGGCTGGAGTGCAGTGGCCGGATCTCAGCTCACTGCAAGCTCCGCTTCCCGGGTTTACGCCATTCTCCTGCCTCAGCCTCCCGAGTAGCTGGGACTACAGGCGCCTGCCACCTCGCCCGGCTAGTTTTTTGTATATTTTAGTAGAGACGGGGTTTCACTGTGTTAGCCAGGATGGTCTTGATCTCCTGACCTCGTGATCCGCCCGTCTCGGCCTCCCAAAGTGCTGGGATTACAGGCCTGAGCCACCGCGCCCGGCGGAAATCTGTTTAAGAAGGAATACTATGTACGAATAAACCCTGCTCCAGTGCTGGTTTGATTCCTTATGAGAGACCATTTAAAACTTTTTTGTGGAACAATAATGTACCTGTGTTTGACCAGTAATTAGAAACTAGTAATTACTGGTATTAATTAGTAATTTATTATACCAGTAATAGAAACAGATGCCTGCCACGTGCAGTGGCTCACGCCTATAGTCCCAACACTTTGGGGGACTGAAGTGGGCAGATTGAGCCCAGGAGTTCGAGACCAGCCTGAACACCACAGTGAAACCCTCTCTACAAAAAATACAAAAATTAGCTGAGCATGGTGGTGCGTGCCTGGAATCCCAGCTACTCAGGCTAAAACATGAGGATTGCTTGAGACCAGGAGGTCAAGGCTGCAGTGAGCTATGCTCATGCCACTGCATTCCAGCCTGGGTGACAGAGTGCGACCTTGTCTCAAAAAAAAAAAAAAAAAAAAAGGAAACTGATGCTTTCAGAAAGTCCCTGCTTCTATTTTTGGTCTTACTGACTCATCTCCAAAATTTTATATCTCATGCACTCCATCTCCGGAAACTACCAGAAGATGTAAAAGTGCTTCACAGAAAGTGTACACCATGAACAAGAAAGACATGGAATGCAACACAGAATAGGCAGAATAGGTCAAATAGACATAAAAGGGATTCTCAGAATGATGGAAAAGTGAAATCCCAGTGTGAGAGCTTTGTACCAGATCTGGAGATTTGATCCAGGGTCTGGAGCCAGGAGCGCATACAAAACTCAGGAAGGATGTCTGGGGGGAAAAATAAACTGGTTGACTCCTGGTTGTTCACTGTTCTGTCAGAAAATTGGTGACTGAATTCGTGACAGGTACATTGAAAATTAAACAAATGGGCCAGGTGCGGTGGCTCACGCCTGTAATCACAGCACTTTGGGAGGCCAAGGCGGGTGGATCACAAGGTCAGGAGATTGTGGCTATCCTGGCTAACATGGTGAAACCCTGTCTCTACTAAAAAAAAAAAAAAGTTAGCCGGGCATGGTAGCGGGCGCCTGTAGTCCCAGCTACCCGGGAGGCTGAGGCAGGAGAATGGCGTGAACCCAGGAGGCGGAGCTTGCAGTGAGCTGAGATTGCGCCACTGCACTCCAGCCTGGACAGCGAGACTCCGTCTCAAAAAAAAAAAGAAAAAAAAAATTAAGCAAATATAAATGGGAGAGAATTAATAGATTCATAGCTAGAAAACAAAATGTTGTCCCATAAATGTCAACTATGTGGCTTAGGTAGAAGTAGCACTAATTCGTCAAGAATTAAATATCTGTTTAACCAAAATTATGGTAGTTCTGTGGGGAGAAGTTGAGGAGGTAAATTCTAAACAAACAATTAAGAATGGAAAACAGTTGCCCCTAGGGAAGAAGAATGGGGAGGCAAGAGCCAGAAGCGTATATAAACCTTGGATTTATATGACTTTTAAAATTATAGACAGTACATTTATGTCTTTGATGTTATTAAAATTTTATATCAGCAGCCTGGGCACAGCGGCTCATGCATGTAATCCCAGCGCTTTGGGAGGCCAAGGTGGCCAGATTACTTGCAGTCAGGAGTTCAAGACCAGCCTGGCCAACATGGCGAAATCCTGTCTCTAAAAATACAAAAATTAGCTGGCTGTGGTGATGGACATCTGCAGTCCCAGCTACTTGGGAGAGTGAGGCACGAGAATCACTTGAATCCAGGAAGCGAAGGTTACAGTGAGCCAAGATTTTGCCACTGTACTCCAGCCTGGGCGACAGAGCAAGACTGTATCAAAAGAAAAAAAAAAGTTATATAAGCTGTTCTGCCTGCTCTTCCTTTCAAATGTGGGAACATATACTAGCCTTGTAATAAACATAAGATGGAAGGCAACCCCCAGTTCTCTCTGGTGGCTTTATTTTCCATACATTTCTTTTCTTTTCTTTTTTTTTTTTTTTTTTTTGAGACAGAGTTTTGCTCTGTTGCCCAGGCTGGAATGCAGTGGCATGATCTCAGTTCACTGCAACCTCCATCTCCCGGGTTCAAGCAATTCTTGTGCCTCAGCCTCCCAAGTAGCTGGGATTACAGGTGCGTGCCACCTTGTCTGGCAAATTTTTGAATTATTTATTTTTTTTGAGACCGAGTTTTGCTCTTGTTGCCCAGGCTGGAGTGCAGTGGCACAATCTCGGCTTACCACAACCTCTGCCTCCCAGGTTCAGGTGATTCTTTCGCCTCAGCCTCCTGAGTAGCTGGGATTACAGGCATGTGCCACCACGCCCAGCTAATTTTGTATTTTTAGTAGAGATGGGGTTTCTGCTCAATCTGTTGGTCAGGCTGGTCTTGAACTCCCGACCTCAGGTGATCCGCCCGCCTCAGCCTCCCAAAGTGCTGGGATTACAGGTGTGAGCCACCGCGCCAAGCCTAATTTTTGTATTTTTAGTAGAGAAGGGGTTTCACCATGTTGGCCAGGCTGGTGTCGAACTCCTGACCTCAGGTGATCTGCCCACGTCGGCCTCCCAAAGTGCTGGGATTACAGGCATGAGCCACCGCGCCTGGCCTTTTCCATACATTTCTTATAGTGTAGGCCTGTTTCTATAAACAGTGTGATTCCAAGGCTGAAGGATAAAAACATGACCCTTAAACTCATGGTAACTTCTTGATACAGTGATCAACAAAAGAAACATGATCTGTTTGAATGTTAAAGAAAAAGCAATTTACACTTTTTTTTTTCTTGAGAAGGGGGTGTCACTCTATTGCTCAGGCTGGAGTGCAGTGGCAAAATCATGTCTCAGTGCAGCCTCGGCCTCCTGGGCTCAAGCAGTCCTCTTCCCTCAGTCTTTACCATAGCTGAGATTATAGGCATATGCCACCATGCGTGGCCAATTTTTTTATTTTTTGTAGAGACAAGGTCTCACGCTGTTTCCCAGGCTGGTCTTAAACTCCTGAGCTCAAGCGATCCTCCTGCCTTGGCCTCCCAAAGTGCTGGGATTGCAGGCGTGAGCCACCACGTCTGCCCTTTTGTTTTTTTAAACAGTTTACATTTATTAAGAGTATGCAATGTAGGGCTTTTAAAAAGGCAATTTAGAGAAGTCATTTTTATCTTACAGGTGGATTTAATCATTCAGTTGCCGTTCCATAATACCAGTTATCAAAAGGTTAATTATTTTCTGATGGTGAAAGTTTTAATTTTAAAAAATGGTATTTTAGAATTGTTAGAGACCTTTAGAACAATTTTGTGTAGTCCTTTCATCTTTCAGAATAATCTGAAGTCTGTCATGATTTACAGGATTTACCCAAAGCCATGGAGCTGATTAGTGGCAGAGTAGAGATTGACTTCAATTTTTTTTTTTAATAAAAGTTATGAAACTTCTTAAAGGTTTCATAATTCTGACACTTAAAACTAAGATTCTACCAATTCATATTATGTCAGGAGTCAGAATTAGATTTTAATAAAGGAGACATTAAAAAAACAAGAGCCACGTTGTAACAACCAGTTAATCTAGGTAAAATATTACTGAGTAGCTTTGCCCAAATTGTTTCATTATACGGTACTAAATGTTAGCCAGGTGTGGTGGCTCACACCTGTAATCCCAGCACCTTGGGAGGCTGAGGTGGGAGGATTGCTTGAGGCCAGGAGTTTGAGACCAGCCTGGACAACATAGTGAGACCCTGTCTCTACAAAAATTTTAAAAATTATCTGGGTGTGGTGGTGCATGCCTGTAGTTCCAACTACTGGAGAGGCTGAGGTCGGAGGACTGCTTGAGCACAGGACTTTGAGGCTACAGTGAGCCAAGATCATGCCACTGTACTCCAGCCTAGGTAACAGAGTAAGACCCCATTTCAAATAAATAAAAATAAAAGGTACTAGTGTTAAGCAAAGCAAGGATTCTCTGGTAGAATACATTCAAGAAATGCTCTATATGATGACCCCCTCTTTGCGGGGGTCACAGTGTACATTACCATAAAGGGATTTGAGAAGTCTAAGGAAAGAAAACCTTGTTTAATCCAAAATGCTCTTGGAGAAAGTATTTTGTGGAACACAGTTTGGTCAAACATGGTATAACAAGTAATTTAGCAATATCTTGTAAGCAAAAATTGAAAGTATCTATTTTCCTAATACTCAGGTACAGATATATTTAATAGCTCATAAAAATTTGTCACTTAGTATTTATCACCTTAATATCTTTATTTTCCCATGAACAAAAGGCTTGTGCATCATGATGACTGCTTGGATAGGACACTGTATCCCCTCCTTATCAAGAAGCATTGGCTATGGACCAGAAAATGTTTTGTTTGTAAAATGTATACAGCTAGGTGAGTGATAATGTATTTTTTTTTTTTCTCTGAGAAATGGTAGTTTTGACTTTTGGTATTTGTTTTCCACTTTGGATCTAAGAATATTTGTACTTTAGGTTATAAATATGAAGTATCATGTAGTAGGGAAGTGCCACAAAACCAGTTTAGTGAGTTAAAACTGACATTCTTAAATAGTAAGGAAATATATGTACACAAGTCCAGGGGTAGGTCAAATTTAAGGCTTGTAAAATGTATACAGCTAGGTGAATAAAAATAAAAGTTACTAGTGTTAAGAAAGCAAGGATTCTTTGATAGAATACATTCAAGAAAAGCTCTGTACAGTAACTCCCTGTTAGAGGGTCACAGTGTACGTTACCATAAAGGGATTTGGGAAGTCTAAGGAAAGAAAACCTTGTTTAATCCAAAATGCTTGGGGAACCATGTTCTTTCTGTCTGTCCACACAGCTTACATAATCAGCTTCATCAATAAAACTTCATCGATTAAAAAAATACCACAGCACATCACATGAAGTTAAAATATAGTTTTATAAAATTTTTATTTCATGTGATTCTACATGTTTAGATTATAAAGCATTTCTTACTGTGGGTCAGTGAAAAAAAAAAAAAGTTTGTTGCTTTTGGAGGTTGAGGTGGGAGGATCACTTGAGGCCTGGAGACCAGCCTGGACAACACAGCAGTAACTGTAAAAAAAAAAAAATCTGAAAGCCACTCAGAGGACAGGGAATTTAGTATAGGTTGAGCATTTCAAATTTCAAGAATCAGAAATCCAAAACTTGAAAGTTTTTGAGTGGCAACATCTGATGCTGAAATGATCAGTGGAGCATTTTGGATTTCACATTCTCAGTGGAATGCTCAACCGGCAAATATATATATAATATATTTAAAAATCTGAAAAAATCTGCAATTTGAAATACTTCTTTCTGGTTCCAAGAATTTCAGATAAAGGATACTCTTTCTTTTTGAGATGGAGTATTGCTCTGTCCCTTGGGTTAGAGTGCAGTGGCACAATCTCAGCTTACTGCAACTTCTGCCTCCTGGGTTCAAGTGATTCTCCTGCCTCAGCCTCCTGAGTAGCTGGGATTACACACCACCACACCCGGCTAATTTTTTTTTGTATTTTTAGTAGCGATGGGGTTTCGCCATGTTGGCTAAGTTGGTCTCAAACTTCTGACCTTGTGATCCACCTGCCTTGGCCTCCCAAAGTGCTGGGATCACAGGCGTGAGCCGCCGTGCCCGGCCCACATAAAGGATACTCAACTTGTATCTTCAGTTTGTTTTCGCCACTCCACAATATTCTTTTCTAAAAGATCAACAGGAAAACATGATAAATCAGATAAAAGGGAAAATAATGTTAAAAGCAAACATTCCATGAGATGCAGAATTCAAACATACCATACAATAGTATCTTCATGCCATTCAACATTTTGGTTGAATAATGTTGCCTACATTGCCATTTGTATATACTTTATAACATAATCTTGAGTTATAGGTAAATAGTTACATAAGTTTTCAAAATAACCAGTACTCATTTATCAGTTAAGAAGGTATATTAAGCAAAACTGTATCAGATCTGTAGCATCTAATTTTGTTATGGTTTTTCAAAATGGTCTGTTAGAAGAAAATGACTATATTCATACTTGGAGAATAGGTATGTCATGGCAAATGTGTGATGCTTTCAAGTAGATTTATATTCTTCCTTTAAGGATAATATTACAGAGAAACAGCATTCTGCAGTGTTTTTTTTTTTTTTTGGTTTTTTTTTTTTTTTTTGAGACGGAGTCTCGCTCTGTCGCCCAGGCTGGAGTGCAGTGGCCGGATCTCAGCTCACTGCAAGCTCCGCCTCCCAGGTTTACGCCATTCTCCTGCCTCAGCCTCCCGAGTAGCTGGGACTACAGGCGCCCGCCACCTCGCCTGGCTAGTTTTTTTTTTTTTTTTGTATTTTTTAGTAGAGACGGGGTTTCACCGTGTTAGCCAGGATGGTCTCGATCTCCTGACCTTGTGATCCGCCCATCTCGGCCTCCCAAAGTGCTGGGATTACAGGCTTGAGCCACCGCGCCCACCCTCGGCAGTGTTTCTTACTATTGGATGACCTTTTGCTTTGTAGAGTGTATTGCTGGTATTTGCATCTATGTATACAAAATTAAAGATTATGCATTAATAACAGACTGATAAGGAAATAGAATGTTATATTTACATATTGCTACAGGTCATAACTTAAAGCATGTTAAGGTATGGAAAATTTGATTGTAATGATGTACTTCTTTTTTTAAAAACTACAGATGGGTGACGAACAATGACAGTTTTGCACCAGAGGACCCATGTTTCTTTTGTGATGTTTGCTTCCGAATGCTCCACTATGATTCAGAAGGCAACAAACTGGGGGAATTTCTTGCTTATCCTTATGTTGATCCTGGAACCTTTAATTAAGAATAGCTACACTCACAAAAGTACCCCCTCATGAAATAACTGTTCTCTCGGATGGTTACCTTTTTTCTAAGAAACGCCACTGAGGAACAGGATCCACTTTGAACAGTCTGCTAAAGCTAACAAAAAAAATTCCAAATCACAGATTTTCTTATAAAGTAATGATTGTATTTAAATGTTTATAACATAGTTAAATTTCATATTTATTCCAAAGAGTATTTAATTTAGTGCTTTTTACCCATTGAGTTGTAGTATTTTATATACTCTGACTTTAAATCCTTTGTCAGACACACATATTCTTTCTCCCAATCCATGCCTTCCCTATTCATTCTCTGTCCAGAGTGTTTTCTTGCTAAAGATAGAATTAATGATACATCAAGTAGTGGAAGTGTTTTGAAAATGCTTTGAAGAATGTGAGAGCTACACCTTCTACCATGAGGCTTCCAAGGTAAAGATCCTTCAAATATCTGTAACGGAAATTAGGGAGAATGAATTATTTACAAATAAGATAAAATTAATAGCTTTGGGATAATTTTTGTTTTTGAGACAAAGTCTCGCTTTTGTTGCCCAGGCTGGAGTACAACAGCGCAATCGTGGCTCACTGCAACCTCTGCCTCCTGGGTTCAGGTGATTCTCCTGCCACAGCCTCCCGAGTAGCTGGGATTACAGGCACCTGTCACCATGCCTGGCTAGTTTTTGTATTTTTAGTAGAGACGGGGTTTCACCATGTTGGCCAGGCTGGTCTCAAAACTCCTAACCTCAGGCGATCCGCCCACCTCAGCCTCCGAAAGTGCTGGGATTACAGGCATGAGCCACCGCGCCCGGCTGCTTTGGGGTAATTTAATGTTCGTGTGCTGTTGAGTAATGTTAGGTTTTGTTTTGAAGGAAACTAGGCATATAAGACATGTTAATAAGACTTTGTGAATAATGAATTTAAAAAGATACTGAGTATATACTCATAACTCCAGAAATAACATTAACTTGAAGCTTTATTTCTTGACAAAAGCTTTATGAATGCTATGAGTTTAAAATGTCAATTTAATACTATGATTTAAAAAACAATAGATTTCTTATGACTGTGGAGACATGGAAAAATCAAGATCCTATTGATACGCTAGCTCTGGCTCACTTATTCTTGGGTAATGATACTACTGGATATATACCAATATTCTATAAGCAAGAAGAAAAAAATAAGTGTTTCTGGTCCAGGTCTTCCATTCTTCTGGTCCCCTTAATATAATAATCCTAGTTACTCTCATCTTATTCTGAGGAAAAAAAAAAAAAAACAACTTTAAACTTATTTTTTGATACAGGGTCTTACTCTGTCACCCAGACTGTAGTACAGTGGTGTGATCTTTGCTCACTGGAGCCCTGACCTCCCCAGGCTCAGGTGATCTTCCTACCTCAGCCTCCCAAGTAGCTGAGACCACGGGCACAGGCCACCATGGCGGGCTAATTTTTTTATTTCTTGTAGAGGCAGGGTTTCACTATGTTGCCCAGGATAGTCTCGAACTCCTGACCTCAAGTGATCCACCCGCCTTGGCGTCCCAGAGTGCTGGGATTATAGGCATGAGCCACAGCACCCAGCAAAAGAAACTATTTATTTTCAGGTCTAGACTATCAGATAGATTTATAGCTATCTATATTCAAGTATTTTCTGGAAACCTTTATGGGTAGAAAATTTAATACTGTTTAAAAGACTTTTAGGGATACTATAGATTTCAAATGCATCATTTAAAATAAATAAATTCCACTTTCTCTCTCCTAGGTTGTATTTAAATTTGACTGAATATCTGGATGGCTAAGAACAGACATTTATATAAATGGAAAACTGACGAAACCTATAAGCCTGTGTGTTTAAAAGATTGACAGTGAAGTATGTTTTATGGACTTAAATGCCACAAACAGTTAAGTCCGTTGGCTTGGAGAGGACAAGCACGTGTTTCTGGTATGTCTAGTGTTCTCATTCACTGATTCAGTCAGTACGCAGATAATCAGTATAGAGAACTCAGAGGCTGGCTTATGTTACCTAAGTTTTTACTTTCTTGTATACAACAATGCTAAAATTGAGCAGATTGATAACAGCCAGCAAACCATAGATTTAAGATAAATGATTTACCCAACCCTAAAATTCCATCGGTAAAAATTTTGATTCCTTTATTTGTAATATTGCATTCCTTGTAGGTCTCACATGCATATATGCAAGGATATTTTATTTTATTCATTTTCACTTCATACTCTCAAACCTCAAAAAGTTAATTATTATCATAATGCATTATTCCATGTGTGGTGTTGATTCATTTTAGTGGACAAAGAAGAAACATGCCAGTTAAAACATTTCTGCTACTGGCATTCTATTATTTGAGAATGTTTTTCTGCTAGTTCTTAAGGTTAACCTTTTCATCAGAGACTCAGGTACCTATTATTGTTTCCTGGTGAAACTGAGGAGAAAAGTTAACCAGGTTAATCCCAGTTTGCCCGTGTGTTATGTATCAGTTATACAGGTATCCAACCAAGTTCAAATCAGAAGAAATTCCTAACTTTGTATATTTCTGGAGCTATAAAACCCGATTTAAGACAGCTTTTCTCTTTTTTCGAGACAGCTTTTCTTTCTGCTTATTTCAATCAAAATAACACACCTGTCAAATTACATGTAACACATTATCTAATGAAGATAGGCAAATGTGAAAATGTTGTCATGAACATGTCAATCAACCTGCTTGGTAGTTGAATTTGACTTTTATGTAATAGTGGATGCACATGCACAAAAGTCACCAGAGAAGCAATAGCTATTTCTTTAAACATTCTTTAGGCCTCAGTACCGTTTAAGGATAATTAGACATTTTAGTTTTACTAGGAGAAAGTAACATTGTGTTGCAGAATTACACAGCACAAACAAACACATTTCTGCCTATTAAATCAGCTTCTTTGTTTCTAAAGAGTTTAATGATACGGGTTTGCTATTTCCATTAGAGCATCCTTTCTCTGGCCAATCGGACAAAATAAAGTTAGTGAAGCCCTCACAGCACCCTATGAAAAATCTTTGCTCTTATACAGGATTAGGTGCAGACCTCATCTTGACCTGACATCTGTAACCAGGTAAGTGTATGTGAGTGGGAACATAGACAGCAGTACTGTATCAGCAAAATCTGTTGTATTATTTGAAATCACCAGATATAATATTAAAGTGCATGGTTCTCTCCAGTTGTTCACATACCAAATCCCAATCAGTTCTCAGATTCAGATGGATGTATCTGCAGTTTCTCCAAGCAGCCAAGAAAACCTTCAATAGTTCTGCTCAGTCATGTATGACTTTTTTTTTTTTGAGACGGAGTCTCGCTCTGTCTCCCAGGCTGGAGTGCAGTGGGGCAATCTCAGCTCACTGCAACTTCTGCCTCCCAGGTTTCAAGCAATTCTCCTGCCTCAGCCTCCCGAGTAGCTGGGATTACAGACACGTGCCACTGCGCCCGCCTGATGTATGACTCTTTTACCCAGTAATCAAAACACATACGTACACACACACCAGCCCAAAAGAGGTGTTAAAACATACATATTACACACACTTTTTGCGGGGCAGGGTGGGGGCTATCTCAAAATTACCTCTTGGTGCCTTGTCAAGCTGTGGAGTTTTGACCACACACACCAATTGAGTCAATGAACAATTTCAATGATCCTGAAAGTTCTTCAGTCTTATGAATAATTATCAAGAGTTCTGAGAATGATAGTTATCTGTAAATCAGCCTATGACAAAGCAAATTTCTTGAGAGTTACAATTAAAAGGCAGTTATGCTTGAAGTGAACATCAACTAGTTAGAGCAAGGTCAGCTTGTACAAGCTGACATAAATTATGAGAATGATGCTGTATCTCTAGAAGTTGAATATTCTGTGGCTTCTTTGTAAAACTATAGATCTAGTGGGTTATGGAAAGAAAGGGAGGGTGAACAAAAGATAAATATTTCCTTTATTTTTATCATCTTGAGCTTACTGTTTAGTTAACCTTGTTTCCCAAAACAACACAACCTCTGTGACCAGTTAACTAAGAAATTACTTCCTTGGCAGCAAACCCAGAATTTCATCACTTAAACTCTTGTAAATAGGAAGAAAGTAATTTACTAGTAGAGTTTGGTAGAAAAATTCTTTAATCAAAACAAGTTTACATGTTGAACTTATGGCTTAACTAGAATAAATCTAAGTTAAAACTGTATAAGGATCAAACAGATAATGACTGGTATATATGCAGGTTCTCTCAAAACAGTGATTCCTAGTTCCACTCTTAAGACCTCGTAAAAGCAAAACTTCAATTCTGTAGATGAAAACAGTTATCCCAGAGAGTCAACCATACAATGTCATACACAGACACTGGTCTTAAGCCATTTTTTTCCATATTCATATAGTTTCAAAACATGAGAAGTATCCTACTTATTTAAAAATGCCAAATGGCCTAATATTCAAAATATCTTAGAAATGCTATCATTTAGTTAACATACCCTTAAATTTTGTAACATTGATTTCATTTCACCCTGGATTTAGTCCATACACGTCAGTGTACAGACTTTCCAAGTACTATGTTGGAAGAACTAGTGTTTGTATTTTTGGAATCTAGAAAATAAAAATAATATAGCCATAATTTCAAATAGGTGAGTTTCCTTATATAGCATTTATTTATATTTGTCTAAGCATCATGATTTTTCTTCCAATTAAGTACTATTTAGTGATTTCCTGAACACATCTTTAACATTTCTCAAAAATAAACTTACTTAGTTTTCAGTTTTAATTACTAGTGCCTGCCTATAAAAGGACCTTAAATGATTTAACCCTAAAGCCAGATTCATTCCTATATATAGCCAGTCAGTTATCTGCAGAGAAGTCCTAAGACTTCAACTGAATGTTCAGCCACAAAACTAAATTACTTTCAAAAATTTAGTTTGTATTTAACATCATGTTTTATAGTTTGTAGATTTCTCAGTCAGTTCAATGTCAGTTACTTAACTAGTTGTCATACCAAACAAACCATACAGACTTTAGATAAAAAGGGAGTGAGTACTTGTATAGAAGTAACATTTTGTCTACCATAAAAATGCTCAACTTCTACAAAACCCACAAACAGTGAAAAGACAGTCTGGTAAATCCAAGTTTGTAAAAACTATGCACAAAACCCACGGTATTTGGGGAAAGAGGCAAGGTTTATACAAGTAGCAGTTTTAAAAATGTAACTTTGTTCTACTATCAATTACACATTAACATACACACACTAATTGAAAATATGCTACAACCATGTCTGGAAAAGCAGTTTAACATTTTCTAATTGGATTTTATCCCACATTTACTGTATAATGTAGCTGTTAATACTGCACAAGTATACTTAGCAATAATGTTTACTTTAAAACAAAGGGATCTTCTCCCCCGTAACAAATTTTCAACATCAAACCTATGCTTATAAAAATTTAAAACTTTCAGCAGTCTATTTCAAATGAAAGCCATTACAAACTTCTCAAGTGTTCTCTATATTCCAGGTATGTCAACCTAGTTATCTAGTGTAGAATCCTTCAGAGATATTTCAGTCTCTCTCTCTTCACTGGATGGCCTGAAGAAAAGGGGGAAAGAAAGGTACAATAACTGGAATTAGGATTTTCTCCTAATGAAGAAAAAAAGACATTAAGTCTGCATTATATTTTTAAACTGATGAAAAGACTGAAATCAAACCAAAAATAAACTTGACTTATTAGAACAGTCATTATTTTTTTCTTCTTCAAAACTGTTACATCTTCTTCCCAAAGTAATATGCAGATGAAGCAAAATAACTCAGGAAAGTGTCACAGACCAAGCCTTTTCCATCATTTCTAGCTTAAAAGTGATTACTAAAGAACATGAGCATGTTTTGTATCTGTGATACCAACACATTTCAAAATCTTAACAAAAAGAGAGGTTGATATACACATAGATAACAAGATTTCCCTCAATTTCAGAATTAGAAGGGATGCTTCAAAGTCCTTCAAATACACCAATGGAACAAACCAAGACTTCAACTATGGCTCCGTAGCCTATTTTAGGGTGGGTATTAAAAAACAGCCTGTGATGGCTGGGTGTTTTGGCTCATACCTGTAATCCCAGCACTGTGGGAGGCCGAGGTGGGTGGATCACCTGAGGTCAGGAGTTTGAGGTCAGGCTGGCCAACATGGTGAAACCTCCTGTCTACTAAAAATACAAAAATTAGATGGGCGTAGTGGCAGGAGCCTGTAATCCCAGCTACTGGGGAGGCTGAGGCAGGAGAATCACTTGAACCCAGGAAGTGAGGGTTGCAGTGAGCAAGATCATGCCATTGCACTCCAGCCTGGGCAACAAGAGAGAAACTCTGTCTCAAAAGAAGAAAAAAAAATAGCCTGTGATTCTCCATCTAACTGTTTACAATTATCCTCTCACAATTCAAGAAAGTGTGAATGCAAGTCATTACTAACAGTATCTCAGTAAAAGAAGTTCAGGACCAAATATTTTCTTTTTAACTGGATTCCCAGCGAGCTCCATTCCCTTGAATTCAGTGGCAAAGTCATCGTCAATAAAAGGTTTTTACTCTTCTGCCTTTTTGAATTGTAACTTGCTTACTGAATTCAGGAATTGGGTGATCAAAAGATAATTGCTTATACTAAAATAACCTTGGAACAGAACTGTGATTAAAAACTTGCATAATAAAACACACAAGACCCATTAAAACCTATTCCTCACTTTTTCTTTGTGCTGGCTTCATGGTTGTCTTTGCTCTCTTCATTGCTCTCCCCGTTATGTTGTGGTTGATTACCATCTTGAGCATCAGATCCTCCATTTAGAGTCTTTGACCCTTGAGAAGGAATCCAATGGAAAAACTTTGTTTAAAAACTTACAAAGTAATAACTGAAGGTGTCTACTAAAGTTCCAAAATCAAAATACAACATGGCCCTCGTGTTTCTACTACTTAGTTTCTTTTATTTGAAATTACATTGTAATACAGCCCTCTCTTGAATGTTAGAATTGGGTTTTGATGCTTTATCAAAAAGAGGGGAGTGGATCACCACCGGAGGCTTTGGGTAGCAACGGTACCATAAAATGCAGGTTAACTGTATCTATGGGTACAGGAAGTGGATTATTAATCTGGTTATTCTGGTTGTTACTATGACCAGGAAGACTACAGGGTGTTATGATTCTTAGCATATTGATTTATTCTACTACTAAGAAAAAGCAATGTGAATCAAATTTTAAAATTTATTATTTTAGAACAAAGTGCTAAAGGAGATTTCCTAATTGGTATTTTTGTGCCTAATAAAGGGTTTTCCTGTAAGTCATATTAATAATTCTCTAAGGGGACCCATATTATTCCCCAATAAAGCAACAAAACCAAAAAACCAACCGCTTTTGAAATGCCAGCTTCTACCTTAAGCAGCTGCCACTAAGATGTTTAATAACAAGATTGGAGGAGCTGATAATGGTATTATGATTCTGTTTTAAGAGTATTTCATACATTCTGAAATGTTTATGAGTGAAATGATATGTCTGGGATTTGTCATTAAAAACTTTTAAGAGGGGCACAGAGAAAGGTTTTGGGCTACAAAAGCACAATGATCATAAACTGAACTACCAAACCTGGATGACAGGGATATGGGAAGTTATTTCTATTTGTGTATGTTACAAATTTTTACTAATACACATGAAAATAACTACTGTTAGTAATACTAGCGGGATTTACTACTAAAAGTTAGTGAAAAAAGAAGCTAAGGTTGAGTGCTTTACATATATGCTACACATCTAAGTGCTTTATAAGACTTTCTCACCGGGCGCGGTGGTTCATGCCTATAATCCCAGCACTATGGGAGGCCAGGGTGGGTGGATTACCCAAGGTCGGGAGTTCAAGACAGCCTGACTAACATGGAGAAATCTGTAATTTCTCCATGTAAATTTGTAAAAATACAAAATTAGCTAGGTGTGGTGGCGTATTTCTGTAGTCCCAGCTACTATGGAGGTTGAGGCAGGAGAGTCGCTTGAGCCCAGGAGGCGGAGGTTTTGGTGAGCCGAGATCACACCACTGCACTCTAGCCTGGGCAACAAGAGTGAAACTCCATCTTTAAAAAAAAAAAAACAGAAAGACTTTCTTATTTAAGAAATTGTTTTGGAAATATTTGAATATATGTGAGTTTAACTTGCAGATGGGACCCAACTCTAAACATGAAATTAGTTTATGTTTTATACACACCTATAAACATAGCCTAAAGGTAATTTCACACAATCTTAATTTTATATATGAAAGTTTGTGTACATTTAAAACCATTAGAAAGCAAAGGTATATCTTAGCGACCCATATGGACAATCTGTGGTTGCTTGGCATCACCATCATTGTTGACTAAATTTATATGCTACCAATGAGATCATTGTCCTTAAACTTATTCACACGTAAGTACTTTATAGTAAAAAATATGACATGGCATTAATACAGTGAAAATACAGTCTGTTCAGGGTAACTCAGCAGCATCATCAGAATACCTGTATTAGCCTGTCAACAGCAACAAGTAATGGCAGGTGTAGTCTCCACCTATGATGCTGTGTTTTAAAAGGCTACCGTATGCTATTTTACTTTTTACGTGAGAAGAAAACATCAGAAGCAGTTGAGCAACCAGGAAGTGGGTCCTCTAGGGATGAGGAGGCATTGTGATGGATGACTTTTTAAAAATGTTTATCCAGAGTCATCTGCCTCATGAACAATGGTTTCTGCCTTAGAAGTCTGATAGAAACTGACATGACTTTTTTGTTCTGAATGCACACTGCTCTAGTCCTTCAATAAGCCCATCATATTTTCACCATTTTGCCTATGTATACTTTTTCTGTGGTATGAACACTGACACTATGCATCAAAGCCATTTTTAAAAGCAGTCCTGGCAAATGTTTTAAAAACTGGCGTGAAATTGTTGGCTTTTTATCACATACCTGTTTGTTCCTTTTCTAGCTTTTTGTTTGGCCCTTTCTTCCCTTGATCTTTGGTTTTATTCGCTTCCTCATGCTGTCTTTGTTCAGCAAGAGATTTATTCAGCACTTGTGTGATCACGGAATCTCCTTCACCAACCAAAAACATGTTCTTAAACTTGTTATACAACATTGTAGACTTTTCCATGATAACCTGACTAACTTTGAATCGTCGTATCTGAGAAAACAATATACATTCATCATAATTGTTTGCCTAATTGGTTTAAATAATTTTTAAATGAAGTAATGACAAAATTCAAAGAATCTACATGACTTGAAATCACTTACTTTTTTGAGTGTAGTAATCATCTCTGTGTGTTTCTGAGCTTGTTGCATTGTGACCTGAAGTGAAGCAAGTTCATCCAAGGCCTCAATGCATCGGTTCACATCCTTCATGACAAAACAGTAATTTCATAGCTGTTAATTATCATAATACTTATAATCTGTTACTAAAGATCACTTTAAAAAAAAAGGTAGTGTTAAATGACCAGTAATTTATCCCTTATCTTAAATTTACATACTCATAAGATCATGTGAGAAAATCAAAGATGAAGCTATAAATGCAGTACTGTAGTTTTAAATGAAGTTAAACACTTACAAGATTATCAATTTTGAGGGAATTTTTAATCTCAGCATGTATCCTTTGAAGTCGAGAATCCATTGATGTTTCTATAAATTAAAATATGTGAAAAACAGTGAACAGTTTTTCCAAAACCAGTATTTCTGTATATAGGCTAAGTATAATGAATTAGTGGATCAAAAAAAAAAAAAAGTTCTCAGTAATCTTTACTAAGAAGCTTACAGATACACACAACAGCTTAAGTAAGAATAAGTGCTTATTGCCATTTTTAGCGTCTGGATGAGAAAAGCAACATGCAGTGTAAAAGCACAAAACCACCACCTGACTGCGTTTTTTCTACAATGAATAGTCTGCATATGATAACTCCTCTGCTCTCCAGTCCCTAAACACCTGCTTTTCCTTATGTTTAACCAAGGGATTTGTCTGAAATGGGAAAGCATCCAGCTTTCAGCAAGTGTACTAAAATTTGACACTGTCAAATAATTAATGAGCATTAAAGACAACTTAAGTTCACTTGATTATGCTTAAAATACAATGCAATTTATATAAAGCCCATTAGGGATTTGAAAAAGTATTTGTAGGATATGAGTATGAAATGATTCCAAAACCACTACACGAAAAGTTATGTCTATATAACTTCCTTTCCATGTATAATTTTATGTATCTTAGAAAGCGAAATAACTAACCTCGCTTCTTCTCCACTTTCTTAACTTCTGGCTTCTTTCCTTCATCTTTATTCTGCCTATCAAATGTTAACACAAATATTTCAAAACATTGGAACTTTGTGACTGATTACTAAATGCCCACAATCCCTATGCAAAAACTAAAAATGTTTTCCTTAAAACAAGTAATAACCTAGACTGCAAAGGAACTGACTGTAGGAATTGAATGGTGGGGTTCCATAGCATAAATACAAGCAAAACTCAAATTAACATGCTAAATTAAATCGTATCTAACTTTTCAGTGACATCATAGTGTGTTGCTAGAAGAACAATTTCAGGGTCACTGGACAAATAGGCCACAATGGGAAGATAATACCTATAAATATTTAATGGCTTCTACATCAATTCTTTTTAAAAGCCGTATGTTAAAATAGACCAATTTAATTGTTGTGCATGTAACACGTAGATAAATGAGTTTTGAAGTTAGCTTTAGGGTTAAATAGATGTAAGATACCTTTTTTTTTTTTAATTTTGGCCAATATATCAAACTTGAATGACGTCCAGTAACATTCACTAACGTTTCACAAATTAAAAGGTACCATTTTATTGTCAATCACGAAAATCACCACTTAAAATTAAAATCTTAATTTCTAGTATCTTAGCTTAGAGTTCAGGCCATATTATATGAACCAATTCAAATAGACAAGAACAAAAAATATCTAAAAATCAGTTTTTTTTTTAAAAAAAAACTTTATTTTAAAATTTTGGTTACAGTTTCATTTTTTTCTTAACAAGTCTACTACTGTTTAATCTCTCAGGATTAAAAAAACATTTATTAAGATTCTAAAGAATTAAACAACAAAGGAATGTCAAGGGAAGGGCCCCATTCTCAGGGGATATAACTGCTATTCCAGTTTAATAACTAGCTTCAAAACAAAATGAATTTTTATATTTTCTAAATGAATAATGTACAACCACCATCTTCGTCTGAGCTTATTACTTTCAAACACAAAGCTTCATTTTAAGCTTGGTTAAAAAAAAAAAAAACAGGAATGATGGCCGACCTTAGTATGTAGTGTGTACCTTACATGAAATTTGTTAACAATCATAACACAGTAATGCCATTAATAATGAAGTCCTCAATTTAGAATCTGGAACATTCTTCCATCAATGGGGGGAAGGGGGAAATTCAGTCCAATGAGTCTGTCTCAAGATCTTCATCTCTTGTTTGCTCCACTTGTATTCTCTTTTCAGTAACTGGATTAATGCTTTGAGCCCAAAATGAGATATATTTTTTATTACTGTAGATTACATGTTGTTTGGCTGGGAATACAATACAATAAACTTTATTTTGCATAATGCATTTCACACAAGCTGCATCTGAAATGCTTTTACAGAGCAAAACTGTCCAAGTACAAAGTTTTGTAATAACAGGAGAAGGAAAGAAAACACAAATATTAGAATTTGAGAAAGTTACATTGGAGGACATTCAAAAGAAACTGAAATACATAAAGTTAACTTTAAGATACTAAAGAAGGGTTGTGCTATGTATACTAATAACAACTAATTTTATATCTTAATTTTGGGAGCACAATAAAGTCAAAAGCAACAAACAGTCCAACAGCTTTTCAGTGAAAAGACAGAATAGAAAATGATAGGTGACAAAGAATAACTTAAATATTTACAGAAGTGCTTAAAGTCTAACAGATTAGAGGGAATAATATTTTTGAGCTTTAGATAAGTTATTTAAATTACTCCCTCAAGGAGCTAAAACTACTTGTATATCCTCCAAACTAAGAAAGCAGAGTAAAACACTGTACTTGTCAAGAAAGACTTTGGCTTACGGATATATTATATAAAGAAAAAGAGTACAAAATTATTGAAGAATCGTTTCACTGCTCATGATTAACTTTGTCTTATTGACCTAGAGCATGTTTTAAAAATCACCTCACTAAAACAACAAAAAAACAAAGTTTAGTCAGAATGTAAGACGCTTCACGAGGAAAGAAAAGCATGTCAGAGAAAGAACTCAGAAGTGACAGTCTAAAGGTAACTAGGAAAGCAAATGTAATAAAGACACGAAGTCTGTTTATTATCATTGCTATTACTTTTCCTTCTAGTAATAAAATTATATAATAAGGGGAAAGAAATTCCCCATGGCAAGTATGGTCTCTATCAAAATTTAAGAGAAAACAGCTTTGAATTTGATTTATATTGCACATATATAATAATGTACACCCTGTCAGCCTTTAGATTTACTTTTACTGGCTTCCTGGGTTTCCAAATGTGCTTTTGTTACTTTTGCTGGTCTTTAGGGTGAGGCCTGCTTGGTGGTGTGGTGAATAAGGGTATTTCCTGCATTCTTTCTCCACCAGTATATTATCAACCCTCTTTCTATATGTATTATATCATACAAACAAATAGTAGAGGATGAATACACTTCTTGCAAAGCCACTATCAAATCCTATCTGCACTTTGTTTAAATTCAAAAATAAGTTACAGAGTGACTGCCTGAGTCAATTTCATCCTCTCAGAAAAGAATGAAGCCTGAAATAAGATCATCATCATATACTGAAGATTTTTCTAACATATGGGAAAAGTCACTTCTTCAAAAGGCTTCATAAAGTCTGGAAAATGAAAGTCTATTATTTAAAATTCCATGCTAGCCTTTAAAAAGAACCCAAAATTTAGAAAAAAAAAAAAATACTTACTGCTCAGTTTCCATTTGTTCCTCTTGCTTGCGTTTTCGATCTGCTGCTTCTTTCTCATGTTGGCCTTTCAGCATATTCCTTCGGTGAGCAGTCTGAAAGTTCCTCCCACCTTTTCTCTTCTGTTTTGAGAATTAGGATGGTTTCAGTTAACTGTAAAGTCAGTGACTAGTGCTTACGGAATTACAACCTTGTGAAAAGCAGCAGCTAGTTTTTAAAAAAGGGATGAATACTCAAATTAGCAACCTAAAAAGAGTCTTTGAATTACACCTATCTCTGCAAGTTTAACCTTTGATTAATGACTGTGAAATAATCATCTTGTTTTATGCCCGGCCATAGGAGTGATGTCCTTTGGATAAAATGTAGTATAGTCTCTCTGTTTGCCTCTCTACAGAGTGAGTTCACTTGAGTACTGACAAGCACACTACATGACCTATCCAGTTTAAAATTTTTGGTTTCTAAAAGATTAAGAAATGAGCCAAAAATCAGATAAAAGCGAACAAAAGATTTGCATGACCTGGATCTGTAAATCTCTAAGGCTATACACAAAATTTTATTTTCTGCACAAAAGGATACACAGCTTTAGGAAGATTCCCAACCACTATGGCGTCCAAATAAAGTTACATACCACTGATAAAATGTACAATAGGCCTGAAGAGTGTTAAGAATTTCTTGGGGGTAAATAACAAAAATCTCTATATAAATCCACCTCTTTTGTCTTCACTGGGTACAGCCTATTTCATTTCCTCTACCTTTTCTAGACAGATGGAGTTATTGGAAAGGTACTGTTTACTTAATTTCCAGATCACAATTGTAAAACAGATAAATTTAGAGAACAGACAATAAAGAGATTTTAAATATGCTTTGTAACATAGCTAATTCAAGTCTATTCAAAAACTTGAACAAATTCAGTTTAACTGCCACTGATATTTATAGACTTCTCCAAAATATTAAAAGCTCCTTAACTAGGTAAAGATTAAGAAATACATAAACGGCCAGGTGTGGAGCCTGTAATCCAGGCACTTTGGGAGGCCAAGGTGGGAGGATCATCTGAGGTCAGGAGTTCGAGACCAGCCTGGCCAAGATTGCAAAACCTCGTCTCCACTAAAAATACAATAATGAGCCGGTAGTGGTGGCAAACGCCTGTACTTCCAGCTACTCAGGAGGCTGAGGCTGGAGAATTACTTGAATCCAGGAGGCAGAGGTTACAGTGAGCCGAGATCGCGCCACTGTACTCCAGCCTAAGCAACACAGCGAGACTCCATCTCAAAAAAAGAGAAGAAAAAAATATACATAAAAACTAAGAATAGAACAGCCATTTTATATATGTAGACTTTATACCTTTTCACCTTCTTGATCATCTCCTTCTTCTTCAGAATCGGAGGTTGATGTAACCCCTGTTTTAGCTAGATTTTTCCTTTTTGATTCAACTTCTTTCTTCCCCTCTTTTTTGTCTGGCTCTTTTCTTGGCTTATCTTCCTCCTTCTGGCCCTCTTCATCCTTCTTAAGCTGCTTTTTAGGTTGTTTTTCCTCTTGCCCCTTTTTCTTACTTTTGTCCTCTTCAGTAATGCTATTTCAGAGAACATAACAATGTATATTTGTCATTCAACTATATTCTCCCAGTCAAGTGAACAGTATTTTAGGTATCAGTAAGCTATAATTTTTAATTTAAAGGCAAATCTAAAACAACCTAAAGTAAAACAGAGTGTCTTCACTATCCAATCATAAAAGGAATTCTGTCACAGAACATCCTTTTGGTATAAATTAGAAGATATAAGGTGGGCAGATCCCTGGCTCTTATCGAACTTAAATTCTACATATTTGTAAGAATAAATTATGTTTAAAAAGTAGACACACTGGGAGAAATGGAATTGCGAAAGTGAAATCAAATACGGTCATTTTAGAACTCACAGAAATATTCTTTGCAGGGTAAAAAGGTCACAACTTAAGCATATAATGATAAATACATAGCCAATTAAGCATGTTTTCAGACAGTGCTGTGCTGACTAGCACCTAAGTATTCCCATCATCACTGAATTTCAGAGACCACTAAAACAAGAGAAACTACCTAAACTGCTCAGTAATCCTAATTACTGCTGCATATTTATGCAAGTTGATACTACAGAAATAGGCTCTAAGAGAATCAAATTATGCAAATACTAACCACATAATTACTTTTATGGTTGATACATATTCTTCCAAAACAATTCCTTTATAAATAAATACTTCACTTAAAGCTCGAATAAGCTGTTTAAAAACTATAACGTTTTTACTGTCCAAAGAATTTCATTGAGATTTTCACAAATTATTCAGTTAAATCAATGAATTTGAGAGCTCGAAGAGACTTATCATTCAGTTCAACCTCTTCCATTTGACAGATGAGAAAATGATGATGCAAAAGGTCAAATAACAAGCCCAATATCTGAATTCCAAATCCATTAACCTCTTTCCAGACAAGTGATTCCTTGACCACTTAAGAACTATTAAGTTGGAAGAGAAGAAATTTACTTTTGCCCCTTTAGAAACTTTTTATTACATAATTATCATTGGGTATACTTATTTTCTAATGCTCCTATGGGTTTCATCCTTTTAACTTTAGCCTCTCTGGGATTAAAACCATCCTTTTAATAAATGAAAGTAAAAGCATGCAAGTGAAACTATTTGCTTTCTTCAGGATATCCACTGATGTAAATATTCTGATAATCAGTGTCCTAAAAATGGGACTAGAGTCCCATTTAAAAAGGCATTTCTGTGTCTCTTAAACAATACTGGCCAACTACTTTTCCCAAAATGTTACACCTGTATGGAAGGAAATAGCTATGAAAAATAGAAATACCATTTGATCCAGCAAATCTGCTTCTAACAATGTATCCTAACCAATATATTTGCATTATGTACAAAAGAATAAATGACAATGTTTTTAAAATCGTGTATCAATACATAGGATAGATCTTAAGAATTATAAAACATATACAGTGGGATACCATACAGCACGTCTTTAAAAAGTGACTTTAAGGATTTATTTTAAAAATTTATCCTAAGGTCATAAAAAAGATTATTTCAAGGTGTGAAATAATTTTTGTGCCAAAACAAATAATTTGCATAAACATGACTATCACTGCTTGCTACCAATCAGTCTTTTCCCAGTGGTTCTTCCATAAAATACAGACTTGTGACAATTTCCCTTTTTAGTAGTTGAAGAGATATTAGCAAAGTTGTATTTGTAAATTTCTTAATATTTTAATATGTTAATATAAGCAAAGACTAATGTAAACACAACCCCAAATACTTCAGTAGGCTTTAACAAACATTTCTGAGGATTGTGAGTTGGTTTTTAGCTCTTCTGGGCTCTGTTTTACTGTCGTGTCACATCAGTACCCATGGCAAAGAGACGCTAAGAGATACATGGTGTTCTAATGGTGAAGAGCAGAAGTTTAAAAAGAGCTTATACAGTTTAGTTCTGCACTCCATTGAGTATGTGCCCAGATACACAACCAAGAGTAGTTACAACTCACACTCAGCCTACGTACAGCATGAATAAGAAATAAATGTTGTAAAGGCTACTGCTGTTTTAGGGTTGTCCATTGCCTCAGGAAAAAGCTCACTAATAGAGAAACGGACACCAGGACCAAAAACCTAAAACATGTAGTGACTTGCTTTGGGGCTGGGAGACTGCAAACCCTAATACGTTATTATACAATGGGTAAAACCATTGGACAGTAGCACAAATAAGAAAATATATTCAATGAATTTGTGGCTTTGGATGAAGAAGTTTCAAAATGCAATACTGGCAGTGTGAAATGACCATCAAGATACATCTGATAGTGTTCAAGAAAGAGATAGGTTCAAAAAAGATTAGCCTATTTTCAAGTAAGGATGTAGGACTTTTGAACAGGGTGATAGCCTGAGTCAAAGACCCTGAGTCAAAGGGTATAGCTGTAGCTGCAATCCTTAAGAATTAGAACTGGACTTCCTTAATCCTTCACATGGACAAACGATTCCTGAGGGATGGTTTCTCAGAAAAACTTACAAACTCAAAGTATCTATTATTAAATATATAAAGATGAGCATGTCTGAGAAAAGCCTTACGAATAATTGCACAGGAAGCTGACCAGAATTAAACACACATACAAAAGTATTATATTACCAAAAGTGACACCAGACTGCATCAAGAGAAAGTGAGATAAGGATAAGTTCCTAAAAAGGAACACTGGGCCCTCAGATTATATGGTCTGAAAGTAGGCTGAGAAAGCTGCTCAGCTGATAAGCAGGGCGGTATTTTCCAATGACCTTTTCAGATGCAACAAAGGATGATACTGAAAAAGTACAGAAGTTCCAGAGGAATCAGTCAAAAGCCATGAATACAAACGGAGTGGGAAGCATACTCCCAGGGAAAACTGGGACCTAATCAGGGAACACTAATTATATCCAAAATAGAGGGATCTCACAATATTTTCCCAGCAGAATTTCAGATTTCCAAGGGAATAATGGCTGCAAACTCACCTGTTAAGTACCCAATTTCTTAATTCCACTACAATAAACTATATTGTATTTTTTCTGCCACTATTTTTAAAAATTGACAGGTAAAAATTCTATGTGTTTATGGTGTGCAACACAATGTTCTGATGTATGTATACATTGTGGAATGGCTAAATCAAGCTATTTAATGTACTACCTACCTCATATACGTATTTTTATTTTGTGATGAGAACCCTTAAAGTCCACTGTCAGTAATTTTCAAGTATACAATATATTGTTATGTGCCACTATTTTTCAAAGTAAATACAGACCGGCAGTAAAACTCTTTAAATACATTTTGGTTGAAACATACCAATTCTCTAATATTTGTGTTCTACAATTAGAATTTTCTATAATCAGTTCATTCAAAACAATGTAAATCTATGCTTAATAGACATACCCCACTTAAGCCTTTCAAATCTTTAAACACAATAGCCATAAAAAGTTTTTCTCCTTCTCTGTCTAAATATACTGTATTTCTTCTGGAAAAGATGCCCCAAAAAAGCCAAAGTAAAAAGGATCCAAGTAGAAAAGGCAGCAAAGGAAAAACGCAAAAAAAAAAACAAAAACAAAAAACACTCGTATTTCCTGGATAACTGAATAATTATTCTGAAATGCTTTAAAAATTAAATTTACATACAAAAATTATTTTAGCCCATTTTTAAATAAAGCACCTATTCTGGAGGAGATTAAAAAAAAGATCTGGGCCGGGCGCGGTGGCTCATGCCTGTAATCCCAGCACTTTGGGAGGCCGAGACCGGTGGATCACGAGGTCGGGAGATCAAGACTATCCTGGCTAACTCGGTGAAACCCTGTCTCTACTAAAAAATACAAAAAAAAAAAAAACTAGCCAAGTGCAGTGGCGGGCGCCTGTAGTCCCAGCTACGCGGGGAGGCTGAGGCAGGAGAATGGCGTAAACCCAGGAGGCAGAGCTTGCAGTGAGCCAAGATCCGGCCACTGCATTCCAGCCTGGGCGACAGAGCAAAACTCGTCTCAAAAAAAAAAAAAGATCTGTAGGCCAGCCACAGTGGCTCACGCCTATAATCCCAGCACTCTGGGAGGATGAGGTGGGAGAATCGTCTGAGCCCAGGAGTTTGAGACCAGCCTGGGAAAGATGAGACCAGTCTCATGAGAAAAAAATTAGCCAGGTGTGGTGGCACACGCCTGTGGTCCCAGCTACTTGGGAGGCTCAAGTGGGAAGATCCCTTGAGCTCAGGAGTTTGAGGTTACAGTGTGTGACTGCACCACTGCACTCCAGCCTGGGTGACAGAGTGAAACCCCATCTTAAAAAAAAAAAAAAAAATTTTGACATTGCTTCAAATATGTCTAAAATTCCTGAAACATACCATCTTGCCCAATTTCTCTATTATATATTTTACCTTGTATTATCTATCTATATAAATTGATATACCCAAAAGTCTTAATTAATGAAATGATAAACAGCCATTCCTTACCAATTTTTACTTTACAAAATTTTTCCAGTTTTTTCTGTAATTTTAAGAAATATCAAAATAACAAACATCCTGTAAGAGAAAACTGATAAAAACGCAGAGATATGTGCTTGTTTAAAGTCAAATGTCTCATTTATTGCATAACTAATTATACATTAAAAATAAACTCACATGTCACTCTCTGAAGGACAGGGTTGTTTTACCATTTTGGGTCTGCCTCTTGGTTTTGGAATCTTGACTTCTGTAGCTAATATACACATGGAGAAAAAATCAGTAACTACTAGTTTCTAGTTAAGATACAAATCTGATATAAATATTAGAAATGATACATACTATATAAGAATATGAGTAGCTTATTAGATACAATTATTGCTAAATTTAAAAAACACCTCCCCACCATGGTTCAAATGAGCAACAACAAAAAATTTATAAAGAGGTAAACTGAGTAATCCTCAATTTGTCCTTATTATGACTGAGAGGGCTTAAAACATTTTTCTCTATCATTTTGACAGTAATGTCACAAAATTCAACTTGAGAATAGGAAGCAGCACATTTATATTTAATATCCGTATACATATTATATATAATATTACTTATGCAGTTACATATCTTTGGAAGTTCGTATCAGAATTCACTGAGTTTCCTAGCACTATTTTATCCACTACAGTATTAAACTCCAAAATATTATGTAAATAAAAAAATTTTTTTTCTTGGTATTACTCATCTTACCCCCATTTTCAGTAAGAATCCTAGTAAAAAGTAGAAAAAAATTCAGTTTTGGTTTTTACTTTGTATTAGGAAGATCTTTCCAAAATATTTCCAATTTGCCAAATTAAGAAAATACTTTTCCAGAGCTGCATACTGGAAAAATCAAAATCCCTATCAACAGAGAACGCAAAAATTTTAAATATTAATGGCTTTAATCAAATGCTATTTCTTCTCACTCTCTGATTATAACTCCATTTTGAAATCTTATGACTCTTAAGTGAAAGGTAAAATAAACCCATTATTCATGATAATTTTAACCTCACCATAGCTTCTCTTACCACTATTTAGGGAAAACATAACAGCGATAAAGCAAAGTTTATTTCAAATTTAAATACTTTGAAACAGAGCACAAATCATGTTTATCTCCTTTGAAATCTGTATATTACACACAATCAATTGCCTATTCGCTTCATTCCAAAATATTTGAGCAGCAACACTTTAAATGGACTGGAATATTAATCACAAGCCAAACAGATATTTAAACATCAGTAATCCTACCTGCAGGTCGTCCTCTTTTAGGACTCACTTTTAGATTAACAGATGCTGTTGCTGTTGTCACTACTCCTGCCTCCTCAGTTTCTACTTGTTTTTCTGCCTGAATTACAAAAATTTAATTAACTTATTTAGCAAGTAGTAGGCACTCAGAAAGTTTAATTCCATGGCAAAAATATGCCAGTCTACGGCAACGTGAATTCAAGTACAGATATAACCGCTATATGATCTTTGTTATTTTTCAACAATCAGAGTAACATCTTCAAACTTAGTTTATAACTCTAGTGAACAATTCTTAAAAATTAACTTTCTTAGAAATGAAGTCATTTGTAAAAATAAAGCTAATATTCTTGATGCAATATGGAGAACAAAGTATGTGATTACACTGCAACTAACACACTGCTTTTTCTAATTCTTCGTTCATATAGACACGTTTTATTTCTAAACTGAGACTGTTTATTCTTATTTCCCATAAGAAGGGATTTACTACAGCATAGAGTAAGGAATCCCCTGACCATCTGCAAACTCTAATGCCCTTTGATAATTGCTGGTATGACTCTCCTGGAGAGAATGGCCTCAAAAGAGAATCAGTATTATTGATTTAAGCATTAGCATGGAACAAAGGTTAATAACCACAAATTAGAAACGAAATGTAAACATGAGGCAGCAGTTGGTACTGATCGTAACTGCAAGAGGAGGAAAGAGAGAGACCACAGGAGATGGGCTCCTTTCCCCTCTCCCCCAACTCTTTAGAATTCAGCATTAACTGTATCACTAAAGATATAAGCAAGGCACTCAAAAACATGCATAATCCAATCTCATTGATTAAAAAAAATTAAAAATTGCCTTTTCATCAATGATTTGATTTGTAAACATAATGCCCAGTGTTGGTAAGCAGGCAGAGAAGCATTCATACATTGACTATCAATGATCAATAAGCTGGTACCAATAAATACTTTATGATAAAGAGCATAATTATGAATGTGTATTGGCAATATAGAATGTGCTAATCTCTATATAGGGCTGGACACAGTGGCTCACACCTGTAATCCCACCACTGTGATCACTTGTGGTTAGGAGTTCGAGACCAGCCTGGCCAACATGATGAAACCCCTTCTCTACTAAAAATACAAAAAATTAATTAGCCAGGCTTGTGGTGCACACCTGTAATCCCAGCTACATGGGAGACTGAGGCAGGAGAATTGCTGGAACTCAGGTGGCAGAGGTTGCAGTGAACCAAGATTCATGCCACTGCATTCCAGCCTGGGTGACAGAGCAAGACTGTCTCAAAAAACAAAAACAAAAAAAAACCTTTATATGGCAATTCCACTTCTACGAATGTATCCATTTCTTTATTACGTTTTTAAACATTTCTTTTAATAACTGAAACATAATGAAGCATATTAAAAGCATTATTAAAACTCATCTAAGGTAACCCTTGAGTTGTTCTCAGAGAACACTGAAAATTCCTCCCTGAATATTATTAGCTCAGGTTTTATTTCTAGAGTTTTAAGAACTTACAAAGTTGACCTGCCCCAATCCTGATTCAATAGCTCTGAGTCAGGGAACCAGGATTCTGTGTTTTTAAAAAGCTCCCCAGGTAACAAAGCTTAATAACTCAAGACTGAGAGCTCTTTTCCTACTGAGAAGAGGGCATAATTTGGCTAAAATTATAACTGATCAATTCTTTGGTGCAAAGAAGACTCTTTTCACTTAACTTTCTGCTTTTGGAAATAAATCAAGACACTGAATAAGAATTATAGGTAGGGTTGGGCGCAGTGGCTCATGCCTGTAATCCCACTCAGCACTCTGGGAGGCTGGGGAGAGCAGATCACTTGAGGTCAGGAGTTCAAGACCAGCCTGACCAACAAGGTGAAACCTCATCTCTATTAAAAATGCAAAAATAGGCCGGGCGCGGTGGCTCAAGCCTGTAATCCCAGCACTTCGGGAGGCCGAGACAGGCGGATCACGAGGTCAGGAGATCGAGACCATCCTGGCTAACCCGGTGAAACCCCGTCTCTACTAAAAAATACAAAAAACTAGCCGGGCGAGGTGGCGGGCGCCTGTAGTCCCAGCTACTCAGGAGGCTGAGGCAGGAGAATGGCGTAAACCCGGGAGGCGGAGCTTGCAGTGAGCTGAGATCCGGCCACTGCACTCCAGCCTGGGCGACAGAGCGAGACTCCGTCTCAAAAAAAAAAAAAAAAAATGCAAAAATAAGTCAGGCGCCTGTAATCCCAGCTACTCAAGAGGCTAAATAAGGCAGGAGAATCACACGAACCCAGGAGGTGGAGATTACAGTAAGCTAAGATCCTGCTACCACACTCCAGCCTGGGCAACACAGCAAGACTCCATCTCAGAAAAAAATAAAAACGTTAAAAAAAAAAAAGAATTATAGGTAGAAGAGATGGTTTCTAAGGAGGTACCAATAAGTGTAACAAGTTCATCGATAATAATTAAAGATATATTAACACTAAGAGATCAGCCCTACCATGCATGTGTGTTCACCCAAAATCATGCAAGTCAGAACCATTCCTCATGAAAATAAAATCAGAAATATTTTATCTAAAGAAAGGACCAATGAAGTTATATGAAATACACATATTTAAAGTTTTTTCCACTCTTAGGATATGCTTAAATATTTAAACATCTTAAATGCAAATATTTTACACTACTGACTACAGATTTATTTCTTCCATATTTTACTTACTCTGAGACCTCTAACCCTTTAATTTACTTTCTCTTCATTTTAACCCCACTTTCTAGCTCTAACAGCTTCCTTGATCTTAACTAAAAACACGCCACCTCACACGCACACAAAAACCTCATGGGATTACCATTCAAATGCATTCATAAGTCCTCCACATCCTTGTTTTGCTGTATCTGTCCCACAAATCCTCAAGAAAGAGGTTACTATACAATTCTACCTTCTCTGTTCTATTATTCCCAGCTGCTGAGGCCTGCTGGAAAAAAAAAAAATGTACAAACATGCATTCATTTTATGCAATCTCAGCTGAGATCTCAAAGTCACTTTACCCTCTCTGATCAGGTCTCCTTCTCCCATCAACAGCTGCATAAACACTCAATCCATTCTTCCTGACTTGTACCATATCCAAAGTCTTCCTTTGATGTGGGTAGGGCAGAAGGGAGTAAGGGCCATAGAAAGGAATTCCCTTAATTTCCTAGTGTCCCAAGAAAGTTTCAGAGCCTCTTTCATCCCTCCCCTTCAGTGTTAGAGACTGTAACATCCATCTCTTCCTTGTTAAGTCAATTCCTTCAAATGTCCCCTCCATTCTCTCATCCAACACATATTTATGTAAAATAATTTATACTGACTCTGCATCTTTGATCTTTCCTAATTTTGCAAAGAAAAACTCTTAGGGCATCTACTGTCTTTTGTCATTTTAACACTTTCCCTTAGCCATGAAAACCCCTATTAAGTTGCCACATTCTCCTTTCCTTCAAAGATTTCAAAAGCACAGTGTAACTTTACCATTAAACATTTATTCTCTAACCCCTTAATCTAGTTTCTGTCCTTACCATTCAACTAAATGGAGTTCACCTGAAAGTATCCTAGAGGAGCCTATTTGGCAAGTATCTTACTGGGACCCTCTCTAAATCAGGACATTACTAACCACTTCTTCATTCTGGAAAGTTCTCCCTTCCCTTGTTTAGCTTGATATCCTCTTAGATTTTTCTCTCGACAGTTCATTCTCAGCCATAATTTCACAGAGCAATCTTCCCCGCTCTCCATTATATTCCTTCAGGATTCTGGTTTCTGCATCCTCTCAATAAACAATTCTCCTTTGACCTCATCTATTACCCTGTCTTCATGCCAGAGACTGCATCTGTAACTTACATCTTCTCTCTTTTTGGTGCCAGAACAATATATATATAAAATATGTATCTCTTCAGTCCAATTCCCACAGGTGCTTCACCTTCCCCTTACTCATGCCTGTGATTCCAAACTAACATCCTCTGCACTCCCAGTAACTAGTTATTCAAGTAAAGACCTTGGAGCCACCTTAGATTCTGCCCCCCCCCCCCCCCCCCCGCCTTCACCACCCACTTCTCATCAACCATTAACTTAACCTCTTTAAGTGCTGTTAAATCCCATCTCTCGTCTACACCACTTAAAAAATCTGCTGTAAGGCCGGGCGCGGTGGCTCAAGCCTGTAATCCCAGCACTTTGGGAGGCCAAGACGGGCGGATCACAAGGTCAGGAGATCGAGACCACCCTGGCTAATACGGTGAAACCCCGTCTCTACTAAAGAATACAAAAAATTAGCCGGGCGACGAGGCGGGCGCCTGTAGTCCCAGCTACTTGGGAGGCGGAGGCAGGAGAATGGCATAAACCCGGGAGGCGGAGCTTGCAGTGAGCTGAGATCCGGCCACCGCACTCCAGCCTGGGCGACAGAGCCAGACTCCCTCTCAAAAAAAAAAAAAAAAATCTGCTGTAAGATCCTTGTCCTTCCAGTCTCGTGCCAACTCCTTAGAAAGGCCTTTTGTAGCCTCGTCGGTTGCCAACTCACTAACTCCCCATTTAGACCCTCTTATTTTAAATATTTATTTTTTGTCTCAAAGTTCAATGGAAACAAAGACTTTGTCTTCTTTATTGACTACTCAAATCCATGCCAAGGCCAGTAAAGTTAGTACTAAAATTCTGAATGAATTTTACAGTGAACTGTTTCAATGCCCCAATCCAATCCCCATCAATCACACTGCTTTAAAAAAATGATGCATTCTTTGGGAGGCCAAGCCAGGCGGATCACGAGGTCAGGAGTTCAAGACCAGCCTGGCCAACATAGTGAAACCCCGTCTCTACTAAATATACAAAAAATTAGCTGGGTATGGTGGCGGGCACCTGTAATCCCGGCACTTTGGGAGACAGGTGAGCAGATCACATGAGGCCAGGAGTTTGAGACCAGCCTGGCCACCATGGTGAAACCCCATCTCTACTAAAAATACAAAAATTAGCCAGGCATGGTGGTGCACGTCTGTAATCCCAGCTATTCAGGAGGCTGAGGCAGGAGAATTGCTTGAACCCAGGAGGTAGAGGTTGCAGTGAGCTGAGATCATGCCACTGCACTCCAGTCTGGGTGACAGAATGAGACTCTATATCCAAAAAAAAAAAAAAAAAAAAATCAAATTTATATTAAAAAAAGAAAAAAATGAGGCATCACGTTGGGCACAGAGGCTCATGTCTGTAATCCCAGTGCTTTGGGAGGATTACCGGAGGCTGGGAGTTTGAGATAAGCCTAGGCAACACAGCAAAACCCCATGTCTATAAAAAAATAAAAATAAAAATAAAAAAATAAAAAAATTTGGCCAGGCCCGGTGGCTCATACCCATAATCCCAGCGCTTCAGAAGGCTGAGATGGGCGGATCACCTGAGGTCAGGAGTTCAAGACAAGCCTGGCCAACATGGTGAAACCCTGTCTCTATTAAAAACACAAAAATTGGCTGGGCGCGGTGGCTCAAGCCTGTAATCCCAGCACTTTTGGGAGGCCGAGACGGGCGGATCACGAGGTCAGGAGATCGAGACCATCCTGGCTAACATGGTGAAACCCCGTCTCTACTAAAAAATACAAAAAAACTAGCAGGGCGAGGTGGCGGGCGCCTGTAGTCCCAGCTACTCGGGAGGCTGAGGCAGGAGAATGGCGTAAACCCGGGAGGCGGAGCTTGCAGTGAGCTGAGATCCGGCCACTGCACTCCAGCCCGGGTGACAGAGTGAGACTCGGTCTCAAAAAAAAAAAACCACACAAAAATTAGCCGGGCGCAGTGGCTCACGCCAGCACTTTGGGAGGCCAAGGTGGGTGGATCACTTCAGGCCAGGAGTTCAAGACCAGCCTGTCCAACATAGTAAAACCCCATTTCTACTAAAAATACAAAAAAATTAGGCGCGCATGGTGGTGTGCACCCGTAATCCCAGCTAATCGGGAGGCTGAGGAAGGAGAATCACGTGAACCTGGGAGGCGAAGGTTGCAGTGAGCCGAGATGGTGCCACTGCACTCCAGCTAGTGCAACAGTGTGAGAATCCATCTCAAAACAAAACAAAACAAATCACCACAAAAACACAAAAATTAGCCAGGCATGGTGGTGTGTGCCTGTAATCCCAGTTCGGGAGGCCCAGGCAGGAAAACTGTTTGAACTTTGGAGGTGGAGGGTTGCAGTGAGCCAAGATCGCTCCACTTCACTCCAGCCTGGACAACAAAGCGAGATCCGTCTCAGAAAAAAAAAAAAAAAAGGCCGGGTGTGGTGGCACACTTCTGTAGTCCCCGCTCTTAGGGAGGGTAAGATGAGAAAATCCCTTGAGCCCAAAAGTTTGAGGCTGCAGTGAGGTGTGATTGCACCAATGCACTACTCTAGCCTATGTGACAGAGCAAGACCCTATCTTTTAAAAAAAATTTTTTTAAAGGAGGTATCTAAAATTTGAAAAAATTCAATCATTTCCCATCACTTCTGTAAGTTCCAAGGACTTTAGGACAACATCAGGTTTTTTTGGTACCTATTCCCTCAAACTTTATGGTGTGTTAATACTGAAATACATTACTCAAGATGCTTGAAACGGAATTTCTGCTATGTGTCTGTATGTGCTATTCAAATTGCTTCATGTGTCCTTCCCTGCTCCTTCATCTGCCTGACAAAATTCTGCCTGTATTTTAAAATCCTGTTATCAGGCTGGGTGCGGTGGCTCAAGCTTGTAATCCCAGCACTTTGGGAGGCCGAGACGGGCGGATCACGAGGTCAGGAGATCGAGACCATCCTGGCTAACACGGTGAAACCCCATCTCTACTCAAAAATACAAAAACCTAGCCGGGCGAGGTGATGGGCGCCTGTAGTCCCAGCTACTCGGGAGGCTGAGGCAGGAGAATGGCGTAAACCCGGGAGGCGGAGCTTGCAGTGAGCTGAGAACTGGCCATTGCACTCCAGCCTGGGCAACAGAGCCAGACTCCGTCTCAAAAAAAAAAAAAAAAAATCCTGTTATCACACCACCTCCAACCCATACTACACAGCAAATAAGCCACTATAATTATTTATTTTCACAGTTTACCTCCTCATGAGATACTGAACTCTTGGTTTTCTTTGTATCTTTGGTATATAATAATAATTCGAGACATAAATAGGTCAGAAAAGGGTGTGAACAAAACTTCGTATATGGAAGGAAAATTTCATATTAATTAAAAGCCTACTATGTACCTAATCTTGCACTGTCACTCACACTCATTTCTCACAACAATGTTGTGAAGTAACAATAACAAAAACATAATGGACAACACTTATATAGCACTTACTAGTGTTTAGGTACCAGGATTTAGCATAAACATTTTACATATGTTAAATCATTTCATCCTCCACAACCTTCGAGTATGTATTTCTAGCCATTTTAGAGAAACTGAAGCAGAGTCATTAAAATGAATGAAAACTGATGCATTTCATTTCCTTTACCACTCAAGTTATTTTAAAGGTGCTACATCACTAAGAAAGAAACACAGATAGTTTTGCCAAGTAAAACATAACCCATAAAAAATTAAAGGGTTTAGAATAAAAGCTGAAATTTAAAGTTTCATTATATCTACTCTCCCTCAACCCAACTGAAATAAAAATTCTTTTCAGATCCCTGTGGTTGGTAAGTCAGTGAAATTACCTTTCTCTTTCTCCCTCTTCTGGCAGCTTTTGGAGTAGTTATATCAACTGCTTTAGTCACATCCTAAAAAAGAAAAAAGAAAACTGAATACTGAATAAATCATTCCAGGAATGAAAGAAACCTTCTTAAACTAAAAGTCACAAGCACGTTTAACTAAAAGCACTGGGGAAATTTGTTTTGCTCTGCAGAGTTCTGAAATTATAAACATTATGTCTCAACATTATAAAGTGAGAAAAATGCATTTCCACTGTCAGATCAAATATGTCATGCTTGCTAGTACACCAGGAAGTTTGTCTATTTACATTTATAAAACTACTTTTTCTACACTAGAATTCTGAATTTTAGGATTGTGAATTTTAAAGGGTGGCTGGGACTTTGAAGATCATCTAACAACTACTTCATGAAGCCTAGAAGGGCTAAATGAGTAATCTTTACACACAGATCATATACAGTTGGACATCTATCTAGGTTTTAAAAAATTTACTCTAATACTCTTTCCAGTACATTCATCCCACAATACTTCCCTTTAAAAAATATCCTTAACAGCTGGGCGCGGTGGCTCAAGCCTGTAATCCCAGCACTTTGGGAGGCCGAGACGGGCAGATGACGAGGTCAGGAGATCGAGACCACCCTGGCTAATACGGTGAAACCCCGTCTCTACTAAAAAATACAAAAAAACTAGCCAGGCGAGGTGGCGGGCACCTGTAGTCCCAGCTACTCGGGAGGCTGAGGCAGGAGAATGGCGTAAACCCGGGAGGCGGAGCTTGCAGTGAGCTGAGATCTGGCCACTGCACTCCAGCCTGGGCGACAGAGCAAGACTCCGTCTCAAAAAAAAAAAAAAAAAAAATTACTTCCACACCCTATAGTTGTACTTCATGTTTTACGCATAAAAATCACTTCAAAGAATAACATGTATGCATCTTAAAGATGCACAAATTGTTTAGCAATACTGTATTTAATACTTAAGGAAATAAGCCTTAAATATTTTCTAATTCACTTTTCAAGTACTTTAAAAATTACTTACTAATAATCATGGCCAACTTATTTCATTATTTGTTCCTTGAAACAAAATCGGTTTAAAATGTTAGGAGAAATAGAACATACCTCATTGCTGGTTTTTTCTTCATGGTCAGTATCTTCCTTTGAAACGCTAGTTTCCTTTTCTTCAACTTCAACATCAGATGATGCATTTGATTGTTTAGTTGCTGCCTGTGAGCAATCAACTCTATTAATTTTGCAAAATAAGTTTTTACCCCAATAATATACGCAATTCTTTATTTTTAATTTTTTTAGAGACAGGGACTCACTCTATCACCCAGGCTGGAGGCAGTGGTGCAATTGTGGTTCACAGAAGCCTCAATTCCTGGGCTCAAGGCATCCTCCCTCCTCAGCCTGAGCCCAGGAGGTCGAGGCTGTTGTGAATCATGATCGTACCACTGTACCCCAGCCTCTGCAACGCAGTCTCAAAAACTAAAAAAATTCCAAGACTATATGCTGACAAGGCTTGACAATTTGGAAGATGAAAAAGACCATAAAGGTGCAATCACAGGACAAGTGATCCAAGAGAAATGACAAAACGTAGTCAGGCATTGTGGCACACATCTGTAATCCCAGTACTTTGGGAGGCTGAGGCAGGCGGATTGCTTGAGGTCAGGAGTTCAACACCAGCCTGGCCAATATGGTGAAACCCCATCTCTACCAAAAATACAAAAATTAGCCAAGCATGGTGGCATGCGCCTGTAATCCCAGCTACTCAGGAAGTTGAGGCACGAGTATAGCTGAATTCCAGGAGGCAGAAGTTGCAGCGAGCCAAGATCAAGATTGCACCGCTGCACTCCAACCTGGGTGACAGAGCAAGACTGTGTCTCCAAAATAAAAAATAAAAAAAGAAAATTACAAGACATTAAGTTTCAGAAAACAATCAATTCTGTCTTTTAGACAGATGTCTTCCCATTACACAGTCAAGGCAATAATGATGAGAAACCATGAAACCATTCAACAAATACTTAGTGATTAGCTATTCTTCTCACAGGTGTACATGCTGGGCACACAGGACATTAACCTTTGTTCACAGAGGCAATATAACTCTGTAGCAGGTACAGACAAGTACAGAAACAATTATGATACGGTTTGATGAATCCATTAACAAGTAAGTACTCGGAGGTAATGAAGTCACTTATGATCATTTAATGTGGCCTTGGAGCTTCAATGAAAGATTTCTATGTTACAGATAGAACAGTATCTAAAAAGTTATCTAAGAAAAAGCATGGCACATGTGAAGACATAAAATTTACAGGTGTAAGAGTAAAAAGTGGGCCGGGCGCAGTGGCTCAAGCCTGTAATCCCAGCACTTTGGGAGGCCGAAACGGGCGGATCACGAGGTCAGGAGATCGAGACCATCCTGGCTAACAGGGTGAAACCCCGTCTCTACTAAAAAGTACAAAAAACTAGCCAGGCGAGGGGGCGGGCGCCTGTAGTCCCAGCTACAGGGGAGGCTGAGGCAGGAGAATGGCGTAAACCTGGGAGGCGGAGCTTGCAGTGAGCTGAGATCCGGCCACTGCACTCCAGCCTGGGCGACAGAGCGAGACTCCATCTCAAAAAAAAAAAAGAGTAAAAAGCTAGGCCGGGCATGGTGGCTCACGCCTGTAATCCCAGCACTTTGGGAGGTCGAGGCGGGTGGATCACAAGGTCAGGAGTTCAAGACTTGCCTGGCCAAGATGGTGAAATTCCGTCTCTACTAAAAATACAAAAATTAGCCAAGCATGGTGGCAGGCGCATGTAATCCCAGTTAGTCGGGAGGCTGAGGCAGGAGAATTGCTTGAACCTGGTGGGGCGGAGACTTCAGTGAGCCGAGATTGCACCACTGCACTCCAGCCCAGGCGACAGAGTGAGACTCCGTCTCAAAAATAAATAAATAAATAAAAATAAAATAAAAAAGGCTAAAAAGCTGCAGAATTTCCACTTTGTTGCTACCTCCCTTCTTTAGGTTTACTCATGCTCTTCCCAATTTTTGGACCTCAGGTCTTAAAAAGAAGACATTTATTGATGAATGAGAAACTTTCCAATTATCTTCATAAAGACCTCCTCTCATAGCGCTCTGGGTCTATTATAAAGCCATGTGTTTACTTTAAATCGTAAGAGCTCTGAGACATTCATTTGGGAATATATGCAACAATTGAAGAATGCAATTGACAATACAAAAAATTTTTCTAAGCCTATAATCCCAGCATTTTGGGAAGCCGAGGCAGGCAGATCACAAGGTCAGGAGATCGAGACCATCCTGGCTAACACAGTGAAACTCTGTCTCTACTAAAAATACAAGAAATTAGGCCGGGCGTGGTGGCTCAGGTCTGTAATCCCAGCACTTTGCGAGGCTGAGGCGGGCGGATCACCAGGTCAGGAGATCGAGACCATCCTGGCTAACACGATGAAACCCCGTCTCTATTAAAGATACAAAAATTTAGCCAGACGTGGTGGCAGGCACCTGTAGTCCCAGCTACTCAGGAGGCTGAGGCAGGAGAATGGTGTGAACCCAGGAGGCAGAGCTTGCAGTGAGCTGAGATGGTGCCACTACACTCCAGCTTTGGTGACAGAGCGAGACTCTGTCTCAAAAAAAAAAAAAAAAAAAAAAAATTTTTTTTTCCCTAATCCATCAATACCAGCACAAAGGAAAAGAGAACAAGTGTTTTCTGTAGTATGATAAAAATGAAACAAATTGGATAAAGGCAAACCACTCCATGAAAATTTAGTATCGCATGTAAATTAATAAAAGCTCTGGACCCATGGAAAAAAACACAGAAAAGAAAGTATAAGGTGGCTGCTGACACCAATAAATATAATTTGCACAGTGTTATATTTGTCACATATTAATTTAACTCATGAGGTTCATATTTGAATACAATTCTATGGATTTAGAAATTAAAGGCTGGGTACAGTGGCTCATGTCTGTAATCCCAGCACTTTGGGAGGCTGAGGCGGATGGATCACCTGAAGTCAGGAGTTTGAGGCCAGTCTGGCCAACATGACAAAATCCTGGCTCTACTAAAAACACAAAAAGTTAGCCAGGTGTGGTGGCGGGCACCTGTAAACCAGCTACTCGGGAGGCTGAGGCAGGAGAATCACTTGAACCCAGGAGGCATAAGTTGCAGTGAGCCAAGACTGCACCATTGCACTCCAGCCTCGGTGACAAGAGCGAAACTCCATCTCAAAAAAAAAAAAAAAGAAAAAATTAATTAATTAAAGAGAATAAGAAAATTAAAGCACACATCATGTAAGTTGCAAAACCTAAATTTAGGAGACTAGTACATACAGCTTTAAATTCAATGATGTATTAAACCCTCAATCAGGAGGAGTTAAATAACTGAATAGTTCCCAGTTTCTTGATATCTGTTTACACAAAATAATGATTTCATCAGTTCGTTTTGATATAAAATGTCCAAGGTTCAACCTCACAAATAAGAACACAACAAGCTAATACGAAATTCATAAGGCTTTTAGTATTTATTTTCCTACAGCCAGGATAGTGATTATTCCCCAGGATTAAATAATACCAAATTTTATGTAATGACGTACCTGTTGACTTGAAAATTTCACTTTTGGATTGTTATCTATCTCCCATAAACCTTCATTAAAACCTTTTCTTTTATTTGGTTTGCCATATTTTTCCTTATTTTCTGAGTAAGGAAATATATCCTTTGGTCCTAAAAAAGCACTAAAAAAGAAGGGGGCAGGACGTGAGTACAAAGCAAGCTCAAATATATAATTTATTAAATAATACACCCTATTATGCAGTTATCAAAAATGCATAATCTAAACTGCATTACAAATCTTTATATAAGTTAAAGGACAATTAATAATTCCAAATACTTTTATTAAATTCAGTAACAAGCTACTACTTAAATTCAGTAATTCTATTAAGTAAAACTACAGAGGTTGCACAATGTGAATGTACTTAACACTGCTGAATGATACACTTAAAAATGGTTAAATCGCCAGGCGCGGTGGCTTACGCCTATAATCCCACCACTTTGGGAAGCTGAGGCGGGTGGATCACCTGAGCTCAGGAGTTTGAGATCAGCCTGGCCAACATAGTGAAACCCTGTCTCTACTAAAAATACAAAAATTAGGCGGTCATGTGGCACACGCCTATAGTTCCAGCTACTTGGGACGCTGAGGCAGGAGAATCACTTGACCCCAGGAGGCGGAGGTTGCAGTGAGCTGACACGCCACTGCATTCCAACCTGGGTGACAGTCTGACTCCATCTCAAAAAAAAAAAAGTTAATAAATTTGGTTTTCTTTAACCTACAATGATAAACTACAAACTCTGACACATTAGCATTAATCAATACATTTAACTGCATCCGAAATATGGTTTCACTTCAAAATAACTTTGTGTATTATACAACTCACAAAACTTACGTTTTTAAAATGATCAATGAGTATGTTAAGAATTTTATTTTAGGCCGGGCGCGGTGGCTCAAGCCTGTAATCCCAGCACTTTGGGAGGCCGAGACGGGCGGATCACGAGGTCAGGAGATCGAGACCATCCTGGCTAACACGGTGAAACCCCGTCTCTACTAGAAAAATACAAAAAACTAGCCGGGCAAGGTGGCGGGCGCCTGTAGTCCCAGCTACTGGGGAGGCTGAGGCAGGAGAATGGCATAAACCCGGGAGGCGGGGCTTGCAGTAAGCTGAGATCCGGCCACTGCACTCCAGCCTGGGCGACAGAGCGAGACTCCATCTCAAAAAAAAAAAAAAGAATTTTATTTTACTCAATGAGGGAATCAGACATGTTATAACCCATTCATTCATATATGTACAATCAGTTCTTGCTATCTGCGGTAGTAATGTTCTATAAAGTCACTGTGAAAACTGAATTAGCAAATACTCAACCATTGTTCCTAGGGGAAATACAGGGTTAAGTTCCTGTAATCACAAGGTTTTCATAAACCAATCAACACATAAACTCATTTTACGTGTGTTTCCGTTTTAAAGACACCTTATTTAATACAGATTGCTAACTCATTAACACTGAACTCATAGCCAACAGCGTATGTAACATGCGCTTTCTCTGTAAAACACCTTATAACCTTCTCGCACTTACCAACACTAAAGAACACTTTAGCATTAGGCTTGGGGGCTGGTTTAATTGGCAAAATGACCAACAAAAGCACAAAAATGCAAAACCTCATGGCAATAAATAGACTGCAAAAAAGATACTTGCTTACAGTATGAGTGCTGAAAAAAAGAAGGCAAGCATTCCCTTGTTCAACCTCAGCTAAGTATGCATTGTATCAGGACACTCAAATGTTTCTGCTACTCAGTGCATGTTTGTGAATGACCTGTACAACAAGTACTACTGATCTGGGCTTACAAATAAATTTTAGTGAGTAGGTACATTCGCAAATATGGAATCCACAAATAATGAGCCTCAACTGTTTGCATGTGTGTATATATATACACAGACAGTTCTTAATTTACTAAGAGGTTATGTCCCAATAAGCCCACTATAAATCTAAAATATCTTAAGTCGGAAATCCATTTAAATACCATGAAAAACCCACTCAAGTCAAAAATCTAAGTTGAACCATTGTAGGTGTGTTAGTCCATTCTCACACTGCTATGAAGAAATACCCAAGACTGGGTAATTTCTAAAGAAAAGAGGTGTAATTGACTCACAGGTTCCACATGGCTGGGGAGGCCCCAGGAAACTTACAATCATGGCAGAAGGCACCTCTTCACAGGGCCACAAAAGAGAATGCATGCAAGCAGGGAAAATGTCAGACACTTATGAAACCATCGGATCTCATGAAACTCACTATCACAAGAGCAGCATGGGGAAACCACCTCCATCATTCAATTACCTCCACCTGGGTCCGCCCTTAACACATGGGGATTATTAGAATTCAAGGTGTGATTTGGGAGGAGACACAGAGCCAAACCATATCATTCTGCCCCTGGCCCCTTTAACAATCATGCCCTTCTAACAGTCCCCCAAAGTCTTAACTCATTCCAGCATTAACCCAAAAGTCCAAGTCCAAAGTCTCATCTGAGATAAGGCAAGTCTCTTCCACCTAGGAGCCTGTAAAATCAAAAGCAAGTTAGTTACTTCCTAGATACAATGGGGGGACAGGCATTGGCTATATACATCCATCCCAAATGGGAGAAACTGGCTAAAACAAAGGGGCTACAGGCCCCATGCAAGTTCAAAATCTAATAGGGGCAGTCAAGTTCCAAAATGATCTCCTTTGATTCCATGTCTCACATCCAGATCATGCAAATGTAAGAACTGGGCTCCCATAGCCTTAAAATGCTCTGCCCCTATGGTTTTGTATGCTACACACCCCACCTTGGGCTGGCGTTGAATGTCTGCAGCTTTTCCAAGTGCATGGTGCAAGCTGCCGGTGGATCTACCATCATGGGGTCTGGAGGATGATGGCCTTCTTCTCACAATTCTACTAGATAGTGCGCCAGTGGGGACTCGGTGTGGGGGATCCAACCCCACATTTCCCTTCCACATAGTCCTAGCAGAGGTTCTTGAACCATGCAGTCTTTGTCCCTGCAGCTGACTTCTACCTGGACATCCAGGCATTTCCACGTCTTCGGAAATCTAGGCAGTTTCCCAAACCTCAATTCTTGTCTTCTGCACACCCGCAAACCCAACACCATGTGGAAGCTGCCAAGGCTTGGGGCTTGCACCCTATGAAACAACAGCCTCAGCTATACCTTGGTCCCTTTTAGCCAAGACTGGAGCAGCTGGGACACAGGGCACCAAGTCCCAAGGCTGCACGCAGCAGGGGAGGCCCTGGACCCAGCCCAGGAAACCATTTTTCCCTCCTAGACCTCCGGTCCTATGATGAGAGGGGCTGCTATGAAGGTCTCTGATATGCCTTGGAGGCGTTTTCCCCCTTGTCTTGGTGATTAGCATTTGGAGGCCAGCTTGAATTTCTCCCCAGAAAATAGGTTTTTCTTTTCTACTGCATCATCAGGCTGCAAATTTTCCTTTTATGCTCCGTCACTTCCTAAATGCCTTGCTGCTTAGAAATTTCTTCTGCCAGATACTCTAAATCATCTCTCTCAAGTTCAGAGTTCCACAGATCTCTAGGGCAGAGGAAAAAAGCCACCAGTCTCTCTGCTAAAGCACAGCAAGAGTGATCTTTACTCCAGTTCCCAACCAAGTTCCTCATCTCCCTCTGAGACCACCTCAACCTTGAGTTCGTTGTCCATATCATTATTAGCATTTGGGTCAAAGCCATTCAACAAGTCTCCAGAAGTTCTCAACTTTCCCATATTTTCCTACCTTCTTGTGAGCCCTCCAAACTGTTCCAACCTCTGCCTGTTACCCAGTTCCAAAGTCACTTTCACATTTTCAGGTATCTTTACAGCATCACTCCACTTTCTGGTACCAATTTACCGTATTAGTTGGTTCTCATGCTGCTATGAGAAAATAGCCAAGACTGGATAGTTTATAAAGAAAAGAGGTTTAATTGACTCAAAGTTCCGCATGGCTGGGGAGGCCTCAAGAAACTTACAATCATGGCAGAAGGTACCTCTTCACAGGGGCGCAGGAGAGAGAATGAGTGCAAGCAGGAGAAATACCAGACACTTAAACCACCAGATCTCATGAGACTCACTATCACGAGAATAGCATTTGGGAAATCGCCCCCATCATTCAATTACCTCTACTTGGTCCTGTCCTTGACCTGTGGGGATTATTACAATAAGTCAGGGACTATCTGTACATACATATTTAGATACATTATCCAGGACGGACCCTGTACATCTCCTCCCCACATCAGTGAGTCATATAGAAGTCTATCAGTTCTATAAAGCTAGACATAAGTATGTTGATAATTTTACTATGACAGCTGATATACATTTACTCCCCAAAGCAACAGGAAAATGGAATGGATACTTTTTTCCTCTAAAATGTACCAACTTCTAAAATTATTACTATCGTTAGACGTGTATCACCAATTCCTTATCTGCTAAAATTCTTTAAGAATTAGGGAACTAATGAGTACAGTTAACACTCTAGTTAGAATTTTTAAAAAGCTCTAAAATAAAATTTCAATTAAAAGAAAGCTTAAGGCCGGGCGCGGTGGTTCAAGCCTGTAATCCCAGCACTTTGGGAGGCCGAGGCGGGCGGATCACGAGGTCAGGAGATCGAGACCATCCTGGTTAATACGGTGAAACCCCGTCTCTACTAAAAAGTACAAAAAACTAGCCGGGCGAGCTGGCGGGTGCCTGTAGTCCCAGCTACTAGGGAGGCTGAGGCAGGAGAATGGCATAAACCCGGGCGGCGGAGCTTGCAGTGAGCTGAGATCCGGCCACTGAACTCCAGCCTGGATGACAGAGTGAGACTCCGTCTCAAAAAAAAAAAAAAAAGAAAGCTTAAGAGTTCTATTTAAATATGGCCGGGCGTGGTGGATCATGTCTATAATCCCAGCACTTGGGAGGCCTAGCCGGGGAGATCACCTGAGGTCAGGGTCAAAAGCCAGCCTGACCCACGTGGCAAAACGCCATCTCTACTAAAAATACAAAATTAGCCTGGCGTGGTGGCGCATGCCTGTAATCCCAGCTACTTGGGAGGCTGAGGCAGGAGAATCGCTTGAACCCGGGAGGTGGAGGTTGTGGGAAGCCAAGGTCGCACCACTGCACCCCAGCCTGAGCAACAAGAGCAAAACTGCGCCTCAAAAAAATAAATAAATAAAATAAATAAATATATATATATTTTTATATATATATAAAGTGAGGGTATATAAAAGTCAGCTTTAATATTTAAATTCTGTAATGTTCATTGTATCCATGTATTTTAACTGCACATCCCATTTTCAAAGTAATATTATGCTAGGATTAAGGCAAACCAATTATTTACCAAATTTACTCTGGAGTTAAACTGAAATCATCTCATTCCATCAAAAACTGAAGATTTTACTAGACATCATTAATTCCTGTCCATAATCTCAAATTAGAAAAATTAACACATTTAGCTATAACAGTACAACATTCCTCTTATGTAACAGGTTTCAAATTCCAAGTAAATGACTTGAGTTAAACCTCCATGAAAATATATTTCTGGTCAGAACCAGAATATATTTTTTCTGACCAAAATATATTTCTGGTCAAACCAATTCAACACAAATTCTCCCTCCTGAAAAACAACAGTAAAGAGATTATTTCAAAAGTATAAACTCTTAACAAGACAAAAATAAAATTTGTAAGCTAAAAACAAGACTGAAGAAGTTGAATCTTAAGCACCCCCATTTACTAAATTAACATCCCCAAAGGGCTCAAAATTGTGGTCACCAGGAACTTCAGGAGTAGGAAAAGACCTCAAAAACAATTACAAGAAAATGTTTCAAATGTGGATTTTTTTTAATGGTATGGCTCTAAGTCTAAAAGCCACTGAAGACTGATCTACCACAAAGTTACTGTATAAAGATTAGAGATAAATTTTTTTACATGAATCATTTTTCTTAACCTCAAAGCAGTTCTTAAAAATGACCATGCAAGGCAATCTTAATAATCAATTGGAAAAGTTACAATTGTTCTGTGACCTTTAAAAACTGTCAGAACATTAAGCCGTCTGTTACTGACAGTTATGTAAATGTATAAGGAAATGAAATAGTAAAACCAATACTTACTTAGTATGCTGTAACTTAAAACTTTAGGAACACTGAGATTAAAGTGTATCATTTCTTCGTTAAAAACAAAACAAAACAAAAAAACTATCAAGAATAGTTTTCAACAGGGCCGGGTGCGGTGGCTCACGCCTTTAATCCCAGCACTTTGGGAGGTCGAGGCGGGTGGATCACAAGGTCAGGAGTTCGAGACCAGCCTGGCCAATATGGTGGAAGCCCATCTCTACTGAAAATACAAAAAAATTAGCTGCGCGTGGTAGCACATGCCTGTAATCCCAGCTACTCGGGAGGCTGAGGCAGGAGAATTGCCTGAATCCAGGAGGCAGAGGTTGCAGTGAGCCGAGATCGCGCCACTACACTCCAGTCTGGGTGACGGAGCGAGACTCCATCTCCAAAAAAAAAAGAATACTTTGAACAGTGCTTGCTTTCTTCTAGTGATACTAATTATGATACGGAATGAGTCTATCTTCTATGCCTTGGCAAATTGTTATACTCCTTTCTAAGTTTGGATCAGATTCCAATATTTTACCCTTCATGCTTTCAATGTTGTGAAATATCCTCAATGTTTTTTGTTAGTATCACTTCTACTAATAGGATATCTTCATCTTTTCCATTACAACTACCTTTTTCATTTATGCTGATAAGCTTGTCTTCGCTAAGTTTCTCTGGCTGGACGATTAGTGTCTGTCCAACTGCCAACCATCTATATTTACAAGGTAAGCTATTTATTCTATTATTCCATTTATATTAAATTCAAATTTCCCATCTAGCATTATGATTTTTGCTGCACTATCATCTTTGATGACCAATTTCCTCATTTATTTTGGTAAACTGTCACATGGGGACATCATTAGGAGACAGAGGCCAACTATACATCCCACTGTGCATGATTTTGAGAAACTGATGCACGGTGACCAATCACCAAGAAACTTTGAAAGTGACGGCCGGGCGCGGTGGCTCAAGCCTGTAATCCCAGCACTTTGGGAGGCTGAGACAGGCGGATCACGAGGTCAGGAGATCGAGACCATCCTGGCTAACATGGTGAAACCCCGTCTCTAATAAAAAATACAAAAAACTAGCCGGGCGAGGTGGCGGGCGCCTGTAGTCCCAGCTACTCGGGAGGCTGAGGCAGGAGAATGGCGGGAACCCGGGAGGCGGAGCTTGCAGTGAGCTGAGATCCGGCCACTGCACTCCAACCTGAGCAACAGAGCAAGGTTCCGTCTCAAAAAAAAAAAAAAAGAAAGTGACATTATATGCACCTGTAATTTATATCTTAATTTGTGGGTTGAAAGACTAGCAGCAAATTTTGTAGTTTATGCAATTACAGTTAATACGGCAGGGTAGCTGAAATTTTAACCATGTTATTAGGGGACTGTTACTTAGCTAAGTCATGGCAATTGAAATTTGTGCCTACAGGAACTATGTAAAGCTAAGGACTGCCTATATATACCCTTCTCTCCTCAAGCTTTGAGTTTAAATTCCACTTTTAACAGACAGCAGTATCGCCATTCCTGCTTTCTTTGTGACGTTATATCATTACTTGGTCTTGTTTTGTTTGAGCTTTGTCTCACAAAATTAAGACATAGCAAAATGGTTTATTAACACAGAAACAATTAATGAAACTATATTTATTCATAAAATGTAATGTTTGCATTTAGTTTGATTCACACCACCTCATTTTACACGTACTTTTTCATTACAATTGGTTTTTAATTTTGCTAACTAGGTTTTTTAAAAAATTCACCCCTTACTCCTACTCCCAGATTCAGATTTACAAGTTGTACCTTTCATAAATTTTTTTTTTTGAAGAGGGAGTCTCGCTCAGTCGCCCAGGCTGGAGTACAGTGGCACAATCTAGGCTTACTGCAAGCTCCGCCTCCCGAGTTCACGTCATTCTCCTGCCTCAGCCTCCCGAGCGAGAAGCTGGGACTACAGGCGCCCGCCACCACGCCCGGCTAATTTTTTCTATTTTTAGTAGAGATGGAGTTTCACCGTGTTAGCCAGGATGGTCTCGACCTCCTGACCTCATGATCTGCCCGTCTCAGCCTCCCAAAGTGCTGGGATTACAGGCATAAGCCACTGCGCCCAGCCCTGTACCTTTCATTAACCATTACGGTTCAATTGATGTCATACATAAATTCACGTATCTTAATATACCAAAAATTAACTATGTCCTTCCAACTGAAAGACTTTTACAAATGTAAATTCATGATAAGTACAGAAAACTTTTAAATTTGCACATTTTTTTTTTAGTTCACATAATTCAACATCATTAAGTTATTCAGGAAATGTAAATCAAAAATCACAAGATACCACCCTCACTGCCACTCAGGCGGCCAAAAAATAACAAATAATAACAAGTGTTGGCAAGGATGTGGAGAAACTGGAACACTCATACAATTGCTGGTTGGATGTTAAACGGTGCAGCTGATTTGGAAAGTCTGAGAGTTTCTCAAAATATCAAACATGAAGTTACATCTGACCCAGGAATTTTCTCCTAGAGAAATGAAAACTTATGTTCACAAAAAAACTTCGACACAAATGTTCACAGTATTATTCATGAAAGCCAAAAGTAAAAATAACTCAAATGTCTATCAAGTGATGAGTAAATACAATATGGTAACTCAATATAATGGAATATTTGATAATAAAAAGTCATAATGTACTATCACATCCAGGCTAGAGCATGGATGAGCCTTGAAAATCATCATCCTGGCCGGGCGCGGTGGCTCAAGCCTGTAATCCCAGCACTTTGGGAGGCCGAGGCGGGCGGATCACGAGGTCAGGAGATCGAGACCATCCTGGCTAACACGGTGAAACCCCGTCTCTACTAAAAAAAAAAAAATACAAAAAACTAGCCAGGCGAAGTGGCAGGTGCCTGTAGTCCCAGCTACTCGGGAGGCTGAGGCAGGAGAATGGCATGAACCCGGGAGGCGGAGCTTGCAGTCAGCTGAGATCCGGCCACTGGACTCCAGCCTGGGCGACAGAGGGAGACTCCGTCTCAGAAAAAAAAAAAAAAAAAAAAAACAACAAAGAAAATCATCATCCTAAGTGAGAAAAGCCAGCCACTGAAGACCACATGTTCTAGGATTCCATATTTTTTTTTTAGACAGAGTCTCACTCTGTCACCCAGGCTGGAGTACAGTGGCGCGATCTCAGCTCACTGCAACCTCTGCTTCCCAAGTTTAAGCAACTCTCCTGCCTCAGCCTCCTAAGTAGCTGGGATTACAGGCATGTGCAACCACGCCTGGCTACTTTTTGTATTTTTAGTAGAGATAGGGTTTCACCATGTTGTCCAGGCTGGTCTCGAACTCCTGACCTCGAGATTCGCCCGCCACAGCTGGGATTACAGGCATGAGCCACCGCACCCGGCCAATTCCTATTATAATGAAGTGCCCAGAATAGGAAGAAAGGAGGTTAGTTGCCACCTAGACCAAGGTGGGGAAGAAGATTGGGTAGAAATGGAAAGTAAATGGATACATGGTCTCTTTTTGGAGAAATGAATTATATTTTAATAAAGCTGTTAAAATTTTTTGACAATAACATATCCTATCAAAGAAAACTAATCCATAATTTCAACAACTCAATCTGTTTTCAGCCCACGTATTTGTATATATACATACATAGCTATGCAATTTTAATGTATATGACACAAACGTACTCAAAAGTAGACCTCTTCAAATTAAAATGAGTATCTTTTTTTTTCTTTTGAGACGGAGTCTCACTCTGTTGCCCAGGCTGGAGTGCAGTGGCCGGATCTCGGCTCACTGCAAGCTCCGCCTCCCAGGTTTACGCCATTCTCCTGCCTCAGCCTCCCGAGAAGCTGGGACTACAGGCGCCCGCCAACTCACCCGGCTAGTTTTTTGTATTTTTTAGTAGAGATGGGATTTCACCGTGTTAGCCAGGATGGTCTCGATCTCCTGACCTCATGATCCGCCCGGCTCGGCCTCCCAGAGTGCTGGGATTACAGGCGTGAGCCACTGCGCCCGGCCTAAAATGAGTATCTTTTTATGTCAACAATTACTCAACACGTACACAGTACTTCACTGAATAGCTAACCCTACTGTTGGGCCATTTTCCATATCAAATTTTGTATTATAAAATCACACTGCTGTAATAAACATATTGCTCAATCTCTACATCTATCTTCACAATAAATTCTAAGAATAAGTGGGTCAGCCGGGCACGGTGGCTCAAGCCTGTAATCCCAGCACTTTGGGAGGCCGAGACGGGCGGATCACGAGGTCAGGAGATCGAGACCATCCTGGCTAACACGGTGAAACCCTGTCTCTACTAAAAAATACAAAAAAAAAAAAAAACTAGCCAGGCGAGGTGGCGGGCGCCTATAGTGCCAGCTACTCGGGAGGCTGAGGCAGGAGAATGGCATAAACCTGGGAGGCAGAGCTTGCAGTGAGCTGAGATCTGGCCACTGCACTCCAGCCTGGGCGACAGAGCGAGACTCTGTCTCAAAAAAAAAAAAAAAAAGAGTAAGTGGGTCAAGCCGGGAATGGTGGCTCACATCTGTAATCCCAGCCCCAGCACTCTGGGAGGCCAAGGAGGGCTTATCACCTGAGGTCAGGAGTTCGAGACCAGCCTGGCCAACATGGCAAAACCCCATCTCTACTAAATATATAGAAGTTAGCCAGGCATGGTGGCGGGCACCTGTAATCCCAGCCACTAGGAAGGCTGAGGTAGGAGAATCGCCTGAACTCGGGAGGCGGAGGTTGCAGTGAGCCAAGATTGTGCCACTGCATTCCAGCCTGGGTGACAGAGTGATGCTCCATTTCAAAAAACAAAACAAAAAACAAAAACACAAAGAGTAAGTAGGTCAAAGATATGCTCAAGACTCATAAGCTCTTAATGAGACTCAAAAATGACAGAAGATGAAAAAAAAAAATCTTCCTTGGGCAGGCAGTCCTACGGTTTGGTGAACAGGGACCAGATTAGTTTTTCAAGACATCACTGTACTACTTCCCAAGGGTACAACCTTATGCAGCTGTGGTTTTGATGCATTCTTCAAAGCATTCCACTTTAAAATTACATGTAAAAAAATCCTTAATATGCTAAGTAAAAGCAGGATATAATTATACATAATAGCAAATACCAAAAAATTGTAACAGTCAGTCTGAAAGAAAATATATCAAAATGTTAACAGTAGGTCTGACTGATTCATTCTTCAAGGCATTTCATTTTAAAATAACATACCAAATGCTTAATACGCACATGCACACAAAAGCGGGGCATAACCATACACGACAGAAAGTCCTTTAAAAAATGCATAGACGGCCGGGCGCAGTGGCTCAAGCCTGTAATCCCAGCACTTTGGGAGGCCGAGACGGGCGGATCATGAGGTCAGGAGATCGAGACCATCCTGGCTAACACGGTGAAACCCCATCTCTACTCAAAAATACAAAAAACTAGCCGGGCGTGGTGGCGGGCGCCTGTAGTCCCAGCTACTCAGGAGGCTGAGGCAGGAGAATGGCATGAACCCGGGAGGCGGAGCTTGCAGTGAGCTGAGATCCGGCCACTGCACTCCAGCCTGGGTGACAGAGCAAGACTCCGTCTCAAAAAAAAATAAAAAATAAAAAAATTTAAAAAATGCATAGACAAGTTTGAAAAAAATACACCAAAATATTACCAGGTTTAGGGGTTATTTCTAAAAATAGGCATAAAAATGATTTGTTTCCTTTTATATTGTTTTTAAACATTTTAACAAGATACACATTCAAGGTAACTTACCTACCAAATTTCAGAGCTGAAAGGAAACTGAGGGATCACTAAAAACCTCATTTTAAATATTAGAAAACTAAAATTCAAAAAGACTGACTCAGGCAAGGTCATCTACCTATTAAAACAGCAGAGTCTTAACTTGCAGTGTTCCTTAAAGAGGTTTTGGACTTTCCTTTAACCACTGTAATACAGTCTTTGAAACATCTCCGAATAAAATATTCATGCTATTTCTCTATATGTACGAACTTAGACCTCAAATACCAATGTCAAAGCTTATAAGAGTCAAGACTAATGTAAAACATCCTAAGAAAACTGCAAATTAAAACTGAATTCAATACTAGTTTTATAATACTGTGGCAACTCAAATCCTGCAATGTGTTTCTTACATGGCACACATTTTGAAGCCCTAAGTGTGTACATGTGCATCCCTATTTTCCTAATGATTTATAAACAAAGAAAAGCAGTTATTTCTGTTAATTCACTTTTTGTGAATAATATGTATACCCACAAGCACACACACAAAAATTCAGCTGTTACACAACTAAGAACGCTTATTTTTTGAGACAGAGTATCGCTGTTGCCCAGGCTGGAGTGCAGTGGCCGGATCTCAGCTCACAGCAAGCTCCGCCTCCCGGGTTTACGCCATTGTCCTACCTCAGCCTCCCAAGTAGCTGGGACTACAGGAGCCCACCACATCGCCCGAATAGTTTTTTCTATTTTTGAGTAGAGACGGGGTTTCACCGTGTTAGCCAGGATGGTCTCGATCTCCTGACCTCATGATCCACCCGTCTTGGCCTCCCAAAGTGCTGGGATTACAGGTTTGAGCCACCGTGCCCGTCTAGAACTCTTAAAAGAAACAAGTCACAGGCTAGGCATGATGGCTCATGCCTGTAATCCCAACACTTTGGGAAGCTGAGGTGGGAGGATCACTGAAACCCAGGAGTTCGAGACCAGCCTGGCCAACATGGTGAAACCCGTCTCTACTGAAAATACAAAAATTAGCTGGGCTTGGTAGCGCATGCCTATAATCCTACTCAAGGAGGCTGAGGCAGGAGAATCACTTGAACCTGGGAGGCGGAGGTTGCAGTGAGCGAAGATCACGCCACAGCACTCCAGCCTGGGTGACAGAGCGAGAGACTGTCTCAAAAAAAAAGAGTCACATATACAAAACAGAAATCCTATCAGAGCCACATATATGAAGCTCAAAACAGTAACTGTTGCCAAGTAATATCGCTAAATAGAAAAATCCCATTTTTTTTTTTTTTTTGAGACGGAATCTCGCTCTGTCACCCAGGCTGGAGTGCTGTGGCCGGATCTCAGCTCACTGCAAGCTCCATCTCCCGGGTTCACGCCATTCTCCTGCCTCAGCCTCCCGGGTAGCTGGGACTACAGGCGCCGCCACATCACCCGGCTAGTTTTTTGTAGTTTTTAGTAGAGACAGGGTTTCACCGTGTTAGCCAGGATGGTCTCGATCTCCTGACCTCGTGATCCGCCCGTCTCGGCCTCCCAAACTGCTGGGATTACAGGCTTGAGCCACCGCGCCCGGCCGAAAAATCCCATTTTTAACAACATACTGATTCTAACTTGCTGCTTCATTTCTACATTACTAAATCACAAAATATGAAAGTTTATTATAAATATTTTATATTTTATAATAGCATGTATTATTCTATAATAGAAAAATGATTCAACAGACAATTGAATATGCATGCACTATGAGTCATGAACCTGCTGGTAAAAAGAGATCAATAGGGCCAGGCGTGGTGGCTCACGCCTGTAATCCCAGCACTTTGGAGGCCGAGGTGGGCGGATCATGATGTCAGGAGATCGAGACCATCCTGGCTAACACAGGGAAACCCTGTCTCCACTAAAAATACAAAAAAATTAGCTGGGCATGGTGTCGGGCACCTGTAGTCCCAGCTACTAGGGAGGCTGAGGCAGGAGAATGGCATGAACCTGGGAGTCGGAGCTTGCTTCGAGCGGAGATTGCACCACTGCCACTGCACTCCAGCCTGGGCGACAGTGAGACTCTGCCTCAAAAAATAAAAATAAAAAATAAAGAAGAGATGAATAAACAGTTCATCTCATTATTTGGTGTAAAATTTAAGAGAAATCATACAAGTCCCACACCAATACATGCAGCTATGAAACTTGTATAACTACTGTAGAAGAAAAAAACCCTATCCTATGATTCATTACTTTATTTTCTTCTTGTGACCACTATCAGTACACCTCTGCACTGACCTTCACTCCTAATACTATAAATTAGATGGGTTTTAAAACAGCCTGTGATGTATATTTAAAGTTCCTGAAACTGAGCACCCAACTTCTTTGCATTAAGACAATTAAGAGCAGTAAGGAGGAAAAAACAGCAAAATATCTTTATTTAAATTTTCTAGACTTCAAAGATACAGAGCTAGATAGGAATATTCCCTGAATTAGCAAAGGTAATTAGTCAGCAAACCTCAAACTGAGCAGCATTTCAATTTAATAAATACTGCTAGTAGAAGTCTTGGAAAAATGGGTAAATCCCCACAAGTCTTGTTCCCAAAATGAAACATAAGTTTGCCAAAACTGAACATTTTACATAAATAATAGCTGCTATTTATTTAGTCTTCAATACATGCCAAGCATTGTTCTAAGCATTTTTCATGTCATGTCTTACTAGCATCCCATAATTCTTTTTTTTGAGACAGAGTCTCACTCTGTCGCCCAGGCTGGAGTGCAGTGGCCAGATCTCAGCTCACTACAAGCTCCGCCTCCCGGGTTCACGCCATTCTCCTGCCTCAGCCTCCCGAGTAGCTGGGACTACAGGCACCCGCCACCTCACCCAGCTAGTTTTTTTTTGTATTTTTTCACCGTGTTAGCCAGGATGGTCTCGATCTCCTGACCTTGTGATCTGCCCGCCTCGGCCTCCCAAAGTGCTGGGATTACAGGCTTGAGCCACCGCGCCCAGCCGCATCCCATAATTCTGAGGCAAGATATTATTATCCCCACTTTACAAATGAGAAAGAAAAAAACACAAATATGAGTAACTTGCCCAAGATTATATAGCAGGTAAGTGGCAGTCAGGATTCAAAAACAAACTTCTGATCTAGTTGTCTTAAACTCTACATAAACGCTGGCTAATGGACAGCAAATGCATAATCAACAACTGACTTTATCTAGTGCACAAAGCTTTCAATCACCAAATATTTATTTAACAGCTACTAAGTGCCAGGCACTTAAGTTAATGATGACAAGACAGACAAGGTCCCTGCTGATCCAGCTCTTCGAGTGTGGGTGAGAAAAAGAAAAAGGGGGAAAAAAATTCAGTCATTGTTGCAACGGGGAAAATAAACACAAGGAGGAGGATGTGAGCTAAGATCTAAATGACTTCAAATATTCGATGGCATAACCTTTCCTGCAAAGCGAAAACAAAAGACCTGAGACAAGATGAGGCTTATTTGTACAACAGAAATAAGCAGTGAAAAATGTAATAAGGCTGCAGAGGTAAGCATGGGCTAGTTCGTATAGGGTTTTACAAAGAGCATTTGTAGGTAGTTTTTGGTTTTCATTCATTGCTAATGTTAAAATAGGGAGTCACTGAAGGTTTTCAGTGAAATGACATGATCTAATTGGGATATAAAGATCTCTTTGACTAGACAGTTGTACCTCTGTATCCGTAAGATTGTGGATTATCCTTCCCCCACCCCTACAGATACCAAAATTCATGGATGTTTAAGTCCCTTACATAAAACAGCATATATACATATAATGCACACCCTCCCATATACTTTAAATAAGGGATCCCCAGCCCCCGGGCCAAGGACCAGTACCCATCCGTGGCCTGTTAGGAACCAGGCTACACAGCAGAAGGCAGGCATTACCACCTGAGCTCTGCGTCCTGTCAGATCAGTGGCAGCATTAGATCCTCACAGAAGCACAAACCCTATCGTGAACTGCACATGAGAGGGATCTAGGATGAGTGCTCCTTATAAGAATCTACGTAATGCCTGCTGATCGGAGGTGGAACAGTTTTCATCCCAAAACCATCTCCCCAAACCCCCGTGGAAAAAATGTCTTCCACCACTGCTTTAAATCATCTCCAGATCACTTACAATACCTAATACAATGTAAATGCTATATAGTTGTTACATTGCATTAAGGTAATGACAAGAAAAAAAATCTATACATATTCAGTCCAGCCATAACCATCTTTTTCTCCCAAATATTTTCAATCTGTGACAGGTTGACTCCATGGATATAGAACCCAGATACAGCAGGCCAACTGTATATGAAGAGTGGAAACTGAAACCAACATAGAGTAAGTAAAAAAACAAATTTTTATTTTTTTACTCCCCAAGACAGGGTCTTACTATGTTGCAAGCCTGATTTGAACTCCTGGGCTCAAGGGTTCCTCCTGCCTCAGCCTCCTGAGTAGCTAGGACTACAGACATGTCCCAGTGTGCCCAGCTTAGGACATTATTTACAGGAGTCATTATGCATGGACTTGAATTATACAAAGATGACCAAGAGTGGACAGATTCAAATGCATTTGAAAGGAAAAGAAGATTTGCTGACTGACTAGATGTAGAAAGGAAGGGGAAAGACTGTAATATGTAATCAAGGATAATACCAAGCCTTGGCTTCAGCAAGAATTGAGTCTACGTCATTCCCACTTACTAAAAATCTGCTTGAATATGTTAAGTTTAAAATATCTAGTACACGGTCACAGTTAGGGCTCATTGTCTAATACTCAAAACTTGATTGCTGAACATTTACTATAAATGTCCTAAGTAAAATCAGATGTTTGTAGGCCAGGAAAAGAATGCAGTTACAAATGAATTCTGCTCTAAAGTAACAATTAAAAAATCTTAATCTATAAATCAGTTATGAATTAGTACAATTTTCCAAATACCCCTTTCTTCTTGTATGTTCTTACTATCCCATCTTCCTAACTCCTGGCTAGCAGACTAAACTACTTATGCAAAATCCAAACTAAAAAGTTCAAATAGGCCAGGCACAGTGGCTCATATCTGTAATCCCAGCACTTTGGGAGGCCAAGGCAGGTGGATCACTTGAGGTCAGGAGTTTGAGACCAGCCTGGCCAACATGGTGATAACCCTGTCTCTACTAAAAACACAATAATTAGCTGGGTGTGGTGGCGGGTGCCTGTAATCCCGGCTACTTGGGAGGCTGAGGCAGGGGAAACGCTTGTATCTGGGAGGTAGAGGTTACAATGAGCCGAGATTGTGCCACCGCACTCCAGCCTGGGCAACAGAGGAGACAATATCTCAAAAAGCCTGAAATCTCAGCACTTTGGGAGGCTAAGGCAGGATGATCACTTGAAATCAGGCACGGGAGACCAGTCTGGGCCATGTAGCAAGACCCCATCCCTAAATAATAACAATAATAATAATAATAATAATAAATACAAAAATTAGTCAGCTACTGTAGTATCAGCTATTTGGGAAGCTGAGATGGGAGCATCACTTGGGCCCAGGAGTTAAAAGGCTGCAGTCAACTACGATCGCCACTGTGCTCCATCCTGGGCCACAGAATGAGACCTTGTCTCAAAAAAAAAAAAACTTCAAATAACTACCCTCCCAAATTTTGAGGGGAAAAAAGATCATCAGTGACTTAGTTTCCAAAAATTAATCTTTTTCATTTTTTAGAGACAGAGTCTCACTCTGTCGCCCAGGCTGGAGTGCAATGACATGATCTCAGCTCACCACACCCTCTGCCTCCTGGGTTCAAGCAATTCTCCTGCTTCAGTCTCCCGAGTAGCTGGGACTATACGTACACACCACCACGCCCAGCTAATTTTTATATTTTCAGTAGAGATGGGGTTTCACAATATTGGCCAGGCTGGTCTTGAACTCCTGACCTCGTGATCCTCCCCCCGCCTCAGCCTCTCAAAACGCTGGCATTACAGGCCTAAGCCACCACGCCCAGCCCAAAATTAATCTCAAGTCACCGCCAGACCAACATACATATGGGGCAGCACTGCTTTTCCAAAGATAAATGATACAAGAACATTAAGGCAAAAACCAAGTGCATTTTGAAATGAAAATTCAGTATCATTAACTTAACTTTAAAGTCAAATACATTTGAATTCCTTGAATATATCCTAAATTCTTGAATTATTAGTAATTCATTGTCTTCATTAACTACCTAATTACCTATTAACTAAACAACAGTTAAGTTTAGTTACTTGGTTTAGTTTGCTTTGGTTTAAAGCGTACATATATTTGGCCAGGCCACGCTGTAATCCCAGCACTTTGGGAGGCAGAGGTGGGCAGATCATGAGGTCAGGAGATCGAGACCACGGTGAAACCCCATCTCTACTAAAAATACAAAAAATTAGCCACGCGTGGTGGCGGGCACCTATAGTCCTAGTTACTCAAGAGGCTGAGGCAGAAGAATGGCATGAACCTGGGAGGTGGAGCTTGCAGTGAGCCGAGATGGTGCTACATTCCAGCCTGGGCAATGGAGGAGACTCTGCCTCAAAAAAAAAAAAAAAAAAAGGTACATATATTTATAATGTGAAAATCCTTTCAAATGCTAGGGAAGGGATAATCATTCCTCTTCTGAATTTAAAACAGTAATGTAAGAAAGGGACTGTGTGTTCTATAAGACTATAAGGATATATAGAAGTATAAAATCTGTTCCATTTCAGGCTGGGCATGGTGGCTCACGCCTGTAATCCCAGCACTTTGGGAGGCCGAGGTGGACTGATCATGAGGTCAGGAGATCGAGACCATCCTGGCTAACACGGTGAAACCCCACCTCTACTAAAAATACAAAAAATTAGCTGTGCGTGGTGGCGGGTGCCTGTAGTCCCAGCTACTGGGGAGGCTGAGGCAGGAGAATGGCATAAACCCGGAAGACGGAGCTTGCAGTGAGGAGAGATCGCGCCACTGCACTCCAGCCTGGGCAACAGAGCAAGACACCATCTCAAAAAAAAAAAAAATCTGTTCCATTTCAGACAAAAATCAGATTTAAAGAATTCTAAGCTTATAAAACTGAAAAATGCTAAGGAACGTCCACTCACATTACCACAGTATTTCCAAACTTCAATGTAAATCAGAATCATCCGGAAGGCTTGTTAAAACAGATTTTTGGCTCCACACTCACAGCTTGATTCAGTAGGTCTACAGTAAGGCCTAAGAACTTTTTTTTTTTTTTTTTCCTGAGACAAGGTCTGCAATGGTGAGATCTTGGCTCACTGCAAGCTTTGCCTTCCCAGCTCAGGTAATGGTTCCACCTCAGCCTCCGGAGTAGCTGGGACCACATGTGTGTGCCATCACAAACGGCTAATTTTTGTATTTTTTGTAGAGACACAATTTCACCATGCTGCAGGCTGGTCTCCGAACTCCTAACTCAAGCGATCCTCCCGCCTTGGCCTCCCAAAGTGTTGGGATTACAGGTGTGAGCCACCACACAAAGCCAAGAACTTACATTTTAACTAAAGTTCCCATGAGATGCTAATGGTGCTAGACCTGACAACACACTTTGAAAAGCCCTACTCTAATATACACTGCACAATTTTCCATTAAAAGATATCTTTGTCCTCTATTAAATTTACCAAAGAGTTTCTTTAGAGTATCCCATGGAATCAGAAATTTATCACTTCTTAAAAATTCTATTGTTATACATAGAATACACTTGAATCTAACTCTAATTATGATGAAGGCCAAATCAATTCTGGATCGAAAGTTGTATTTTTTAAAAAACTAATTATGAAATATTGTACTACACCCTTAAAATATCCAGAACTGGTAAGTCTACACAGACAGTAGACTAGTGGTCGTTTAGGGTTGGAGAGGGGAAAGTGATCAACAATAGGTTATGATAGTAAATATACTAAAATCTATTGACTTACACACTTTAAGCAGGTGAACTTCTTTTTATGTAAATTCCATCTCAATAAAGCTATTAAAGACATTGTGTGAAAGTTCATACAGTAGCTAAGCAACATTAAACCAAATATTGCCATCGTAGCCACTCTTAGGAATACGTAATTCTAATCAGAATAGCAGTAATTTTGTTTCTCCTCACCCCAGGTAGACAACACTACCAAAATTATGACAGACTCCAAACTTCAAGTCCAAAATCAACCAGTATTTGTAAGGCCATTAAATTAAAGGTATGTAAGAATATTCTTTGGGAAATTAATGGTTGCCTCTAGAGTGATCCCATGCACTTGGCAGTAACAAGCTTCAACATTCAGCTGCAATTTTTGAAAAATCTGCTTCACCACATTAGTTCTCTGCCCAAATATCCACCAGAGGCAGCAGAGCTTCAGGAATCATATAAACACAAGGAGGGAACTATCTAGACTTCCTCTTCTCACCTTCCCCACAATATACACAGTTTGTATATCTGATATCATAAAACCAAAAATTAGGTAACAAGTAGTCCTTATAAAAAGCACTTACTGCATAGGAATATTAGATAACTTATTAAAACTTTCCCTATATATTTTCATCCATCAATCATTCTTATTGCTGAGAGAATTTCTACTTTCCTTTTTGGTTAAGGAAATATCAATTCCAATAAAAAATAAACCTACAGCATCGGTAAACACTACCTTAAAAATAGAGACTTAAAGGCTCTTTCCAAAGTTCAAAGTTTTTAAAGTTTCCTATTACATTACTATTTCCCCCTTGAATTAATGTCTACTGCTCAATAAACCTGTTAAATGAGCTCTGATTTGCCTTTAAAGCGAACAGGACTTACGTCTCATGAGTTCCAAAAAAGAAAATGGGTAGTTTGTTTGTGGGTGGCTTTACAGCTCCATCAGGAACTTCATCTACCTAAAAGAAAAGTGAGAAAAATTAAAGTATTTTAAAACATACACACCTCAACATTTATCTGAATAAACAAGAGCAAAACATCCAAAAAGGATCTGTTATAAAATGGACCAGTTCTGCAGGCCCATAATCTCCTATCCCCAAATCTGAAACCCAAGAAACTCTGAAAACCAAAATTTCTGTCAAAACTCATTTGGTGGCAAAACCTGGACTGACACTGAGGGTATCAGTCATTTCTTTTGTCCACCTACTGTTTCCACTGTTCTTTGCAGATAATTAAGATTATCATGTGCTATTCCAGACCACACCAGCAGCAAAATATATGGTATATGTACTCTCCCTGCCTTCCTAAAATCCCAAAATTCTGAATTATTAATCATATCATCATTTCAGGTAAGGAGTCTGAATCTATTTGACAACCCTAAATGTTAGTTCTGTAGGAAATCTATACAAATAACAGAATAATGTAAAAGCAGACATTGACAAAAGTTTAAATCAGTACCTCCCGAAGTCTGAAAAGCTTATGAAAAGATCGTTCACTAATATGCCTGAATCACATGAGGCTAGCTGTTCCTTTTTCACTGCTCTTTCAACCTTTTAAATTATGTAAGGCAGAAATCATCAAGTTCTATCACATCTAATATATCCATAATACTTGTTACTTTCCCTTATCAATAAAGGAAAAGCAGACCTCAGGACTAAAGCAGTACTATCTAGCTAGAATTTAACAACATGTCGGCCAGGCGTGGTGGCTCACGCCTGTAATCCCAGCACTTTAGGAGGCTGAGGCTGGTGGATTATGAGGTCAGGATTCAAGACCGGCCTGAGCAATATGGTGAAACCCCACATCCCTTAAAAACACAAAAATTAGCCCAGCGCGATGGCAGGTGCCTGTAATCTCAGCTACTCGGGAGGCTGAGGCAGGAGAATCGCTTGAACCTGGGCAGCAGAGGTTGCAGTGAGCCAAGATCACGACACTGCACGCAAGCCTGAGTGACAGAGTGAGACTCTGTCTTAAAAAAATAAAAATTTAACAACATATCTATTTTAAATGTCATAATTTTCATAATTTCAAAAACACTTCAATTTGAAAATCTGCTGACTTTGCTAAGAAGGGGGCTGACCATTAGAGGACCTACTATCCCCTCTGTAATCATTATGGTGTTGCAGAAAAGACCATGAGGATGACTGGTTATTTGTGAGGGAAGTCTAAAGGCTCTCACACATCAATAGAATCATTACCACCCAGTATCTCTAGGGACCTATTTCCCCACCGATATGATGAAGATCACACCTGTTATCTGAACTCTGTGGGAAGGTCCCGATAATTGCAAAAATGCTTAATCCCTGAAGAGATCATTTCTGTTAACCCAGTTCATATGCTTCTTTCTTTTAGCAAACAGCTTTAAGAGTTCATGCAAATACCTAACACCTATAGCCTTTAACAAATGCCAGGCAAAATTTGATTTTTTAAAATGATTATTACCGGTAAAGGATTATGTACATGAATGTTTAAGACTTAAAAATTAAAGTCTGGGACATGTAGACAGAAATGTTAAAGCAAAAATTGCAACAAGAGGTGTCACCTTTACAGCTCAGATTTTAAATACGTACTCTAAACTCTCTACAGCAAAGATTTCAAATTTCTAATGAAGACAGAAAAAGGAAATAATTGTTGGACACAGAATACACCAAAACTAAATGCAGCTGTTTCTCAGAACAAAATGATGGGGAAAAGGGAAAAGACAAGCACTTCCCTTCCAATCCAAATGAACTTGTTAAATAAGGAAAACACTGTGGTCTTCCAAAGGCTACCCTATTTTATTTTCAGTAGCACTCTTAAGTCACTTAACATGAGCGTGGGGAGGGTGATTTGGGAGATTTTTAAAACATTTCATTGGCTTTCAACTGCATTGTGGCATGCAAATCAGAATACAGATGTATTAGACAACCTCAGATTTTCAAACACCTCAAAATAAACAAGGATACCTTGATAATCATGAAAAAGTATATTAGAGGGGCCTTAAACCTGATCAGTTTCCCTAGGCTCCATTTAAACGTGAATTGTGTTTTATAGGTGCATTATATGTACTACGGACTGTGGAGGGTATAAAGAAATTGCATTTAAGGTTGTTGCCCTCAGGCTCACAATATACTTGGAAGTCAAAGCATACACAGAGTAGGAATTAAAACAAAAGATTATCACGAAAGGAACAGATTACAAAGTAAAATATATAGACAAGGATTATGACTAAGGATTGTTCAAGTAAGACTGCACCGAAAAAGCAGACTTTATAGGCAAGGAAAAAAGCTTTGGAAGGAAACTTGTGAACAGGGGTCTACGTAGAGCAGCTAGATGGAATAAAGTCAAGGAACAGTGATCAGTTTACACTTGGATGGCACTCTCAACTCCTAGACAGGACTCTGTCATCTAATGGGTGTTTTCCCCCATTCCTCTTCCCTGCTGACATAACTAAAACTATAGAATTTAATTATTTTTAAAAAACACATTTTCAAAGGAGAGTAAATTAGTCGAAAATAAATGGCTTGGAAAAATACAACTTCAGAACACCATATATTTTTAAAGGATCTCGAGTTTACCCAATCTAATGGATTGCAACATATTTTAGATCCTATCACTATTTTAGAGCCTGGGTACCACCATAAACAAAAAGACCCCTTTTTCTAAAAATGGAGCGTATATCTTTAAACAGTCTCAATTCCTAAATGTCAAACATCCTGGGTCCTTAATCATTTCTCTTTACCACTAGATGTGAACTCAGGAATCTGGTCCACACCTCCTTTTTGCCTATTGGAAACAAAAAGGTTAAAACAACTTCTTCAAGGTCATAAACACCTCAAATAAAAAGGGGGAAATGAATTTTCTGGCCCTTCCTCGGTGCTAAACTACTGAAATAGTTTCAAGAATATCCAGTCCTGAATCTCTGTATTAAACAAGCAAATCCAGAAGGCCTCATCAAGGTATTTTTTTAAAAACCCCATAAATCCAATTTAACCACATACGCACTTCTCTGACATCCAAGAGTTTGTGTGTAATCTGCACAAATTCCAGATATTTTGTACTTGATTTAAAATTACGGAAATGTCAGTGTTTCACTAATTTTTAAACAAAATTCATTCTTCATTATTTCACCTACAATGGAATATTAACTAGCGACGTATTTAAATATTTCCTAGGAAAAAAATCTGTCCAAGTCGGCCAATAAACCATAGAGAAATACACAGGTATGTAGAAACGTCTGGATTTTTATAATTACATGGGAGATTATTGGGTAAAAAACTAAAAGGAAAAATCAGGTTACAAATGAGACTGAAGCGAGGGAGAGAAAGGACAGAGGAAAAAATGAAGAGACACGGTGGGCAGCAGGCCTCCGGGGAAGAGGGTAGCACTGCTAAGCGCAAGAGCTACAAATCACTTACTCGAGCTGGCCAATGGGGATAACCTTTCATCTTGGCGAAGATGAGGTCTCCAGGTTTGAAATCGCGAGTCATGTTTCGGGGGCGAGGCCGGGGGTCCGAAGCCCGGGAGGCGGCGAGGAGATGCGGCGGCGCGGGGATGCGGGCGGCGGACACGGGCCGCCCACGGGCGGGGGATGATGCCTCGGGGCGTCCCGACGCGCCTACCAGGGAGAGCACCGAGGGCGGTTAAAGCGAAGAACCCCGAAGGGAGGGGCCGCAAGGGGAGGGGGAGGGGAGCCGGCGGGTGGGGGTGGCAGAGCGAGGGGAGGGCCGCCTCCCGCTCCTCCCCCGCCAGTGCGCTGTCTCCGCGCCGGGGCAGGTCCTCCGCCCCGCCACCGAAGAGACGCCACCACCTGAGGCGGGGATGCTGCCCGGCCCGAAATCTCCCGTCCGCTCGCCCCATCTTTCTCCGGGCTTTTTCCACCGGGCTCAAGCCCTAGAAGGGAGGGGGTGCATGGGAGAGAAAAAAGCAGGGATTCCGAGAGGCGAGCGGCCCCCTTCCGCCCACGCAAGGCCTCCCCCGCAACCTGCTGCCCAGCGACTGCAGCCTCGGCCCCCTCGGCTCCAGGGCGGGCCGCGTCCACTTCTCCGCTACAGCCAGGAGCGAGGCCACCGAGGGGGGGGCGGGGCGAGTCCCCGTCGCCCGCTCACCTGCCGGGGCCGCGGGCGCCGACGCTGCGGTTGCTGGCCGGTCGCCTTTACCCGCGTCCACGCAAGCCACCTGCGCCACCAGCTGCCGCAGAGACGTCTCAACGGCCCGGAATCGCAACCGCGCCGCCGCTGCCGCCGCCGTAGCTGCGCTGCTCCCGCGCGGCTCCCGCTCGGCGCCCGCTAGCACTGGGGCGCGACCACCTGCTTACCGAGAGAGGGGGGATGATGCAGCACCCGGCGAAGGTGTGTGGCTCCGAAGCCGATTTTCTGAAAACCCTAGGTCCCCAAGTTCGCTTTCATGTAACAAGTGCATGCAGATGCAGAGGGAGACGCAAGCGAAGAAGAAAGGACTGGGCGAAAATAGCTCGGCCTGCCGCAAGTTCCCCCTGAGGTTTGCAGAGTGGTCGGGCCCGGCCCGCCCCTGCTGGCCTCTCTGCGTGTGTGTATTTGTATGTGTACTGTATGTAAAAGGCGGGGAGGGAGGAAATGATTGTTGTGGACGCGGTTTGGGGGCGGGTATCCGGGCCTCTGTCCTTTGGCTGCGTGTTAGGGAGAAACTGGCAGTAAAGCTTCATGTTCTTGTATCGTTTTCCAGGGTGGGGAGGCTTGAAGGCTGCTTTTGCGCGGTTTGCATCATCCAAAAAAGAGGAGCTGTACGAAAACCCAAAGATGAAATTGGAGCATGCGGCGGTTGCAGGGTGTGCTGCATGTAGGCCTCTTGCACCTCGCTGAATGGGCCTCGTAGTCTCCTTTTCCTTGAAATTGTAATATGAGAGAGCCCTATTTGATTTCTTTTACATTTGAAGCACCAAGAACTATTAAGAAAAATGCAACCCTATTGAATGCAAAATGCGAAGGGTAGAAAACAATGACAGGAAAACAGAAATCTTTTAGATAGGATGTGGGTTTGAGCCCTAACTAAATTTTAGCTGCATCTAAATTTTTTCTCCCTAGTAGAATAGGAGCTGGTAGATGGTACAATGTATAAGTGTTACTAAACCTCAAATATTTTCTCTCTTAAAATACTCTTCAAGGGATTTTAAAGATTATTTTATTTTTTGGTCCTTTAGAGAGGCTGAAAATATTTTTAAACAGACTATTAAGACATATTAGCACCTAGATAATACTGCTTTAAATACGGGACTCAACTGGAAATGAATTAGGAAAAGTTGTTCTGAGTTGGTAAAAATTGAGAATTTTTTGAAAGCAATACAGCATGTCTTTAAATAGGAATGAAAGAAGACCGCCCCAAAGTAAAATGTCCTGCAAGGAGTTTCGAGAAACTATACCTGGGCAATACACGGAGAGTTCCAAGTGGAGCAGAAAGAGAAATTGGCTGGCAAAGGAGAAGGAAGGGTTGGTGATATGTCTTGAAGCTTCTCATTCTGAATTTGAATTTAATGTATGTAGTAGGAAGCTACTATAGGTTGCTGAGCAAGAAAGGGGTAAAAATGATTATTTAACCAGTTCTTGATGTTTCAAGGTAAATGATAGTAGAAAGAGGCTGGGGGTAAGTGGAGTACTCATGACATGACCCATTTCTCAGTGAGACTGGTGACTAAGAAAAGGGAAGGAAGAGCATAACTAAGTAATTACACAACGGAATAGTTGTCAGGTGTTGGCTATAAATTATGCATAGGAAAATATGGAAAAAGATGTATTGAAGAAAAGCCCAAGATACAGAGTGAAAGACCAAAGCATCATCCAGCAATCATTTTTGTGTGTGTGTTTGTGTGCACTTTATTTGTTCTAAACACTGTAAGGCCTTGCTACTTCAAGTGTGGTCCAGGGCCCAGCAGCAAGGGCTACCTGGGAGCTCAGGTAAAGCTCAGCCCTTCCGCAGGCCTTCTAAATCATAATCTGCATTTTAACAGGATCCCTAGGTGATTCTTACGCATATTCAGTTTGAGAAATTGCTTTAGAGGATACCTCAGACTGTAAGAACTTCAAACTAAGGGAAACAGACATAAAATAAGTTATAATTAATGTTACAGACAACTTTTCATTAGTACTAATGGTAGGACCAACAAGTAAAGAGGGGGTAGTTAGTGTTGGGGGGGACCTCAGAAAAGAAAAAACAAAGGGAAAATGGAAAAGCATGGATGTTTTAGTATTAGTGGGGTTTTTTTGTTTTTTGTTTTTTTTTTTAAAAAGGAAGTACCATACTTAGCTCTTGCTGCCTTTAAGTTTTGTCCGTTTCAACCTGTGGTAGTTTGTAGACAACAGGAGATACCCTTTAAACAATAAAGGCAAAACAGGTGGTGGTTTAAGCTTCCAGAGAACAAAAGCCCAGCATCCCTGGGAGCAACAGTTCTGAATCTGAGAGGAAAGGGGGAGGGGAGAGCAGGGAACAGGGAAGGAAAGCTGGGCACATCCTAGCCACTTGGAGAGCTTTTCTGTGCTCTTCTCCAGCTGTGGTCTTTTCCAGCCATGCTTGGTGCAGCCCTCCCCCATAGTCAGCCTTCTTAGTGGGGATGCTTGAAAAAGTATACCAAAATGGAGATCAGAGGAGCAATGGGAAAAGTTAGAAAGAATATAATTTCCAAAACAACTGAAGAAAGGGGAGGGGGCAGGAAAATCTAAATGAGTTGAGGCAGGAACTTGGCCTACATTCTCTCATTTAACCAAAGTGCCACTATCCCCATTTCACAGATGAGAAAATAGGCTCACAGAAGATAAGCAACTTGCCCAAGATCACACTTTAGTCCAGGGGCCGAAGTAACATTCTGGCCCCTCTGGCTAGTTGCCCATGCCTTTTCGTGATTCCACATCGCCTCTAGGTGGGGCAGGGAGTCAGCAAGGCTGAAGGAGGAGTGGCTTATAATTAGAAAAAGATGCTGGAAGGGAAAGCAGCCCAGTACTTAACTCTTCCACCTTCCGCCTTTGGGCTTGAAAGTATTCCCAGCTTAAAATTTCCTAACAACCTCCCTCCACGCCATGCCGTTCCCCAGCTTGTCCCCAGCACTTAACTCCTTCTGGTCCTAAAAAACTCAATCCAAAAATCACCTCTGGAAAGGATGTGACCTAATCTTAGAGTAACAATTTCTTATTTACACTCTTTCCTACTAATCTGTAAACTGCTTAGAAGTCGGCACTATCTTATTCATCGGTGAAGGTACTCAATAAAAAAGTGCCGGGCATAGTGGCTCATGCCTGTGATCCCAGCACTTTGGGAGGCCAAGGCAGGCGGATCACAAGGTAAGACCACCCTGGCCAACATGGTGAAACCCCGTCTCTACTAAAAATACAAAAATTCGCCGGGCATGGTGGTGTGCGCCTGTTAATCCCAGCTACTCAGGAGGCTGAGGCAGGAGAATCCCTTGAACCTGGGAGGCAGAGGTTGCAGTGAACCAAGATAACCTCACTGCACTCCAGCCAGGGCAACAGAGCAAGACTCTGTCTCAAAAAAAAAATTTGTTTTCAAAAATATTTATTGAATGAATGAGAGAGAGTGGCAAGTGAAAAACCCCAACAGACTCATTAATCCTTTAGGGTGAGTAAGCACGTAAGTATGACACATCAAAGTGTTTTTGTTTTGACTTTATGAATTTTTCTTGTACAGTGCTTAAAGGTTAACCCTTTAACAGCAGTGACATTTTTCACTAACTACAAATACATTCATTGTAACCATTTTAATTAAAATCTTTCTAAATGAGATCTCTATTCTAAAATAGCAACAATCTCTTCCTTCGTATCTTTTACATAATCTCCTACCTTAATACACAGTGTTAGTGATGCACTTTCAACTTATTGGTATGAACAGGTATTGAACTGTTTTCTCATGTTTTATATGTAAATCCTCATGATGGGTAAATAGTGGGAAGTTAGCAAGAATATGGGGGAAATAAAGAGCTAGTTTACTTGGGGATGTCGTAAATCCAATCTAGGTCTCGCTTCCCATGAAAATCAATAAGCATTTGAAGCTTTGGCTCTTAGGTAGGCAAAAGCCAAGATGTACTAGCTTATGAGCTGATAACTAGGTTTACTGCTGAGCTGTGTTACCAATGTTTAGAAGAGAGTTGTCTTCGGCACATGAGATGAGAGAAGTCTTAAGGAATCTGAATGCTCTTTAGAAAGACTAGAAAGAAGCAAGGCAAAGAAGAGTTTGACAGTTGACCTGTGTGTACTATTGGTGCCTTTTGTGAAGACTGCCTAGACTGTGGGCTGTTCTAGTGGGATTTTTTTTTTTTTTTTTTTTTACATGGAGTCTCGCTGTGTCACACAGGCTAGAGTGCACTGGCACAACCTCAGCCTGCTGTAACCTCCACCTCCTGAATTCAAGCAATTATCCTGCCTCAGCCTCCCAAGTAGCTGGGATTACAGGTGCCCACCACCACACCCAGGTATTTTTTTTTTGTATTTTTAGTAGAGACAGGGTTTCACCATGTTGGCCAGGCTGGTTTTGAACTACTGACCTCAAGTCGTCTGTCCACCTCGGCCTCCCAAAGTGCTAGGATTACAGGAGTGAGCCACCGCACCCGGCTTTTTTTTTTTTTTTTTTTTTTTTTTTGAGGTAGAATCTCACCCTGTTGCCCAGGCTGGAGTGCAGTGGTGCAATCTTGACTCACTGCAACCTCCGCCTAGGTTCAAGCGATTCTCCTGCCTCAGCTTCCTAAGTAGCTGGGATTACACGCTTGTGCCACCATGCCCGGCTAATTTTTTTTTTGTAGTTTTAGGAGAGATGGGGTTTTACCACGTTGGCCAGACTGGTCTCAAACCCCTGACCTCAGGTGATCTGCCCTCCGTGGCCTCCCAGAGTGCTGGGATTACAGGTGTGAGTCACAGTGCCCGACCTCCAGTGGGATTTTTTTTAAATCACTAGATGACCTGATTACTTCTCATTTCAGGTACTTGATTTGCTTCTTTCTTAACATGCCCATCTCCAGTCTCAGTTAAGGCTTCTCTTATCCCACATGTGTGTATGCCATACTCCGCTTTGACTCTGCTGCCTGATTTTGCTTTTGTCCATTCTTCATCTTAGTTCTTTGTCTACATTCTTTCTCATTTTCCTCTGTGTTCTTACTCCGTGATTTTGGTGTGTGAGGTGTGTAGCTTTGAAAGTAAAATGATCTCTTGCTCTGGTCAATAGACCTACCGGCCGGGCGCGGTGGCTCAAGCCTGTAATCCCAGTACTTTGGGAGGCCGAGGCGGGCGGATCACGAGGTCAAGAGATCGAGACCATCCTGGCTAACACGGTGAAACCCCGTCTCTACTAAAAAAATACAAAAAGCTAGCCGGCGAGGTGGCGGGCGCCTGTATCCCAGCTACTCCGGAGGCTGAGGCAGGAGAATGGCGTGAACCCGGGAGGCGGAGCTTGCAGTGAGCTGAGATCCGGCCACTGCACTCCAGCCCGGGCGACAGAGCGAGACTCCGTCTCAAAAAAAAAAAAAAAAAAAAAAAAAAAAAAAAAAAATAGACCTACCAACCTACTGATGTCTTTTATTGTCTTTGTACCATTGATTCTTCTAGGTCAGCTTTCTCAGACTGTTTTTTGAGAACAATAGTATAGCTTGAGAAGTTAAAAGGTGTAAATTAGGGAAAAGGAAATTCTATAGGCAAGTGAATTTGAGAAACACCAAGTCAAAGTTGCATGGCTTTCTTTAAAGTAAGACGTCTCAAAGCTGTTAATATATTAAATTTGGTTTATGAATTTCTAAAATGGGTTTTTAGCCATCAGTCTAAAGTTATTTGATAATGGAACCCCCCTTTCTTTTTTCCTGGAAAACCCTCACCTAGGACTAGTGATGGTAAATATTGTACCATGCAACATTTTGGCGATGTGCTTTCTTATGAGCTCATTGATAGGCAGGGGATGTAAGGTTGAGCTCTGATAGCCAGACAGACACCAGAGGCTTTACTTTAAACGCAAATTTAATGTATCTTAATATTTAGAAAAAGTAACTCACATGCTCGATGTTCAATTGCAGAGAAAAAACTAATAGTTACAACTTTGATATGACATAAGAAAAGAGAGCACAGGATTTGGAGTCAAGCATGAGTTCTGATCATGGCTCTGTCACTTTCCACAAGTGCTATTAGGCAACTCCTTTAACTTCATGTACTTATTTTCTTACCAGTGAAATGTGAATAAGGACACTTGCCTTGGAGGGCTATTGTGAGGATTAAATTAGATCATACATACATAATGTGCATATTAGTATTTTAGCCATATTTATAACCTAGGGGAAAAAATAAATAATTGTCTTCCATGTATGCGTAGGGTTATGCTGTGACTGGGTCTAAAATCCAACTAGATATAGATGGAAAAGTTTTGTATGAAAACTTCACTTCTAAGGACTGCTGAATGACAAATTACTGGTTTGACTTTGCTGTTTGGGGATTTTTTTTTTTCTTCTTGGTGGATTGGTCTTTTTTTATTATGATTTTTTGAGACAGGGTCTTGCTGTGTTGCCCAGGCCAGAGTACAGTGGCCTGATCTCGGCTCACTGCATCCTCAAACTCCTAGGCTCAAGTGATCCTTCCCTCTCAACGTCTGGAGTAGTTGGGAATACAGTCACATACCACTATCCCCAGCTTTTTTTTTATTTTTTTAAATTTTTTGTAGAGATAAGGTCTCCCTATGTTGCCCAGGCTGATCTCAAACTCCTGGTCTCAAGCAATCCTCCTGCCTCGGCCTCCCAAAACTGTAGGATTATGGGCGTGAGCCACAGTGCCTGGCCTGGTTTTTTTTTTTTTTTTTTTAAGATTTTATTTTTTTGAGAGCAGTTTTAGATTCACAGCAAAATTGAGAAGATACAGATGTATACCATATGCCCTCTACCCCACACCTGCATAGCCTATGTCATTATCAACATCCCCCACTAAAGTGTTACATTTTTTATGATCGATGAAACTACATTGACATATCACCCAGGGTCCATAGTTTACATTAGGGTTCACTGTTGCTTTGTGCATTCTGTGGGTTTGGACAAATTTATGATGACATGTATCTGCCACTGTAACATCATAAAGAATGAGGCAGTTTCACTGCCCTCGAAATCCTTTCTGCCCTGCCTATTCATCCATCCATTCCGCAAGTCATGGCAACCACTTATCTTTTTACTGTCTTCATACTTTCACCTTTTCAAATCATACAGTATGTAACCTTTTCAGATTGGCTTCTTTCACTTGGTAATCTGCATTTAAGTTTCCTCCATGTTTTTGCATGCCTTAATAGGTAATTTCTTTTTAGTTCCAAATCATATTCCATTGTTTATTTGAATATTCACCTACTGAAGGACATGTTGGTTGCTTCCAAGTTTTGGCAATTATGAATAAAACTGCTATAAACAACTATGTGCATGTTTTGTGTGAACATAAGTTTTCAACTTACTTGTGTAAAGACCAAGTTCTGTAATTGCTGATTCATATGTTTATGTTTAAGTATATGTTTTGCTTTTAAGAAGTTGCCAAACTGTTTTCCAAAGTGGTTGTACCATTTTATATTCCCACCAGCAATGAATGAGAGTTCCTGTTGCTCCACATCCACATCAGCATTTGGTGTTGTGTTTTGGATTTTGGCCATTCTGTTAGATGTGTATTAGGTATCTCATTGTTACTCTATTTTTTTTTTTATATTATAGCTCATAACTTATTAGCTCCTCCACAGTAGTTAGTAGAAGATTTCTGCTTAAGTATGTTTTATGTGCGTCCTTTAGTCAAGAAAATATTTGTTAAGACATTAACCTAGAATAATATGGAAACCTAAGGTGGCTTGGAGAAAACAGAGTTTATGTACAGATAACAAAATATTTAGAAAATACAAAGTAGTAGCAATGAATTTTTAAAATTTCCATACCCACAAATTACCCTGTTAAAATGTTTGTGAATTATCTTCCAGTCTTCATTTGTATAGTTTTGTTTTTTTTTTCAGACAGGGTCTCACTTTGTCATCCAGGTTGCAATGCAGTGGTGCAATCACACCTCACTGAAGCCTCACCCTCCTGGGTTCAAGCAGTCCTCCCAGCCCGAGTAGTGGGGTCTACATGTGTGCACCACCATGCCTGGCTAATTTTTTTTTTTTTTTTTTTTTTTTTTTTGTAGAGAGGAGGTCTCTGTGTTGCCCAGGCTGGTTTTGAATGCCTAGGCTCAAGCAATCCTCCTCCTTAGCCTCCCAAAGTGTTGGGATTACAGGCATGAGCCACCACACCTGGATTTTTAAACATAGTTTGTAAGCATTGTTTTTAAATAAACTTTTTCTTTTTGAATAATTTTATTTTACAGACAAATTACCAAGATAGTACAGAGGGTTATTGTATACCTTTTACTAAGTTTTCACTCTTGTTAATATCTTATATTAGCGTTGTAAAGGTGTGAAAATTAAAAAATTAACATTTCTACAACACTGTTACGTAAACTACTGAGTGTATTTGTGTTTCACCAACTTTCCCATTAGTGTCCTCCTTCTGTTACAGGATTCTGTCCGGGATACCATATTATTTTGAGTCGTCATGTCCTCCCCGGTCTTTTCCAGTCTATGGCAGTTTCTAAGTCTTCCCTTGTTTTTCATGACCTTGGCAGTCTTTTTTTTTTTTTTTTTTTGAGACAGAGTCTCATTCTGTCGCCCAAGCTGGAGTGCAGTGGCACAATCTTGGCTCACTGTAACCTCTACCTCCCAGATTCAAGCGATTCTCCTGACAGTCTTGAGGAGTTCTGGCTAGATACACTGTAGAATGTCCCCTAATCTGAGTTGGTCTGTGTTTTCCTCATGATTACACTAGTGATATGGGATTTTGGAAAGAATACCCCAAAGTAAAGTGTCCTTCTGGTCACATCTTATCAGCTGTATGATATGAACATGACACCATGAGTAATGTTAACCTTCATCACGATTTTGGTGATGTCTGTTAGGTTTCTCCACTATAAAGTTAAACTGTTTCTTTCTTTCCCTACTTATTCTTTGGAAACAGTCGCTAAGTCTAGCCCACTCCCAGGGGGGTCAGGGGCACCCAGGAATGAAGCTTCACCTCCTAGAGAGGGGAGTATCTCTCTCTATATATAATTTGGAATTCTTCTACAAAAAAGATTTGTTTCTTCCCCCTTATTTATAAATATTGTTTTTAGTGACTGCATTACTGGCTATACTATAGTGTAGCTAAATAGTCTTCAAATGTTGCACATTTAGGTGGTATGCAATTTTTCACTTAGAGAGTTTTGTATTAATAATTTATAATCATGAGGCCGGGTGCGGTGGCTCAAGCCTGTAATCCCAGCACTTTGGGAGGCCGAGACGGGCGGATCACGAGGTCAGGAGATCGAGACCATCCTGGCTAACACGGTGAAACCCCGTCTCTACTAAAAATACAAAAAACTAGCCGGGCGAGGTGGCGGGCGCCTGTAGTCCCAGCTACTCCGGAGGCTGAGGGAGAAGAATGGCGTAAACCCGGGAGGCGGAGCTTGCAGTGAGCTGAGATCCGGCCACTGCACTCCAGCTGGGGCGACAAAGCAAGACTCCCTCTCAAAAAAAAAAAAAAAAAATTTATAAGCATATGATGGATTTTTAAATTTTGTATTTTTATCTGTAGTGTTTTAAAGACATTCCTTGCCCTAAGGAACATATATTTATAATTTCAAAAAATCAATACCTCTCGAGCATAGGCCTGCATATTTTATTTGACTGAGAACTCTTTTATCTCCAAGATTTTAAACTTGGAGCTTTCTGCTGTGATCATAATCCAGGCAACTCTCCAGCACTGTTCTCTCCATTGAACCTCTTTTTCTCAGTTAACTCGATTTGAGTCATTTTTGCATCCCACTTCACTCAGCATATCCCACTTCACTCAGCATATCCCACTTCACTCAGCATATCCCACTTTCTAGCCTTAGATGATGCCCGTGACAACAGTCTTCACATTTTTTTGCTGCTATAATTCCCGCTGCCAAACATTTTAAGTTGAAATATAACATTTTTTCAACATTTTAATCATTCCAAAAGATGCAATTTCTAGCACATTAGAGATATTTTAAAATAAAAATGTTACATGAAGTGTAGTATAAATACCCACAGTGATTTCATGGCCACTATTATTCATTTTCAGAAAAATGTGAATAAATACATCTTTATTTTAAGGAATACAGAATTCTTGCTCTTTAATAAAAATATATTAGCATTTAAAAAATTTCCATATTTGCTTATTCTCCTTGAACTCTAATTCCCATTCTACTTGCTCTGTAGAATTTTGTTGTAATCCAATACATTTTATATCTGAAAGTACTTTAGGGCCAGGCATGGTGGCTCACACCTATAATCCCAGCACTTTGGGAGGCCAAGGTGGGCAGATCACCTGAGGTCAGGAGTTTGAGACCAGCCTAGCCAACGTGGTGAAACCCCATCTCTACTAAAATTACAAAAATTAGTCAGGCGTGGTGGCACATGCCTGTAATCCCAGCTACTTGGGAGGCTGAGGCAGGAGAATCACTTGAACCCGGGAGACAGAGGTTTCAGTGAGTCAAGATCATGCCATTGCACTCCAGCCTGGGCAACAGAGTGAAACTCTGTGTCCAAAAAAAAAAAAAAGAAAGTGTTGATGAACCCATCATAGTTCTCTGTAACTGTAATATGTATATAAATTGAAATTATAAAGTACACATTTTTTCTTGTGATTATAAGACATAGATTTTTTCCTCAGATTGTTTTTCATTAAAGTTAGTCATATATAATTGACCAAATCAACATATATTACACATTTTAATACATTATTCATTATGAAAATTATATTGGAAATGCTTCTCAAGTAGATAAGTCATGATCAGGTTTTTTCTAAGTATAATATTTAATGAAAAGGGAAGGCGTAGATGGTTAATACTATTCAGTCTGGCAGTTGGTATATATTTTAATTTTTTCTTACTAGGAGGTAAAATTTTTTAACTTTTTTTTTTTTTTTTTTTTTTTTTTTTTTTTTTTTTAGAGATATGGTCTTGCTGTGTTTCCCAGGCTGGATTCAAACTCCTGGGCTCAAATTATCCTCTTATGTCAGCCAGGATTACAGGCACGTATCACTGCCTAGCTTAAACATTTTATAAGATAAAGATAAACTAGAAAAAATATTATATGATGATAGGTTCTTGAAATACAGTTGGCTCTCTATCAGCAGGTTCTACATTCATGGATTCGACCAACCTCAACTCTGATGGAAAAAGCAGTACCTGCATTCTGCATTGGTAGACTCCGCAGATGCAGAATCTGGCACCTCCTCACCCCACCCCCTCCATCCCACCTCCCCCTGTGAGTGCTAACTAAGGAACTTGAGTATCCATGGATTATGGTATCCATGGGGGTTCTGGAACAATCCCCCACAGATAGGGCAGGCCAACTGTATATTATTGAATTAACACATTCAATTTAAGAGAATCACTTAAATTTTTACTCTGGATTTTAATCAGTGTATCTGGAAATATTTAGTAGTCATGGGAAACTTTCCAGTTACATTTTAAGAATCAAGTTTCACCAGTTTATACCACTTCATCTGTGCAGAGATGATTTATTTACCAGCTCTAATGACAAATCTTAAAGATGAGTAGTTAGAACATCTAAAAAGAATTGGCAGGGCACGGTGGCACGTGCGGTAGTCTCAGCTACTCAGGAGCCTGAAGTGAGACAATCACTTGAGCCCACCATCACTTGAGTTCAAGGTTACAGTGAGCTATGATCACCACTGTACCACAGCCTGGGTGACTGAGCAAGATCCTGTCTCAAAACAAAAAAAATTGTTTATTTGAAGGGAGAGTGAAAAACACTTTAATGTTCCGTATTTCTTATCAATGCTATGTTTGTTTTGCTCATGTGGGAGTCTTTCTCACTCTTTTTATACAATTCAAAAGATAGAAGAGGCAGAACTGGGCCATGTCTGCTTTCTCTCTCCTAGGCCACAAGTGTTGCTAAAGAAGGCAGCAGGCTGGGCGCGGTGGCTCAAGCCTGTAATCCCAGCACTTTGGGAGGCCAAGATGGGCGGATCACGAGGTCAGGAGATCGAGACCATCCTGGCTAACACGTTGAAACCCCATCTCTACTAAAAAAAAATACGAAAAACTAGCCGGGCGAGGTGGCCGGCGCCTGTAGTCCCAGCTACTCGGGAGGCTGAGGCAGGAGAATGGTGTAAACCCGGGAGGCGGAGCTTGCAGTGAGCTGAGATCCGGCCACTGCACTCCAGCCTGGGCGACAGAGCCAGACTCCGTCTCAAAAAAAAAAAAGAAGGCAGCAAAATCATGTAGGTCCCTTAAGTTAAAATTCATATTAATGTGGCAAGTTGCCGGGCGCGGTGGCTCAAGCCTGTAATCCCAGCACTTTGGGAGGCTGAGGCGGGCAGATCACGAGGTCAGGAGATCGAGACCATCCTGGCTAACACGGTAAAACCCCGTCTCTACTAAAAATACAAGAAAATTAGCCGGGTGTGGTGGCGGGCGCCTGTAGTCCCAGCTACTCGGGAGGCTGAGGCAGGAGAATGGCGTGAACCTGGAGGGGCGGAGCTTGCAGTGAGCCAAGATCCGGCCACTGCACTCCAGCCTGGGGCACAGAGCAAGACTCCGTCTCCAAAAAAAAAAAAAAATGTGGCAAGTTTGAATCATATTTCACAAAAGCAGCTATATAAGAAACATTTTTATCTATTATGACAAATAACTCTGACTTTAATACATTGACTAGCAGGAAATTCAGTCTCACTGTAGGGTTTCCTTCCTCCTTCTACAAGTTCACAAGAAATAGGCTGATGTGCTGTGCTGGGTACATAGGAAAGCCTCCTCATCTTCAGACCATCCTGATTGGATGATCCCTTGAATGTCTTGGTAGCCCCAGAGAGAGCAAAAAAATGTAGACAATCATAGAAAGATTAATATAGCTCAATAAAGTATCTTACCACTTTTCCACTGAACTCTTAAGATCACTCAACTGGTCCTTCATTAAATTTTGTTTCCTCTTCATTGTGTAACCCATTATGACTCTTTCAAGTCATGTCAATACTTCTCAGGTTCACAGTTAACCTTGAATCATCCTCAGTCTTAGCAGATAACCTTTTCCCCACAGAGAAGATCTGCCGTCAAGCTCTTCTCAAAGTAGTACTTGTCTTTCATTGTCCCTGCTACCTCGATGGAAAAGTAAAGAATTTCCCTCATACCGTCCAAGGCATTTCCCTCATACCGTCCAAGGTATTGTATTTCACAATACAAACTCAAGGAAATAGGATTCTGAAAAAAAAGTTCACTGTGGGAGAAGAGAAGAAAATGAAGCTTTGTAGGAGTCATGTGTTAGAAAAAAGGTTGAGTGAACACTGCAAATATTGTATTTCTCTCACTGCTGGTCCTTTTCTTGATACCTTCATAATATCTATAAACAAGGCAGATTTTCCTCACCTTAAACAAAAACTTTCTCTTGAAACTACAGTGTACACATCTGTGTGTTTTCACTTTTTATTTTGAAATAATTATAGATTCACAGAAAGGTGCAAAAATAATACAGGAAGGTCCTTTGAACCCTTCACTCATATCCTCCAATGGTTATATCTTATAGTATAATGACAAAATCAGGAAGTTGATCTTGGAACAATGTGTATGTATAATTATCTGTCACTTATCACACGTTGTAGATTCCTGTCACCGCAATCAAGATACAGAACTATCCCACCACCATGAAGAACCCTTGTGCTACCCCTTGGAGTCATTTTCTCCTCCTCCCAATTCCTAACCCTTGGCAATCACTAATCCTTTCTCCATTCCTATAATTTCATCATTTTGAGGGTTTTATATATATTAAATCATGTAATATGTGGCCTTTTGAGATTGGCTTTTATCACTCATCTTAAGGCTCTTAAAACCCATCCAAGTTTTTCTATGTATCAATAATTCATTGCTTTTTATTTCTGAATAGGATTCCATGGTATGAATGGTACAATTTGTGGAACCATCCAACTATTGAAGGACATTGTGGTTGTTTCCAGATTTTCCCTATTACAAACAAAGGTTTGATGAACATTTACATATAGTTTTGTGTAGATATAAGTTTTTATTTCTCTGAGATAAATGGTCAGAAGTATCATTACTGAGGTGTATGATAGTTGCACACTTAGTTTTTAAAATAAACTGCGAAACTATTTTCTAGAATGGCTAAGCCATTTTACATTCTCACCAACAATGTATGAGAAATGTAGTTTTTCCACATCTTCACCAGAATTCGGTATTGTCACTATTTTTTCTTTACACTATACTCACAGGGTGGTCTTAGTTTGCATTTCCCAAATAGATACTGATATTAAACATCTTTTCTTTTTTTTTTTTTTTTGAGACGGAGTCTTGCTCTGTCGCCCGGGCTGGAGTGCAGTGTCCAGATCTCAGCTCACTGCAAGCTCCGCCTCCTGGGTTCATGCCACTCTCCTGCCTCAGCCTCCCAAGTAGCTGGGACTACAGGCGCCCACTACCTTGCCCGGCTAGTTTTTTGTATTTTAGTAGAGATGGGGTTTCACCATGTTAGCCAGGATGGTCTCAATCTCCTGACCTCGTGATCCGCCCATTTCGGCCTCCCAAAGTGCTGGGATTACAGGCTTGAGCCACCACGCCCGGCCATTAAACATCTTTTCATGTGCTTATTTGCCATCTGTACATCCTCTGATGAAATGTCTCTTCATGTCCTTTGCTTGTTTCCTAATTGGAGTGGTTTTACTGTTGAGTTTCAAGCATTCTTTTTTTATTTTTTTTGGGCACAAATTGTGTTTTATTTTCATTATTCATACAAATAATTTTCATATATACATATTTATTTATTTGTTTATTTATTTATGTTAAGACAATCTCCCTCTGTCACCCAGGTTAGAGTTCAGTGGCGCCATCTCGGCTCACTGCAACCTCTGCCTCCCGGGTTCAAGTGATTCTCCTGCCTCAGCCTCCCGAGTAGCTGGGATTACAGTTGGCTAATTTTGGTATTTTCAGTAAAGACGAGGTTTCAGCATGTTAGGCTGGTCTCGAACTCCTGACCTCAGGTGATCTGCCTGCCTTGACTTCCCAAAGTGCTGGGATTATAGGTGTGACCCACCTCAACCGGCCACAGATAATTTTCTATAATATCCAGGGGCAAGCCAGAGAATTTGGCAGTCCCATTGGAGCTCCCCTCAGAGACTCACAAGTCGATGGCATGGTGCAGAGAGCCCAGGTTTGGTTCACAGTGCAGTTTGTGGGGCGTATCCATGTTGCAGTTGGCTCTTCCTCCACATCTCAAGTGGGGGCTCAAAGATGACAGGCGTAGGGAGTCCTCGAGGCTCTCAGGAAATTTCACTCCTCTTCTGCTCTGTGGTCTCTTTGGTTGACAGAGTGTTATTCTGCGTCTCTGTGGCCTTCAGCTTGACCTTATCCAAGCTAGCAATTTCCCCCAGGTCCAGTTTGTGTGCCATTTTCTTAACCCCTTTCCCGTTTGCTCTGAGAACACTCTCCAGCAGCACTTGTGGCTGCAGCGTTTACCCAGAGATAATTTTGCCACAAAATATCTCACTTTTGTTACTATTTTCACATAGTTCTAGTATATTGCCTTTGGAAACAAAAGACATCACTCTGTTTATGGTATTTTGTTTTTAGTAGTGGTATTTCCATTTGCAAAATATAGTGATTCTCAATCACTGAAAATGCCAGATCCTAGAAAACATAACATTCCTATACACGATGTTAACATCGTTCTCACACAGTTGTTGCCCGAAGATTCATTTGATGAATCCGGTTTCTCCAAAATAGACGATTCTGATGATTCAGACTATTTTTATGTTAGTTCTGTTTAGAAATAGCTTCAGGGATGGTTTTTATATTTTATTTTCACATCGAAAATCAGTCAGATTTGCTTCAGCCTCAAAGAGCCTGTTTATGTAAAATTAAATGAGCACTGGCAGTGAGCTGCCCCTTGTTTTTCTAAACAGGAAAAGGGTTAAAGCAATCCATGGCATCCTGCTCCAACCCTGGGTTCCTGGTGCTCCCAATCATGTTGCTATGGCAAGAGACCCAGTTTCAAGCACTCCTTATATATTCTAGATAAGAGTTCTTTGTCACACACGTGATTTGCAAATATTTTCTCCATCTGTGTAACTTGTCTTTTCATCTTCCCTATAGGTCTTTCACAGACTAAAAGTTTTACATTTCAATGAAGTCCAACTTACCAGGTTTTTTTCTTTGATGGATTATCCTTTTGTTGTCATGTCTGAGAACTCTTCATTAAGCCCTAGATCCCAAAGATTTTTCTTCTGTTTTCTCTTTACAACTTTAGCATTTAATGTCTGATATTTAACCCTGTGATCTACTTTGAGTTAATTTTTGTAAGGTTTAAGTGGAGGTTCATTTTTTTGTCTATGGGTATCTGAATGCTCTAGCACGTTTGTTGAAAAGGCTATTCTTGTTTTCTTGAATTGCTTTTTCACCTTTGTCAAAAACTTTAGAATAAGCTTGTCTGTATCTGTAAAACTTTTACTGGAATTTTTTTCTTTTGTAAGAGGTGAGGTCTCACTATGTTGCCCAGGCTGGAGTGCTTTGGGTACTCACAAGCAAGGGCCCACTACTGATTAGCATGGGAGTTTTGACCTGCTCCATTTCCAACTTTGTCCAATTCACCCCTCTTTTGGCAACCTGGTCATCCACTCCTCAGAGGTCACCATATTGATGTTGAACTTAGTGTGGACACCTGATCACTCAGCATAGTGCACTATAGCCTGGAAGTCCTGGGCTCAAGCAATCCTCCTGCCTCAGCCTCCTGAATAGCTGGGACTACAAGTATACATCACACCTAGCTTTTTAAAAAATATTTTTTATATATCTGTATATAAATTTATATGTATACAATTATATAAATATATTATAATATAAAAATATATACATTTCTATATTATATATTACATAGAATATATAAACATATATTATAGAAATAAATTGTATATTACATATAATTAGGTATGACATAAAAAATATATCATATATTTATATATAAATTTGAGGAAAATTGAGATCTTTACTAGGTTGAGTTTTCTAATCCTTGAACACAGTATATCTGTTAATTTTGTTCTTTCATTTCTTTGGCATTTTGTAGCATTCAGCCTACAAGTCCCATACATGTTTTGTTAGATTTACAACTAGTATTTTATTTTTCGGAGTGATTGTTTAATTTCAGTGTTCAATGCTAGATATAGAAATACAGTTGATTTCTGTGTTTAGCTTGTATCTCAGACCTTGCTGACCTCACCAATTAAGTTTAAAAGGTTTTTTTTCTTTTTCTTTTCCTTTCTCTGCTTTTTGTAGATCTACTGGGATCTTTTACATAAACAGTCATGTTATCTGAAATAGGGACAACAAGTACACTCTGTGTGATTTCAACACTTTTCAGTTTTCTGAGGACTTTTCTGGCCCAGGATATGGTCTATCTTGTATATGTTACTTTGGTGCTTTAAAAGATTGTATGTTCTGCTTTTTGTTGGATGGAATATTTGATAAATGTCAATTAGATCCTTCTAGATGATGGTGTTGTTGAGTTCTTTTTTTCTTTTTGTATAGAGATAAGGTCTCACTATATTGCCCAGGCTGGTCTCAAACTCCTGAGCTCAAGTGATCCTCCCACCTTGGCCTCCCAAAGCGCTGGGATTACAAGCATGAGCTACTGCGCCTGGCCAGAATTCTCTTTTTTTTTTGAGATGGAGTCTCGCTCTGTCACCCAGGCTGGAGGGCAGTGGCACAGATCTTGGCTCACTGCAACCTCTGCCGCCCAGCTTCAAGCAATTCTCCTGCCTCAGCCTCCCGCGTAGCTGGGACTACAGGCGCGCACCACCACACCTGGCTAATTTTTGTATTTTTGGTAGAAAGGGGTTTTTACCATGCTGGCCAGATTGGTCTTGAACTCCTGACCTCGTGATCTGCCTGCCTCGGCCTCCCAAAGTGCCAGGATTACAGGTGTGAGCCACCAAGCTCGGCTGGACCCTTTTGTCCTTAAGTAATGTTTCAGTTTCTGGTATTTTTTTTTTTTTCCTCTGAGGTTTACTTTATCTAATATTAATAAAGTCACTCCTGTTTTCTTTTTTATTTTTTTTTGATACAAAGTCTCGCTGTTATCCCCCAGGCTGGAGTGCAATGGTGCAATCTCGGCTCACTGCAACCTCTGCCTCCTGGGTTCAAGTGATTATCCTGCCTCAGCCTCCTGAGTAGCTGTGACTACAAGTGCCTGCCACCATGCCTGGCTAATTTTTGTATTCTTAGTAGAGATGGGGTTTCACCATGTTGGCCAGGCTGGTGTCAAACTCTTGACCTCAGGTGATCTGCCCACCTCAGCCTCCCAAAGTGCTGGAATTACAGGTATGAGCCACTGCAGCCAGCCACTCCAGTTTTCTTTTGATAAATGTTTGAACCATATGACTTTTTCAGCTGTTTATTTTCAACTAATCTTTTAATATTTAAAGTACATTTCTTTTAAACAGCAGATAGCTGGATCACATTTTTTTTTTTAAAGATAGGGTCTTGCTATGTTGCCCAGGCTGGACTTGAACTCCTGGACTCAAGCAGTTCTCTCACCTCAGCCTCTTGAGTTGGGCCATATTTTTTAATCCCTGCTGCAAATCTCTGTCTTTTAATTGATATAGTTAGATTAGTTACATTTAATATGATATTGATATGTTAGGGCTAAATTCTGGCATTTTGTTTTTTGTTTTATGTTGGTTCCCTTTGTTTTTGGTTTATTTTCTTTTTCCTGATTTCCTGCAGGTTATTTGAACTTTTTGTTAGAATTCCATTTTCATTTATCTGGTATTTTTGAGTGTATTTCTTCATATAAATTTTTAGTGTTTGCTGTAGGTATACATACATAATTTAACATAGCTTACTTCTGTTGACATTTACCAGTTGGAGTGAAGTATACAAAACTTTTACGTCCATTTACCCTCCTTTAGTTATAATTGTCTTAAATATTTCCCTTATATACATTGAGGAGCACATCAGACAGGCTTCACATTTTTGCTTCAACCATTAAATATAATTTAGAAACCTCAAGGGGAGAAGTAAAGTCTATTGCATTTACCAATATTTCTTCCTCCATGATGTCCCAAGTTTCCTTCTATTATTTCCTTTCTGTTTCAAGCATTTCCTTTGGTCATTATTTCAGAGTAGGTCTGCTGGCAATAGATACTCTTAGTTTTTTTTTTCAGTTAAGTGTATTCTGAATACAAAAAATTAGCCAGGCATGGTGGCAGGCGCCTGTAGTCCCAGCTACTTGGGAGGTTGAGGCAGGAGAATGGCATGAACTCGGGAGGCGGAGCTTGCAGTGAGCCGAGACTGCACCACTGCACTCCAGCCTGGGTGACAAAGCAAGACTCTGTTTCAGGAAAAAAAAAAAAAAAAGAGTATTTTGATAGCCTCCCTTTATTTATGAAACACATTTTCCTAAGACATAAGATTCTGCATTGCCAGGTATTTCCTTTAGTACTTGAAAATTATTTGCTAAATCCTTCTAACATCCATGGTTTTCAATGAGGAACTGGCTGTCATTTGAGCGAGTCTTTTTCCTTCATTTTTCTTTCATGGCTTTCAGTATTTTTTCCTTATCTTTAGTTTTTCGAAGTTTGACTATGATGGCTGCTTTAAAGTATTGTCAGGGAATTCCAAAGTTTGTGTCATCTCCGTGTTGGCATCTGTTGGTTTTCTTTTCTCGGTAAGGTTGAGATGTTCCCAGTTCTTCATATGACTAGCAATTTTCAACTATATTCTAAACATTTGGGGAATTATGTTTTGAGACTCTGGATCTTATTTATGTCAGCAGGCCTTGTCTGACACTGCATCAGTGAGAGGAAGAGAATGCTACCTCATTACTGCTGGGTGGAGGTGGAAGCCCAGGTTCCCCACTTGGCCATCTCTTTGGGATGAAGGCCTAGGAGGTGCTTTGTTGCCTTGTTACTGCTAAGTGGAGACGGTGATCCAGGCTCTCCATTAGGCCTCTGCTGATGTCACCCTGGCTGAGAGGGAAAAGAATGCCGCATTACTACTCTCCATCAGGCTCCCACTAACTATGGGTTGGGGACATTACTGTTAGACAGGGATAGAAGTCAGGCTCCCAGTTGAGCATCTCTGATACACCGCAGCAGAACAGGGGGCTAGGGTGCCTTCTTACAGCCGCATGAGGGCTTCAATCATCAAACATAATTTAGAGGGGCTGGATGTGGTGACTCACACCTGTAATCCTAGTTGGGATTAGGAGGCAGGAGGATCCCTTGAGCCCAGTAGTTTAAGACCAGCCTGGGCGACATAGCAAGACCCTACCTCTCCAAAAAAAAAAAAAATCTTTTACATTAGTTGGGTGTGGTGGCATGTGCCTGTAGCCCTAGCTACTCAGGAGGCTGGGGCGAACAACTGCTTGAGTCCAGGAATTCAAGGCTGCAGTGAGCTATGATTGCACCACCGCATTCCAGTCTGGGTGACAGAATGAGACTGTTTCTTAAAAAAGAAAAAAAAACACAAAAAGACCCCCCACATAATTTAGAAAACTCAAGAGGAAAAGTAAGGTATGTTGTATTTACCCGTATTTTTACTGTTTTCATTGTTTTTTCTTTTTCCCTGATGTTCAGGTTTCCTTCTTTCATCATGGTGTTGGGGCCACGGTTTTTTCCAAGGCATTTGGTTGAGTCGGGCAACAATTGTCTAAAATGTTTTTGTCTTGTTAGACTTCCTCTTTCCTGGTCCATTGGCTAGAGGGAGCAGGTTTTTCTTGGGGTACTTCCAGTTGCTGGCTCATCCAGCACCCAGTCCGAAATATATAAAGCAAAAGGAAACCCAGCAGGGAACTCACCACCTTGTCATGTCTTGGATCCCAAGATGCCTAGCTACTCTGCCTTCTTTCCATCTTTCAGACACATTTTATATTTGTTTGATTGATTGATTGATTGATTGATTGGGATGGAGTCTCATTCTGTCGCCCAGGCTGGAGTGCAGTGGCGTGATCTTGGCTCACTGCAAGCTCCGCCTCCGGGGTTCATGCCATTCTTCTGCCTCAGCCTCCCCAGCAGCTAGGACTACAGGCGCCCGCCGCCACGCCCGGCTATTTTTTTGTTTTGTTTTGTTTTGTTTGTATTTTTTTTGTTTTTAGTAGCGACAGGGTTTCACCATGTTAGCCAGGATGGTCTCGATCTCCTGACCGCATGATCTGCCCGCTTCAGCCTCCCAAAGTGCTGGAATTACAGGCGTGACCCACCGTGCCCAGCCTATTTGTTTTATTTATAATGTCCAGTGGACCCATTTTTCTCCTTTCGTTTGTCGCCAAGCTTCTGGAGGGAAAAAAAAGTTTACATTCTGTTCTTTCCCTTCATCATGCATATTTTACCCTTCATCTCCCAGAGAATTGAACTCCATGATGGGAGGGTCTCTGTTTTGTTTATAACTGTATCCCCAGGATACAGTGTTTAGCACATAAAAGGCCTTTGGTAAATATTTCCTGTCACTACCTTATCCTGATAACTTTCTTTTCTTTATATTCTCAGTGCACTACCCTACTATAGAAACTCCTTACCTCATGCAGGAATTAAAATATTGGTTTTGTTTTATGCTTTTCTCCATGTGCCTTTCTGCACACCATTCTCTCTGTCTGCAATGCCCTTTAATCACTTTCTTCGTATCCATGTTTTCCTTCTCTTGAACATCCAAACCTAGTCATACCTCTTATGTCTCTTCTTCTAAGTCTCATCATCCTATCCTAAAATCCTATATTCATTTCTTTCTGTAGTACTCATTTTAGATTAACATTTTCTCAGTTAATAATGCTTTCAGCTAGCTTTTGTAAAAGATGTCAAGAGATAGACATTGTAGCTGGATGATTTAAGGGCCAGTATCTTTGAATTTACTTGGCGTTTTTCTCATGTTGACTGGGCTGACTGATGAACAGAAGATGACTGCTCTTCTTGGAATCACATCGGATTTCAGGTAGGAGAAAGGGCATAGGATGAAAGAATAGGCTTGTCAATTCCACCTCTTTTTATTTAGAAAACAGAAGCTCTTCCAAAAGCCTCGCCCAGCAGGCGGGTGTTATGCTTCATTGGACAGAATTCTGTTACATAGTCACTCCTAACTGCAAAGTACAAGTGAGAAAGGGGTAGTGAACAGTAATGTAATTAGCAAAACAATATCTTGCATACATATGCATAAATATCTGTGTAATTCATTTGGATAAATCTTATGTCTCCCTAATTAGTTTCAAAGTTCTGTGAGATCAGAGATCTAATCAGAGTTAGTCATTTCAGACTTTATGCCAGGCAATTGTAAGTATTATCCTAGTATCACATCTACAAACAACACTAGAGTTCTTTTTCTTTTTTTTTTTTTTTTGAGACGAAGTATTGCTCTGTCACCCAGGCTGAAGTGCAGTGGTGTGATCTCGGCTTACTGCAACCACCACCTCCAGGTTCAAGCGGTTCTCCTGCCTCAGCCTCCTGAGTAACTGAGATTACAGGCCCGTGCCACCATGCCCAGCTAATTTTTGTATTTTTGGTAGAGATGGGGTTTCACTGTGTTGGTCAGGCTGGTCTCAAACTCCTGACCTTGTGATCTACCCGCCTCAGCCTCCCAAAGTGCTGGGATTACGGGCGTGAGCCACTGCGCCCGGTTGACTAGAGTTCTTAAACTGGAACTTTAAACCACAAATAATTATTCTAGAATGATTCTGTGAGTTTAGTTACTTTTGACATTAGTAACGTTTTTGGTTAGGGAAGCAAGACCACTAGAAGTTTTGGGACAAGAGTTTCCTTTTCCATCTTTTTTTTTTTTTTTGTAGTAGGAAGTAGACCTTATACAATTATGGAAGAAGTGTGGAAGTGAAGGTCCAACAGGTACGATGGAGGATTAGAGCGGTAGTAAGTAACAACTCAACCTGAGAAACCAAGCAAATCCAGCTGCCACACGAGGACTATAAGAAGGCTTTTAGGAAGACTCATGAAAAGCTGTGCCGCTGTTCAGCTACCACCTCAGTGAGTTAGCTGCCAAGTATATGTTAGGTCTGGGACCATCGTTGGTCCACAGGATCAGGAATTGGGAAGAAGACCCAGATATGAACTGGAAAGAATAAGGACAAACTGGAAGCTGCTGGTCATCTATGTCTGCCTCTTTCTGTGTCTAACCACAATGACTTTTGGACACTATGGTTCCTGCTTCACTGCTACCTCCCAAATCTTAGTCAAATCATCTTTTAGCCAATTCTAATTTGGAACTCTCCAGAGAAGGGAATTTTGGAAATGTAATCCAGCTTACTCAAGTTGACATAGAACAAACCACTGCACTAAGTAAACTCTGCAAATGGACATTGAATCCCTAATTAATACAGAGTTAAAATAGTTGTACTGGCTGGAGGGCTGGGACTGTCTTAGTCCATTGTTTTCTCTCCCTTTTGTCCTGGCCAGTATTTTGAGTCTTGAATCACAGGCTTTCTTCATTGATATCACTGTGCAAACTGGTTGTCCTCTGCCCTGGTACCTATCTCCTAGAGGGAAAAATGAGTCTCTTCTTTGAATTTAGGCTGTAAGATGCTGCCAGGCAGTCTTGTTATTTAATTTCTTTTTTGGGGGGGACAGGGTCTTGCTCTCTTGACCAGGCTGGAGTGCGGTGGCACAACCACAGCTCACTGCAGCCTCCACCTCTCAGGCTCAAGCAATCCTCCCACCTCAGCCTCTCAAGTAGTGGGACTACAGGTGTGTGCCACCATGCCTAGCTATTTTTTAAAATGTTAGGAGAGACAGGGTTTCAGTATGCTGCCAGCGCTGGATCATTTAACTTTTGTTGATCATTTTTGAATGTGTATGTTCCTGTTTCTTACATTTCTGTTGGCCTCCCTCTCCTGTTTCTCTATTCTGGGTGCAATTCTTGTATGTTCTCTGGTATAGCCAGCTTGGTCTCTCCTGCATAAGCATGTTTGTGAACCATTACTTCTGGCTAGTAATATATGTTTGGGTAATATAGTTCTCCCATTTGTATTTTTTCTAACCAACATGTCTTCACTGTCAGATATTTAATGAGCATCTAAAATATCATCCCTGGCCAGGCACCGTGGTTCACGCCTATAATCCCAGCACTTTGGGAGGCAGAGGCGGGTGGATCACCTGAGGTCAGGAGTTCAAGACCAGCCTGGCCAACATGACGAAACCCCGTCTCTACTAAAAATACAAAAAGTAGCTGGGTGTGGTTGCAGGAGCCTGTAATCCCAGCTACATGGGAGGCTGAGGCAGGAGAATCACTTGAACCGGGGAGGCAGATGTTGTAGTGAGGCGAGATTATGTCACTGCACTCCAGCCTGGGTGACAGAGCAAGACTCCATCACAAACAAACAAACGCTATTATTCCTACCCTCCACAGGAGCTCAAAGTACAAAAATATCAATAAAACAAGAGAGAAAGTAAAAAATATCAACATAGAGCAACAAATAAATAGCTCTTGGAGATCAAGAAGGGAATTGAATTCTATCTCCTTATGGGCCCTTTATTTATCTTTTCCAATCAGGGAGCTTCGTATAAAATTTTCAAATCTTCATAATATTATCCTAGTATTTGTGTTACAAATTTGATGTAAGCAATACAATTCTTTTTGTTACATAGGATTTAAGGAATATTTTATAAACAGTATTTAAAAAGCTATATAAATGTTTGTAAAGGAATATATAAATAATAATTTAAACCACATAAAGATAGAAGAAACACTAAGAAAACTAGACTGTAATTTTATCTCTACAGACCATTTGGAAATTATTTTTGTTGTTGTTGTGTTTCAGTGACATGGACTTCTGGGATTCAAAACTATTTAGTATTGCAAGCATTCACTGAAGCTTACTTGTCTCATAAAATCTGTAATTTAGCAGCATAAATAAGCAGTACACTGATGGTGGTTTTAGAGCATTTTCTCCATAGTCAACATCATTACCAATGAATGTAGGAACATTTTTTTGAGGACTATTTAGAATCATAGAATTTAATTTTTTTAGTGCGGTTATACATTTCCCCTTCATATGAGACTAAATGCCACAAACTATTTAGATTACAGGTATAATTTCACTGTCATATATATGGATAGGAGGGGGAAATATGACCATGCTCATTATGAAGTTGAAGTGTGGATTTACACATACATACAGTACAATCATCCAAACAGCTGCAGGGCTGAGGAAATGGCCATAAAAGTTCTGCAGCAGCAGAGCTGGGAAGCTGTCATATGTTTTTATTTTCTTGCTGAAAATTTAGGTAAGGAGAAAATTAAGATGTAGAATTAGTTCTGAAGATACAATTCAGATTGTACAAAATTCCTAGCTTCTAATTCAATCTGATTTCATTATTTCAACTTAGAATGGTTGAAGCCCTCAGGTTCCATTTAGTATCTTTTTACCCATTCCTACTTCTTGCCTACTGGTTAGGGTAGAAGAAGAAGGAGAAAAAGAGATACGTTGAATGTTTGCCTTTGTCTTCTGTTCTAATTAACTATCAACATGGCACCATAAAATTTTTAAAGATTTTTGGGCCAGGTGCAGTGGATCACGCCTGTCATCCAAGCACTTTGGGAGGCTGAGGCAGGTGGATCACTTGCGGCCAGGAGTTCAAGACCAGACTGGCCAATATGGTGAAACCCCATCTCTACTAAAAATACAAAAATTAGCTGGCGTGGTGCACGCCTGTAGTCACAGCTACTCAGGAGGCTAAGGCAGGAGAATTGCTTGAACTTGGAGGCGGAGGTTGCAGTGAGCTGAGATTGTGCCACTGCACTCCAGCCTGGTGACAGAATGAGACCTCATCTCAAAATAATAATCATAACTTTGTTTCAAAGATTTTCTTTTTTTAAATTTCAGGGTGCTTTGCAAACGCCAAGGTAGTCACATTAAAAAGCTTTTTTTTTTTTTTTTAACAGAGTCTCAGAGCCCAGCTAATTTTTATATTTTTAGTAGAGACGGGGTTTCACTGTGTTGGCCAGGCTGGTCTCGAACTCCTGACCTCAGGTGATCTGCCTGCCTCAGTCTCCCAAAGTCCTGGGATTACAGACGTGAGCCACCACTCCCAGCAGCATTTTCTTATTGTGGTAAAATATACATAACAAAGTTTACTATTTTATTCGTTAAGTTTACAGTTCCATGGCATTCATTACATTCACATTGTTGTGCAACCTCATCACTCTGTATCTCCAAAACTTTAAAAATTATCCTAAAAACAACACTTCTTGTTCTAACTTACTAGTAGGAGAGTAGGGTCATTGGAATAGAGAGGAAAATAGAAAAAAATAGCATATTCCATGTGTTATTGGGGTTCCTGATGAAAATAAACAGTGAGCAGGAAATTCTTGACCTTGGTCAGCAGCCTACCACCAAGGCCTAGAAAGAGATATGTTTAAAGAACAGCTCAGAGAATGTATACTGTTCCTTTCTTTGGCATCATGGACTTGATACCCATGTGTAATCCTTGAATCTGTTGTGCTGAGTTGAGCCTCATGTGATAGATATTGTAGTATTTTAAAAAATCCAACTGGGCACAGTGGCTCACGCCTGTAATCCCAGCACTTTGGGAGGCTGAAGCGAGTGGATCACAAAGTCAAGAGATCGAGACCATCCTGGCTAACATAGTGAAAGCCCATCTCTACTAAAAACACAAAAAATTAGCTGAATGTGGTGGCACGCACCTGTAATTCCAGCTACTCAGGAGACTGAGGCAGGAGAATTGCTTGAACCCAGGAGGTGGAGCTTGCAGTGAGCTGAGATAGCACCGTTGCACTCCAGCCTGGGTGACAGAGCGAGACTCCATCTCAAAAAAAAAAAAAAAAATCCCTGTCACCCCCAACCTACACTACAAACAGGCTACACTTGGTCATTCCTAAGGATGATAAAAGCTTTCCTCTAGAGTTGAGAAGAGGGTCAGAAAGGTAAAACCAAGAAAAAAGTGACAAGAAAAAGGCAGCATTTTTGTTGAAGGCATAGAGCAACTTGTCTGAGAGCTATATACTTTTCGTCTTCTTCATCTTGAACTCCACTCTGAAATCTTCTTGGTCTTTGAGACAGGGCAGCACATGTTCTCCTTTAAGAAGCCTATATTATATCTAATTCCTGTCTATTCGGAAACATTGTCTGTCCCATTTTATAAAATTCCTAGGTAAGGCCCTGGCCTTAGACAGGGAACTCCTTTACTATCTTCTGAACCATAGCATATAGGATTAGTCTTACTTTTCAGGCCTCTTAGAAAGCATAACATAAAGACCCTTTGTGTAGGAGAAAGCAGTCAAAAATTCCCCTTCAGTTTTTAGTTTTTGAACTCAAATCAAGGCTCCGATTTCCTCCTTATTGAATTAAATTATTTAAAGGTGTTTGGGAGGTGGGGAATGGAAATGTGTGCATGAAAATGAACCTTAGGTGATATCAGGGCCTATCCTGAAAACAGGTATCAGTTGGTCAAGATAACGTATCTGTGTCCAATATGCCAGCAGCAGTTAGTTTTTGTCCCATCAATTTAACACTAGGTGCAAGGGAGCAACCTTGTTTTTGGTGATGATAACCCTGTGGAGTTGTTGTCAGATGGTAAGGTAGTATTTTGCAATGTTTCATAAGTGTCGTTTGGTGTCAAGAAGCGATATTTGTGATAAAGAAATCACCAGGTAGGTCTAAAGCAAAAAAAGGTTGGGTGCAGTGGCTCGCGCCTGTAATTCCAGCACTTTGGGAGGTCAAGGCAGAAGGCCTTGCATGCCACTGCACTCCAGCCTGGGTGACAAAGTAAGACCTTGTCTCAAAAACAAAAACAAAAACAAAAAAGGAAACACAAAAAGGCTTGGGGAGGCTGGGCACAGTGGCTCACAACTGTAATCCCAGCACTTTGGGAGGCCAAGGCGGGTGGATCATGAGGTCAGGAGATCGAGACCATCCTGGGTAACACGATGAAACCCTGACTCTACTAAAAAAATACAAAACTTAGCTGGGCATGGTGGCGGGTGCCTGTAGCCCCAGCTACTCGGAAGGCTGAGGCAGGAGAATGGCATGAAACCCGGGAGGCAGAGCTTGTAGTGAGCTGAGATCGCGCCACTGCACTCCAGCCTGGGCAACAGAGCGAGACTCTGACTCAAAAAAAAAAAAAAAAAAAGGCTTGGGGTTAAGCCCACTAGTGTGCCTTTCTCGTAAGATCAGTAAAAGTGAAATTATCTTTGAATATACCTCATCTGTTTAAAAATCCTGTCCAAGACTGATTTCTTTTGGTTGCAAAACTGGTTCCTGCAAGAGTTTTCCACAATGAGTTTGTCAACTGCAAAGTCTGTAGGCACAGTTCTCCACAAGACTGCCCTTACTTCAGAAAACAACCACAAGTTTGGGGGTTCCCAGGGCAACTCTCACTTCTGACCAGCTGGCTATAAATCCAGGGATTCCCACAACCACTCTCAGGTTTGATGATTCACTAAAAAGATTCACTGAACTCACTAAGTTATTAATATGTATTATTATAATTTTATTACAGCAAAAAGATACAAATTAGAATCATCCAAAAGAAGAGATGTATCAGGTGACATCGGGGAGGGATCCAAATGCAGAGCTTCCATTGTCTTCAGGGTTGTGTTATCTGTCCAGCATCAAAGTGTGAAAATCATCAAGGCATGTTGCCAGCCGGGGAAACTCACCCAAGTTTCAGTGTCCAGACTTTTTACTGAGGTTTCATTATGCAGGCATGATTGATTGAATCATTGTGCATGCCGTGGAATTGAATCTCCAGCCCCTCTTTCTCAGAGGTCAAGCTGATATCACATGGCTCAAAGCTCCAACCCTCTAATCACATGGTTGGTCTTTCTGGCAGGGCTAGCCCACATCTGAAGCACTTCACTAGCAGAAATTATCAGGTGTGATTTGAGGGGCCCACAATGAATAACAAAGATATGCTGATCACTTGGACAATTTTAAGGTTTTAGAAATTAATCTCCCAGGGCCAGGCACTGTGGCTCACGTCTGTAATCCCAGCATTGTGGGAGGCTGAGGTGGGCGGATTGCTTGAGTCCAGGTGTTTGAGACCGGCTTGAGCCACATGGCAAAATCTCATCTCTACAAAAAACACAAAAAGTAGCCAGGTGTGGTGGTGTGTGCCAGTAGTCCCAGCTACTTGGGAGGCTGAGGTGGGAGGATCACTTGAGCCCAGGAGGCAGAAGTTGTAGTGAGCTAAGATAGCACCATTGCGTTCTAGCCTGGGCCCTGCCTCAAAAAAGTGAGACCCTGTCTCAAAAAAAAAAAAAAAAAAAAGGAGAGCTAGCTGCAGTGGCTCATGCCTGTAATCCCAGCCCCAGCACTTTGGGAGGCCAAGGCAGACAGATCACTTGAGGTCAGCAGTTCGAAACCAGCCTGGCCTGTGACGTGTGCCTGTAATCCCAGCTACTCAGGAGACTGAGACAGGAGAATTGCTTGAACCCAGGAGGTAAAGGCTGCCATGAGCCGAGATCATGCCACTGCACTCCAGAGTGGGCCATAGAGTGAGACTCTGTCTCAAAAAAAAAAAAAAAAAAAAAAAGGAAATTATCCCCTAGGAGCTGGAGACAAAGACCTGCCAAATTACCAAATTATTTATTATATAGTCCCTGAGTATTGTTTCCACGGAGGGGAACATTCTGTAGGATTTTATATTTCTGGCTGTCTGACCTGTTGTGTTACTCTAAAAAAAAAAGTCACTTAGTGGTTAACTCCAATTACCAGGAAAGTATTTATTTATTTTGCTTTTTTTTGGCCAGAGCCGAAGAATTTGACTACTGATTTATTACACAGAACTAATATAAAAGGAAAATGAAGGTACCTACCTGTAAAGAGACTATAAACCCAATAGTTTGACTTTGTGTATTAGCCAAATTTTGAAAAATTATAGCCAAGCATTAGAATTTTACCAAGGAGGGATTAAGGACACAAAACACATTATTAAGGATAAGGACCTTATAGGTATAAAAGTTAACAATCCAAAACTTCAAGGCAACTACAAAGAAAGAAAATAGCTTGAAAAATAATGAACAGAAGCCTGCTGATGTAAACATGACAATCTATGACTCCAGTCATCTAGGTCTTGTTTCATGGGTCTCTGATGGAAGCTGTCTACTTAATGCAGTCATCTTGATCTGAGAGTCTTGGGTGGGAACTGTTTCCTTATGATCTTGTGGTTTCTGGCCCATGGGGCTTTCTTGTACCTTAAGGATGAGTAAATTTCTTTACTTGAGAGAAATGGTTGTAAGCATCAACACCCTAGAGTTTTGTTGTAGTGTCAGATGTTTATAGCAACTTATATGGGTTCTTTTCATCAAAGCTCAAGGGCTACTTTTCTCTGAGGTCTCTTCCCCAAGATGAAAAATATCAGAACATTATCAAAATAGAAGAGAGTGGAATGATTTCTTGAGGGGTAACAGAAAATTAATATATAAGCATATAGTCAATGATTATCCTGGGAATAGGAGCATATGAACAGGAAGGAGACGCCAAGGCTTTTTAATTTGTGCCACAAGGTATATTACAGTGGTCCCTGATTGACAAAGACATTGGAACTTAATAACCTGATACAAAATCTTTTTGGAGACAATTATTGTACCAATCTTTGTACATGAAAAAAGTGTATTTCTAAGATATGTCAATCAGGGACCAGACGGAAAACAGAAACCACATCAGTTTTTTGAACAGGGAAAGTTTAATATAAAGAATTGTTAACTAGCAGGAGGTGAGTGAATTCAAAAAGGAGTAAACAAGGACTCTAAAGAATCCAGAAGTAGCAAGTGCAGAAAAACAGCGCATCCCTCTAGGCTGAGGAAGAATGAGCGATAAAGAGGAGAAAAGCTCCTCTCAGCAACCACCACCCCAGAGCTGAGATTCAGACCTCCTCTTGACATGTTTTTTTTTTTTTTTAGATGGAGTCTCACTCTTGTTGCCCAGGCTGGAGTGCAGTGGCGCGATCTCGGCTCACTACAGCCTCTGCCTCCGCCTCCCAGATTCAAGCGATTCTCCTGCCCCAGCCTCCTGAGTAGCTGGGATTCCGCCACCACGCCCGACTAAGTTTTCTGTTTTTAGTAGAGATGGGGTTTCACCATGTCGGCCAGGCTTGTCTCGAGCTCCTGACCTCTGGGGATCCGCTCGCCTCGGCCTCCCAGAGTGCTGGGATTATAGACGTGAGCCCCCGCGCCCAGCCAGAAGACGTGTTTACTACAAACACAGCCACGCAGCCTGGCGATGGTGAAGACACTTGCTAGAGGGATCTGTGAAAGTGACCATTGCCGGAGGGGATAGGCAGGCTAGGCCAGTCTGCAGAAAGGGTCAGCTGTTGCCAGAGGATATAGGTGGCTGGACCTGGTCTAAAGTCGCCTCAGACTATAAAGTCGCCTTATAGACTTTATATATAGAGGGCACAGCTAGAGCTACTTTGTTAGGCTTGTGTACTGAAGACTAAAAGTAAGAGGGCTGGGGCCCAACCGAAAAGTGTCTTTCCGCAGCTGTGGCCATGCAGTGTCACTCTGGCGCCCTCTGTCGATGAACCATAACATTTTATCTGTTGGAAAAAAAATGATTCATAGGGTTGAGGACTGATCATGAATCAGGGCAAAATAATGTAGATTTGCAATGGAGCGATGATATTAAATTGGTAACTAGCATATAAGCATTCACAATCATGAAACAATATTAATAATTTTATTTTGATTCCAAATTTTATTTCCAAATTTATTCCATTTTTTGTTGTTATTGTTTTTTCTTTTAGACAGAGTCTTGCTCTGTTACCCAGGCCAGAGTGCAATGGCGTGATCTTGGCTCACTGCAACCCCCGCCTCCTGAGTTCAAGCGATTCTGCTGCCTCAGCCTCCTGTGTAGCTGGGACTACAGGCTCGCCCCACCACACCCAACTAAAATTTGTATTTTTGATAGAGACAGGGTTTCACCATGTTGGCCAGGCTGATGTCAAACTCCTGACTATAGATGATCCTCTCGCCTCAGCCTCCCAAAATGCTGGGATTACAGGTGTGAGCCACCAGGCCCGGCCACACATAATTAACATTTAGAGAACGTCACACATGCCTAATTATTTCTACTATCTTTCTCTTATAAGTTGAGAAACTGACTCTTTAGCTGAACGTCACACATGCCTAATTATTTCTACTATCTTTCTCTTCTAAGTTGAGAAACTGACTCTTTACTGGAATAGTGGCTTTTCCAGTAAATTCAAACAAAGTTTTGATTTATAAGAGAACTTTACAGGCCAGGCACGGTGGCTAACTACGTCTGTAATCCCAGCACTTTGGGAGGCCGAGGCGGGTGGAGTTCGAAACCTGGTTGAGCTCAGGAGTTTGAAACCAGCCTTGGCAACATAGCGAAACTCCATGTCTATTAAAAATACAAAAATTAGCAGACATGGTGGTGCATACCTGTGGTCCCAGCTACTCGGGAGGCTGAGGCAGGAGGATTGCTGGAGCCCAGGAGGCAGAGGTTGCAGTGAGCTGAGATCACACCACTGCACTCCAGCCTGGGTGACAGAACAAAACCCTGTCTCAAAAGAAAAAATAAAATAAAATCTTTAAAAAAAAAAAAAGAAAACTTTACAGTCTTATTATTCTGAATTAGGGAACTGAATTTGGAACAGACATAATCAAGAAGAGTTGTCAGAGGATATAAGGCATACACATCAGCCATTTTATTCAAAGGCTATACTTGGTTGTAACAAATAGGAAACACAAGGATAAGTAATAGTGATTACTAGTAATTTTTATTTTATTTTATTTATTTATTTTTTGAGATAGAGTCTCACTCTTTCACCCAGGCTGGAGTGCAGTGGCGTGATCTTGGCTCACTGCAACCTCCACCTCCTGGGTTCAAGCGATTCTCCTGCCTCAGCCTCCTGAATAGCTGGGATTACAGGCGCATGCCATCACGCCCAGCTAATTTTTGTATTTTTTAGTAGAGATGGGGTTTCATCATGTTGGTCAGGCTGGTCTTGAACTCCTGACTTTGTGATCCACCCACCTTGACCTCCCAAAATGCTGGGTTTACAGGTGTGAGCCACCGCTCCTGGCCCTTGATTACTAGTAATTTAACTTTAAAAAATTTCTTGCCAAAGTGATTCCGTCGTATTTAAGAAATCTAGAGAGTTAACACAATATTTTGGGAATAAAAAAGAATTTCTGTTTATCTGAGCATGAGTAACTAGGTTGTTATAGGAAGAAAATGCAGATTTTAATTTTACTTTTTGTTTTCAGTCCGTATTAAAATTGACAGTAAAGGATATGTAAGCCCTCAAATTTGTCTTTTATCATATTTTTTAAATTTTAAATAATTCTTTTGAATTTATCTTTATATAACTCTATAGATATGCATTGAGACATACACAAATACGTAAATATGCCAGCAAGTGATTAAATTAAGGCTTTAAATTGTAGCTTTAAAATATATTTAACTTTATCAGCATATTAAATAAAACAATGTATATATTATGTTATTAAGTAAACATCTTTGTAGACTGCAACGATACCCTTAAAAAACAAATAGGCGCCGGGCGCGGTGGCTCAAGCCTGTAATCCCAGCACTTTGGGAGGCCGAGACGGGCGGATCACAAGGTCAGGAGATCGAGACCATCCTGGCTAACACAGTGAAACCCCGTCTCTACTAAAAAATACAAAAAACTAGCCGGGTGAGGTGGTGGGCGCCTGTAGTCCCAGCTACTCGGGAGGCTGAGGCAGGAGAATGGCGTAAACCCGGGAGGTGGAGCTTGCAGTGAGCTGAGATCTGGCCACTGCACTCTAGCCTGGGCGACAGAGCGAGACTCCGTCTCAAAAAAAAAAAAAAAAAAAAAAAAAAAAAAAACAAATAGGCATACCTTAGGTATTGTTTTGAATGCATACTCCTATTTCTGTTTAACGGTTCTCATTATTACAAACTGTAACCAAAGTGATCAATTTTGGATTTTTCAGACACAACATAAATTAAAAGGTAGAATACCAAGAACTATCTTGCTAATGTTTTTTCCTTTGAACAAATATATATTACTTTAGTACATTTTAAGTTGGCTAAATAATAGATAGGCATAAATAAAGGCACATATGTATACATACATGTAATCATTAAAAAAGATTTGCACATCTTGCTGATCTATAGCCAGTCCACACATTAAAATAAGGTGCAAGATTATTTATTGATTTAATTTTTTGAGAGGAAGTCTCCCTCTGTCACCCAGGCTGCAGTGCAGTGGCACAATCTCAGCTCACTGCAACCTCTGCTCCCTGGCTCAAGTGATCCTCCCATATCAGCCTCTGGAGGAGCTGGGATCACAGGCGTATGCCACCACACCGGGTTAATTTGTTTTGAATTTTGGTAGAGATGAGGTTTTGCCATGTTGCCCAGGCTGGTCTCAAACCCCTGAGCTCAAGCAGTCCACCTGCCTCGGCCTCCCAAAGAGCTGGGACTACAGGCTGAGTCACCGTGCCCAGCCTAGAAATAATTTAAAGTTATGCTTAGTGTTCAATGTTTTGTTTTCTTTTTAGTATAAAATGATTTGGCGCTTGAACTCAGGAGGCAGAGGTTGCAGTGAGCCGAGATCATGCCACTGCAGTCCAGAGTGCCTAGGCAACAGAATGAGACTCAGTCTCCAAAAAAAAATTAATAAAATAAAATAAAATAATTTGGGTAATCACAGTATATTTGTTAATTAATTTATTTTAATATTAGTTTAATGTTTTAAAGTTGGCTAAAAATCTGGAAATTAAAATTAGGTCAGACCATTAAGTCCTTACCATTTGTATCGTAAGAATCCATGAGCCTGTGCTAGGTGACTCATGCCTACAATTCAAGCACTTTGGGAAGCTGAGAATGGCTTGAGCTCAGGAGTTTGAGACCAGCCTGGGCAACAAATTGAGACCCCCCCATCTCCACAAAAATAAAAAGTGAAATAAATAGAAAATTAAAATATTTTAAAAATTCATTTAATGTTTAAATCAAGAACTGTATTTCTTGATAAATCTCTTATTTCATTCAACTAAATACAATTTCATGTTTGTAATCTTAAACCATCTGTAAAAATAATAACTTACTGGGCTGAGAGGATTAATGTAGAAATTTTAGAAGTTTAAATAAGAAACAAAACCCAAGTCTTGTATTAAATAAAATATTGGGTCAACATTTTTATTTTCTGAAAAAGTCAGGGAGAAGGCATAAAGTTGGTTTTAAGCTAAAATTATCATCACTATAAAATGTTCAAAGAATCATCTATTTATCAGTAATATTACATAGACTTCTAAAGTTATTTTAAAAACCCTCAGTATTTACATATAAAACATTTTCAAAAAAGACTCTTGAACTCATCATGCCAGGAGCCAGGAGCTCTAAGAATCTAGCTTTTTTTCTGTCTAGGTATCAAGGCCATTACCTAAACCTACCTCAGTAGTTCTTTGTACTAAGGAAATTAGGAAAGAGCCTTTAATAAGGTGATTTTTCAGGTAAATTTTGCTGGTAAGAAACTTGTTGGGATAGTTGGATTGTTGGGCACAGTGAAGAGGAAGATATCAAGGCAAGTTTTAATGAGAAAGCTGTTAGTCTTGATAAATAAGTTGTTTAGCTGGTTCACAATCTTATCTTCGAGAAATAGGTATTTTCTAGAGCAAATAAGCTAGTTATTTTTGCTTGGCGTCAATATTATTTAACACAGGGAATGAAAGCGTGTTTGTCCCCTTGGTTGTAGGATTATGTTGGTTTCAGTTATCACTTGTGTCCCCTCACTAAAATGCAAGCAATGTGAGAGCAGATATTTTTGTGTGTATTTTTCACTTTTCTACGCCCAGCACCTAAAATATCTAGCAAATAGTAGGTGTTGGGTAAATATTTGCTGAATGAATCTGAATTAATGGATGCATTAGAATAGCCAAGAACATTTTTAAAAAGTAGGGACAGACAATTTAGCAGTTAAAAAAGGTACTACAGTTGGGTGCAGTGTTTCATGCTTGAAATGTCAGCACTTTGGGAAGCCGAGGCAGGCAGGTTGCTTGAGCTCAGAAGTTTGAGACCAGCCTCGGCAATATGGTGAAACCCTGTCTCTACTTGAAAAATGCAAAAATTAGCTGGGCTTGGGGGCCTGTGCCTGAAGTCCCAGATACTCAGGAGGCTGAGGTGGAAGGATAGCTTAGGCCAGGGAGGTCGAGGCTGTAGTAAGCTGAGATTGTATTGCTGCACTACACCCTGAATGACAGAGGAAGACCCTGTCTCAAAAAAAAAGAAAAAAGAAAAGTACTACAAAGGTACTGTAGTTAAAATAGTGCAGTATTGGAACATAGATAGATCCATTGAACAGAATAGAAAATCCAGAAACACACACACATGTATCTATTAAACTTTCATTCCACTTTAAAGGAAAGGTCAACCTTCTCAAGTATACGTGTTTTTTTAGTTGGGGGTCTTTGTTTTGAAAGAGGGTCTGGCTTCATCACCCAGACTGGAATGAAGTGGCATGATCATTGCTCACCGCGACCTCCGCCTCCAGGGCTAAAGCAATCCTCCTGCCTCAGCCTCTCAAGTAGCTGGGACTACAGGCATGCACCACCACACCCAGCTAGTATTTGTATTTTTAGTAGAGATGGGGTTTTGCCATGTTGGCCATTCCGGTCTTGAACTCTTGAACTCAAGGGATCTGCCCTCCTTGGCCTCTCAGAGTGCTAGGATTTCATGTGTGAGCCATCGTGCCCAGACCAAGTATATATTTTAAAAGGAGAGGAATTTTTCTCATAGTTGCTTCCAATTTGACCACTGCTTCTCTGTCAGTGATCCCTCAATCCTTCTGCATTTCTTTGGTTGCGCTGGTTACAATCTAAAACTCATTAACTGTGATTTCCTCTTACATCAATGCTGACAACTCCTAAAAGCTTCTATAGACTAAAAGAAGGTAACATGAGGCAGGCTTAGCTTGCTTCATAAATTGGTCCTGGCTGCCATCTACAGCTCCAATTAGAAAGCTGTTAGTTGCTGTAAGAGGAGTTAGTAACATGTGAAACTGGAGACCAGATGTGACTTTTCTCAAGGTTGGAAGCAGAGGTTCCCAAGAAGTTATACACTGCCCAGGGCTCCACTATAGACTCACTTGGTTCTTAACTTTTCTCTTCAGTCCTTAGGTCTACCCTCGTCTCAGTAATAGTGCTTCCTTTTTTGGACAGGAAATCCCACTTTCTAACCACCAGGGATGGTCTCACTGTAGGAGATATTCTCCTCTCCAGGAGTATGGTTCTTTAAATTTGAGTCATTTCTTCAAGAACAATGGCTCAGAGCAGCAACAAGGAAGTCTAAGGTAAGCTTTAGGAGATGAAGTCCTGTCTTGCAGTCCCATGTGGGCCATTAGCAAATTTGGACATCTTTCAGATCTTCCCACCAGACATAACTGCACATATCTTTTTAATTTTGTTTGGAAGTCTATTGGGTAGGTAACTATTGGATGAGAAATATATACACATAAATCACTTGAGGATAAGTACTGGAGAAAGCTAGTCTAAACTTATAAGTAGGAAGAGAAACACTTTCCTATTGCCCGTAATTTGCAAGAACACCACTACTTATATTGGAGTCATTACATTGTTATACATACTGATTTTAGTGTCTTTCTTCCACCATTGCCCTCACTCCTACTCCTTAATTTTTGCTTTTAAATTATACTCTGTTTAGACCCGCGAGAAGTAATAATAAATAGGCTCAATTATTAACAATAGGCTTATGTAGAGGATGTTACCTTACCTAGTGAATCTCGGCTAGAGCATTTCAATTAGTCATTGTAAGGTTATAAGCTAACGTCTTAGGCTTGGCACAATTTTCTCTAATTTATGATGGCAGTGGTGGTGTAGTAGTGATTTTGTGCTTCCAGTTACATAAAAGTGTCATTTCTAGATGTTACTAAATTTCATTAATAATCAGATAAATATAAATTAAAAGGACAATAGAATAACGATATATCACTTTTTGCCTATCAGACTGGAAACGTTTTGATGCTGAGAAAATATCTAGTACAGAAGGAAGTGGACACTTTCACCCAATGTTATTATTTGTTTAAGTTGATACAATCTTCCTGGAAGGTAACCTGGTAGTATGTTTAAATAATTAAAATATGTTGTCAAATAGTGACTTCTCAAAAGCTCATTATAAAAACTGTCGATTAAGCCAAGTTAAGTGTACTAGATTTACTGCATTAAGAAAGTATACCGCCTTGACTGAGGCTTAACAGTGTCTCAAAATAGAAAATTAGAGCCAATTATTTGTAGAGTTTTAGAGCTTGGGCTGAATACTTTCAGGGAATGTCAGGAATATGATTAGGATTGGGCACAGTTTATGATACAGTAGCTTGATGTTGGTGGGCACAGGAAGGGAATTGTTTTAAAGTGTTTCTTCTTCTTCTTCTTCTTTTTTTTTTTTTTGGTACAGGGTGTCACTCTGTCACCCACAGTGAAGTTCAGTGGCTCTGTCACGGCTCACTGCAGCCTCAGCCTGGTTCAAGCCATCTTCCCAACTCACTCTCCTGAATAGCTGGGACTACAGGCATGTGCTACCATGCCTGGTTAATTTTTGTATTTTTTGTAGAGATGGGATCTCATTATCTTGCCCAGGCTAGTCTTGAACTTCTAGGCTCAAGTGATCCCCCCTACGCAGCTTCCCAAAGTGTTAGAATTACAGGCATGAGCCACCATGCCCAGCTCTTTACTGTATTTTTATTTTTATTTTTAACTATCATTTTAAAAAGACAAATATGGCTGGGCATGGTGGCTCGCGCCTGTAATCCCAGCACTTTAGGAGGCCAAGGCAGGCAGATCACAAGGCCAAGAGATCGAGACCATCCTGGCCAACATGGTGAAACCCCATCTCTACTGAAAATACAAAAAAAACCCAAAATTAGCCGGATGTGGTGGCACGTGCCTGTAGTCCCAGCTACTCAGGAGGCTGAGGCAGAAGAATCACTTGAACCTGGGAGGCGGAAGTTGCAGTGAGCCGAGATTGCCCCACTGCACTCCAGCCTGGTGACAGAGTGCGACCCTATCTAAAAAAAAAAAAAAAAAAAAAAAAAGACAAATGTGTGAAATATACATAGACAGATAGTGTTTTATTTTTTAAATAAAAGGAATAAGTTAATAAACATCTGAATGACTGGATAAATTATGGGCATTTATAAAATAGGTTATAATGCAGCCATAAAAGGGTATATTTTTTTCATATCGACATAGAAATGTCTATGCTTATTAAGTAAAGAAAAAGTATAGAATTACAATGCATATGTTAGCATTTGTTTGGCTTCAAGCAGTGAGGTGTCAGAGCTGGTTCATATTTGCTTGAGAGAGCACAGGGCTCTTGAGAGCCAAATGTGTACATTTCTTCACAGGTGCAGTCAAGCTTCATGTTGGTTGTTTAAAACTGGCCATAGTGAGAGTATTTAAAGTATTTACATCAGGGAAGTCAGCAAAGACTACAAGTCAGGGGAACTTTTTCCCTCCCCCGGAGCTGGTTTACTAGCATGCCACTGGCTTCAAGTAACAGAAAACACGACTAGCACAGGCTTAAACTCTAAGGCCATTTATTGCTTACTGCAAGGAGACCAGGGGTGGCAGGCAGTTCAGGAAAGGGTCAGCAGCTGATTACGTCATCGAGGATCAAGGCTCTTTTTATTCTTATCTCAGTAAATGTGCCCTTATATTTCATTGTTCAGAACTGTTCACACAGCCAACCCTAGCTACAAGGGAGCCTGGGGGCCAGTAGCTGGCAGCTGGAAACAGGATAGCCATGAGTCGAACATGCATCTTCTGGTGTCGTACCTATAACTGCTACAAACAAATCAGGGTTTATCAGCAAGGGTGGGGTAGGGAATGGATAAGCAACTACCAGTGTCTGCTACTAATGTGTATGTGTGTACATGTGAATAAATATAACAATAAATAAATAAATAAATGTTCATTACTCTAAAAATATAGCTGGGTGTGGTGGTTCACACCTGTAGTCCCAGCCACTTGGGAGGCTGAGGTGGGAGAATCACTTGAGGCCAGGAGTTTGAGGCCAGTTTGGGTAACATAGTGAGACCCCTTACTATAAAAAACAGAAGTAGGTTTTTGTTTTTGTTTTGAGACAGAGTCTTGCTCTTGTGACCCAGGCTGGAGTGTAGTGGTGTGATCTTGGCTCACTGCAGCTTCTGCCTCCCAGGTTCAAACCATTGTTGTGCCTCAGCCTCCCGAGAAGCTGGGATTACAGGCGTGCGCTACCACACCCAGTTAACTTTTGCATTTTTAGTAGAGACAGGGTTTCTTCATGTTGGCCAGGCTGGTCTGGAACTCCTGGCCTCAAGAGATCCACACACCTCGGCCTCCCAAAGTGCTGGATTACAAGCATGAGCCACCATGCCTGGCCAAAAATTAGGTATTTATTTATACATCGAAATATCTATAAAGAAATATAACACATTCTTAAATGTGTTTAGATCTGGAGTAGAGAGGTTGGACTTTGAGGATACTTTATATATTTTTATGTATATGTATTTTTATTTATTTTTTAAGAGACTTTAGGAGCAGTTTTAGGTTCACAGCAGAATTAAACAGAAAGCACTGAGATTTCCCATATACATCCTTCCCCCACACATGCTCAACTTCCCCCATTTTCAGCATCTTCCACCAGAGTGCTACATTTGTTGCAATCCATGAAACATCATTATCATAATCACCCAAAGTCTGTAGCTTACATTAGGGTTCACTCTTGGTGTTATATATTCATGGGTTTAGACAAATTTATTTATTTTTTTATTTTTTTTATTTTTTTTGAGACGGAGTCTCGCTCTGTCGCCCGGGCTGGAGTGCAGTGGCCGGATCTCAGCTCACTGCAAGCTCCGCCTCCCGAGTTTACGCCATTCTCCCGCCTCAGCCTCCGGAGTAGCTGGGACTACAGGCGCCCGCCACCATGCCCGGCTAGTTTTTTTGTATTTTTAGTAGAGACGGGGTTTCACCGTGTTAGCCAGGATGGTCTCGATCTCCTGACCTCGTGATCCGCCCGTCTCGGCCTCCCAAAGTGCTGGGATTACAGGCTTGAGCCACCGCGCCCGGCCGGTTTAGACAAATTTATAATCCGCCATTATAGCAGCATACAGAGCAGCTTCACTGGCATAAAAATTGTTTGTGCTCTGCCTATTCATCCATTCACCTACCAACTCTTGGCAACTACTGATCTTCTTACTTTCTTCCTAGTTTGATTTTCCAGAATGTCATACACAGGTATACCTTGGAGACTTTGCAGGTTGAGCTCCAGACCACCATAGTAAAGCAAACATTGCAATACAGTGAGTCACACTAATATTTGGCTTCCCAATGCCTATAAAAGTTATGTTCACACTACTCTGTAGTCTATTAAGTATGCAAAAGGGATCTGGCAGTGGCTCATGCCTGTAATCCTGACATTTAGGGAGGCTGAGGCAGGAGGATCGCTTGAGCCCAGGAGTTTGAGATAAGCCTGGGTAACATGGTAAAACCCCATCTTTACAAAAAATACAAAAATATACCTGGATGTAGTGGCACAAGCCTGCAGTACCAGCTACTAAGGAGGCTGAGGTGGGAGTATTGCTGAAGCTCAAGAGGTTGAAGCTGCAGTGAGCTGTGAGCATGCCATTGCGCTTCAGACTGGGTGACAAAGCGAGACTCTGTCTCTACAAAAAACGCAAAAATTAACCGGGTGCAGTGGTGCACACCTGTAGTACCAGCTACTTGGGAGGCTGAGGTGGGAGGATTGCTTGAGCCTGAGAGGACAAGGCTGCGGTGAGCAGTGATCATGCCACTGCATTCCAGCCTGGGCAGTGATCTGAGACCCTATCTCAAAAATAAAATAATATAAATAAATAAATAATAAATTCTTGTCATTTCAACAATGTTCACAGCATCTTCACCAGGAGCAGATTCCATCTCAAGAAACCACTTTCTGTACTTGTTTCAGCAGCATATATACCCAAATTGGAACAATATAGAGAAGATTAGCATGGCCCCTGAGCAAGGATGACATGAAAATTTGTGAAGTGTTCCACATCTTTTGATAAATGGGATCTAATTAAACTAAAGAGCTTCTGCACAGCGAAAGAAACTATCATCAGGGCAAACAGGCAACCTACAGAATGGGAGAAACTTTTCCCAATCTACCCAAGTGACAAAAGTCTAATATCCAGAATCTACAAGGAACTTAGATTTACAAGAAAGAAAACAAATAACCCCACCAAAAAGTGGGCAAAGAATAGGAACAGACACTTCTTGGAAGAAGACATTTATGCAGCCAACAAACATGGAAAAAGCTCAACAGCGCTGATCGTTAGAGAATTACAAATCAAAACCACAATGAGATACCACCTCATGCCAGTCAGAATGGCGATTATTAAAAAGTCAAGAAACAAAGGCTGGGCGCGGTGGCTCAAGCCTGTAATCCCAGCACTTTGGGAGGCCGAGACGGGCGGATCACAAGGTCCGGAGATCGAGACCATCCTGGCTAACAGGGTGAAACCCTGTCTCTACTAAAAAATACAAAAAAACTAGCCGGGCGAGGTGGCGGGCACCTGTAGTCCCAGCTACTCGGGAGGCTGAGGCAGGAGAATGGCGTAAAACCCGGGAGGCAGAGCTTGCAGTGAGCTGAGATCCGGCCACAGCACTCCAGCCTGGGCGACAGAGCAAGACTCCATCTCAAAAAAAAAAAAAAAAAAAAAGGTCAAGAAACAACAGATGCTGGTGAAGCTGTGGAGAAATAGGAATGTTTTTACACTCTTGGTGGGAATGTAAATTAGTTCAACCACTGTGAAAGACAGTGTGGCGATTCCTGAGGGATCTAGAACCAGAAATACCATTTGACCCAGCAATCCCATTAATAGGTATATACCCAAAGGAATGTTAATCATTCTGTTATAAAGATACAGGCACAGGTACGTTTATTGCAGCACTACTCACAATAGCAAAGACAGGGAATCAACCCTAATACCCATCAATGATAGACTGAATAAAGAAAACGTGGCACATATACACGATGGAATACTATGCAGCCATAAAAAGGAATGAAATCATGTCCTTTGCAGGAACATGGATGAAGCTGGAAGCCATCATCTTCAGCAAACTATTACAAGGACCAAAAAGCAAACACCACATGTTCCCACTTATGGGTGGGAGCTGAACGACAATCACACATGGACACAGGGAGGTGAACAACACACACTGGGACCTGTTGGGGAGCAGGGGGCAGGGGTCAGGGAAAGCATCAGGACAAATAGCTAATGTATGTGGGGCTTAATACCTAGGTGATGAGTTGATAGATGCAGCAAACCACCATGGCACATGTTTACCTTTGTAACAAACCTGCACGTTCTGTACATGTATCCCTGAACCTAATGTAAAATAAAATTAAAAAAAAAAAGAAAAAAAAAGGAAGCCACCTTCTTTGCTTATTCATAAGAAGCAGCTCCTCATTTGTTTAAGTTTTATGATGAGACTGCAACAATTCCGTCACATTTTCAGGCATCACTTCTAATTCTAGTCCTCTTGCTATTTCTACCACCTCTGCAGTGATTTCCTCAACTGAAGAATTAAACCTCTGAAAGTCATCTATGATGGTTGGAATCAACTTTTTTCAAACTCCTGTTAATGTTGTTGACATTTTAGCGGGGTGCAGTGACTCATGCCCGTAATTTCGGCAGTTTGGTACACTGAGGTGAGAGGATCATTTGAGCCCAGGAGTTTGAGACCAGCCTGGGCAATACATGAGCATTTGTCTCTAAAAAAACTTAAAAAACAATTAGCCAGCTGTGGTAGTGTGGTTTGTTCCTGTAATCCTAGCAACTGAGGAGGCTGAGGAAGGAGGATTGCTTGAGTGCAGGAGTTTTAGGCTGCAGTGAGCCATGATCACGCCACCACTGCACTCCAGCCTGGGCCACAAAGCAAGACTTTCTCTCTCTCTCTCACCAATTTTTTTTTTTTTTTTTTTGAGACAGGGTCTCCCTCTGTTGCCCAGGCTGGAGTGCAATGTCATAATCTTGGCTCACTGCAACCTCCACTTCCCAGGATCAAGCCATTCTCTTGCCTCAGCCTCCCAAGTAGCTGGGACTACAGGCATGCACCACAACTGCGGGCTAATTTTTCTATTTTTAGTAGAGACAGGGTTTTACCATGTTGGCCAGGCTGGTCTTAAACTCCTGACCTCAAGTGATCCACCTGCCCCTGCCTTAAGACCCTATCTCTTAAAAAAAAAAAAAAAAAAAAAAAAAGCTGACATTTTTGACCTCCTCCCATGAATCACAAATATCTCACTGGCATCTAGAATGATGAAATTTTCCACAAAGTTTTAATTTACTTTGCCCCGATTCATCAGAAGAATCACTATCTATGGCAGCATAGTCTTATGAAATTTCTTTCTTTTCTTTTCCTTAATTGATTAATTTATTTTTATTTTTTGAGATGGAGTCTCCCTCCGTTGCCCAGGCTGGAGTGCAGTGGTGCCATCTTGGCTCACTGCAAGCTCTGCCTCCTGGGTTCATGCCATTCTCTTGCCTCAGCCTCCGGAGTAGCTGGGACTACAGGCGCCCACCACCATGTCCAGCTAATTTTCTGTATTTTTAGTAGAGATGGGGTTTCCCTGTGTTAGCCAGGATGGTCTCGATCTCCAGACCTCATGATCTGCCTGCCTCGGCCTCCCAAAGTGCTGGGATTACAGGCGTGAGCCACTGCGCCCGGCCTCTCTCTCTCTTTTTTGAGATGGAGTCTCATTCTGTTTACCAGGCTGGAGTACAGTGGCACGATCTTGGCTCAGTGACACCTCTGCCTCCCAGGTTCAAGCGATTCTCTTGCCTCAGCATCCTGAGTAACTGGGATTATAGGCATGCGCCACCATGCCCAGCTACTTTTTGTATTTTTGGTAGAGATGAGGTTTCACCATGTTGGCCAGGATGGTCTCAAACTCCTGACCTCAAGTGATCCACCCACCTTGGCCTCCCAGTGTTGAGATTACAGGCATGAGCCACCACTCCTGGCCGAAATAGATTTCTTAAATAATAAGACTTGAAAGTCAAAATTCGGCTGGGCACAGTGGCTCACGCCTGTAATTCTCCTTTGGGAGGCCGAGGCAGGTGGATCACCTGACGTCAGGAGTTCGAGACCAACCTGGCCAATATAGCAGAACCCCGTCTCTACTAAAAATACAAAAACTAGTCGGGCATGGTGGTGTGCACCCGTAATCCCAGCTACTCAGCAGACTGAGGCAGGAGAGTCATTTGAACCCGAGAATGGAGGTTGCAGTGAGCTGAGATCACGCTGCTTCACTCCAGCCTGGGCAGAAGAGCGAGACTCTGTCTCCAAAAAAAAAAAAAAGAAAGTCAAAAATCTTCATTGATCCATGGGCTACAGAGTGGACGTTGTGTTAGCAGGCATGAAAGCAGTATCAATCTCCTGGTACATAGCTGTCAGAGCTCTTGATTGACCAAGTGAACGGTTAATGAACAATAATATTTTGAAAGTAATCTTTTTTTCTGAGCAGTAGGTCTCTACAGTAGGCTTAAAATACTCTGTAAACATGCTATAAGAGATGTACTGTCATCCAGGCTTTGTTGTTTCATTAATACAGCACAGACAGAATAGATTAGCGTACTTTCTTTCTTTCTTTCTTTTTTTTTGAGACGGAGTTTCACTCCTGTTGCTCAGCTGGAGTGCAATGGTGCGATCTTTGCTCACTGCCACCTCCGTCTCCCAGGTTCAAGTGATTCTCATGCCTCAGCCTCCCGAGTATCTGGGATTACAGGCATGCACCACCACGCCTGGCTAAATTTGTATTTTTAGTAGAGATGGGGCTTCTCTATGTTGGTCAAGCTGGTCTCGAACTCCCGATCTCAGGTGATCCGCCTGCCTCGGCCTCCCAAAGTGCTGGGATTACAGGTGTAAGCCACTGCACCTGACCAGATTAGCCTAATTTTTCAGGGTGCTAGGATTTTTGGAATGGTAAATAAGCATTGGCTTTAACTTAAATTACCAGCTGCATTGGTCCCTGACAAGAGTCAGCCTGTTCTTGTAATCTCTGAAGCCAGGCATTCACTTCACCTCTGTAGGGATCATCTTCCAATAGAAGGCTGTTTTCTGTGCATTGGAAATCTGTTGTTTAGCATAGTCATCTTCATCAATGATCTTAGCTATATCTTCTGTATAACTTGTTGCAGCTTCTATATCAGCACTTGTTGGTTTACTTTGCACTTGAATGTTACAAAGAAGCCTTCTTTCTTTAAGACTCATGAACCAATCTCTGCTAGCTTCCAACTTTTCTTCTGCAGCTTCTTCACCTCTCTCAGCCTTCGCAGAATTTAAGAGAGTTTGGGTCTCACTCTGAATTAAGCTTTGGCCTAATTCAGGGAGTGTTGCTGGTTTGATCTTCTACCTAGACATTGCAACTTTCTTCGTATCACTAATGAGACTGTTTCACGTTCTTATAATTTGTGTGTTCACTGGAGTCTCACCCTGTCACCAAGGCTAGACTCAAACTCCTTGCCTTCCATTTTAGCCTCCCAAAGTGCTGGCATTCTCCTGCCTCAGCGTACCAAAGTGCTGGGATTACCGGCTTGAGCCACCACACCTGGCCTAATTTCCTTCAAGAACTTTTCCTTTGCATTTTAACACCTTGGCTACCATTTGGCGCAAGAGGCCTAACTTTCAGCCTGTCTTGGATTTTCACATGCCTTTCTCACTAAGCTTAATCATTTCTAGCTTTTGATTTAAAGTGGGAGAAGTGTGTCTTCCTTTCACTTTAACACTTAGAATTAGAAGTCATTGTAATTTGGGGGACACATTCAAACCATAGCAAATGTGAAACTGCTTAGTATAGTGCTTGGCACATATTATATGTTTAATAATGTTATTTGGCTAAGAATGGTGGTTCACGCCTATAATCCCAGCACTTTGGGAGGCCAAGGTGGGCGGATCACTTGAGATCAGCCTAGGCAACATAATGAAACCCCGTCTCTGAAAATAAAAAATATATAAATTTAAAAAACAAACACAAAATAATATCTGGATTTAAATATTGTATATTAACCTATGTATCTTAATACTTTTTTTTTTTTTTTTTTTTGAGGCGGAGTCTCGCTCTGTCGCCCGGACTGGAGTGCAGTGGCCAGATCTCAGGTCACTGCAAGCTCCGCCTCCTGGGTTTCCGCCATTCTCCTGCCTCAGCCTCCCAAGTAGCTGGGACTACAGGCGCCCGCCACCTCGCCCGGCTAGTTTTTTTGTATTTTTAGTAGAGACGGGGTTTCACCGTATTAGCCAGGATGGTCTCGATCTCCTGACCTCGTGATCCGCCCGTCTCGGCCTCCCAAAGTGCTGGGATTACAGGCTTGAGCCACCGCGCCCGGCCCTTAATACTTTTAATACAAGCCCATGCCTACCTCATTACATTTATTCCCAAACATTTTGTGTTTTCTATTGCTAATGTAAGAATGAGAAGGAAGATTTATTGCGAGATCAGAGAAAGCAAGGCTGGAAAGGCGGGTAGGGAGATTAGAGTCCTTGATTGATAGCAGAAAATTTGGGTTTTATCCGGGCAGCAATTGAGGAGCCACCAAAAGAAATAATGAGTATAGTAACATAATTAGATTTATGCTTTAGAAGGATTATTTCCGTTTTAGCATATAGAAGGAGCATAGGACCAGAGCCACTGAGAGCAACAATTATGGCAAGGCCTTTCAGTTCTACGAATTGATATCAAGGCAGCATGATAATCAGGAACCTGGAGGGGCCGGGCGCGGTGGCTCAGGCCTGTAATCCCAACACTTTGGGAGGTGGAGCCGAGCGGATCACGAGGTCAGGAGATCGAGACCACGGTGAAACCCCGTCTCTACTAAAAATACAAAAAATTAGCCAGGCGCGGTGGCGGGCGCCTGTAGTCCCAGTTACGCGGGAGGGTGAGGCAGGAGAATGGCCTGAACCCGGGAGGTGGAACTTGCAGTGAGCCGAGATCGCGCCACTGCACTCCAGCCTGGGTGACAGAGCGAGACTCCGTCTCAAAAAAAAAAAAAAAAAAAGAACCTCGGGGGTGGAGGATGGGGGGTGGGAGGCGGCGAGAGGGACAGCATTAGGAAAAAAAGCTATGTAGATGACGGGTTGATGGGTGCAGCAAACTACCATGGCACGTGTATAGCTACGTAACAAATCTGCACGTTCTGCACATGTACCCCAGAACTTAAAGTATAATTAAAAAAATAATCAAACCCTGGTGTTTAACCTACTAGGGGAGATTACAGAACGGTCAAAAGAGTGTGGCTTATGTGGTGCTTTGAAACTCTGAAGCTCACATATGTACAATCAGTTTATTACACTTCCTTAGTTTTATAAAGATACACGTGTTCTTAGGCCTGCTTTTGATTTTGTTCTATTTTTTTGATCCTCTCTTCTTATATATGCCAGTTTCAAAATGCCCTAGATGTTAATGGTCAACTTCTAAAAATGTCGAGAATTTGCACGGAAGGGGAAGGTGAGCGACTTGCATTGGGCCACAAGGAAGATCCTGATTACAAGTGTCTCAATAGGAAGCAATAAGGAAACAGACAAATGAAGTTGCTTAGTACTAAGTAGGCACAGAAAGAAGACACGAGGTTTAGAGAAAAAGTAGGAATCCTGCATGCAGGAAGTGAGAACTTGAGAGGGAAAGATGTAAAAAAAATTTTTAGGGCTTTTCTTGCCTGGGTGTCCAGGAGATTAGAAGTTTTATAAACTGGTAGAAGAGTAGTTTAGAGGATTCCCAGGAGAAGCTAGAAAGATAATTAAAATTTAGTTATATTAAATTAAGTATTGCCAGAAATTAGAGCGGCACTGTTCAAACAGGAGTTAAAAATTCAAAACTAGAGCTCAGGAGAGGTCAGAGATGGATATAAAGAGTTGAATATTGGGGATATGGGTTCATACTTGCAGGAATGGATGACATCACTGAGGATGCTTACCTGGTACAAATGATGGGACGGTTGAGGGCAGAAACTGAGAAAATATCACTTTGAGGGGCAGGAAGGAAAGAACGGTTTCCTGAGCAGCAGCAGAAAGTTCAGAGAGTTGGAGAAACTATGGAGTATAGTCTCACCTATGCTGGAGAGGCATCTGAGGATCAACATATGTCAGCAAAGTCAAGGGGTCTGAGATTTGGCAATGAGGTCACTACTGACTTTGGAAGTTCTTGGTACAGTGGTGGGAATGAATGAATCTAATCGTATCTCAAAAGGATTGGTAGAAAGAGGGTAGAATGAAGTGATGTTGAGGCCAAAAGATACGCTGGTAGGAGAACAATCTCTTTATATAGCTTTTCTCAAGTAGGAGTAGCATGTTAAGCAAACAAAGGACAACAGAGAACTGACCTTATATCTACTGGAAAAACAGAAAATCTCCACACATTTTGAAATGGTCTGATTTATTGTGTAATTATTATATTTTTTTCTGCTTAAAACTCTTCATTAGCTTCATTGCTTGATAAACTCCTAAGTATGATGTAGAAATTCCTCTGTGATCTGGGTTCTGCATATTTCTTTAGTCTCATCGCTCACACCTCCTTTGCACACACAGCTTTTTCCAGCTTTTCAAATGTCTCGTGCTGGTTCTTGTGCTCGTGTTTGCAGCTTCTGGGTCTTCCTTCTAGTTCCCTGTTAGCTTCTTAAATCTTTTAACTGTCTTCTCAAACTAAACTCAAAGTTCTTTTCTATGAATAATTTTTGGGTGCTCAGGGTTGACATCAACATTCCCTGTATTTCTATCACCTAGCTCCATGTTGGGTACACAGTCTGTATTCTATAAATGCTGAGTGAGCAAATAAATGAAAATGCAAGTCTTCACATCACATCCATTTTTCATTTCAAAAACATACAATATAGTACACAGCATTTATTCTTGCCATACAATATTCATTTTTGTGATTTTGTTAAAACACAAATAATTTTTTTTTTTTTTTGAGATGGAGTCTCGCCCAGTCACCCAGGTTGGAGTGCAGTGGCGCCATCTCGGCTCACTACAAGCTCCGCCTCACTACAAGCTCTGCCTCCCGCCTCGGGGCTCTGCCATTCCTCTGCCTCAGCCTCCTGAGTAGCTGGGACTACAGGTGCCGCCACCACGCCTGTCTAATTTTTTGTATTTTTAGTAGAGACGGGGTTTCACTGTGTTAGCCAGGATGGTCTCAGTCTCCTGACCTCGTGATCCGCCCACCTCGGCCTCCCAAAGTGCTGGGATTACAGGCGTGAGCCATCGTGCCCCGACAACACAGATAAAATTTTAAGTAGCTCCAGCTACTCAGGAGGCTGAGGCAGGAGGATGGCTTGAGCCTTGGAGGTCGAGGCTGCAGTGAGGCGTGATTGTGCCACTGTACTCCAGCCTGGGCAACAGTGCACAACCCTGTTTCAAAAAAAAAAAAAAAGAAAGAAAAAAAGAAAATTTAAAAATATTATTTAAAGCTTGTAACATAAAAGTTCTAATCTCATTAGTCTGTTGTAATTTTCCATTTCATTTCTAAACGTTAGAGCGGGGCTATTTTTTCCCTTTATTTCCTTTGGAGCAATTATCCTCTTTATGACTCTAGTAAAAAGAATCAGGGACAGGCCTCCGGTTTAGATCTAAATGACTAAAATCAAACCAATTAAGGTTTCAGTGCTGCAAGAATCAAGGAGGTTTTAACCTCAATTTGTGTTTGCATTTATGACCGTTGCCTCTCCCAAGGGAGAGAGGAGAAAAGATGGCCCCTACACCTGGTTTCAGGTTGATTACAATAAACAAGAAACCAGTTTAGTATACAAGGCTCGTTTTGCATTAAACACATTTTTGTGCAGAGGAGGTGGTGGTGGTGAAGATAAAATCTTTAATCAAATCCCGCCAATTTGCATTGTTCTCTGGGGGAACAGGCTTTCAAAAGTTAAGGAACAAAAGAGGATTTGGTTTTCCAATCTCCCTTAGGCGGCAGCAGATTATGAAGCAGCCACCGGGAGAAACCAAAGTATAAATTATCAATAAGAGGACGGTGCGTGCGTGCGTACGTGTGTGTGTGTGTGTGAGAGAGAGAGAGAGAAAGCGAGAGAAGCGAGGAAAGAGATAGGGAACACACATGCTAAGGCTCCGAGGCGTTTTCCACGATGTGCCTGGTTATGTAATGTTGATAATGAAACGCGCTGCAACAGTATCAATGCATTCTTCCGACCCTGCACACCACCCCAAGCTGGGATACAATGGGGACGGGAGGAGGGGACACGAAGCCCTGTGCAGGCAGACAGCTGTCCAGACAGAGGTAAACCAGGCAGCTGGGCAGAACCTGAGCCCAGAGAATTTCTGCTCAGGCCCCGGGACCAGCCCACCGTTGCTGTGGCTCTAAAGATGGGCAGAAGAACCAGTTTCAAAAAGCAGGATCTGAGATCCGATCTCTTAGGTTTTTATTCAGCAGGCAGGGAAAAGGGGTTAGAAGCGGGAAATCTGCATTTCCACTCGGCTCTGGCGACTGAGACAGGAAAACGTGCACCTCACGCTGAAAAGCCACAGCAGCGCGTGGGCAGTGCGCACCCTCGCGCGGGGACGCGGAGTTCCTGGAGCGGGAGCGCGTGCGGTCGCGAGCCCGCCGCTCCCCAGCAACGGCGCATGCGCCCGTTCGTCCCTCAGCGAAGGCGCGCTGCTTGGCGGGCGGGCTCTTCCAATCCGAGCCAGCGTTCTCGGAGTACGTATCCCGGAGCTGCAGGCTGAGGGCTGCGGGAGGCGGGAGGAAGAAGTGGGGCCAGGCTTGAGTTGGGTTGACCTGTGAAAGTCTATGAAGGTCTGCGAGAGAAGCCGAGTGTTTTCAGCTCCGGAAGTGGCAGTTGTAAACTTCACCTCCCGGGGGGGACTCGTCCCCTCTTGTACCCCTTTGCTGTTTGTCCCCCTCTTCCCGGGTCCTAGAGTCCGTCGTTTTCCTACAGTTTTTGCTCTTATCCCCGTGGGCTGCCTGAGCCTCCTTCTACCCCTGAGACTTCGAGCGGCTCTTGGGGTCTTGGGTGTGCAGCATGGATCACGCGAGACCCTTGAGGTAACCGCACGGTGTGGGGGCTTCGAGGCGGACGAACTGGGAGGGAGGTGTTGAGAGGGTTGTAGGGGCCCCTGAGTGAGTTTGGGGCGGCCCTAGGACTTTTGGCGTCGCCTTTGGGGCACGCCTCCAGCTCCTTGGGCTGGGTCTCCCCGCCCACCTGGGGGAAGATCTCCGTGGAGCATCCTAGCCAGAGACCGCTGCCGCTGTACCAGAGCGCCGGATAGGGACCAGAGGGGAGGCAGAGGACCGAGACTTGGAGCTTCTTAGGTTTACTGCTGCGGAGCGCTTTCCTTCCCGAGAATCAGTAATCCCCTCGAGGATAGGTACCACGTCTTTCTGTCCCCTCTCCCCTTTTTAAATGCCGGCCACACACTAGACACTCTACAAATGTTTGATAGACGAAAATGAGTTGTGCTAGACTGTCACCTGTAGCTTCTGCCTATCCTCCAAGTCTCAGAGTCTGAGAGACTTGGAATCTGAGTCGGCTGTGCGTTTTCCCGAAGCTGTAAATTTTCTGCAGAAATGGAGCTTTTTGAATTTTTTTATTCCATTGTGATGTTGATCCTAGGAAAATACATATTTCATGTATACATTTTATGTAAATAAGATAAATACGTCTTTATTTTATTAGAAAGAGTTGGTGTCCAGCTCTTCTGAATACATGACATACCGATGTTTTATGGTTTTCATAATATTGGAGAAAAGAACATACGCTTTTGTCACTTGTTTTGTTTAACAGCTAGTGCCTGCTCTCAACAAAACAATGGTAGAGCAGAAGATGAACATGGTTTTTCATAAAATGCAGAGGAAACAAAGGCAGTGCAGCCTGCTAAGAGGAAAGATGAAGGGCATAGTCTTAGTTTGTAGCGTTCTGTGTTAGTCTTGGCTCAGCCATTTATGAGCTGCAAATCACCTAACCTTCCTAGGCGTTAGGTTCCGTATCTGTCAGATAAGGAGGATGGACTTAGTCTCTAAAGTCTCATTTGGTTCTAAAACGTTTTGGTTGTCTCAGTCCCTTGGTCTTGGTCTTGTTTTGATGTTAAGAACCAAACTTTCCCTTTAAAGGTTCATTATGTAACTATACTGAGAAACACTTCCAACACAGGTGTGATTACTAATGAAGACAGCACTGCATAGTGAAACAGGATGGACTTAGCCAGATGTGGATTTGAATTCTCATTCTCTGGCTGAATTTTTTTTCTTTTTTTTTTTTTTGAGACGGAGTTCCGCTCTGTCCCCCAGGCTGGAGTGCAGTGGCGGGATCGGGGCTCACTGCAAGCTCCGCCTCCCGGGTTCACGCCATGCTCCTGCCTCAGTCTCCCGAGTAGCTGGGACTACAGGCGCCTGCCACCATGCCCGGCTAATTTTTTGTATTTTTAGTAGAGACGGGGTTTCACCGTGTTAGCCAGGATGGTCTCGATCTCCTGACCTCGTGATCCGCCCGTCTCGGCCTCCCAAAGTGCTGGGATTACAGGCATGAGCCACCGTGCCCGGTCTCAGGCTGAATATTTTTACACAAATTACTCAACATCTCCAAGCCTCAGTTTTCTTATCTGTGAAATGTGCATAATAATCTTATAGAGGTGAAGGGATTAAATGTAATAAGGAATGCTGATCTCAGTATCTGGTATATAGTAAGTGGCTCAGTAATAGGAGTTTCTATTTTTTCATCCACCCATCCCTCATTTTTCCTCTGATCTGAGCAGACACACTAAAAGATGAGTACATTTGGGATGACCAACTGAAGGGCTCAGATGTGAGGTAGAAAAATTTTTTACCAGTAGTGGCTCCAAAATCTCAAGTAGATTCACCTTTCTGGCTAGCACCTCCTCTCAGGATGTCTGGATCACTGATCCCTTGGCCTCAATTACCCTTTAATCTATTTTAAAAAATGCTTCTCGTTGATGAATGATATACATAATATCCCATCATCTATTTTAGTAGGAATGGTGAGATTAGTTCAATTCCACTATCAAAAAAAGATTATTAATACATTAACATAAAAAGCTAATTTGAACCTTGCCTTTCTTTATCTATCATTGCTACAGGATGGCCTGGTTTTGGTCCAGACCTGTGAAGGTGCTATTTGGATTGAGAATCGACTGAAGGCCTGAGTAATCTTTTGTTGAGAAGACCATGGCTTGTCAGTTTGGATATGGGGAAAAATGATATTTTTTTTTTTTTTTGAGGCGGAGTCTCGCTCTGTCGCCCGGACTGGAGTGCAGTGGCCAGATCTCAGCTCACTGCAAGCTCCGCCTCCCGGGTTTACGCCATTCTCCTGCCTCAGCCTCCCGGAAAAATGATATTTTTAAGAAATCTCTAGCAAAGAGCAGAAATGCTTCCCTGACAAGTGAGGTCTTACATGCTTCCCTGGATGGGATGAAGTGTGTCTTGAGGGCCAATAGCAAGGCACACAGCAGAGCTCTGTAGTCAGCTAACTTGGGTATAAATCCTGACCCTGTCACTAGAGATGTGAGAGATGTGACTTTGGGCAAGTGATTGAATATCTGTAAGCCCTGGTTTCCTCATGTATAAAGTATGGATATTAGCATTATGTTCCCCTTGGGGTTGGTGTAAAGTGAAATGAAATAATATGTAGAAAGTTTTTAGTACAATGCCTGGAGAAGGGACTTTTGTGACAGTTGGAATGATGACATCAGGGAATGACTTTGTGTCATACAGTTTGTTCACAAATAATGATCAATTGAATATTTTCAAATGGAAAGTAATATTTATAGTTAAATATTGAAGAGAAAGGCTGATTTTGATTGCATGTCATCAGGAATTTTTAATTACTCACATAGTTTGGCCAAATTGTGTATTTTAACTTTGTGGAGTTTCACAGGGAAGTTTCAAGTAAAGTCAGAAATAAATATTCTTTAAGGGCACTGAAGTTCTTTAACTTAGCTTCATATTCCATTGACATTTTCATGACTGTACTGTGACTCCCTACTTGACTGTCCTCATCATTCCTTGCCTTTTCACCTGGTGGAAGAAGAGGGACGAGGTTTTACTGCACCTTCTCTGCCATGCTCAATTGCATGGGAATCCTATCATAGTTCAAATTGAGCCACTGACCATATCAACTTTGGTCCTTCATTGATTTAGTCTTCCTAGAACACACAGAGAGGTAAATCCTCATTCTCTATGTTATCAGGAGCTGATATCAGCAAGGAAGATGAAGTAAATTAAAAAAAAAAGAAGACTTGATAAAAGACACACAGGCAGAACTGGTGTGGAAACCCATTTTCCTGTCTTACCTGTCTGTTACTCAACTTTTTTTCACCTTAGGTTCAAGATGCTGCCTGCAGTTCTTGCCATGTGGCCTCTTCCATAGGCATTTCACAGCATGACACTTTGCTTTTTTTTTTTTTTTTTTTTTAGATGGAGTCTCACTCTGTAGCCCAGGCTGGAGTGCAGTGGTGCAATCTCAGCTCATTGCAATCTCCGCCTCCTGGGTTCAAGCGATTCTCTTACCTCACCCTCCCTAGTAGCTGGGATTACAGGTGCTTGCCACCACACCTGGCTAATTTTCTTTATTTTTAGTAGAGATGGGGTTTCGCCATCTTAGCCAGGCTGGTCTTAGCCACTCCTGACCTCGTGATCCACCCGCCTTGGTCTCCTTAAGTGCTGGGATTACAGGCGTGAGCCACTGTGCCCGGCCTGACACTTTGCTTCTTTAAGGCCAGCAGGAGATTGTCATTTAGTCTGCTAAGATAAAAGTCTTATATAATGTAATCATAGGAATGGCATCCCTTCATCTTTGCTGTATTCTACTGGTTATATATCAATTAGCTAGAAGTAGATGAAACTTGCTCCTGAGCTATGGAAGATGCTCTCTCTCTAGAGGACCATTCAGATATGAAGATGTTAGATGCCAAAATCATGCACTGAAGTATGATGATTCACTTTATTGAAACAACTTTATTAAAAGTTTGATAACTTCTTCTTCCCACACTTCTCTGCCCATTATACAAAAACATGATTAGGGCCCTAACTATCTGAAATTATTTTCCTAAGAGATAAATAGAGGTCTGTTTATGCCTGTTGTGCCACCTGTGTGTGTGTGTGTGTGTGTGTGTGTGTGTGTGTGTATTTAAGCTTTTCAACAAAACAGGAATATTTCATGTACATGCTTTTGTGCTTTGGACATTACTCTTAAATACAGAAGGGTCCATTCCTTCTAGGTTCTAACTCTTACTTTCATTCTGAAGAAAGTTTCCCTGGGGTCTGACCTTTAGGAGCATGGTGATAAGGTGACAAGATTTTGGGACAGTATTTGAAGAGCTTGATAGAGACTCCTTGGTGCCCCCCACTTAATAGCTGAATGGGCAAGACAGTTGAGCCTGTCTGAATCAGATGAGTTTTCTTAAAAAGCAAGGATAATAACCCTCAGGTAAGGTAACTTACAGTTCAGCTTTATGTGTTATCAGTGGCCTTGTAGAAAGAACTTGGACTTTAGTGTCAGAGAGTTATGAGTTGGAATCTTGATTCGGTAAGTCTGTGACTTTTTCAAGTTACTACTTTTTTGTTTGTTTGTTTTTGAGACGGAGTTTCACTCTTGTTGCCCAGGCTGGAGTGCAATGGTGCCATCTTGGCTGACTGCAACCTCTGCCTCCCAGGTTCAAGTGATTCTCCCGCCTCAGCCTCCTGAGTAGCTGGGATTACAGGCATGTGCCACCACGCCCGGCTAATTTTGTATTTTTAGTAGAGATGGGTTTTCTCCATGTTGGTCAAGCTGGTTTAGAACTCCCAGCCTCAGGTGATCTGCCTGCCTCCACCTCCCAAAGTGCTGAGATTACAGGCGTGAGCCACTGCACCCGGCTCAAGTTACTTTTAATCTCAGTCTTGATTTTCTTGGTAGAAAAATGGGATAATCCTTACATTGCAGTGTTGTAAGGATCACAATTCTATATATAAAATACCAAGTACAGTGCTTGACGCTGTAGTAGGTGCTCAGTAGATGAATGATGGTGGATTCATTTGTCTACCACTATTTCCCACCTGGTCTTTCAGGTCCCTAGAGAGATGGTATCTCTTCATTCCCACATCATCTTGGCCAAAATTCCAACCTCTGTCCTAGGTCAGACTGTTCAATCAGCCACGTGAATCACTGTTGTAAAGATCTTTTGGATCTATATGTAGGAGCTGTTAGTCAGTTCTCAGCACTGAGATACAGTCTCTATCTCAGTCTGCTTCTTTGAGTTCCTTTTCTTTCGTTGATCTCCCTGAGGTCTAGATATCTCCATACACCTACAATTTCACTTATCAATTATTTATTACAGCTTTCCCCTAGACCAAATCACCCCAAGTATCACTCACTCCCTTCCTTTATCAGGGATCATTATATTTTTTCAGAGAGTTCTGTGTTTAGTAATATAAATGGGTGGTGGCTGGGCACTGAATATGTGCTGAATATATTACTGGATTTTAAATATATGAGATTGATATAGTTATTCCCTTTATATGCTTGAGGAAACAGGCCCAAAGAGTTTTAAGTAACTTGCCCAAAGGCCACATACTTGTAAGATATTTATTAGAGTCCTAATTCAGATCTTTCTGAGTCCAAAGCTTATGGTCCTCTTAGGATTCCGAACTTCCACTGGGGACACCAGGAGGCCCTTTTGGCATATTTGTATTTTTGTCTATTTGGGCTTAATTATTGTTATTTCTCTGTTTAAAATGTTTACCCAGAGACTCCTAACACTGTGGTAAAGTAACTTACTTTGGCTCTGTATAATTTCGAATATCTCCTGTAGAAGAAGTTTCCAAAAGGTAGGCCAGAGTAAGTGACAGATACCCTTCACTTCCCTTCTTCCTCTTTGATTGCTTGGGAGAAGGACTTTGAAAGTTATCATGTGATCTTTTGGTTGGGAGTACCTTGGCATCTTTGATGTCTCATTTATGAAAAAGGCTTTGGGGACCCAAAAATGTCCCTGGACTTCACTTTCTTTCAAACTGAATTTTATGCCCTAGAGATAGGCACTGCATATTCTTTTTATGTTTTCAAGAATAATTTTTTACTATTTTGATAATTTGTTTTTCATTTGAGAAAATAATCTAATAGTTTCATCATTACCTCTTTCTTATAATAAGGAACACCTTTTTAACATTTTGTCATTGTTGTTTTCAATCCTTTTTATTTTAAAATTGTTATTAGACAAAAATATTTTTTAGAGATGGTTTCACCATGTTGCCCAGGCTGGCCTCGAACCCTGGGCTCAAGTAATCCTCTTGCCTCAGCCTCCCGAGTAGCTAGGACTACAGGTGCATACCATGATTCCGGCTTCCAATCCTTTTTGAAAGAAATATAGTAAAACATTATAGCTTTTTGGAATACCAGTATTCATGTGTGTTATACAATAATTTAAAAAATGCAGATAAACCAAAAAACAAGAAAAATCTCCAATGCTATCAGGACTCAAACTGCTATTGTATCATTTACTATTTTAACAGACCTTAGATCATCTAACCTGTAAGCCACAGACATCTTGGGCAATTTTAATCATCAAGAAAGAAATATGTCATTAAGAAACAGCGGGATATTTTGAAAGAGTTGGAAAACATCATGAATTTGAATACTTTAAGTAATGGCACTGGTGATACCCAAAGGTAAGCCTCTAGTCTCTTCTTTTAGTTGAAGAATGTTTTTAGTTGCAAGGATCAGGGAGAAGTCAGTGGTTTTTAGAACTAATTGTAAGAATTCTCATGGGATGGTAAGGGGAGTAGAAATTCTGTGGGACTGAAGGAGCATGAATGAAGCCTCATAAGAATTGGAACTGAATCTAGAGACTTTATGGGGATTTTGTGCTCCTTTATTAATTTGGACCACAAAAGTCCATGTGTGTGAACTTCCTCCTATTACTAGAGACTTGCTTGTTCTTTTCCACTACTCTAAATCTTTCCATTGTATTTTTTCTTATTTGCAATTCTGTTTTGTTTTCTTTAACCTCTATGGCTTTAATTCCTCTTTCTTCATTGGCCCAGCTCTAATTCATGGCTACTGTTTAAGCATTCATTTAGTCTTAGCTGCCGTGGCTGTTTCACTTCCTTACTTGGTATCTCTCAGTTTACTCTCCAAGAAGTAACACCTAATTGCTGTTGCTCATCTTATTTGTACCATTGATTTCTGCCTTTGGGTGTGGCGCCTACGTTTAGTTTGTTCACCTTTGGTGGGTGGAGTCTATAATATAAAACTGGACCACATAGGGTAGTGCCACTCTCTCCTAAGTGTGCTTTACAAAGAATTAAGTACTGAAATTAAAAGTAAATGTTTAAAACTTTTATAGTCATGTAACAGAGTAATATTCTGTTTGCTGAATCTAAGAATAAAGCATTTGGGGTTGTATTCTGTTTCTAAAATTTCTTTAAAAATAATGCATTAAATATATTTTACAAAATCATCATGGGGTAGGTTGAAGATAGTCCCTCCTCATATTTAGTTTGAGAAGGACTGATCTAGACTGCCTTTTCAGCAAGGACGTGTGGATGGGACAAGTACCAAAACTAACATGTAATTTACCCGTAAATTTGCTACACAAATGTATTCCACTTAGCTTTTGAAGCTACTCACCCCCCATTTTTTTTTTTTTTTTTTTTGAGACAGAGTCTTGCTCTGTCGCCCAGGTTGGAGTGCAGTGGCGTGATCTTGGTTCACTGCAGCCTCCGCCTCCCAAGTTCAAGTGATTCTCCTACCTCAGCCTCCTAAGTAGCTGGGATTACAGGTGCCTGCCACCACGCCTGGCTAATTTTAAATATGTATTTAAAAATTAGAATATTTCACCTTATTTAGTATCCTGCTTTTTCAATTTTGGGGAAACTTCTTGCCACATCAATATATCATAATTTTTAGATTTTTATGAAGTGGGGTCTTGTTATGTTGCCCAGGCTGTCTGAAAACTCCTGGCCTCAGGCAGTCCTGCATCAGCCTACCAAGTAACTGGAACTGTAGGCACGCACCATTGCCCCAGCTTGTCGTAATTTTTAATGGCTAAATTACTTTTTATAATTCTAGAATCTGGATACAGTTATTTAAAATCTACTAATCTACTTTGTTTCTGTAGATTTGCCTTTTCTGAACAATTCATATAATTAGAATCACATAATATATGGTCTTTTGTGGCTTCTTTTACAGGGCATATTCCTGAGGTTTGTCAAGTTGTAGCATGTAGCAGCACTTCGTTTCTTTTTGTTGCTGATAGTATTCCATTGTGTGCGTATGCCACATTATGCCCATATACCAGTTGACAGACATTTGAGTTGTTTCCACTTTTTGGGTACTATGAATAATGCTGCTGTGCACATTTGCGTATGTCTTTGTGTTGACATATGTTTTTGTTTCCCTTGAGTAGATTCTTAGGAGCAGCAATGCTGTATCATATAGTAAATTTATGTTAAAATTTTCAAGAAACTGCCAAATTGTGTTCTTAAGTGGCTGAATCATTTTATATTATCACTAGCAATAATTGAGGTTTCAGTTTCTCCATAGCCTGACCAATACTGGTTTTTATCTGACTTTTTCAATTTAGCCATTTTGGTAAGTGTGAAGTTGTATGTTATTGAGGTTATAATTTGAATTTTCCTGATGATTAATGATGTTGAACATCTTTGCATGTGCTTTTTGGTCATTCATATATCTTCATTGGTGAAGTGTCTCTTCAGATCTTTTGTTCATTTTTAAATTGTGTTATTTATTTTCATGTTATTGAGCTTTAAGAGTTTTTGTATATTTGTAATGCAAGTCCTTTATCAGATATCTTATTTGCTGGCCTGGTGCAGTAACTCATGCCTGTAATCCCAGCACTTTGGGAGGCTGAGGTGGGTGGATTGCTTGAGCCCAGGAGTTTGAGACCAGCCTGGCCAACATGGCGAAACTCCATCTCTACAAAAAAATATGAAAATTAGCTGGGCATGGTGGTGTGCCTGTGTGGTCCCAGCTACTCCAGAGGCTGAGGCATGAGAATCATTTGAACCTGGGAGGTGGAGATTGCAGTGAGCTGAGATCCTGCCACTGTACTTGAGCCAGGGTGACAGAGCGAGACCTTGTCTCAACAACAACGACAAAAAAGATATATGATGTGCAAACATTTTTCTCCTGTTTAGTGGCTTGACTTTTCATTTTCTTAATAACATCTGTGGAAATGCACAAAGTTTTTAACTTTGATGAAGTTCAGTTTATCAGTTCTTTTCCTGTAGGAGTTGTGCTTTTGGTTTTGTATATAAGAAATCTCTGACTAACTTAAGGTCATGAAGATTTTTCTTCTATGTTTTCTTCTAGAAGTTTTATAATTTTAGCTCTTATATTTAGTGCTCTATTTTAAGTTACTTTTTGTGTGCGGTATGAGGTAGGGGTCTCAATTTGTCTCTTTGCATGTGGATAGACAGTTGTTCCAGCAGCAGCATTGTTGGTAAGACTCACCTTTCCCTATTGAATTGCCTTGGTACTTCTGTTGAAAATTACTTAACCATGTGTAAGTATAGGTTTATTTCTAGAGTCTTAACTCTGATATATCGATCTACATGTCTGTTCTTTTTTGTTTTTGATGCGGAGTCTCACTTTGTGTCAAGGCTGGAGTGCAGTGGCGTGATCTCACTGCAACCTCTGCCCCCCAGGTTCAAGTGGTTCTCCTGCCTCAGTCTCCCGAGTAGCTGGGATTACAGGTGCCTGCCACTGTGCCCAGCTAATTTTTGTATTTTTAGTAGAGATGGGGTTTCGCCATCTTGGGCAGGCTGGTCTTGAACTCCTGACCTCATGACCCACCGGCCTTGGTCTCCCACGGTGCTGGGATTACAGGCGTACATGTCTGTTCTTAATCCAAAACCACATTGTCTTGATTACTGTAGCTTTATAGTAAGTTTTGAAATTAGGAAGCAAACGTTTTCCCATTTGTTCTTCTTCAAGATTGTTTTGGCTATTTTGAATTCTTTGTCTTTCCAAATTTTAGGATTAGCTTTTCAGTTTCTGCCAAAATGTCTGTTGGGGTTTTAATAGGGATTATATTGAATATGCAGAGTAATTTGGGGAGAATTGCCATTTTAATAATTTTTTTTTGTTGTTGTTGAGACGGAGTCTCACTCTGTTGCCCGGGCTGGAGTGCAGTGGCCGGATCTCAGCTCACTGCAAGCTCCACCTCCCGGGTTCACGCCATTCTCCTGCCTCAGCCTCCCGAGTAGCTGGGACTACAGGCGCCCGCCACCTCGCCCGGCTAGTTTTTTGTATTTTTTTTAGTAGAAACGGGGTTTCACAGTGTTAGCCAGGATGGTCTCGATCTCCTGACCTCGTGATCCGCCTGTCTCGGCCTCCCAAAGTGCTGGGATTACAGGCTTGAGCCACCGCGCCCGGCCTCATTTTAATAATGTTGACTTTTCCTTATATGAATGTGAATATGGAATGTCTTTCCATTTGTTTAGCTTTTCAACTTCTTTCAACATTTTGTATTTTTCAGTGTAAAAGTCTTTCACTTTTTTTTTTTTTTTTTTTTTGAGACCAGATCTTGCTCTGTTGCCCAGGCTAGAGTGCAGTGGCATGATATTGGCTGATTGTGGCCTCAAACTCCTGAGCTCAAGTGATCCTCCTGCCTCAGCCTCCTGAGTAGCCAGGACTACAGGCATGTGCTACCATGCCTGGCCAATTTTTTTTATTTTTGTCGAGACAAGATCTTGCTATGTTTCTCAGGCTGGTCTTGAACTCCTGGCCTCAAATGATCCTCCTGCCTTGGCTTCCCAAAGTGCTGGGATCAGGCATGAGACACCATCCCTGGCCTTGCATTTCTTTTCTTAAATTTATTTTATTCTTTTTGATGCTGTTGTAAATGGGATTGTTTTCTTGATTGTTCATTCCTAGTATTTAGAAGTATAATTGATTTTTGTGTATTGATCTTGTATTCTGTGACCTTACTGAAATTGATTTTAGTTCTAATCTGTTTTTTCTTTTCTTTTTTTTTTTTTTGAGACAGAGTCTGGCTCTGTCGCCCAGGCTGGAGTGCAGTGGCCGGATCTCAGCTCACTGCAAGCTCTGCCTCCCGGGTTCCCGCCATTCTCCTGCCTCAGCCTCCCGAGTAGCTGGGACTACAGGTGCCCACCACCTCGCCCGGCTAGTTTTTTGTATTTTTAGTAGAGATGGGGTTTCACCGTGTTAGCCAGGATGGTCTTGATCTCCTGACCTCGTGATATGCCCGTCTCGGCCTCCCAAAGTGCTGGGATTACAGGCTTGAGCCACCGCGCCCGGCCTTAGTCTGTTTTTCCTTAGTGGATTTCTAGGATTTTCTTTCGGAATCATGTCCTTTGTAATTAAAGACAGTTTTACTTCTTCTTTTCCAGTATGCATGCCTTTTATTTCATTTGTGTTACATGATTGCACTATCTACATCTCTAGTACATCTTGACTAGAAGTTTTAATAGCAGATTTCTTTTTCTTGTTTCAGATCTTACAGGAAGCGTTTAGTCTTTCACCGTTAAGTATGATGCCAGCTGTAGGTTATTTGTGGGTGTCCTTTTTCAAGTGTGGAAATTTTCTTGTAGTTTGTTAATAGTTTTTATCATGAATAGGTGTTGGAATTTGTCAAATGCTTTTTCTGCATACATTGAGATGATCATGTAGTTTTTGTCTTCTTTTTAATTAATTAATTAATTAACTAATTTTAGAGACAGGGTCTTGCTCTGTCACCCAGACTTGATTACAGTGGTCTGGTCATACCTCACTGCAACCTCAAACTCCTGGACTCAAGTGGTTGGCCTCAGCCTCCTGAGTAGCTGGAACTATAGGCACTTAGCCTTGAACTCCTGGCCTCAAGCTATCCTCCTGCCTTGACCTCCCAAAGTGCTGGGGTTACAGACATGAGCCATCACACCTAGCCTCTTTATTTTGTTAAAATTGTGTGTTACATCAATTAATTTTCAGATGTTATACCAATTTTATATTTTTGGGATACATCCTGCTTAGTCATGTTGTATAATCTTTTTAAGATGTTGCTGGATTTGGTTTGCCCAATTTTTTTTTTTTTTTTTGAGATGAAGTCTTACTCTGTCACCCCGGTCAGTGTACAGTGGTGATCATAGCTCACTGCAGCCTTGAACTCCTGTGCTCAAGTGATCCCCCCACCTCAGCCTCCCAAGTAGCTGGGACTACAAGCAGGTGCCATCATGCCCAGCTACTTGGTCTGCTAATGCTTTGTTGAGGATTTTTCCATCTGTATTCATGAGGGATATTAATCTGTTTTCCCCTCTTGTGATAACTTAGTCTGGTTTTGGTATTCAAGTAATGCCAGGTTCATAGAATGGGTTGGGAAGTGTTTTCTCCTGTTATGTAAAGATTGGTATTATTTTTTCTTTACATGTTTGGTAGAATTTGCCAGTGAAGCTATCTGTGCTTGGGCATTCTCTGTGGTTAGATAATACAATATCATTATCTGTTAAAGATCTATCCAGATTTTTTATTTCCTTTTGAGTTAGTTTCAGTAATTTGTGTTTTTCTAGGAATTCATCCATTTGATCTGAATTGTTTACTTTGTTGGTATACTGTTGTACAGAATATTCCCTTATAATCCTTCTACATGGTAATGATGTTTCCTTCTTCATTCTTTATTTTCATAATATGAGTTTCTTCTTTTCTTTCTTTGTTAATCTAGCCAAAGGTTTATTAACTTTATTGCTCTTTTCAAAGAACCAAGTTTTGGTTTCATTGATTATCTCAGTTTTATTTTAGTCTTATTTTAAAAATTAAAGTTATATATGCACATTATTTAAATAATCCATTGTGCTGTAAAATTTATTTAGTGTCATTACAGAAAACGGCAGTACTAATTTCTTTGAGGCCAATCCACTTTCTAGATTCCTAAAAAAATCCTTTTTTCAACTCTCTGAGGTGGTGTTTTTCATCTCTTAAAAATTTTTTTTCATGTTGTTAATTGATTTTTTTAGTTTTAAGTGTTATCTACTGACTTCCTGGTACAGAGGATCATAATTTAGTTCTCATTCCTGCCTGCTTCCTTTTCTGTTCTCTACATTTAGTGATATTATAATCTTAGATTAGTTATTCAATGTTTACATTATTATAGTTATGAAAACTTTTAAGTTGAGCCCATGTAGTAGTATTCAGTGACATTTTTTACTTTCTTGTACAATTTATTTTGCTTGGATTAATAATTACCTGTTTTCTATTTTGGTTTGTTTGCTTAGTTTCTATGAACTTACCAGGAATTCAACTTCATGCTCCAAACAAATTACATAAATCTCTCACAATATGTTTTTTGTCTCCTCCTCCTCCTCCTCCTCCCCCCTCCTCCTCCTCCTCCTCCCTCCTCCTCCTCCCTCCTCCTCCTCCTTCTTCTTCTTCTTCTTCCTCTTCTTCTTCTCCTCCTCCTCTCCTTCTCCTTCTCCTTCTCCTTCTCCTTCTTCTTATTCCTTTTTTAAAGACAGTGTTTTGTTCTGTCACCCAGGCTGTAGTGCAGTGGCATAATCATGGCTCACTGCAATCTTGACCTCCTGGGCTCAAGTGATCCTCCTGCTTTGGCCTCCCAAAGCAGGAGGCCAAAGGTTACACCTGTAACCTGGGATTACAGGTGTGAGCCACTACATTTGGTGTGTTTTCATCTTCTTAAATAAATCACTCCTGAAGGCTTTGACCAGTCCTGCTGGAACAGATTTCTGTTTCAGTGCTTTGCTGCACATGTGTCATCTTAGTATTTCCTCCCATCACTATCCTGGAAATCCCTCTGCTGTTTTCTTGTGTTGAGTACCCAACTTCTAGAATCCCATGTCTTTCTCTTTCTCATTTTGGTGGAGTAAATGTTCCATTAGCCTCCTGAGAAAGTTCATGGGAGGTAAATATTTTGAGGCCTGGCAGATCTGAAATTGTCTTTCTTTTTTTTTTTTTTTTTTTTTTGAGGCGGAGTCTCGCTCTGCCGCCCAGGCTGGAGTGCAGTGGCCGGATCTCAGCTCACTGCAAGCTCCGCCTCCCGGGTTCACGCCATTCTCCTGCCTCAGCCTCCCAAGTAGCTGGGACTACAGGCGCCCGCCATCTCGCCCGGCTAGTTTTTTGTATTTTTTTTAGTATAGACGGGGTTTCACCATGTTAGCCAGGATGGTCTCGATCTGCTGACCTCGTGATCCACCCGTCTCGGCCTCCCAAAGTGCTGGGATTACAGGCTTGAGCCACCGCGCCCGGCCAATCTTTCTTATAGTCTTGTCTTTGGATGGTGATTTGTTGGGTATAAAATTCTAAGTTAGAAATGATTTTTCCCTTGGAATTTTGTCAGGCATTGCATCATTATTTCCTAATTTCCAGTGTTTCTGTTGAGAAACGATGTCAGACTTTTTTTTTAAACTTCTGTTTTAGGTTCAGGGGTACATGTGCAGGTTTGTTATATAGGCACACTCGTGCTATGGGGATTTGTTGTACAGATTATTCCATCACCCACGTACTAAGCCTAGTACCCAATAGTTATTTCTCTGCTCCTCTTCCTTTTTTTTTTTTTTCCTCTGCTCCTCTTTCTTCCCACACCCTTTACCCTTAAGTAGTCCGTTATTTTTTTCTTTGTGTCCATGAGTTATCATTTAGTTCCCATTTATAAGTGAGAACACGTGGTATTTGGTTTTCCTTTCCTGGGTTAGTTTGCTGAGGATAATGGCCTCTAGCTCCATTCATGTTCCCACAAAAGACATGATCTCATTATTTTCTATGGCTGCATAGTATCCTATGGTGTATATGTACCACATTTTCTTTATCCAGTCTGTCATTGAGGGGCAGTTAGGTTGATTCCATGCCTTTGCTATTGTGGATAGTGCTGCAGTGGACATTTATATGCATGTGTCTTTATGGTAGAATGATTTATTTTCCTCTGGGTGTATACCTAGTAATGGGGTTGCTGGGTTGAATAGTAGTTCTGTTTTAAGCTCTTTGAGGAATCACCATGTTGCTTTCTAGAATGGTTGAACTAATTTACATTCTCTATCATTAGTATATAAGTGTTCCCTTTTTTCCTGCAACCTTGCCCCCATCTGTTATTTTTTGACTTTTTTTTTTTTTTTTTTTTTGAGATGAAGTCTTGCTCTTTCGCCCAGGCTGGAGTGTAGTGGTGTGATCTCGGCTCACTGCAACCTCCTCCTCCCAGGTTCAAGCAGTTCTTCCTGCCTCAGCCTCCCGAGTAGCTGGGATTACAGGCACCCGCCACAATGTCTAGCTAATTTTTGTCTTTTTTAGTAGAGACGGGGTTTTGCCATATTGGCCAGGCTGGTCTTAAACTCCTCACCTCAGGTGATCTACCCACCTCGGCCACCCGAAGTGCTGGGATTACAGGCATGAGCCACTGCGCCTGGCCTTATTTTTTGACTTTTTAATAATAGCCATTCTGACTAGTGTGAGATGTTATCTCATTGTGGCTTTGATTTGCATTTCTCTAATGATCACTGATACTGAACTTTGTTTCATATGCTTGTTGGCTGCATGTGTGTCTTCTCTTGAAAAGTATCTTTTTATGCCCTTTACCTACTTTTAAATTTTTTTTCTCATAAATTTAAGTTGCTTATAGATGCTGGATATTAGACCTTTGTCAGGTGTATAATTTGCGAATATTTGTTTCCCATTCTCTAGGATGTCTGTTTACACTGTTGATAGTTTCTTTTGCTGTGAAGAAGGTCTTAAGTTTAAGTAGATCCCATTTGTCAGTTTTTGCTTTTGTTGTGATTGCTTTAGGCATCTTCGTCATGACATCTTTGCGTGTTCCTATGTCCAGGGTGGTATTGCCTAGGTTGTCTTTCAGGGATTTTTTATTTTTTAATTTTTTTTTGAGACGGAGTCTTGCTCTGTCACCCAGGCTGGAGTGCATTGGTGCTATCTCAGCTCACTGCAAGCTCTGCCTCGCGGGTTCATGCCATTCTCCTGCCTCAGCCTCCCACGTAACTGGGACTACAGGCGCCCGCCACCATGCTCAGCTAATTTTTGTATTTTTAGTAGGGATGGGGTTTCACCGCGTTCGCCAGGATGGTCTCCAATCTCCTGACCTCATGATCCGCCCGTCTTGGGCTCCGAAAGTGCTGGGATTACAGGCGTGAGCCACCGCGCCCTGGCTGTCTTTCAGGGATTTTTATAGTCAAACATATTTCTTAGTCTTTTGTGTAAAACCTATTTATTTCTCTCTGGACTTTGGAGGAACTACTTTTTTGTTCCCTGTTTTCTGAAATTTCCATGCATTTAACCTGAGCTCTTTTAGTAGGCCCTTTCGGTTTGAAACTTATATCCTTCAGAATCTGCCTATTTCCGTGGATTTGTTTCTATAATAGTTTCCTCCCCTTCAGAGAGACATTATAGTGCAGTGGTTAAGAGGATATATCATGGAGCCAGGCTTTCAGGGTTTGAATTTCAGCTCTGCCCCTCACTAGCCCTGTGAACTTGGGTCATAGGGGTCATAATAGTACCAATCTCATGAGATTATTGTGAAGAATAAAGGTTTATATATGTAAAATGCTTAGAACAATGCTTACAAAATAATAAGACTATTTAATGTTATAAATTTATATTTTCTCATTCTGTACCTTTATTTAGATTTTGAACTTCTTGGATAGTCTTCTAATTTAAAAAATTTTCAATTTTTTCATCTCCATCTCTTTTTGCTTTATTTTCTGGGAGTTTTTTCTTTTATTTTTATTTATTTAGCTTTTCATTTTCTTACTTTGTGTTTTTGATTCTTTTCTTTTTCTTTTTCTTTTTCTTTTTCTTTTTCTTTTTTTTTTTTTTTTTTTTTTGAGATGGAGTTTCGCTCTTGTTGCCCAGGCTGGAGTGCAATGGTGTGATCTCTGCTCACTGCAACTTCTGCTTCCTGGGTTCAGGGATTCTCCTGCCTTAGCCTCCCAAGTAGCTGGGATTACAAGCATGAGCCACCACACCCAGCTAATTTTTGTATTATTAGTAGAGACAGGGTTTTACTATGTTGGCCAGGCTGGTCTTGAGCTCTTGGTCTCAAGTGATCTGCCCACCATAGCCTCCCAAAGTGCTTGGAGGCCGGGCCTGAGCCACTGCACCTGGCCGTGGTTTTGATTTTTAAGAGCTTTTTTTCCTCTGAATATTTCATTTCTTATTGCAGTCATGGCTGTGATATATGGCTGTTATACTCTCTCCTATTTTTTTAGGAGACAATGTTAGTTTTTTTTTTTTTTTTTTCCTCTTCTAAGTTGTCATCTTTCTGCATAGTCTTTCGAGGCATGCTTCTTTCCATGCACCATATTTTTGGTCTCTATTTATCATATTAGGTGCTTCCTAAACTCTTGGTGATTGTTGGCTGTCTGCTTACATTGAAAAGTAGAGGCCTCACCTAAAAAGATGACTGGAAGCTGAGTATGTGAGGCTTTGTGTTTGTGTCATGCTCTGTAGGGTTATATGGTTAAGCTGTTTTGCTAGAGAACGACTGGCATCAGTATCTTTAGGTATTTTTCACCTGGTTGCTTAGGTTCTGTAGGGAAGACACTTCCAATCACTGCTTGACTGCCATCATTCTGGCAAGACAAGTAGTATTAAAACTCAAGAGCGCTCTTTCATTATATAACTTTTAACTCAACTTATTGTATATAGTATGAAAAACTTACATCATTTGTATCTAATGTCTTCTGATCCAGAGACCTTCTGTTTTATCCTCTCCAGGGAATAAACCCCTAGTGTTTTTCTGACAGACTGGGAAAGAGATAGGTACCCAGTTGTGTGGTGTAGGGGATAGGGGATCTGAGGATGTAATTATTTTGTTGGCAGACTTTCAACTAATTCTCCTGTTTTCTGCTCTACTTTTACCCCGATTTTCAAAGGTGTTGTCAATTACTGAGCTTTTGGGGGTTATCAATTACCACTTGTCCTTATGCATTTCAGCTTCCAGTATTTTATTACTATTACCTCATCTTTTGTGTTCTTTCTCTTGTGAGTTTATACCTCTGAATTCTGTTTGCGGTTATTTTAATGTTTCATTTTTATTTTTGGGAGAGAGTAGTGTGCTTTAGTCTGACATTTTTCTTTTTGTATTATGTATTACATTTGCAGTAAACAAAATGTATTATTTACAAAGAAAAAAAGTGGGTGAACCCAGTCTCTTCCACAATGATCCAGCCTGTGGTATGATCAGACAGTTTAAGTAGCAATCTTGAATAATGTGGTAATTTCCCATTAGACAGTGGTTTGTTGCTAGATGTCTATCTATCTATATATACTACTTTGTATTTCTACATAGCTTTCGCAATGGACATCTTTTACTAGATTGTGAACTCTAAGTCAAGAACTATGTCATGTTCTCTCTGTTTTTTGGAAAATAAGTTGTCAGAAATATCAGAAATGCTCTGAAATGTGCTTTATGAGAAGCATATTCATTTTACTATAATCTTATTTTGTAGGTTGAAGAATGCCTCATCAGATGTAAAACAAATACTTAAAACTGAAACAGAGTTGGATATTACTGCTGATCTCAGGAAGAAACTCCATCGGGCTAAAAAAGAAAAATTAGAAATAACAACCAAACACAATGCAGAGGTATGATTTATTTTCCTCTGAAATAATGTTAAAAGTTGAGTTTGATTTTTTAGATTTATTTCATATGAAAAACTCCATGTTTAACCTTTATCACTATACCGTTCTTGTGTTTAAAAAGGAAATTGTAGTAAATAAAACATGATTTTAAAATGTAGTGTAATTGCATAAGTGTTAAAGTAGAACTTTAATGAATTATGTTTATTTCTATGTTATCTTAGATTTATTTTAATTAATGGGTTCAATTGATTAAAAATATTAATTTATGAACATGTTTGATGATTAAAGGATTTGTAAATCAGACATTTTTGAAATCATAATGTAGGTTCCTTTAAGGTCTCAATTATGGAACAATCTCAAGTAAATTTGAGTATGGAACTTTTAATCATAGTTTAATTCATAAATTATCTTACTTTATGTTGTAAGTCATTATTTCTTTTATTAGTATGTATGTGTATATATATATTTCATATGTGTATGTGTATATTCCAAGATAGTTTTTCTTCCTTTCTAAGATAACTCATGAGTCATATCTTTATGCCTCTTCTCTCTGCTGTGTTCTTTCTCCTTTTTTCTCTGCTAAATCTTATTCTTAAAATTCAGTTTGGGCCACCTGGTGTAGTGGGAAGAATATCAAATTACACAGAGCTCAATTCATTCCTGGCCTTTCCATTTAAGATGCATCATCTTGGGCTACTTGTTTATCCTGTACACCATTGGTTTCTCATTGTGAACTGCTGGTCCCAAAGGGTTGTTGTGATAATTAAGTGAAATAAAATTTGGAAAGTACTCGTGTACTGTAATAGTAGCTGTAATTTATTGACAGTTAAGTGTAAGCAGTATGTTTTTCTTCCCTTTTTGCTAAGTTATGTAGTTCTCATGTTGGGAAACCTTGTCATGTCTCTCTGAGTTAAACCAGCTACTACTTTGTTCTTCCACAACATGTTGCTGTTACAGATATTTTAGAACTAAAACATTTATATCATGCTTATCTGCTCTTCTTTAGTTTGTAAACCCCCTGAGAGCTGAAAACAGTGATCCCACTTTGTCTCCATATTGCTCATGTTTACTGGCACATAGTAGGCCATCAGTCAGTGGTTGTGTACTGAATACATGTATAAAAAGGGCCAGGTGCGGTAGCTCATGCTTATAATCCCAGCATTTTGGGAGGCCAAGGTGGGTGGATCACTTGAAGTCAGGAGTTTAAGATCAGCCTGGCCAACATGGTAAAACCCCATTTCTACTAAAAATACAAAAATTAGCTGGGCGTGGTGGCGCACACCTGTAATCTCAGCTACTTGGGAGGCTGAGGCAGGAGAATCACTTGAACCCTGGAGCTGGAGGTTTCTGTGAGCTGAGATTGTGCCACTGTACTCCAGCCTGGGCAACAGAGGAGAGTATGAAAAGATGATTTTTTTCAGTGTATCTAAGGAGCGGTGGTATTGCTGATTGAAAAAACAAGAGATGAATACGTAATCATTCTCTTTGTAGTTTTTAGTAGCTATTGAGGTAATATTATTATTATAATTTGTCTTTTTTTTGAGACGAACTCTCACTCTGTCACCCAGGCTGAAGTGCACTGGAACGATCTTGGCTCACTGCAACCTCTGCCTCCAGGTTCAAGTGATTGGAAAATCACTTGTCTCAGCCTCCCCAGTAGCTGGGATTACAGGCACGTGCTACCACACCCAGCTAATTTTTGTATTTTTAGTAGAGATGGGGTTTTACTGTGTTGGCCAGGCTGGTCTTGAACTCGTAACCTCAGGTGATCTGCCCACCTTGGCCTCCCAAAGTGCCGGGATTACAGGCGTAAGCCACTGTGCCCGGCCCAACTGAGGTAATTTTAAAGTAATCGTTGAAGTAATTGCTTCTATTTACATTGTGATAATCCATATAAAGTGATATGTGTTAAATGTATGCTAATTATTCATAAACGCTAAAACTTATTTTTTAAAACCAAATGTACATGTTACTTGAGAGTATTAGTGTGATGATAATCATTCCTTTATTAAATAAATTCTCTCACAGCCAGGTGTGGTGGCTCATGCCTGTAATCCCAGCACTTTGGGAGGCCAAGGCAAGAGGATTGCTTGCGCCCAGGAGTTTGAAACCAGCCTGAGCAACAGAGTGAGACCCTGTATCTACAAAAAATAAAATAAAAATAAATATGTTCTTTCATAATATGTTTATAGTTGTCATTAGATTTCTCAGCAGAACACACTGTTTTCTTTTATTTGATCAAAATGTTTTGAAGTATATGTTCACATTAAAGAGGTAGGAAATTATCTTAGGGAAGGAAGACAGTTTTCTTAAAACAGGAAATTATAATTGGTTCAACTCCAGATTTATATTAGTAATTATTATTATTTTCCATTATTTCTTTTCTTTTTTTTTTTTTAAAACAGAGTCTCACTCAGTCTGTTGTCCAGGCTGGAGTACAATGGTGCTATCTTGGCTCACTGCAACCTCTGCCTCCCAGATTCAAGCTATTCTTCTGCCTCAGCCTCCCAAGTAGCTGGGATTACAGATGCCTGCCACTGCGCCTGGCTAATTTTTGTATTTTTAGTAAAGATGGGGTTTTACCATCTTGAGCAGGCTGGTCTCAAACTCCCGACCTTGTGATCCACCTGTCTTGGCCTCCCAAAGTACTGGGGTTATAGGTGTGAGCCACTGCCCCCAGACAAATTTTTGTATTTTTAGTGGAGACGGGGTTTTACCATATTGGCCAGGCTGGCCTCAAACTCCTGACCTCAAGTGATCCACCTGCCTCGACCTTCCAAAGTGCTGGGATTACAGGTATGAGCCAGTGAGCCACTGTGCCTGGCCTTCAATTATTTCTGTAGATGATCATACTTGTATTACGTAAATTTTTTAGCCATGCAGTCTTCAAGTATATCCATCAGGAAGCAAGGCAGAGAGGAATTCAGTGATCTAAAAACTAAGGCCATATATACCTTATCATGTATTCCTAATGTGAACACAAATCATGCATGGTGATTGGCACAAAATATATTTAAAGACTTCTCCGCTGGGCGCGGTGGCTCACGCCTGTAATCCCAGCACTTTGGGAGGCCGAGGCGGGCGGATCACAAGGTCAGGAGATCGAGACCACGGTGAAACCCCGTCTCTACTAAAAATACAAAAAAAAAAGCCGGGCGCCATGGCGGGCGCCTGTAGTCCCAGCTACTCGGGAGGCTGAGGCAGGAGAATGGCGTGAAACCGGGAGGCGGAGCTTGCAGTGAGCCGAGATAGCGCCACTGCACTCCAGCCTGGGTGACAGAGCGAGACTCCGTCTCAAAAAAAAAAAAAAAAAAGACTTCTCTAGGAGTTTTATTGTTGGGGGATTTTAGGCAAGTTACTTCATTTTTCTGAGCTACAGTTTTCTTTGATAGGTATTTGAATAATAGATTACTGTTTAGAGGATTTATTAGTAGACAGAGGGTATGGGGAGAAGAATTGCTTATAGACTCGTAGGATCCAGATGAGACGAAGTTGCATTGATGTAGATGATTAGGATAAGAAAATACTATAAAGTTTTCATTGTTGCAGTGGTTTTTAGAATCATTTGAGCGTAACAATAAAGTTGTGGAAAATAGGACAAGAAGTCTGTGAGCCTATTCAGATATCTCATTGGCCGAGATAGTGATGACAGAGCAAGAAAATCCAGCTAAATGGGAAAGGGAGAGGGTAAAGAGTGATATAACTTCTTTGTGTGTGTGTGTGTCTGTGTGTTTTTTTTTGAAGCAGGGTCTCGCTGTGTCACCCAGGTTGGAGTGCAGTGGTGTCATCTTGGCTTACTGCAGCATCAACTTCCTGGACTCAAGTCATCTCCTACCTCAACCTCCTGAGGAGCTGGGACTACAGGCACACACATGCTACCATGCTTGACTAGTTTTTTGTATTTTTATAGAGGTGTGGTTTTGCCATGTTGTCCAGGCTGGTCTTGAACTTCTGGGCTCAAGTGATCCACCTGCCTTGGCCTCCCAAAGTGCTGGGACAACAGATGTGAGCCACTGTACCCAGCTGACATAACTTATTTTAGCCAAAAAATACTGGAAACTTAGGACTAATCAGTAGGCTTTATGGCCTGAAGATACTGTCTGACCCAGCCAGTACTCTTTAAGAGCAGGGATTCTTAAGCTGGAGTCCTCAAAAAGAGAAATCAGGGAATCTGTAAACTTAGATGGGGAAAGCTTATAATTTTATTTTTATTAACCTCTAACTGATATTAAGCATTTCCTTCAGTTCTGAAGGGCTTGACCCAGCCAGTCTGCCTTTTAACAAGTCATAGTAGTGTTAGCAATACTTTTGAGTATCATCAATAGAAATCACAGATGCATACCACATTTTAGAAATTACAACTACAGGATGGGTGCCATGGCTCACGCCTGTAATCCCAGTGCTTGAGGAGGCTGAGGTGGGCGAATCACTTGAAGTCAGGAGTTCGAGACCAGCCTGGCCAACATGGAGAAATCCTGTCTCTACTAAAAATACAAAAATTAGCTGGGCGTGGTGGTGCACGCCTATGCTCCCAGCTACTTGGGTGGCTGAGGTGGGAGAATCACTTGACCCTGGGAGGCAGAGGTTGCAGTGAGCCGAGATCATGTCACTGCACTCCAGCTTGGGTGACAGAGCAAGACTCTGTCTCAAAAAAAAAAAAATTATAGCTGCATATCGTGTATCATATTTCAGTTAGTGTGTGTGTGTGTGTGTGTGTGTGTGTGTGTGTGTATACATGTATGTATATTTGTTGTTTTAAATCTTTTCTTTTAGAGACAGGGTCTTGCTTTGTTGCCAGGATTGCATGCAGTGATGTGATCATAGCTCCCTACAGCCTGGAACTCCTGGGCTCAGGTGATTTTATGCTGCAGCCTCCCAAGTAACTAGGACTATAGGTGTTTGCCATCACGGCTGGCTAATTTAGTATTATTATTATTTGTAGACATGGGGTCTTGCTCTGTTGCTCAGGTTGGTCTCAAACTCCTATCTTCAAGCAACCCTCTCTTATCAGCCTCTCAAAGTGCTGGGATTGCAGGAGCCATCTACCGCACCTGGCCAGCATTTTAATTTTAAGTAATGTACTTTGTGCCCTCCAATAGGATGTAGTCCAGGAAAGGGGAGGCTTGGTTTGCACAAAACCACTCCCATGTTTTTAAGTCTGTATTATGCCAGGAAAGTAGTGGTATTTTGACCTTATGAAATGATTGTAGGCCGATGTTGAATTCAATTTTCAGTCAACCATCCAAGCAGAACCGTTAGAGTTAACTTACGAAATCGATCTTGTACATGTTCTCCAAGTTCCTGTGAAAACTAGATTAGCAAGAGCTTTCAGTTCTTCTGCTATATAAGCTATTTCCTCCTGGAGCAGACTGCATTTTTCCTTCTGTAGCATACTGAGATCTCAGTCAATCTGTGGTGAACAGAGCAATGTAGGTGGATCTTGCAAATGCTCCTGCAAGGCAGCTGCTTCAGATGTGGTCGTTACTAAATCTTTCAGCAAGGAAAAACTGGTTACCTCAGTCAGAGAGGAGAGGCTCCTTTTTTTTGGTAAGGAATGTTTGGGGGATTTGAGAGTTCATAGTTTTTAGGTTTGTTCAATTCTGAAAGTCCTCATCCTATGTTCTTCCTGCTTAATATCCAGCTGATACCATCTTAACAGTAGAAACTTGGTGAAACTCTTCATTGAACTTGTAATTTTGCATTTCCCATAATTAGATTTTCAGGTTTGTTCATAACCTTATCTGCCCTGGGGCCATACTAAATAAGCAATTATTTTAAAGTCACCATAAAAGCTCTGGTTTTCTGACTGTCTTGAACTGAGATTCTAAAGCTCTGAGATTATCATTTTGTTTTTGTAAATTCTCTAGTATAGTGAGATTTAGCCTTTCTACCCCTCAGATCTTATAGTAAATCAATACTGGCATCATAGTTAAGTGCATTCATTACTTCATTTTCCAAAGGCTTGTTTTCAACTGGCACTTCATCCTAAACAACTGCACACCATAATTTAAAGAACTGTGATCCCACTGTATGCTGTAGATCACTAGAATCCCATTTCTACCTGCAAAGAGGCTTTCACTGTGTTCACACTTAAATATGTTAGACACTCAATGTTATAAACCCATCTTGAGACAATTTCTGATACCAAGAGCAATATTACTGGGTATTCAGTTAGGGAAACAGAAACCTTTCTAAGTCTTACAACAAAGGGACATTAGTAGTGGGTATTGGTTACACAGGTACGAGAAAAGTGGAAAAGACAACTAGAGGAGATTAAGACAACCCAACAACATTAAGAACTGCTTCTATTCCAAGGTTGATTAGAGCTAGAACTGGACAAAGCAAGGGCCATGGAGGGAGGGATTGTCCATCAGGATTTGCAGCCACAGACAAGAGAGGGATAACTACTCGAGGTAGATCTAGAAAGGCAGAAGTATCTTGGCATTTTTACTTCTCCTGCCGTCAGTCACTCCACATGTGCCTCTCATTGATCAAGCCTATTGAGAAGCCAGTTGTCTCTGACTTTCTGTCATGCTACTTCAGAAGGATCACAAATTCGATACTCGTTCATTTAAATCCCTGCAAATTTGACACTTTTATTACTTTATGATCAGTGATATCATAATCAAGAGAAATAATACGTACAATATTAAACTACTTTGATGCAATTTATTTATTGGTTTCATTTAGGGAATAGAAGGAGGAAAGGAAATAATGAATTTTTAAGTGCTTGGTATGTATCATGCATTTTTTTTTTTTAAGGTATGGATATTTTCTTTTCTTTTCTTTTTGAGACAGTCTTGCTCTGTCCTTCAGGATGGAGTGCCTCTGCCTCCCAAGCTCAAGCAATCCTTCCATCTCAGCCTCCTAAGTAGCTGGGACTACAGGCACATACCACCGTGCCTAATTAATTTTTGTATTATTATTATTATAGAGACAGAGTCTCCCCATGTGGCCCTGGCTGGTCTTGAACTTCTGGACTTAAGTGATCCTCTTGCCTTGGCCTCCCAAAATGCTGGGATTACAGGAGTGAGCCACCATGCCTGGCCAAGGTGTGACTATTTCTGATTAAAACATGTAATTTATCTTTAATTTTATAAAAAGTTCTTATAAGACTTTTTTTTTTTTCTCTAGTGGATTCCCTAAAGTAAAAAACATAATGAGTGTCATTTTGTAAGATAGTGCTTCCTTTCCAGTGATTCAGAACATATAAATTTATGAATTTTTGCCTTGTATATATTATGGAAACAAGTTTCTCTAAGAAACTTAAATGTTTGAGTGTGTGCTCTCATAATCTTTGGACACATGTTGATATCAGGCATCTGTTTTTAGCTGGCAAGCTATGAGAGCCAGATTGCCAAGCTACGGTCCGAGGTTGAAAAGGGAGAAGCATTGCGACAAAGTCTGGAGTATGACCTAGCTGTTGCTAGAAAGGAAGCTGGTCTTGGAAGACGGGCTGCTGAAGAAAGATTAGCCGAGGCACATAGGATCCAAGAAAAGCTCTGTGGTAAGACTGTTTCTATTTCTTCCCATGTTTAGGGTTGTAACCTGATTGTTGTATATTATTCCTCACTGTTGTGTGTACATCCCATATAGGGTCAGAGGTAAGGTTTTGATTCATTGACTGACTTTTGATGTACAGACTTAGCTGGGTACATATAAAAAGTCTTCTGGCAATTTTGTGAACATTTATCTACTTTACATTAATATTTTTATGCTGTGCATATATGGAAAAAGGAGTTCAAAATTCTATTAGTCACTTTTTAGAAGCACTTCTTCCATGAATAATCAACAGAATCACAAAGGGATTTTTGTTTGTTTGTCTTAAACATGTATTCCAGGCTCCTCATCACATATAATCTGAGTCCAAATCTCTAGCTTGAGAATCTATATGTTCAAGAAGCACTGCCTCTCTCATTGATTTTGCCAGGTTTAGAAACCACTGGGCTAGAGTGTGGTGCCTGGAAAAGAAAAAAGGCACTGGATTTAATCTTCAAAAGCTGTCTGTTACATAGCCCTTGGACTTAAATAAAGACTTTCTATTTACATGTAATATATAAAAATAAATGTGCCTAGATAGCTATATCACTTATAACAAGCACTCAGATCATGGAACAGAAAATGATCAAAAGCCCTTCTACATGGATAACTACTATACTGGTTTTTAATAGTGTAGATTAATTTTGCCAGTTTTTTGTACTTCATATAAATGGAATAATAAAGTATATATTATTTTGTTTCTGGTTTCTTTCTTCCAACATTATGTTTTTGAAATTCATGCATATTGTATGAGAGCTTTGTGTTGATGTATAGTATTATATTATGTAACACTCCCCACTTATATTTATCCATTTATTATTGATGGCCATTTGAGTAGTGTCCAATTTTTGATTATTAAGAATAATGTTGCTATGAACATTCTTGTACACAGCACGTTTTAATTAAGAGAACACTGTGAATTCTGATTTAGATTTAGGTCCTGCTTCTGCCACTTACTGACAGATACTTGAACGTAGGTTGTTTTAAGGATGAAATGAGAAAATGAAAGTGCTTTGTTATGGAACAAAAAGAGCCCACATAAGCAAAAAGAACAAATCTGGAGGCATCACATTGCTTGACTTTTAAACTGTACTACAAGGCTATAGTTACTGAAACAGCATGGTACTGGTATAAAAGTAGGCATATAGACCAATGGAACAGGGTAGAGTACCCAGAAATAAAGACAAATACTTACAGCCAACTGATCTTTGACAAAGCAAATAAAAACATTGAGTGGGGAAAGGACACCCTATTCAGCCAGTAGTGCTGGGATAGTTGGCAAGCCACATGTAGAAGAGTGAAGCTGGATCCTTATCTCTCACCTTATATAAAAATCAATTCAAGATCAAAGACTTAAATCTAAGTCCTGAAACCATAAAAATTGCCATCAGAGAAATGCAAATCAAAACCACAATGAGATACCATCTCACACCAGTCAGAATGGCAATCATTAAAAAGTCAGGAAACAACAGGTGCTGGAGAGGATGTGGAGAAATAGGAACACTTTTACACTGTTGGTGGGACTGTAAACTAGTTCAACCATTGTGGAAGACAGTGTGGCGATTCCTCAAGGATCTAGAACTAGAAATACCATTTGACCCAGCCATCCCATTACTGGATATATACCCAAAGGATTATAAATCATGCTGCTATAAAGACACATGCACACGTATGTTTATTGCAGCACTATTCACAATAGCAAAGACTTGGAACCAACTCTAATGTCCATCAATGACAGACTGGATTAAGAAAATGTGGCACATATACACCATGGAACACTATGCAGCCATAAAAAAGGATGACTTCATGTCCTTTGTAGGGACATGGATGCTAGAAACCGTCATTCTCAGCAAACTATCACAAGAACAGAAAACCAAACACCGCATGTTCTCACTCATAGGTGGGAATTGAACAATGAGATCACTTGGACACAGGGAGGGGAACATCACACACCGGGTCCTGTTGTGGGGTGGGGTAGAGGGGAGGGATAGCATTAGGAGATATACCTAATGTACAGCACACCAACATGGCACATGTATACATTGTAACAAACCTGCATGTTGTGCACATGTACCCTAGAACATAAAGTATAATAAAAAAAAATCAATTCAAGATCAAAGACTTAAATCTAAGTCCTGAAACCATAAAAATTCTAGAAGATAACATTGAAAAAACTATTCTAGACATTGGCTTTGGCAAAGAGTTCACGACCAAGATCCCAAAAGCAAATGCATCAAAAACAAAGATAAATAGATCTTTAAACTGAAATTAAACTGAAAAACTAATTAAACTGAAAAGCTTTTTCACAGCAAAAGAATAGTCAGCAGAGTAAACTGACAACCCACAGACTGGGAGAAAATATTCACAAACTATGCGTTTGACAAAGGAGTAATATCCAGAATCTACAAGGAACTCAAATCAGCAAGAGAAAAACATATAATCTCATCAAAAAGTGGGCAAAGGACGTGTCGAGACAATTCTCAAAAGAAGATATACAAATGGCCAAAAAACATATGAAAAAGTGTTCAATATCACTATCAGGGACATACGAATCAAAACCGCAATGAGATACCACGTTACTCTTGCAAGAATGACCATAATTTAAAAGTAAAAAAATAACAGATGTTGCATGGGTGTGGTAAAAAGGGAACACTTTTACACTGCTGGTGGAAATGTAAACTAGTACAATCACTAGTACAACAGTATGGAGATTCCTTAAAGAACTAAAACTGGAAGCATTCCCTTTGAAAACCAGGACAAGACAAGGATGCCCTCTCTCACCACTCTTACTCAACATAGTATTGGAAGTTCTGGCCAGGGGAATCAGGCAAGAGAAAGAAATAAAGGGTGTTCAAATAAGAAAAGAGGAAGTCAAATTGTCTCTGTTTGCAGATGACGTGATTGTATATTTAGAAAACCCCATCGTCTCAGCCCAAAATCTCCTAAAGCTGATAAGCAACTTCAGCAAAGTCTCAGGATACAAAATCAATGTGCAGAAATCACAAGTATACCTATACACCAATAACAGACAAACAGAGAGCCAAATCATGAGTGAACTCCCATTCACAATTTCTACAAAGCAAATAAAATACCTAGAAATCCAACTTACAAGGGATGTGAAGGACCTCTTCAAGGAGAACTACAAACCACTGCTCAAGGAAATAAGAGAGGACACAAACAAATGGAAAAACATTCTATGCTCATGGATAGGAAGAATCAACATCGTGAAAATGGCCATACTGCCCAAAGTAATCTAAAGATTCAATGCTGGCCCCATCAAGCTACCATTGGCTTCCTTCACAGGATTGGAAAAAACTACTTAAATTTCATATGGAGCCAAAAAGAGCCCACATAGCCAAGACAATCCTAAGCAAAAAGAACAAAGCTGGAGACATCACGCTACTTGACTTCAAACTATACTACAAGGATACAGTAACCAAAACAGCATGGTACTGGTACCAAAACGGAGATATAGACCAATGAAACAGAACAGAGGCCTCAGAAATAACACCACACATCTACAACCATCTGATCTTTCACAAACCTGACAAAAGCAAGCAATGGGGAAAGGATTCCCTATTTAATAAATGGTGTTGGGAAAACTGAGTAGCCATATGTAGAAAGCTGAAACTGGATCCCTTCCTTACACCTTATACAAAAATTAACTCAAGATAGATTAAAGACTTAAACGTAAGACCTAAAACCATAAAAACCATAGCAGAAAACCTAGGCAAAAGCATTCAGGACATAGGCATGGGCAAAGACTTCATGACTAAAACACCAAAAGCAATGGGAACAAAAGCCAAAATAGACAAATGGGATCTAATTAAAGAGCTTCTACACAGCAAAAGAAAGTATCATCAGAGTGAACAGGGGACCTACAGAATGGGAGAAAACTTTTGCAATCTATCCATCTGACAAAGGACTAATATCCAGAATCTACAAAGAACTTAAACAAATTTACAAGAAAAAAGCAATCCCTCAAAAAGTGGGCAAAGGATATGAACAGACACTTCTCAAAAGAAGACATTTATGCAACCAACAAACATATGAAAAAATGCTCATCATCACTGGTCGTTAGAGAAATGCAAATCAAAACCACAGTGAGTTACCATCTCATGCCAGTTAGAATAGTGATCATTAAAATGTCCGGAAACATCAGCTGCTGGAGAGGATGTGGAGAAATAGGAATGCTTTGACACTGTTGGTGGGAGTGTAAATTAGTTCAACCATTGTGGAAGACAGTGTGGCGATTCCTGAAGGATCTAGAAATCGAAATACCATTTGACCCAGGAATCGCATTACTGGGTATATACCCAAAGGGTTATAAATAATTCTTCTATAAAGACACATGCACACATATGTTTATTGTGGCACTGTTCACAGTAGCAAAGACTTGGAACCAACCCAAATGGCCATCAATGATAGATTGGATAAAGAAAATGTGGCACATATACACCATGGAATTCTGCACAGCCATAAAAAAGGATGAGTTCGTGTCCTTTGCAGGGACATGGATGAAGCTGGAAACCATCATTCTCCACAAACTGAAGCAGGAACAGAAAACCAAACACTGCATGTTCTCACTCATAAGTGGGAGTTGAACAAGGAGAACACATGGACACAGGGAGGGAAACATCACACACCGGGGCCTGGCAGGAGGTGGGGGCCTGGGCGAGGTATAGCATTAGGGGAAATACTTAATGTAGATGATGGGTTGATGGGTGCAGTAAACCACCATGGCACATGTATACCTATGTAACAAACCTGCACATTCTGCACATGTATCCCAGAACTAAATTCCCAGAACTAAATTTTACACTGAGGGATGCAAAGGCATAAGAATGATATAATGGGCCGGGCGCGGTGGCTCAGCCTGTAATCCCAGCCTTTGGGAGGCCGAGACGGGCGGATCACGAGGTCAGAGATCGAGACCATCCTGCTAACACAGTGAAACCCCGTCTCTACTAAAATACAAAACTAGCCGGGCGAGGTGGCGGGCGCCTGTAGTCCCAGCTACTCGGGAGGCTGAGGCAGGAGAATGGCGTAAACCCGGAGGCGGAGCTTGCAGTGAGCTGAGATCCGGCCACTGCACTCCAGTCCGGGCGACAGAGTGAGACTCCGCTTCAAAAAAAAAAAAAAAAAAAAAGAATGATATAATGGACTTTGGGGACTCTGGGGAAAGGACAGGATGAGGGTGAGGGATAAAAGACTACACATTGGTTGCAGCGTACACTGCTTGGGTGATGAGTGCACCAGAATCTCAGAAATCACTACTAATGAACTTTTCCCTGCAACCGAACGCCGTCTGTTCCCCTAAACTATTGAAATAAAAAATAAAATGTGAAAAAAATTGTCCTTGATTAAAAAAAAAAAGAAAGTGCTTTGTTAACTTCGTGGGGCTAAAGAAATGTTAAGGCATAATTATTGTAACTGTTAAGATCCTTAGTTTTGTTCAGCTGTCTGGGGTTATTGACATTGGTCAGAAACATTTTTGATTCTGTAGAGAAGAAAAAGTAGTATCTTTTACTCACCCACGCAAGATTTACAACTGACAACCTTATAACAAAACACAGGTTAACAAGAGAAAAGCATAACACATTCATTTAATAAAGTTTTAGATGACGTGGGAGCCTCCAGAAATGAAGATGTAAAGAACCAGGGAAAACTATTTTTTTGCTAAGTCTGATGAAAGAAGTGGATAGTTGTAGAGAAATATGACTGGACAAAAGGATATGATCTAATGTAATAAACAGAGTGGGAAACCCAGCAAGCCTCTTTGTTCAGTAGCGTTTCTTTCTTTCAGGTGATAGATCACATGAGGGCCCCATGACCTACTTTCAGAGATAGTCGGTCAGAGAGGCGACCTTTCTAGATTTTATGTCTTGCTTTGGGGAGAAGGAAGGGTAGAAGACAGGAAGTCAGAGTAACCTTCCTTCTGAGGCCCTCTTGTCTTCTGCAGGTGAAAAATATTCAGCATACCAAGGCACCATAATTGGAGGTATTGTGTTCTGAGCCCCAGTAATTACCTTTGGTGTTTAATAAGAGTTACACCACTACCTGGAATTTAGGAATGTAAGAGTTGGAAGGCACTAGATATGAAAGTTCATGACTTTCGTTTACCTATGAGGAAAGTGAAGTCCTGGAAAGATGGGAAGTTACTTGCTCAGAGTAAAACAATTTCAACAGACATTCTACAGAGTCAGATAGAGAGATGAGTATTAATCACATGAAAAATGCATAACCTCACTTGTTGTCAGGGAAATGCAAATGAAAACCATAGTGGATGTTATTAAACACCTATCAGATGGCTCTAATTGAAAAGATTGTCGATACCAAATGTTGGTGAGGATATAGAGCAACAGGGACTCATACTTTTTGTTAATGGGAGTGTAAAATGATACAACCACTTTGGAAAAAAACTGGCATTTCTTTTAAAATAAACATGCATTTATCTTATGAGCCAGCAATTTCACTCTTTATTATTTCTCCATGAGAGAGAAAAATATTTGTCCAAAAAAGACTTGTAAAAGAATTTCATAGCAACTCCATTCATGGTACTCCAAAGTTGGGGAAAAAGATATTCATTAACAAGAGAATGAAGAAACAATTTGTGTTATATAACGAAATACTGCTCTGCAATAAGAAGGAACCAACCACTAACGTATGCATAACATGAATGAATCTCCACAACATTATGCTTAGTGAGAGAAACTTTACACTCAACAGGATATCCTGTATGGTTCCATTAACAGAAAGTTCTAGGATAGGAAAAACTAATCATTGGTGAGAAAAAGAATCTAAACAGTGATTGCCTCTGCAGGATGAGTTGGCAGTGGATTTGACTGGGAAAGAGTATGAGGGTACTTTTTGGGTTGAAGGAAATGCTCTGTATTTTGATAGGTGTTTGGGTTACTTGAATGTATTTATTCATAAAATCTCTTTGAACATTGGCCTGGTGCGGTGGCTCACACCTGTAATCCCAGCACTTTGGGAGGTGGAGGCAGGTGGATCGCTTGAACCCAGGAGTTCGGGACCATCCTGGTCAACATAGTGAAACCTTGTCTCTGCTAAAAACAAAAACTAGCCAAGCATGGTGGTGCACGCCTGTAATCCCAGCTACTTAGGAGGCTGAAGCAGAAGGATCACTTGAACCCAGGAGACAGAGGTTGCAGTGAGCTGAAAGCGCACCACCGCACTCTAGCCTGGGTGACACAGTGAGACCCTGTCTCAAAAAAGCAAAACAAAAAACTCCTTGAAGGGTACACTAAAGATTTGTGCATTTTGCTACATGTAAATTTTATCTGTAAAAAATAAAACTATACTAAATTCTAATTAATGATGTACATGCTGAACTATTTAGGAGTGAAATGTACTGATGTTTGCAACTTGCTTTGAAATGCATAAAATATATGATGGACTGATGGGTGGATAAATGAATGCAAGCATTGATGGATGGATGAATATCTGATAAAGCAAATAAGGCAAAATGTTAACAATCCTAGAGTCCAGGTTGTGGATATATGGATGTTCACTGCACAATACTTTCAACTTTCTCTGTTTTAAAAATTTTTGTAATGAAGTGTTGAGGGTAGTGTAAAAAACCTAATGCAGTTAGGAGATAATCCCATAGCAATGGAGAGAGTAGGGGGTGTGACAAGGGAGAAAATTTTGGAAGCTGGAAAGCGAATGGATGAGGAATAACTGAGTTAGAGAGACATTAAAATCCTAAGTCCAGAGTGGGGAAAGGTGAAAGAGAAATTCTTAGTCAAAAGGCTTATAAACTGAAAGCACCAGATACCATTGGAATTATGTATGGGAGTAGCAGTAGTGAGGAAAATAAGGAGGTTTAGATGAAAGCCGTTTGAGAGGCAGATGGGTCCTTAGATTTCCTTCCAAGAGCATGCTATTCTGGGATTACTTAAGAATTACTAGTGGAAATCAAGAGGTTTAATCCCTGGAGATGGCAAAATAGAGAGTCTTTTGACTGGCAAAACCAGGAAGATTCTGAATGCTGAATATTGAGGAGCCATTCCTTCCAGCTTCCCTTTAATTAATTAATTTATTATTATTTTTTAGAGATAGAGTCTCACTTTGTTGCCCAGGCTGGAGGGCAGTGGTGTGATCATAGCTCAATGCAGCCTTGAACTCCTGGGCTTAAGCCATCCTCCCACCTCAGCCTCCTGAGTAGCTAGGACTATAGGTGTATGCCACCACACTTGACTAATTAAAATTTTTTTTTTTTGTTAGAGACTGGGTCTTGCCATGTTGACCAGGCTGGTGTCAAACCCTTGGCCACAAGCAATCCTCCCACCTTGGCCTCCCAAAGTGCTGGGATTACACGTATGAGCCACCATGCTCAGCCCCCAATTTCCTTTGTATATTGACTTCCCCAAAAGCTAACACCTGCATTTCTACACTCTATGCCAGATGTTGGAGGACTCTTCTGTGTATCACCTGACCAAGCTGATATAGTTTGGCTGTGTGTCCCCTCCCGAATCTCATCTTGTAGCTCTTATAATTCCCATGTGTTATGGGAGGGACCCAGTGAGAGATGATTGAATCATCAGGGCGGGTCTTTCTCATGCTGTTCTTGTGATGTCGGTCTCACGAGATCTGATGGTTTTAAAAATGGGTGTTTCTCTACACAAGCTCTCTTTTTGCCTGCTGCCATGCACATAAGATATGACTTGCTTCTCCTTGCCTTCTGCCATGATTGTGAGGCCTCCCCAGCGACATGAAACTGCAGGTCCAATAAACCTCTTTCTTTTATAAATTGCCTACTCTAGGGTATGTCTTTGTAAAAAAAACGGACTAGTACAAAACCAGGAGGAAAAACCTAATGATACTGATGTTGAAGGTTTCCCAATAAATAAGCCATCCAGATCCTTCTCCAGTGAAGACTAAAGTTGTTAACTTCTACCTTGAAGCTCAGATTCTAGGTGGTGGGTATATTAATGTATAAACTGTACTACATTTACAGTTTCTCACTTTTAATGAGAGTAGACGACCAAGTTATCAGATATATGAGGAAACCCTCTAAAATGGAGAGAAGAAATCAACTTAGAAGAAACAGAGGCTCTGCAGGGAGAACATTTAAAACAAGTGGCATTAATTTCTTCAGAGCTGAAAGAATATATTTCATCTATGAAGTAAGAACCAGATGTTATAAAAAATGAAAGCTCTTAGAAATTAAAAATATGAGGCCAGGCGCAGTGGCTCACGCCTGTAATCCCAGCATTTTGGGTGGCTGAGGTGAGTGGATCACGAGATCAAGAGTTCAAGACCAGCCTGACCGACATGGTGAAACCCTGTTTCTACTAAAAATAGAGACAGAATTAGCTGGGCACGATGGCAAGTGCCTGTAATCCCAGCTACTTGGGAGACTGAGGCGGGAGAATCGCTTGAATCTGGGTGGCAGAGGTTGCAGTGAGCTGAGATTGTGCCACTGTACTCCAGCCTGGGTGACAGAGTGAGACTCTGTCTCAAAAAAAAAAAAAAAAAGAGAAATTAAAAATATGGAAGCAGTGTGAAGAAGGGGCAAGAAGGACTCTCGGACTGACTAAAGCCCACACGCCATTACATCCCTGCATCTGGTGCTACGTCTTACTGGCATCGCCACCATGCCCGAGAGAAAGTCTGAAGGGGATGCTACAGGAGATACAGCCAAGCTACAGAGAAGATCTGCAAGGTTGTCTGCTAAACCTGCTGCTTCAAAGCCAGAGCCCAAGCCTAAAAAGCCTTCTTTTCCCCTGCGAAGAAGGGAGAAAAGGTACCCAAAGGGAAAAGCTGACACTTACAAGGAGGGGAAGAATCCTACAGGAGGAAATGGAGATGCCAAAACAGACCAGGCACAGGAAGCTCAGGGTGCTGGAGATGCCAAGTGAAATGTGTGCATTTTTGATAACTGTGTACTTTTGGTGACTATACAGTTTGAAATATTTTTCAACCAAGTTTTATGAAAATGCAGACTTTGTTGTATTTTTTTTTTTTTTTAAAGCTATGGTGTTGCCCCACAGAACACGTCGTTTTTTGAGGAAGGGACTTGTGTTACTAATAGAATGTCTCCGAAGTGGATTGATGTGGGGAAAACACCTTTCCCTTCTAGTTTTGAGAGACTTCCTCTTGGCTCCCAGGAGGAGAGATTCCCTGATGTTGACACACATAGCCACCTTGGCACAAACACCTTGTGATGTGGAAAAATAAATTTGTTTTTATGTCCTCTTCTCCCTTCCACCTTCAACATAGACTTAACTCCCTTAAGCCCAGACATCTCTTGGGATTGACTCCTGGTAATTGGTTGTCAGTGTATCAGGCAATCTGGACTTTCCAGTGACACCACTGAGATGGCATGCCTCAAAATTGCAGCGCTTCTGTTTCTAGATTGTAGATCTTTAGATAAATTCTGCCATTTTCATTTCACTTCCTAAAAGTCAGAGTCGGCTGGTGAAAAGTAGTTAAACAACATGTTAATGTGAAACGTCAACCCCCACTCTAAACTTTCCCTGTTCAGAACATCAAATGAGTACTTCATTGGGTTTATAGTGGCTTTCTGATTTTGGTAGTCCTTTGAAGGGGAGGGAGTTTAAAAGTTGTATACTGTTAACTGAAATACCTGCCTGCAATACCATTATTGTTTGTGAAAAATATAATTAATAAAGTTGTATACAGTTTGGCTTGAAAAAATTAACAAATTAAAAATGTGAAGGCAGAAATGAAAAATGTCCCTAGAAGCAATGGAAGATGAAGATGGAAGAAACCTCCCAGAAATTAGAATTAAAAAGACAGAGGTAGAAAAATAGGAGAGAAGAGATGAAAAAATTTGAGAACCAATTTGAATAATAGGGAATAGTGAAAGAGGTAAGAGAGAAAACAAAAATGTATGATAAATCATCAGTGAAATTACTCAAGATAACGTCTCAGAACTAAAGGATATGAATTGCCAGATTGAAAGAACCTATCGAATATTTACCGTATGGAAAGAAGTAGACCTACTGTAGGCATAGCTTTAAGAAATTTCAGAAAAATAAAGACAAAGAGAAGATTCTAAAGCTTTCAAGAGAAAAGAAAAAGAGGTCAAATGCAAAGGATCAGGAGTCAAAATGGCCTCAAACTACTTTCCTGCAATGCTGGATGAGAGACCATGGAAGAATGTCTTCTGGAGATGGCAGCTGAATGGGCGGGGGATTTTTAATGTATTTCCTTTTGCACCTTTTATACCTTTGTATTTTGAATGTTTTGAATATATGATTCACTCATAATGCAAGTAAATATAATTTAGAAATACTACTGCTAATGTAGCTGTGGCTACGTTTTTATAAACATTTCATCATTTTATCTTCACAAAAACTTAACTAGGGACATTCTTACTCCTAGTGAGACTCAGAGAATCACAGAGGTTTAATCAGGTGGCAGGTGATAGAGCCAGACCTGGAAGCATTTCCTTCTTTTCTAGGTGCTGAAACAGAGCAGCAGTGGTAGTGTGTTCATAGATGTTGGTTATTGTTGAGGTAATAGGGTAAGAGGTGAGTTGCACCTAAATCTGGCAAAGTAAATAGCTACAGTTCTAAGGGCTGGGGCAGTGGTTTCCAGCCTCAGCTTTGTGACACTTGTGTAAGATGTGCCACAACTAGTTTGTTGTCCATAGTCAAATATCAAAATTTGTAATCTACTGTTTTTAAAAACTTGCCCTATATATTGCAGTCTTAAAAATTGATTTTTCTTTCTTCTTCTTCTCCTTTTTCTTTTCTTTTCTTTTAAAAAATCTGAGAGGAGGGCCGGGCACGGTGGCTCAAGCATGTAATCCCAGCACTTTGGGAGGCCGAGATGGGCGGATCACAAGGTCAGGAGATCGAGACCATTCCGGCGAACCCGGTGAAACCCTGTCTCTACTAAAAAATACAAAAAACTAGCCGGGCGAGGTGGCGGGCGCCTCTAGTCCCAGCTACTCAGGAGGCTGAGGCAGAAGAATGGCATAAACCTGGGAGGCGGAGCTTGCAGTGAGCTGAGATCCAGCCACTGCACTCCAGCCTGGGCAACAGAGCGAGACTCCGTGTCAAAAAAAAAAAAAAAAAAATCTGAGAGGAGGTCTCCCAACTCCTAGGCTCAAGTGATCCTCCCACCTCAGCCTTCAGAGTAGCTGGGATTACAGGTGTGCCCCACCACACTCAGCTGGTTTGTTTTCTTGAATAGGACAAAAACCAATAGAGTTGCAGCCGGTGCCAGAAGTGCACCTAAACTTGGATATGCCATCAGAAATATGTCACACTATTTCAAAGCAAAATCATCATTGTCTGATGGGGAAGAAGAGATTGAAAAATTGTAGAATAGATTGGTTTAGAGACTGTGAACTTTTCAGGAGTTTACTGGACTGGAAAGGTTTTCAAGAGTTTACTCTTGAAACATTCAGTAATGGAAAGGTTAATTGTTTTATCCTAAGATCATGCTGTAAATGATGTCAACTCCAACGCCTACGTTTTGGGGCTCCTTCTTATTTAATTCATGGTTGTAAATATACCTGTTATTCTGTTCTTAATAGCACAAAATTCAGAACTTCAAGCAAAGACAAATGAAATTGAGGAAGCATTTCAGACTTCTCAGCAAAAATGGAAAGAAGAATGCAGAAGGTTTGAACATGATTTGGAGGAAAGAGACAATATGATCCAAAATTGCAATCGAGAATATGATTTACTTATGAAAGAAAAAAGCAGACTAGAGAAAACTCTACAGGTAAAATAGTTTTTATAAAGGAGTTTTCCTATATGTAATATTCACTGAGATGTGTTGTACATTTCTTGAAGTTATACTGGATTTCCTTCCTTCCTTTTTCCTTCCTCCTTCCTTTCTCCCTCCCATTTTTTCTTTTTTAGGGGCATTTTTGCTGATCGCTTTCTTAGTATATTAATAGGTGTACTTTTTGGGGTGAAAAACGGTTTGTGGTCACTAATCAAATGTTAAAAGCCAACAAAGCACTTATATGGGCATATTGTAAGAAGGTAAGAATCTACAGCCTTTTGTCTAGCCACATGAAAATTTGAAATTTTAGAAACATGGGCACTGGATTTTGGTCTGAATATACAATAAATATAGAAAATATTTGTATGTTTATATGAGCTTCATTATCTATATAGAGCATGTTCTGTATAGACATGATATGTAACATATTTAACTTTTACTAACATTGTGAGCTATTTATTCCCTCATTTTTTTGTTCGCTTTTTACACCCTAAAGTAAAAGTGGTATAAGGTTGAAGTTGCCAGTGACTTAAAAGGTAGATTTTGAGTTGTCTATATTTGCCATTTTTTTTGAAGTAACAGTTTAAATGAAAAAAAAAATTACATGACAAACCCAGGTATGGTGGTACATGCCTGTAGTTCCAGCTAGTAGGGAGGTTGAGGTGGGAGGATCACTTGAGGCCAGGAATTTGAGGCCAGAGTGTACCATGATTGGGCCTATGAGTAGCCACTGTACTCCAGCCTGAGCAATATAGTGAGACCCTGTCTCCCCCAAAAAAGCAAACAAAACAAAACAAAACAAAGAAAAAAAAACTGTGATAAAAATGTTCTACCTTTACCATTGGTGTAAATGGCTTTTTTGAATTCTAGAAATGTGTCTTTACTAAAAGTGAATTATACAAAAGCATTTACAAACTGTAAAAGTTTTCGCACAGTCGTTCCCAGATGTTGTCATTGTCAACAAACTTACTTTTGATTTCTTCCACATCAGTGGTCATAGTTTGTCTCTTTTGTTTACTACTGTATTGCTAGACCCTGGAACACTGGCTGACATGCAGAAGGGCTCCATTAGTGTGTGAATGGGGGAGGTTTCCGTGGTAGCTGATATTACAAGTCCTTGGATGGGCCTGTATAACCTTCCCCACATACCATGTTTTGGAGTTACGTGGAGAGGGGGGTGATGGTGGCAGCATTTCTTCAGCCAATCAGCTTGCACCTCAAGGTAGAAGATTTTGATCTGATCTCAGTTAGCTACTTAGGAGAACTGTGCTTTGATTTTAGGCTATTGGCTTTAAACTAATCTGCACAGAGACCCGTGGGACAGTTTGGAGTTGAATTTGAGTCACTCCCCTCAAGGCTCTTTATGAAAGCTTTCTCTAATTTAGGAGGGTAATATTTGTTAGACAGATCCCTGCTACCATTATATGGACATGAGAGACTTTCTTTCTCACGCATGTAAACCGTAGACTTTTTTTTCTGTTAATGGAAACTTGATTTTAAACCCTGTAGTTAGAAAATTGGGCTTCTCAGCAAATTGCATTTTATATTTTTAGGATATTGAACCAAATTAGATCTTGCAAATGTAGTACACCTTGGAAAACCCAAAAGGAAATGCTTTTTTTTCAAGTATTGTTTATCTATAGAACTAGAAATTACAGCCCGTACTTAAATTTTTTGTTTTTTGCTTTTCACATTTTTAACATTCTAGAGTTTCCTTATCCTAATTTATTGCACAAAATTCTTTTCTTCGCCCCTTTTTCCCTTTTGGAAATACATTGTCCTGTGTCAAATTTATATATAAATTATCAGGGATCATCCAGACATTTTGATCACAGGTAGATATTTCCATATTAAATGGAATTTACTTTGTTTATATCTATCATATGATATCATATATTGATATTTTGTTCAAACCTCTGAAGTTACATTTTTCAGAAAAATATATGCTTATATAAACAGGTATATATAGCTTGTTGCTTTTGTATACTTATATATAGGTAATAGGTAAATGTATGCTTATATAAACAAGGTATAACCTGTTTAAATAACCATAGTTTCTTACTCAGATCTACATTCTGATGATCAAATTATAGTTTTATTAATGATTTTAACATGAATTATGATGAGTTTTAACATGTATAGGTAAGGAGAGCCTCTTTTTACATTTCAACTGGCGATGAAGAAAGAAAGATAACTTTTATTGATCTAATAGTAAAGCAAATTAGTAAAGCAAAATTTTATTTATATAAAGGAAGCATTGGAAAAACATCAACAGGAGAAGAATGAGATGGAGTCTCATATCAGGGAGACAGCATTGGAGGAGTTTAGATTACAAGAAGAACAATGGGAAGCAGAAAGAAGAGAATTACAATTTATAGTACAGGTATTTTAAAAATAATAATTCAGTTCCTTAAATATATATTTTTAATGCTGATGATATTCAAAATGACATTAGTGGGATAATTGACTTGCTCAAAGGGAAAATACTTTCTAGTTTTGACTCTGGAAGGCCATGTTTCATTTGCTGTTACATGACAGTAGGGCAACTATTACCAACAGATACCACAGTGATTTCCATTGCGTACATGATGTGATTTTTAAGAAGGACGTATATATATTTGGTATTTTATTTTTCCAATTTAAAATGTGAGACTAATAGCTGTTTTGAACAGGATAAAGAAATAGAGTAATAGCATTCTGGATGTTAAAGAATCCTTACAAATCATATAATGTAGTAATTTGTGAACTCTTTTTAAGAAGTACAAATTCTTAATTATCCTGCATTCCTCCATCCCTGAAACATGCAGAATCCCTGAGGCTTCTGTAGTCCAATTTGAAAATTCCTGATTACATCTAATCCCCTTTATACATGAGCAGATGGAGATTTGGAAGTTACTGACTCAGGTTTCAGGCTGAATGATTAATGTGGGAAAAGACTACAGGTCTCTGGATTCTCACTCCAGTGTACTTTGCATTTTTTCAGGAGATTATATGTATTTATTTTGAAGGAGAGGTAGGAGAAACTCAAACTATTGTGTTATCGTATGTTTTAAAGGAAATTTGTGAAGTTAATCCTCTTTAAGAAAAAAATCCATGAATCAACTAACTTAAAATTTCAAAGACATTTTCATCACTTCCTCTAATTATTTTGTGATAACACAATGTGTTTTATGTAATTTTTCTACACAAAATGACAAATTGAAATAACCTTTATATAGAGGTCAGAGATACACATTTTTCACAAGAATGAAAAATACCCACATATAATACGTTTTGGAGTAATTGTGTGTCACAGACAACTTTGCAACACAGAAGTTGACCAAAAATATGCAGAGAATAGAAGCCACTTAATTTTTTTAAAAGTAAAAGCTGGTAGTGAACAGTGGAAATACTGAATTTGCTGTATATGTCAGTATTGAAAATACCAATGAAACCACAGTTTTTCTAAACCTTTGGTCTTTGTGCAGTGCTTTTCTTCCCAGTCACCTCTTCTGTAGAATCTGGAAGGACAGTACAACCAGGCTTTAGACCTCTTGTATTCTGTTTGTAGTTTGTGTAGTTAGTTAGTTCATTAGTTCATTTGCTCGTTCATTCATTCTCTAAGTAGTTACTGAGTTACTGCTCTGGCTTCTGAGGCTATAAAACTGATTAAGACCTGGTTTCTGTCCTGGAAGATATTTCAACGCAGGGACATGTAAAGAGAGTAAATATCGTGTGATAAAATTTTAAATAAAATGCTGTAGTACCACAAAAGAGAAGTTGATTAGCTATCTAGGAGACTGAGGAAGACTTTGCAGAGCACATGATATTTAAGCTGTTGATAAGTGTCTTAAAGGCTACTTGGAATAAACAAGCAAAATAAAGTAAATGAAAAGAGCCCTTTTATTTCTAAACACTCAGCCAGAGGTCTAAATTTATAAAATATAATTCAAAGGCCTGTGTATGAATATGTGGATGATGTGATTTTGGTCTAGTTTCTTGACCAGTCCTGTAAATCCTAAATGAAACGTAGTGGTTATACCAAAGTTTATATATGAAGTACTAAAAGAATTTAAAATTAGTCGTTTGTCTTTCATTATGATGTGTACAGAAAAATGCAGGAATATGCTCTCTGGTTACTACGAGTAGTATCTTGCTTTGCTGCTTTTGTAAGGTAAATTTTATTGTATTTTGTAACTAGAATGTTTACAACTCTGTTTCTCAATTTCTTCTTTTTTTGTTAACGAAAGAAAATAGCTTTTCCTTTTATAAATCAATCTTTTTTTTTTTGGGGGGGATGGGGTCTTGCTTTGTCACCCAGGCTGGAGTGCAGTGGCGCAATCTCGGCTCACTGCAAGCTCCACCTCCTGGGTTCATGCCATTCTCCTGCCTCAGCCTCCCGAGTAGCTGGGACTACAGGCACCTGCTACCACGCCCGGCCAATTTTTTTGTATTTTTAGTAGAGACGGGGTTTCACTCTGTTAGCCAGGATGGTCTCGATCTCCTGACCGTGTGATCCACCCACCTCGGCCTCCCAAAGGGCTGGGATTACAGGCGTGAGCCACCGTGCTCGGCCATAAATCAATCTTAAGAAACTCGTGTGACTTTATGTTAAAAAAAAAACGTTTTTTAAAAACAACCTGAGGGATAGAGTGAACGTTTCTTCTCTGTTGGCTGTTGATGGGTTTAGCTTTACATACTATAATCAGGTGTTAGTATCTTATAGTGTTCTCTTTGTGTAGCTCTCTAAGAGAATTCAGTTTTTTAAATAAGTCTTTTTTTAAACCTTCTCAGTGAAACCTCATCTTTTTTTTTTTTTTTTTTTTTGAGATGGAGTCTCGCTCTATCACACAGGCTGGAGTGCTGTGGCCGGATCTCAGCTCACTGCAAGCTCCGCCTCCCGGGTTCACCCCATTCTCCTGTCTCAGCCTCCCGGGTAGCTGGGACTACAGGCGCCACCACGTCGCCCGGCTAGTTTTTTGTAGTTTTTAGTAGAGACGGGGTTTCACCATGTTAGCCAGGATGGTCTCGATCTCCTGACCTCGTGATCCACCCGTCTCGGCCTCCCAAAGTGCTGGGATTACAGGCTTGAGCCACCGCGCCTGGCGAAACCTAATCTTTAATAGACAAAACTTGTTATAATATTTCTCTCATCTGGGCTTTAGAATTCAGACCCACTATAAAAAGAAAACCTCAATTTTATGCCATATTCTTTTTCTTTCTCGGGGATTGGAGCACTAAATAGAGGTATCCTTCTCTGGAATATTAACGTGAATGAATTCTTATTGGTGTTATCTAAAAAGTTACGTTGTTTTACGATAGTGTTTCTCATTTCTTTTTTTTTTTTTTTTGAGACAGAGTCTCTCTCTGTTGTCCAGGCTGGAGTGCAGTGATGCAATCTCAGCTCACTGCACCCTGTGCCTCCTGGGTTCAAGCGATTCTCCTGCCTCAGTCTCCTGAGTTGCAGGGATTACAGGCACGCACCACCATGCCCACCACACCCAGCTAATTTTTGTATTTTTAGTAGAGAGGGGCTTTGCCATGTTGGCAAGGCTGGTTTCAAACTTCTGACCTCAGGTGATCCGCCTGCCTCGGCCTCCCACAGTGCTGGGATTACAGGCGTTAGTCATCCCGCCCAGCCTTATTTAATTTTTAAATTATTTATTTATTTTTATTTTATTTATTTATTTATTTTTTTGAGATGGGGTCTCGCTCTGTCGCCCAGACTGGAGTGCAGTGGCATGATCTGGGCTCACTGCAATCTCCTCCTCCTGGGTTCACACCATTCTCCTGCCTCAGCCTCCCGAGTAGCCGGGACTACAGGCGCCCACCACCACGCCCGGCTAATTTTTTTTGTATTTTTAGTAGAGACGGGGTTTCACCGTGTTAGCCAGGATGGTCTCGATCTCCTGACCTTGTGATCCACCTGCCTCGGCCTCCCAAAGTGCTGGGATTTATTTTAAGTTTTGGGGTACATGTGCAGGATGTGCAGGTTAGTTACATAGGTACACATGTGTCATGGTAGTTTGCTGCACCTGTCAACCCATCACCTAGGTATTAAGCTCAGCATGCATAGCTATTTTTCCTAATGCTCTCCTTCCCCTCACTCTACCCCTGACAGGCCCCAGTGTGTGTTGTTCCCCTCCCTGTGTCCCTGTGTTCTCATTGTTCAGTTCCCACCTACAAGTGAGAACATGGGGTGTTTGGTTTTCTGTCCCTGCCTTAGTTTGCTGAGGATAATGGCTTCCAGCTCTATCCGTCTCTGCAAAAGACATGATTTCATTCATTTATGGCTGCATAGTATTCTATGGTGTATATATAACACATTTTCTTTATCCAGCCTATCATCGATGGGCATTTGAGTTGATTCCATCTCTTTGCTAATGTGAATAGTGCTGCAATGAACATACATGTGCATGTGTCTTTACAGTAGAATGATTTATATTCCTTTGGGTATATACCTAGTAACGGGATTGCTGGGTCAAATGGTATTTCTGGTTCTAGGTCTTTGAGGAATTGCCACATGGTCTTCCACAATGGTTGAATTAATTTACATTCCCACCAACACTGTAAAAGCATTCCTCTTTCACTGCAACCTCGCCAGCATCTGTTGTTTCTTGGCTTTTTAATAATTGCCATTCTGGCCGGGCGCGGTGGCTCAAGCCTGTAATCCCAGCACTTTGGGAGGCCGAGACGGGTGGATCACGAGGTCAGGAGATCGAGACCATCCTGGTCTACACGGTGAAACCCCGTCTCTACTAAAAATACAAAAAACTAGCCGGGCGAGGTGGCGGGCGCCTGTAGTCCCAGCTACTCGGGAGGCTGAGGCAGGAGAATGGCGTAAACCCGGGAGGCGGAGCTTGCAGTGAGCTGAGATCTGGCCACTGCACTCCAGTCCGGGCGACAGAGCAAGACTCCACCTCAAAAAAAAAAAAAAAAAAAAAAAATTGCCATTCTGACTGGCCTAAGATGGTATCTCATTGTGATTTTTGACTTGCATTTCTCTGATGATCAGTGATGTTGAGCTTTTTTTCATGTTTGTTGGCTGCATGAATGTCTTTTTTTTGAGAAGTGTCTGTTCATGTCCTTTACACACTTTTTGATGGGGTGGTTTGTTTTTTTCTCGTACATTCGTTTAATTTCCTTGTAGATTCTGGGTGTTAGACCTTTGTCAGACGGATAGATTGCAAAAATTTTCTCCCATTTTGTAAGTGGCCTTTTTGCTCTGATGATAGTTTATTTTGCTGTGCAGAAGCCCTTAAGTTTTTAATTAGATCCCATTTGTCAGTTTTTGCGTCTGTTGCAATTGCTTATGGCAATTTCGTCACGGAATCTTTGTCCTGCCACAAGCTTTTCTGTTGTGGGACAGGCAGTGGTAAAGCTTTGTTCCTAAACTATCATGTTCCTCCTTTTTCATTTTTCCCATTAATTTCACTGTGTACTTTATCAGTGGGATTGAAAACATTTAGAAGATGAATATATATGTTTTCATATTTATTTCATATCCAAAATTCTATACCTCAACCAGGGAATACAGTTATCCTTTCCTTATTCATTGACTAAGTTTGGTGTATGTATCTAGTGATTGAAGTATGGGGGAGTTTGTGATGGTATGGGAAGTGTAGCTTGAAGATAATTCCATGAACTAAAGAAAGAGGAGAAAGAGTAGGGAGGCAGTGAAGAAAGTTATCAGACCAGCCTTAGTAGGCATGGTCTGATAGGCCTTAAGACAATCTAGGGATTGGGGTGCAACATATCAAAAGCTGACCCAGTAAGTACGATTTGATGTAGTGACAACTTGGAGGAAGTTACGTGAAATGAAAGTGTTTTTAGGAATATCCATATAACAGAATACTATGCAAATACACAGAAATAAGATATGAACATCAACAGATGGACGCAAAATATTAGGAACATAATTTTATTTTGTTGTATTACTTTATATTTTTGAGACAAGGTCTCGCTCTGTTCCCAGGTTGGAGTGCAGCGGGACTATCACAGCGCACTGCAGCCTTTCCCTACCTCAGCCTCCTGTGTATCTGAGACCACAAGCATGTGCCACGAAGCCTGGCTTATTTTTAAAATTTTTGTAGAGATGGGGGTCTTCCTGTGTTGTCCAGGCTGGTCTTGAATTCCTGGGCTCAAGTGATCCTTCTGCCTCAGTCTCCCAAAGTATTGAGATGACAGGAGTGAGCCACCACACCTGGCTTATAATTTTATTTATGTAACACATTAACATATGTTAACATGTATGACAGGGAAACACCTTAAGAAAGTTTACCTTAAATGATCAAGGACAGCAAGGAGCATTTCTTTTCTTCTGGAAAACTACGTACTGCTATCCTATTAACAAATGGCATAGAAAAGGACTCTGCCACCGGTAACTTCGTTATAAAAATGCCCCTAATTTGTCTGGGCGCAGTGGCTCATGCCTGTAATCCCAGCGCTTTGGGAGGCTGAGGTGGGCACATCATGAGGTCAGGAGATTGAGACCGTCCTGGCTAACACAGTGAAACCCCATCTCTACTGAAAAACCAAAAACCAAAAACCAAAAACCAAAAAATTAGCCAGTCGTGGTGGCACGCACCTGTAATCCCAGCTACTCAGAAGGCTGAGGCAGGAGAATTGCTTGAACCCAGGAGGTGGAGGTTGTAGTGAGCTGAGGTCACACCACTGCACTTCAGCCTGGGTGACAGAGTGAGACTCTTATCAAAAAATAAATAAATAAATAAATAAATCCCCTAATTTAGGGAAATTTAAAAGCAAGAAAGTAAGGGTCTTGCCCCTTTCACCTCTGATTTCACTCCTCATGTCAGGATATAGAAGCATTATGTTTTTACGTAAATAAAATGATATACCTCAATAATATTTTACATCCATCTTTTGATGTTCATACCTTATTCTTTTAGTATTTGCGTGGCATTCTGTCATGTGGATTTTCCTAACATACTGTAGCCTCTCCCTTACCTGTGGGGCATATGTTACATGACACCAGTGGATGCCTGAAACTGTAGATCTGCTGTGTTTTTTTCTATACACACACATACCTATGCTAAACTTTAATTTATAAATTAGGCACAGTAAGAGATTAACAATGTAATAATAGAACAATCATAGCAAGATACTATAATGAAAGTAATGTGAATGTGTCTTTCTCCCACTCAAAATATCTTATTGTACTGTATTCACTTATTTTTGGACCTAGATTGACTCAGGGAAACTGAAAGGGAAGATGAAACTGCAGATAAGAGGGAATATTGTACTTCAGCAGTCTCTTATTGATGTACATTTTACTTCTTTAAAAATTTTTAGCTCCAGTTAATGATTCACTAAGATTCTTGTCCATATCTTTGAGCAGTCATACAAATGATTCTTCTGTGTAAATGCCTAGAAATATAACTGTTGCATCTACAAGCTTATGGATTCACAATTATGATACATATTATACAAAGCACCAGTTTATACTCTACAGCAACAAACACTTTTTATTTGTATAACTTTGCTGGCCTTGGGGACATAGAAAAGAGGAACTTGTTCTGGGTCTTTCAGGAGATAATCTTGTAGTAGATTAAGGTTGTGGTTAGCTATATTGATGTGTTTTATAAGCTACAAAAGAGGAGTACATTTAGCTGTGATACTTTTTAACTAGTGCAATTCTTCAGAATTGGAACAGAACCGTATTTTGGATTCTGAGAAACGTTGTTTATATGAGTATGTATAAAGAATTATACTTTTTGGGCTGTGTTTCTGGAAGATGTGGAAAGAAAGCAAGTTTATTTTCTAACAGCCAAATGTAGTTTCCTTTGATGTTAAATGTCAGTTTAAAAGCAAGCCTCATTTTAAAATATTTTAAGTTCAACAACCCCCTCTAGTGGAGAAAAGAAGAAACTCCCTCAATTTCCAATGTCCTTAATATGATTTTATTTCACACACACAGACACACAATAAGGATGCAAGTAGCTTTTGGTTTGATTAGAAAATATGTTCTGTAACAAAGATTTTAAAATTACATTTATTTGGGATGGAGGCAAGTTTTTCTGTAAATTGCATGAGGTATTTTTGTAGAATTTTTTTGGGATTTTCTTGTGTGTTACAGTGCATCTCAGAATTTATATTGATAAAACCATAAACTTAAAGCAAATATTTGAACATACAACCCCCCTCCCCAGGGATTTATATATAATCAATGTCCAGTATAACCAGCAATAACATTTATGTAACAAATACTCACCACCTAGATCATGTTAGTGTTTGTTACGTCTACTTGAACTGGAAACAAACAGTAAATTGTTGTATCATTGAAGACAATTCTGAATCACTTCCTCATCCTGCCACCACTTCAGCCCCAAAAGAATAACTACCATTCTGAAGTTAGTGTTTAATTTTCTGTCTGTATACATTGACAATATATTGTATTATTTTAGTATTTTTGTTTTAGGATATACATTAGAATATCATACAGGATGCTTCTTTGTCCAACTTATATTTTTCACTTTTTTTTTTTTTCAGACAAGGTCTCACTCTGTCATTCAGGCTGGAGCGCAGTGGTGCGATCTTGGCTCACTGCAACCTCTGCCTCCTGGGCTCAAGCAATCCTCCCACCTCAGCCTCCCGAGTAGCTGAGACCACAGGCACGTGCCACTACACCTGGCCGATTTTTGCATTTTTAGTAGAGGTGGGGTTTTGCCATGTTGGCCAATCTGTACTCGAACTCCTGAGCTCAAGTGATCCACCTGCCTTGGCCTATCAAAGTGGTGGGATTACAAGTATGAGCCACCATGCCTGGCCTACTTGTATTTTTGAGGTTTGTTAAAGTTAATAAAATAACTTCTGTTCATTCAATTTGACTGCTGTATAGTATTTTATCTTGTGCATGTGCCATAATTTACTCATTACCTGACTGCCTTGTCCATTTTCTGTTGCTTATAACAGAATACATGAAGCTGGTTAATTTATAAAGAAAAGGAATTTATTCTTGCAGTTCTGGAGACTGAGACATCTAATGTCAAGGGACTGCATCTGACGAAGGCCTTTTTGGTGGTGGGAACTCTGCAGAGGTCCAAGGCTACATGGGGCATCACATGGTGGTGGGCTGAGCATGCCAGCTCAGGTCTCTTCTTGTAAAGCCACCAGTTCCGCTCCCATGATAACCCATTAATCCATGAATGGATTAACCTATTCACAAGGGCAGAGCTGTCATGACCCAGTCCTCTCTTAAAGGCCCCACCTCTCAATACTCTCACATTGGGGATTACATTTCAACGTGAGATTCGGAAGGGACAAACATTCAAATCATAACACTGACACTGAGATTTAAGTTCTTTCCAAGTTTAAATTATTACAGACAGTGATTCCATGAACATCAAATCTTTTTATGTGGGTATGTGTTTAGTGTGTATAAAACATGTGCCAAATTATTCTCTTAAGTGGGTGTAACAATTTCAAAGAAGAGTTTCTTCTCTTTCACAGCCTCTTGGTATTTTTCAGATTTAATTTCTTTTGAAATAGGGTATGTGTGAAATTGTATCTCATTCTTGCTTAAATTTCCACTTCCTTGACATTGTGACCATGTTATGTTTATTGGCCATTCATACTTCTTTTTTGTAAGTGCCAGTTTATATTTTTTGCCTTTTTTCTTTTGGATTTTTGGGTATATTTTTACTGTTTAATAGGAGCTTTTGGCTGGGGATGGTGGCTCCTGCCTGTAATCCCAGCGCTTTAGGAGGCTGAGGTGGGAGAATTGCTTGAGCCCAGGAGTTCGAGACCAGCCTGGGCAACAGAGACACTATCTCAATGAAAAAAAAAAAAATGTATATATTAGCCAGGCGTAGTGGCACACACCTGTGATTCCAGCTACTAGGGAGGCTGAGGTGAGAGGATTGCTTGAGCCTGGGAGATCAAGGCTACATAGTCCTGTGATTGCAGCCTGGGCTACAGAGTAAGACCCTGTCTTTTTTTTAAAAATATATTTGGTAACCCTTGGTTATGTATATTCCTTTTGCAAACATCTTTTTCTTCTTTGTAGAGACAGAGAGGCAGTTTACACTGTATATGATGAACAGTTAATTTTTTTTTTTTGGACACGGAGTCTCACTCTGTCACCTAGGCTGGAGTACAGTGGTGTGAACTTGACTCACTGCAACCTCCGCCTCCCAGGTTCAAGCGATTCTCCTGTCTCAGTCTCCTGAGGAGCTGGGATTACAGGCACCCATCACCATGCCCAGCTAATTTTTTTTTTTGTATTTTTAGTAGAGATGGGGTTTCACCATGTTGGCCAGGCTGGTCTTGAACTCCTGACCTCAGGTGATCCACCCGCCTTGGCCTCCCAAAGTGCCGGGATTACAGGCGTGAGCCACTGCACCTGGCCTAGTTTTAAATTTTAATGTAGTTGAATTTATCAGTATATTTCTTTATAGTAGTGATTGTTTTGTCTTACATAACCCAAAGTCATAAAGAGAATGTGTATATAGCATGAGATGGGATCTAATTTTGTTTTTCCAAACAGATAGCCAAGTGTGCCTGTACTAATTATTCAATTATCTGTTCTTTTACCACATATTGATTTATAATGTCATTTCCATTATACATCAAGTTTTTTCATATCTAAGACTTTGTTCCTGGGTACTCTGTTCTGTTTCACTTGCATGTTTGTTTCTGCAGCAGTACTAAATTGTTTTATTCACTATACCTTTAGAAAAAATCTTGATATCTGGTAGAGAAAGTTCCTCTGTCTTTATTCTTATTATTTTTAGAGGTGGGGAAGGGGTTATTCTTGGCCTTTTACTTCTCTATGTGAGTTTGAGAAATGGCTTATTGTATTCCATCAAGAGACCTTGCTGTAATTTTGATTAAAATTAGATTGTATTTATATATCATTTTGACATAAAGTTGACATCTTTATAATGCTTATCTCTTTTGTTGTCCATCTTTTATTTTTACTTGATTTTCTCAATTTTGTATTGTAGCCTTTCTATTACATTTTATTTCATCTTTTGGGTTTTTAATTTCTTTTTTTTTTTTGAGATGGAGTCTCGCTCTGTCGCCCAGGCTGGAGTGCAGTGGCCGGATCTCAGCTCACTGCAAGCTCCGCCTCCCGGGTTCACACCATTCTCCTGCCTCAGCCTCCCGAGTAGCTGGGACTACAGGTGCCTGCCACCTCGCCCGGCTAGGTTTTTGTATTTTTGAGTAGAGATGGGGTTTCATCGTGTTAGCCAGAATGGTCTCGATCTCCTGACCTCGTGATCTGCCCGTCTCGGCCTCCCAAAGTGCTGGGATTACAGGCTTGAGCCACCGCGCCCGGCCTGGGTTTTTAATTTCTAAGAGGTCATCATTGTTATTTGATGATACCTTTCTTAGTATATTCTCCTTGTTTCATGTTCGTAGTGTCTTAATTTAACTCTTTGAGTGTATAAGTCATACTTATTTTGAAGGTGTTTTCCCCCCACCCCTCCGTTGATGGTCTTGTCTTCTTTTCGAGACTGGATCTTGCTCTGCTGCAAAGGCTGGAAATGCATGGCTCACTGCAGCTTAAACCTCCTGTTCTCAAGCCATCTTCCCACCTCAGCCTCTCGAGTACCTGGGACTACAGGTGTGCACCACCACACCTGGCTACTTTTTTCTGTTCTTTATAGAGACAGGGTCTCACTGTGTTGCCCAGTCTGGTCTTGAACTCCTGGACTCAAGTGGTTGTCCCACCTTGGCCTCCCAAAGTATTGGGATTACAGGTGTGAGCCAGTGTGCCTGGCCTGGTCTTTATTTTCTCTGAGTGTTTGGCCTCATTTTGTAGTAGCCTCTGAGTTTCACATGAGAAGTAATATAGTTTGGATGTGTGTCTCTGCCCAAATCTCATATTGAAATGTAATCACCAGTGTTGGAAATAGGGCCTGGTGGGAGGTGATCATGGGGGCAGATTTCTCATGAATGGCTTAGTACCATTCCTCTTGGTACTATCCTCATGGTAATGAATGAGCTCTCACAAGATCTGGTCATTTAAAAGTGTGTAGTGCCTCCTTTGTCTTTCTCCTGATCTGGCCATGTGACGTGCCTGCTCCCCCTTCACCTTCTACCATGATTGTAAGTTTCCTGAGGCCTCCCCAGAAGCCAAGTGATGCCAGCATCATGCTTCCTATACAGCCTGCAGAACTGTGAGCCAATTAAACCTCTTTTCTTTATAAATTACCCAGGCTGAGGTATTTCTTTATAGCCATGCAGGAACAGCCTAATACAAGAACCTTTCTTCAAATGTCCGGTGATTCTAGACTGTGTGTTTATATTTAGGAATGAGGCACTAAAAAGCCGAGAAGAAGCTCTTTGGATGTGGGACCCTTGCATTGAACTGGGGAACCTTACGATGTCTTTTTTCTTAGACTAGTCATTTTCCTAGAAAGAAATCTTTAGTCTCCTCCTTTTATTGCTGAGAGTGTAGGAGTCAGTGTTCAGGGCGCTGTGAGGTCTAACTGCCCACTATGCAGATTTTGCTTAATCTCATTTTTAATAAGGTGTCTTACCCCAACCTCCAGTTGTGCTTGCTTTTCATATGCTCAGAACCTCTTTTGATGAACCTCTCTAGTTTGTAAACTCCTTCCCTTTTTCCAGGATATGGAGGGGAATTTTTCAGGGAGGGAGCTGGCAGAGGCAACCCAAGAGTATAAAGTACTGGTTATAGAGGCTCCCAGAAATGCTTCTGTATTCATTTTTACTATATAGCTTGGCTTCAGAGTTAGCTGTTTTGCTAGGGTCTGAATGTTTGTGTCCCTCCTGAATCTGTATGTTGAAACCTAATCACTGTTGTAATGGTATTAGGAGGTGGGGTCTTCGGGAGATTATTAGGTCATGATGGTGGAAACCTTAAGTAGAATTGGTGCCTTTATAAGGGACTGAAGAACCAGAGTTCTTCCCTTCCACTGTGTTAGGACACAGCTAGAAAGCATCCTCTATAAACTAGAAAGTAGGCTCTTGCCAGACATTGAATCTGTCAACACCTTGATCTTGCATTTCCCATCTTCCAGAACTGTGAGAAATGCATTTCTGTTTTTTATAAGCTACCTAGTTTATAGTATCTTGTTATGGCAGGCTGGATGGACTAAGACATTGTGCCTCCAATTTCTGAGCTTTTGTGGCTGTAAATCAGCTTGCTACTAGGCTTCTTCCTTTTTACACAGTTAGAAAATGTGAAAAAGCTGAAACCTAAGTTCTGACATCTTTTGTTGTCTGTCATTTTCTCCACCATTCATTGTTTCTGCCATTTGTTTTTATTTTTTACTTTCATTTAAGTGGTATTTTAAGAGAGATGATTAGCTATGTTTAATCAAATCTGTTTAACTAGTGGTCTCCTCTTGGTGTTCTTTTTAACTTATGATCTTCTCATAGAACTGCAGTCTCACTTTTCATCTCATATTTGAATTCTGGTTTTACCAAATGTTTTTAGTATTAAAAGTATTTTAACTGTTGTGTTGAATGTGGCCCTATTCTTGAGCTTTGATGATTTTCTTGGTTGGGCATGTTGTCCTTTGTGTGTTTTGTTCATTTCTGCCTTTGTTATTTTTTCTCTTTCTTACTTTTGAATAGTTTGCATATTTGCATAGTTTCCATGCCATTCTTTGCAATTTCCTGATACTTTGGTGGCTTTATTTTGATCTTCTATTTATAAAAAGAGTTGGAGTTCTTACCTTTCTTACTAGTGTGTTTTTCCCTCTGAACATCTGTTTGAGGACTGAACTTCTGTATTTAACACTTTTCTGCAGGTTTATATAATGGTGACAGGATGGTAGATGCTTAGCTGATGTGGTGGGCGGCCCTAGGCTCTGTTGCCTATTTGAGATTTATTAAATGCCGTAGACTATTTTGTTGGGGGTTCTATATACAAATTTTTGTGTTGACATAGATTTTCTGTTCTCTTGGGTATATACTCAGTATTAGAATTTCTGGGTCAAATAGTAATCTTATGGTTAGCTTTTTGAGGAAATGATGGATTGTTTTCTAATGCTGCTGAATGACAGTATAAGTAATGTTTGAGAATTCCAGTTTCTCTACATCTTTGCCATCACCTGTTATCATCAGTCTTTTTGATGATAACCGTCTTAGTGGCATGAAATAGAAGTCCTCATTTAACATCATTCATAGGTTCTTTGAAATTGTGACTTTAAGTGAATGACGTAGAATGAAACCAGTTTTAGCATAGGTTAATTAATATAAATGAGTTAAGTTCTTGGAGCATATTTCTTTTTTGTTTTTTTGAGATGGAGTCTCGCTCTGTCGCCCCGGCCCGAGTGCGGTTGCCGGATCTCAGCTCACTGCAAGCTCCGCCTCCCGGGTTTACGCCATTTTCCTGCCTCAGCCTCCCGAGTAGCTGGGACTACAGGCGCCTGCAACCTCACCCGGCTAGTTTTTTTTTTTTTTTTTTTTTGTATTTTTTAGTAGAGACGGGGTTTCACCATGTTAGCCAGGATGGTCTTGATCTCCTGACCTCGTGATCCGCCCGTCTCGGCCTCCCAAAGTGCTGGGATTACAGGTTTGAGCCACCGCGCCTGGCCGGAGCATATTTCTGGTAAAAAAAAAAAAAAAAAAAAAAAAATCACTAAACTTCCAAATAAAGACTCAAAACACTCATATTAAACATTGAAATAAATGTTATGTATACATACATTTAGGAAAGCCTAATAAAAACAAGTGGTTTTGATTTGCATTTTTCTAATGACTAATGATGTTGAACACCTTTTTATGTTGTTGATTGTGACTTTTCTGGTCAAAATCCATGAAGTGTGTATTCTTTGTCAGGTGTGGCCAATGAAATCTCTACTTGGTTTGTAGATGGTCAGCTAATGAACGGACAGAAGATTTTCTTTCTTTTTTTTTTCTTTTGAGACGGAGTCTCGCTCTGTCGCCCAGCCTGGAGTGCAGTGGCCAGATCTCAGCTCACTGCAAGCTCCGCCTCCCGGGTTTACGTCATTCTCCTGCCTCAGCCTCCGGAGTAGCTGGGACTACAGGCGCCTGCCACCTCGCCCGGCAATTTTTTTTTGTATTTTTTAGTAGAGACAGGGTTTCACCGTGTTAGCCAGGATGGTCTCGATCTCCTGACCTCGTGATCCGCCAGTCTCGGCCTGCCAAAGCGCTGGGATTACAGGCTTGAGCCACTGCGCCCGGCCTGCAGATTTTCTTAAATGCTGTGAGCAAATAAGTCTTCTAGCCTTTGCCGAGTGGTTTTTTTCTGTATGTTGGAGTATGCATTCAATGCTTTTGTGGGCTGATTAAAACTCTGGCTTAGCCTTCACTTTATGCTTGCACAGAGGCTCAAGGTCAGCCAGAGATGAGAGAGTGGGGCCTTCTCAGGGACTAGGCATAATATAGCCTTGCACTGGAATGGTTTTCTGGATGCCAGGAATATGTCAGAGCTTTTCAAAGGCTATATATATGCCCGTTTCTCTGTGGCTGGGGCTTTTGGGGAGCTCCTACCCTGTTCTTCTCTCCTTCCCCACAATGCTGGCTAGGCTGCTGGATTCCATAAGCTGCTACTATTCTGAGGCAATTGATTTTTGAGGCTTTCAGGAGCTGGTGGGGAGGGGATGAGTATAGTACAAGTTAAAATGCCACAAATCTCACGTTCTTACTGAGATTCAGCTGTTTCCTTGAGTAAATGCTTTTTGGATTACTGCAAGTTTTTAGTTAATTTAAAGAGTTAATGAGAAATTAGATTCAGATAATTTTTGCCAGTGTTCTTGTTGCTTTTATGAAGGAAAGGATTTTTGGTGGCACTTTATCTGCTGTTCTGGAACTGCTTATGTTGTTTGAGGATATTTTGAAGTTTTCTTGTTTTTAAATATCTGTTTATCTTAGGTTGCCACTTCCCCTTTACCATTATTTGATTTATATTTTATCTTCATGTTGGAGAATTTTAAAAAATATCATGTTTTCTTATTTTAAGAGTGAAGGACTAAAAAGTTTCCTAGAAACTTTGAGTGTCTGGGTGAGGCTTTTCAACCATTATCTTTACCATAGGATTCTTTGGCTAGATACAATCCTTCCCCCTTCTCCATCTAACTTAAGAAGAAGTAGAAAATAGGAAAGCTGAATAGTATAGCATGGTAATCATTACACAGATAGAGTTGGTGTCAAAATTGCTGGCCCATATTGTTTTACCAATGAATAAAAGAAACATTCAAGGAACTAATAATTCCAGTTTTATATAAACTCTTCTAGAGAATGGAAACATCTTGATAACATAATATTGATACCAAGCTGACAAGGGTAGAAGAAAAGATAATTATAGCTAATCTCAGTTGTTAATATATATGCAAAAATATTATACAAAATATTAGCTAACCAAACGTAGCAAGATTTTAAGAAGATAAAATATAAAAGACTATACAACTGATGTCAGGTGGGTTTAACATTAGAAAATCAATCAATGTAATTCTAACTCAGTGTAATCAGTTAATTAATGTAATAACTTTTCTTCATATAGAATTTCTTTTTTTTTTTTATTATACTTTAAGTTCTAGGGTACATGTGCATAACGTGCAGGTTTGTTACATATGTATACTTATGCCATGTTGGTGTGCTGTACCCATCAACTCGTCAGCACCCATCAATTCATCATTTATATCATGTATAACTCCCCAGTGCAATCCCTCCCTCCTCCCCCCTCCCCATGATAGGCCCCAGTGTGTGATGTTCCCCTTCCCGAGTCCAAATAATCTCATTGTTCAGTTCCCACCTATGAGTGAGAACATGCGGTGTTTGGTTTTCTGTTCTTGTGATAGTTTGCTAAGAATGATGGTTTCCAGCTGCATCCATGTCCCTACAAAGGACGCAAACTCATCCTTTTTTATGGCTGCATAGTATTCCATGGTATATATATGCCACATTTTCTTAATCCAGTCTGTCACAGATGGACATTTGGGTTGATTCCAAGTCTTTGCTATTGTGAATAGTGCCGCTATAAACATACGTGTGCGTGTGTCTTTGTAGTAGAGTAATTTATAATCCTTTGGGTATATACCCAGTAGTGGGATGGCTGGGTCATATGGTACATCTAGTTCTAGATCCTTGAGGAATTGCCATACTGTTTTCCATAATGGTTGAACTAGTTTACAATCCCACCAACAGTGTAAAAGTGTTCCTATTTCTCCACATCCTCTCCAACACCTGTTGTTTCCTGACTTCTTAATGATTGCCATTCTAACTGGTGTGAGATGGTATCTCATTGTGGTTTTGATTTGCATTTCTCTGATGGCGAGTGATGATGAGCATTTTTTCATGTGTCTGTTGGCTGTATGGATGTCTTCTTTTGAGAAATGTCTGTTCATATCCTTTCCCCACTTTTTGATGGGGTTGTTTGTTTTTTTCTTGTATGTTGTTTGAGTTCTTTGTAGATTCTGGATATTAGCCCTTTGTCAGATGAGTAGATTGCAAAAATTTTCTCCCATTCTGTAGGTTGCCTGTTCACTCTGATGGTAGTTTCTTTTGCTGTGCAAAAGCTCTTTAGTTTAATGAGATCCCATTTGTCAATTTTGGCTTTTGCTGCCGTTGCTTTTGGTGTTTTAGACATGAAGTCCTTGCCCATGCCTATGTCCTGAATGGTACTACCTAGATTTTCTTCTAGGGTTTTTATGGTATTAGGTCTAACATTTAAGTCTCTAATCCATCTTGAATTAATCTTCGTATAAGGGGTAAGGAAAGGATCCAGTTTCAGCTTTCTACTTATGGCTAGCCAATTTTCCCAGCACCATTTATTAAATAGGGAATCCTTTCCCCATTTCTTGTTTCTCTCAGGTTTGTCAAAGATCAGATGGCTGTAGATGTGTGGTATTATTTCTGAGGACTCTGTTCTGTTCCATTGGTCTATATCTCTGTTTTGGTACCAGTACCATGCTGTTTTGGTTACTGTAGCCTTGTAGTATAGTTTGAAGTCAGGTAGCGTGACGCCTCCAGCTTTGTCCTTTTGACTTAGGATTGTCTTGGCAATGCGGGCTCTTTTTGGTTCCATATGAACTTTAAAGCAGTTTTTTCCAATTCTGTGAAGAAACTCATTGGTAGCTTGATGGGGATGGCATTGAATCTATAAATCACCTTGGGCAGTATGGCCATTTTCACGATATTGATTCTTCCTATCCATGAGCATGGTATGTTCTTCCATTTGTTAGTGTCCTCTTTTATTTCACTGAGCAGTGGTTTGTAGTTCTCCTTGAAGAGGTCCTTTACATCCCTTGTAAGTTGGATTCCTAGGTATTTTATTCTCTTTGAAGCAATTGTGAATGGAAGTTGATTCCTGATTTGGCTCTCTGCTTGTCTGTTACTGGTGTATAAGAATGCTTGTGATTTTTGCACATTAATTTTGTATCCTGAGACTTTGCTGAAGTTGCTTATCAGCTTAAGGAGATTTTGGGCTGAGACGATGGGGTTTTCTAAATATACAATCATGTCATCTGCAAACAGGGACAATTTGACTTCTTCTTTTCCTAACTGGATACCCTTGATTTCTTTCTCTTGCCTGATTGTCCTAGCCAGAACTTCCAACACTGTTGAATAGGAGTGGTGAGAGAGGGCATCCCTGTCTTGTGCCAGTTTTCAAAGGGAATTTTCCAGTTTTTGCCCATTCAGTATGATATTAGCTGTGGGTTTGTCATAAATAGCTCTTATTATTTTGAGGTACGTTCCATCAATACCGAATTTATTGAGCGTTTTTAGCATAAAGGGCTGTTGAATTTTGTCAAAAGCCTTTTCTGCATCTATTGAGATAATCATGTGGTTCTTGTCTTTGGTTCTGTTTATATGCTGGATTACGTTTATTGATTTGCGAATGTTGAACCAGCCTTGCATCCCAGGGATGAAGCCCACTTGATCTGGTGGATAAGCTTTTTGATGTGCTGCTGAATCCGGTTTGCCAGTATTTTATTGAGGATTTTTGCATCGATGTTCATCAGGGATATTGGTCTAAAATCTCTTTTTTTGTTGTGTCTCTGCCAGGCTTTGGTATCAGGATGATGTTGGCCTCATAAAATGAGTTAGGGAGGATTCCCTCTTTTTCTATTGATTGGAATAGTTTCAGAAGGAGTGGTACCAGCTCCTCCTTGTACCTCTGGTAGAATTCAGCTGTGAATCCATCTGGTCCTGGACTTTTTTTGGTGGGTAGGCTATTAATTGTTGCCTCAATTTCAGAGCCTGCTATTGGTCTATTCAGGGATTCAACTTCTTCCTGGTTTAGTCTTGGGAGAGTGTAAGTGTCCAGGAAATTATCCATTTCTTCTAGATTTTCTAGTCGATTTGCGTAGAGGCATTTATAGTATTCTCTGATGGTTGTTTGTATTTCTGTGGGGTCGGTGGTGATATCCCCTTTATCATTTTTTATTGCGTCTATTTGATTCCTCTCTCTTTTCTTCTTTATTAGTCTTGCTAGCAGTCTGTCAATTTTGTTTATCTTTTCAAAAAACCAACTCCTGGATTCATTGATTTTTTGGAGGGTTTTTGTGTCTCTATCTCCTTCAGTTCTGCTCTGATCTTAGTTATTTCTTGCCTTCTGCTAGCTTTTGAATGTGTTTGCTCTTGCCTCTCTAGTTCTTTTAATTGTGATGTTAGAGTGTCAATTTTAGATCTCTCCTGCTTTCTCTTGTGGGCATTTAGTGCTATAAATTTCTCTCTACACACTGCTTTAAATGTGTCCCAGAGATTCTGGTATGTTGTATCTTTGTTCTCATTGGTTTCAAAGAACATCTTTATTTCTGCTTCATTTCGTTATGTACCCAGTAGTCATTCAGGAGCAGGTTGTTCAGTTTCCATGTAGTTGAGCGGTTTTGATTGAGTTTCTTAGTCCTGAGTTCTAGTTTGATTGCACTGTGGTCTGAGAGACAGTTTGTTATAATTTCTGTTCTTGTACATTTGCTGAGGAGTGCTTTACTTCCAATTATGTGGTCAATTTTGGAATAAGTGCGATGTGGTGCTGAGAAGAATGTATATTCTGTTGATTTGGGGTGGAGAGTTCTATAGATGTCTATTAGGTCCGCTTGGTGCAGAGATGAGTTCAATTCCTGGATATCCTTGTTAACTTTCTGTCTCGTTGATCTGTCTAATATTGACAGTGGAGTGTTGAAGTCTCCCATTATTATTGTATGGGAGTCTAAGTCTCTTTGTAAGTCTCTAAGGACTTGCTTTATGAATCTGGGTGCTCCTGTATTGGGTGCATATATATTTAGGAGAGTTAGCTCTTCCTGTTGAATTGATCCCTTTACCATTATGTAATGGCCTTCTTTGTCTCTTTTGATCTTTGATGGTTTAAAGTCTGTTTTATCAGAGACTAGGATTGCAACCCCTGCTTTTTTTGTTCTCCATTTTCTTGGTAGATCTTCCTCCATCCCTTATTTTGAGCCTATGTATGTCTCTGCATGTGAGATGGGTCTCCTGAATACAGCAGACTGATGGGTCTTGACTCTTTATCCAGTTTGCCAGTCTGTGTCTTTTAATTGGAGCATTTAGTCCATTTATATTTAAGGTTAATATTGTTGTGTGTGACCTTGATCCTGTCATTATGATATTAACTGGTTATTTTGCTCGTTTGTTGATGCAGTTTCTTCCTAGCCTCGATGGTCTTTACATTTTGGCATGTTTTTGCAATGGCTGGTACCGGTTGTTCCTTTCCATGTTTAGGGCTTCCTTCAGGGTCTCTTGTAAGGCAGGCCTGGTGGTGACAAAATCTCTAAGCATTTGCTTATCTGTGAAGGTTTTTATTTCTCCTTCACTGATGAAACTTAGTTTGGCTGGATATGAAATTCTGGGTTGAAAATTCTTTTCTTTAAGAGCGTTGAATATTGGCCCCCACTCTCTTCTGGCTTGTAGAGTTTCTGCCGAGAGATCTGCTGTTAGTCTGATGGGCTTCTCTTTGTGGGTAACCCGACCTTTCTCTCTGGCTGCCCTTAAGATTTTTTCCTTCATTTCAGCTTTGTGAATCTGGCAATTATGTGTCTTGGAGTTGCTCTTCTGGAGGAGTATCTTTGTGGCGTTCTCTGTATTTCCTGAATTTGAATGTTGGCCTGCCCTACTAGGTTGGGGAAGTTCTCCTGGATGATATCCTGAAGAGTGTTTTCCAACTTGGTTCCATTTTCCCCCTCACTTTCAGGCACCCCAATCAGACGTAGATTTGGTCTTTTTACATAATCCCATACTTCTTGCAGGCTTTGTTCATTTCTTTTTTCTTTTTTCTTTTGGTTTCTCTTCTCGCTTCATTTCATTCATTTGATCCTCAATCGCTGATACTCTTTCTTCCAGTTGATCGAGTCGGTTACTGAAGCTTGTGCATTTGTCACGTATTTCTCGTGTCATGGTTTTCATCTCTGTCATTTCGTTTATGATCTTCTCTGCATTCATTAGTCTAGCTGTCAATTCTTCCACTCTTTTTTCAAGATTTTTAGTTTCTTTGCGCTGGGTACGTAATTCCTCCTTTAGCTCTCAGGAGTTTGATGGACTAAAGCCTTCTTCTCTCATCTCGTCAAAGTCATTCTCTGACCAGCTTCGATCCGTTGCTGGTGATGAGCTGTGCTCCTTTGCAGGGGGAGATGCACTCTTATTTTTTGAATTTCCAGCTTTTCTGCCCTGCTTCTTCCCCATCTTTGTGGTTTTATCTGTCTCTGGTCTTTGATGATGGTGACGTACTGATGGGGTTTTGGTATAGGTGTCCTTCCTGTTTGATAGTTTTCCGTCTGACAGTCAGAAGGACTGTCTGTTGGTCTGTTGGAGATTGCTTGAGGTCCACTCCAGACCCTGTTTGCCTGGGTATCAGCAGCAGAGGTTGCCGAAGATAGAATATTGCTGAACAGCGAGTGTACCTGTCTGATTCTTCCTTTGGAAGTTTCCTCTCAGGGGTGACTCCACCCTGTGAGGTGTGGGGTGTCTGACTGCCCCTAGTGGGGGATGTCTCCCAGCTAGGCTACTCAGGGGTCAGGGACCCACCTGAGCAGGCAGTCTGTCCATTCTCGGATCTCAACCTCCGTGTTGGGAGATCCACGGCTTTCCCCAAAGGTGTCAGACAGAGTCGTTCGGGTCTGCACCGGCCCCCGCTGCTTCCCCTATTGGACTTCAGCTGTGCCCTGTCCCCAGAGGTGGAGTCTACAGAGACAGGCAGGCTTCCTTGAGCTGCTGTGAGCTCCACCCAGTTCGAGCTTCCCAGCGGCTTTGTTTACCTACTTAAGCCTCAGCAATGGCGGGCGCCCCTCCCCCAGCCTGGCTGCTGCCTTGCGGATAGATCGCCGCAGACTGCTGTGTTAGCAGTGAGGGAGGCTCCGTGGGCGTGGGACCCTCCCGGCCAGGTGTGGGATATATTCTCCTGGTGTGCCTGTTTCCTTAAAGCGCAGTATTGGGGTGGGAGTTACCCGATTTTCCAGGTGTTGTGTGTCTCAGTTCCCCTGGCTAGGAAAACGGATTTCCTTCCCCCTTGCGCTTCCAGGTGAGGCGATGCCTCCCCCTGCTTCAGCTCTCGCTGGTCAGGCTGCAGCAGCTGACCAGCACCGATTGTCCGGCACTCCCTAGTGAGATGACCCCAGTACCTCAGTTGAAAATGCAGAAATCACTGGTCTTCTGTGTAGCTCGCGCTGGGAGTTGGAGACTGGAGCTGTTCCTATTCGGCCATCTTGCTCCGCCCCACCTTCATATAGAATTTCTAAGTATCTCTACTCTTGAGTAGAATTCCTAAACATCTGTACTGTTTTAGGAAAACATCTTTTCCTGTGAAAACATGTTTGTGTGTTTGTATGTGTCTATATCTGTGTGTATATTTGTATTCGTATCCAAGAATAGAATAGAAATTATCATATAATATTAAGTGACTACCTGACCTCTGCATTGAAAATGTGATTGTTAGGTCAGAATTTTATCTAAATCTTGAAATACTCTTAAATAAAAGCTATTTGGTAAGTAATATTAAATATAGGTCAACTGTCACAGTGGTAATATATCACCAAAATACACATGATAAGCCCAAACTGATTGGCCTTTGATTTTCTAGGTTCTTTTTTTTTTCAAAGGATTAAATTCAAACTACATGGAATAGTGAGCATACTCTTTGTTTATTGTAATGGAATTTAAATGATTATGTGTTGTCTTTCTACATGATTTGTCAGTAAAATGGGAATCACGTGATTTTTTTTTTTTTTTTTTTGAGACAGGGTCTCACTCTGTTGCCCAGTGCAGTGGTGTGATCTCAACTCGCTGCAGTCTCTGCCTCCTAGATGCAAGTGATCCTCCCATCTTAGCCCTCCAAGTAGCTGGGACCACAGGCATGTGCCACAACGCTGGCTAATTTTTGTTTATTTATTATTTTGAGATGGAGTCTTACTCTGTCACCTAAGCTGGAGTGCAGTTGCACAATCTCGGCTCACTGTAACCTCTGCCTCCTGGGTTCAAGCGATTCTCCTGCCTCAGCCTCCCAAGTAGCTGGGATTACAGGTGTGTGCCACCACACCAGCTCGTTTTTTGTACTTTCAGTAGAGACAAGTTTTCACCATGCTGGCCAGGTTGATCTCGAACTCCTGACCACAAGTGGTCTGCCCGCCTTGGCCTCCCAAATGCTGGGATAACAGTTGTGAGCCACCATGCCTGGCCATTTTTGTTTATTTTTTAGGGATGATGTTTTGCCATGTTGCCCAGTCTGGTCTTGAACTGTTGAGTGCAAGGGATCTACCCACCTTGGCCTCCCAAAGTGCTGGGATTTCAGGAGTGAGCCACTGTGCCTGGCCTATGATTCTCTTTTATAAATAAATCTCATGAGACTTCCTAAACAATTTATTTTACTTTATTTCACAAATACTATATAAAATAGTTTCAATCAACTAGGATATAAGCATCTTTTGGTTATAGGCTGTATTTTGTTATTATTTCAAATTCTTTGGTTTATGATTAACCATGTAAATTGCTATTTATTTACTTTAAAGTAGACAAGTATCTAAGTGAATGAGTGTAAGTTGGAGGTTGTGTATTTGTAATTTAAGAAGGCATGTAATTTAACAGTGACTGAATTAATACTGGTGCTATTGAGTGATTGAAGGAGGAGGACCTATCATATACAGTAATAGTTTTTTTATACTTGTGTAGTATAGTGCATAATGTTCTTAAAAGTGCTTTCATATATAAAAGTACTCTTAGGAAAAAATATTACATAAGGTTGTTCATAATACTATTTGTATTTGGCCGTTCTTACGTTGCTATGAAGAAATACTTGAGACTAGGTAATTTATAAGAAAAGAGATTTAATTAATTGGCTCATCATTCTGCATGCTTTACAGGAAGCATGGTGCTAACATCTGCTCGGCTTCTGGGGAGGCCTCAGGAAGGTTACAATCATGGTGGAAGGCAAAGGGGGAGCAGGCATGTCACATGGAATTTATGTTCCTCTCTATACTGGTTATTCTAGTTAGCAGTTCCTGTAATAACCTTTTATCAGAAGTTCTTAGCTTCTTTGCATTGTTAGAACATGCTCCTTTAGCTCAGAGGAGTTTGTTATTACCCACCTTCTGAAACCTACTTCTGTCACTTCCTCAATCCCATTCTCTGTCCAGTTTTGCGCCCTTGCTGAAGAGGTGTTGTGATCATTTGGAGGAGAAAAGTCATTCTGGCTTTTGGAATTGTCAGCATTTTTGTGCTTTCTTGGTTCTTTCTCGCTGGAGTTCCAGGTGCCACTGGAGTACGAAAAAACTCCTGTAGCTTGGTGTCTGCCCAAACAGCTGCCCAGTTTTGTGCTTGAAACCCAGGGCCCTGGTGGTGTAGGCTCACGAGGGAATATTCTGATCTGCGGATTGCAAAAATCCATGGGAAAAGCATAGTACTCAGGGCAGGTAGCACAGTCCCTCACCACTTCCCCTAGGGGAGAAGTTCCCTGGATCCTTGCACTTCCAGGGTGAAGTGACGCCCAGTCCTGCTTCTGCTTGTTCCGCGTAGGTTGCGCCCAGTGCCTAACCAGGGCCCAGTGAGATGAACTGGGTACCTCGGTTAGAAATGCAGAAATCACCCACCTTCTACGTTGGTCTTGCTAGGCACTGCAGACTGCAGCTGTTTCTATTTGGCCATCTTGGCCCCTCCCCTGACCAGTGGTCTTTATGCTACTGCTATTGTAATTGTTTTGGGGCACCATGAACCATGCCTGCATAAGGTGATGAACTTAATTTATAAATGTATGTGTTCTCACTACTCCTCTCCAACTGTTCTTCCAACTCTCTCCCTCTCCTCTGGCCTCCCTATTCCTTGAGACACAGCAAAATTGAAATTAGGCCAGTTAACTCTACAATGTCTTCTCAGTGTTCAGGTGAAAGGAAGGCTCATACCTGTCTCACTTTAAATCAAAAGCTAGAAATGATTAAGCTTAGTGAGGAAGGAATGTTGAAAACCAGGACAGGCCAAATGCTTTGTCTTTTGTGCCAAACAGCCAAGTTGTGAATGCAAAGGAAAAGTTTTTGAAGGAAATTAAAAGTGCTACTTTAGTAAACACATAAGTGATAAGAGAGCCAGTCATTCTTATTGCTGTCATGAAGACAGGTGTAGTGGTCTGGATAGATCAAACCAGCCACAACATTCCCTTAAGCCAAAGCGTAACTCAGAACAAGACCCTAACTCTCTTCAATTTGATGAAGGCTGAGAGAGGTGAGGAATTTGGAGAAAAAAAGTTGGAGGTTGGGACAGATTGGTTCATGACATTTAGGGAAAGAAGACTTCTACATAATATAAAAGTGCAAAGTGAAACCAACTGCTGATGTAGAAGCTGCAGCAAGTAATCCCAAAGATCCAGCTAAAATAATTGTTGAAAGTGGCTACACTAAACAACCGATTTTCATTGCAGACAACACAGTCTTCTATTGGAAGATGTCATCTCGGTGTTTCAGAGCTAGAGAGAAGTCAGTGCCCAGCTTTAATGCTTCAAAGGACAGGATGACTGTCTTGTTAGGGGCTAATCTTGCTGGTGAGTTTAAGTTGAAGCCAGTGCTCATTTACCGTTCTCCAAACCCTAGGGCCCTTAAGAATTATGCTGCATATACTCTGCCTGTGCTCTATAAATGGGACAACAAAGCCCGGATGACAACTCATCTCTTTACAGAATATTTAACTGAATATTTAAGCCCACTGTTGAAACCTGCTGCTCAGAAAAAAAAAGATTGTTCTCAAAATATTATTGTTTGTTGACAATGTACTTGGTTACTGAAGAACTCTGATGGTTATGTATTAGGAGGTTAATGTTGTTTTCGTTCTTGGTAACACAACATCCATTCAGCAGCCCACATGCATCAATGAAGAATTTTGACTTTCAAGTCTTATTACTTAAGACATACATTTAATAAGGCTATAGCTGACATAGATAGTGATTCTTCTGATGGATCTAGGCAAATTAAATAGAAAATTTTCTGGAAAGGATTTGCCATTCTAGATGCCCTTAAGACCATTTGTGATTCACGAGAGGAGGTCAAAATGTCAACATTAACAGGAGTTTGGAGGAAGTTGGTTCCAGTCCTTATGGATAACTTCGATGGGGTTTTAGACTTCAGTGGAAGAAGTTACTGTAGGTGTGTTGGAAATAGTGAGAAAACTAGAATTAGAAGCAGAGCCTGAAGATGTGACTGAATTGCTGCAATCTCATGCATTCATAAAACTTGAATGGATGAGGAGTTGCTTCTTATAGATGACCAAAGAAAATAGTTTCTTGAGATGGAAACTCCTCCTGGTGGAGATGCTGTGAACATTATTGAAATGACAGCAAAATATTTAGAATATTACATAAACTTAGTTGCTAAAGCAGCCATAGGATTTCAGTTTTGAAAGAGGCTCTACTGTTGGTAAAATGCTATCAAGCAGCATTGCATGCTACAGAGAAAACTTTTTGAAGAAAGAGTCAACCAATGTAACAAACTTCTTTGTTGCCTTATTTTAAGAAACTGCCCCTGACTGCCCAGCCTTCAGCCACTACCACCCTGATCAGTCAACAGTCATCAACAAACATTGAGTTAGGACTTTCCACCATTAAAGATGATGACTTCCTGAAGGGCCAGATGATGGTTAGCATCTTTTTTTTTTTTTTTTTTAACAATAAAGTATTTTAATTTTATTTATTTATTTTTGAGACACAGTCTTGCTCTGTTGCCCAGGCTAGAGTGCAGTGGCATGGTATTAACTCACTGCAATCTCTGCTTCCCGGGTTCAAGCGATTCTCCTTCCTCAGCCTCCCGCAGTAGCTGGGATTACAGATGTGCGCCACTACACCTGGCTAAGTTTTGTATTTTTAGTGGAGATGGGGTTTTGCCACGTTGGCCAGGCTTGTCTCGGACTCCTGGGCTCAAGTGATCCATCCACCTTGGCCTCCCAAAGTCCTGGGATTACAGACGTGAGCCACTGCGCCTGGCCTCAATAAAGTATTTTTAAATTAAAATAAATACTTCTTTTATATATAATGCGATTGCGCACTTAATAGATTACAGTAGAGTGCAAACAGTACTTTTATTTGCAATTTTTTGGAAACCAAAAATTGATGTGACTCACTTTATTGCAATTGCTTTACGGCAGTGGTCTGGAACTGAACCAGCCATATTTCTAAGGTATGCCTGTATTAAGAAGTCTATTACCTGAAGAAAGTAATTATTAAGAGTTCATGTATAGTCTGCTATAGAATAATAATCTTATGAATAAGAGGATTCATAAGAACAAGAATAAGGAATTGGTATCTCACACCAGTCAGAATGACTATTATTAAAAAGTCAAAAAAATAACAGATGCTGGCAAGGTTGTGGAGAAAAGGGAACACTCATGCATTATTGGCGAGAGTGTAAGTGCATTCAACCATTATGGAAAACTGTGTGGCAATTCCTGAAAGAACTAAAAACAGAACTATCATTTGATCCAGCAATCCCATTTCTGGGTGTATCCTCAAAGGAGTAGAAATTGTTCTACCACAAAGACTATATCCTCAAAGGAGTAGAAATTGTTCTACCACAAAGACACATGGCATGCATATGTTCATTGCAGCACTATTCAAAATAGCAAAGACGGCCGGGCGCGGTGGCTCAAGCCTGTAATCCCAGCACTTTGGGAGGCCGAGACGGGCGGATCACGAGGTCAGGAGATCGAGACCATCCTGGCTAACACAGTGAAACCCCGTCTCTACTAAAAATACAAAAACTAGCCGGGCGAGGTGGCGGGCGCCTGTAGTCCCAGCTACTCGGGAGGCTGAGGCAGGAGAATGGCGTAAACCCGGGAGGCGGAGCTTGCAGTGAGCTGAGATCCGGCCACGGCACTCCAGTCCGGACGACAGAGCGAGACTCCGCCTCAAAAAAAAAAAAAAAATATAGCAAAGACATGGAGTCAACCTAAATGTGTATCAGTGTTAGACTAGATAAAGAAAATGTGGTATATATACACCATTAAATACAGTGCAGCCATAAAAAAGAATGAGGTAATATCCTTTGCAGGAACATGGATGGAGCTGGAGGCCATTATCCTTAGCAAACTAACGCAGGAACGGAAAACCAAATACCACATGTTCTCACTTCTAAGTGGGAACCAAACAATGAGAACATGTGGACACAAAGGGGGAAACAACACACACTGGATACTACCTGAGGGTGGAGAGTGGAAGAAGGAAGAGGAGAGGATCAGAAAAAAGTAACTTTTGGATACTAGGCTGCGTACCTGGGTGATGAAATAATCTGTACAACAAATCCCTGTGACACGAGTTTACCTGTATAACAAACCTATATATGTACCCCTGAACCTAAAACAAAAGTTAAAAAAAAAGAAATAAGAAGTAGAGATATGAAATAAGAAGTTGAGTTTTAAATGTTTCCTCATCTTTTCACTGTGGACTTAGGATGCTGGGTGTTTTTCAAACTAGAATCTTTGATAGGGAATTATATTTGATGTTTGCAACATACTCAGATTCTAATTGTATCTTTTGAGTGGCTAGGTATTCTTGGAAGCATATATACATATTCATGTGTGTTTGTCCGTGAATAACATTACTCTGGTGAGGGAAATATGGGAAAGAGGGCTTTGTTAAAGGCCTTAAATGAGAACAATGAATCTAGATTAGTTACGGTGGAGAATGCCTTTGATATATGTGTGAACTTTACGTTTGAACTTTTTCAATAAAATTCAACTCCCATTTCTGTGTTTAGTTGGGAAAGGGGATTGAGAGATTTTAGTATAAGACTACCTGAAGTTATTTCCTTTTCAATAGCCGAGCAAAGATTTCAAAGCTTTTCGAAAATCTAAGAGGAAATGAAACACAGCCATCTAGTGGATGCAATTTTAAAAGCTTGTAATATAAGCATGTAATGTAAGTACCGTGAGCTCTTGTAAGCATTATAAACATTATTAGGCATTCAAGTTAATAATTTCTTGTTACACAAAGGGTAATATACATTTACAAATTTTAATGGGAAGGGGAAGCATTATATATGATTGTTGAACTACAGCATTATATAAATACCTTCAGAGGTCAGTTAAACTAATATAACTTTGTCATATGCTATAAGAGTTTCCATTGTAATATTAATCAGAGTTTTTGAACTGTAAAAGTTCGGTAGTGCTTTTAAACACATGGACATTCTGAAACACTGATGGAAAATATCTAGGCCTCTTTTGCTTATATAAATTAACCTATTATTATGGTTGAAGCATAGATTTAGTTACTCTTTGTCTTCTATTGGAGTGACTCTTAGTCATTGATGGCTTATAAACTTTATTGATGCAAAAATGAATTATTTTCCAGGAGCAAGATACTGCTGTGCAAAATATGCATAAGAAAGTAGAAAAATTAGAAACAGAACATATGGACTGCTCTGACCTTTTACGGCGACAAACAAGTGAACTTGAATTTAGCACTCAACGAGAGGAACGCCTTAGAAAAGAATTTGAGGTACATTTTCTTATTCTTTTATAATATATATGTGTACAAACTTTCATACACACACACACACACACACACACACACACACACGTATGTAAAACCCATTCCGTGATTTAAGGTTGGAGAGTTTTACTCTGTAATAATATATAAAACTAATTTTAGGAGTACCTATTTATAATGTATATTTGGCTTCTTTGAAAACTTTCGTATCTGAGTATTTTGTGTTTTGCCCTAGTTTAAAAAAATCTGTTGTTCACTTTTGAACAATTAACTCTCATGAAATATTTGGGAAGTTTGAGAGTAATTGTTTACATTGTTAGGTTGAGTAAGCAATGCAGGAAAAGTTCTGGTGTACATAGGTTCTAAATGATAAAAGTAATATTACATTTTAATTTTGTAGTTTGAATCATGTATGGTTATGTGGACTGATTTTCAGATGAGACTTTACTTGGGAAAGGAGCATCAATTTACAGATGAAAAATAGGATTTTTATTAGTGAATGATACTGACAATAACTTTAATCTTAAGAGAAATCTAATTGATTTGTTAGTTCATCTTTTTAAAATTTTTCTTTGCTTTGTGGGAAATGAAATATTTAAACAGATAAAGAAGTTTTGTCTTAAATATAATTTATAATCTTTATTAGGCAAATGAATACTTATGAAGAGTATTTAATGGTAAAGTGCTAGAGTTAACACTTACTAAACTCACTGTGTCACCTAACATTGTTAAGAACAGCGATAAGGATTATAACTTTTGGGAGAAAGGAAGTGTGATTCCTAGTATTTTTAGATGATATGTAAATAAAATGAATAGTAAAATCAGCTTTAAAATTATCAACGCTAGTAAAAACATTCAATAAGGAGGCTAGGCAGAAAATAACATATGACAATTTTTAAAAAATTAATTCATTCTTTTTTATTACACTTTAAGTTCTAGGGTACGTGTGCACAGCGTTCAGGTTTGTTACATATGTATACATGTGCCATGTTGGTGTGCTGCACCCATTAACTTGTCATTTACATTAGGTATATCTTCTAATGCTATCCTTCCCCAATCCCACGACAGGTCCCGGTGTGTGATGTTCCCCATCCTGTGTCCAAGTGTTCTCATTGTTCAATTCCCACGTATGAGTCGTATGAGTGAGAACATGTGGTGGTTGGTTTTCTGTCCTTGTGATAGTTTGCTCACAGTGATGGTTTCCAGCTTCATTCGTGTCCCTACAAAGGGTATGAACTCATCCTTTTTTATGGCTGCATAGTATTCCATGGTGTATATATGCCACATTTTCTTAATCCAGTCTATCATTGATGGACATTTGGATTGGTTCCAAGTCTTTGCTATTGTGAATAGTGCCACATAAACATACGTGTGCGTGTGTCTTTATAGTAGCATGATTTATAATCCTTTGGGTATACCCCCAGTAATGGGATGGCTGGATCAAATGGTATTTCTAGTTCTAGATCCTTGAGGAATTGCCACACTGTTTTCCACAATAGTTGAACTAGTTTACAGTCCCACCAACAGTGTAAAAGTGTTCCTATTTCTCCACATCCTGTTTCCTGACTTTTTAATGCTCTCCATTCTAACTGGTGTGAGATGGTATCTCATTGTGGTTTTGATTTGCATTTCTCTGATGACCAGTGATGATGAGCATTTTTTCATGTGTCTGTTGGCTGCATAAATGTCTTCTTTTGAGAAGTGTCTGTTCATATCCTTTGTCCACTTTTTGATGGGGTTGTTTGATTTTTTCTTGTAAATTTGTTTAAAAGTTCTTTGTAGATTCTGTATATTAGCCTTTTGTCAGATGAGTAGATTGTAAAAATTTTCTCCCATCCTGTGGGTTGCGTGTTCACTCTGATGGTAGGTTCTTTTGCTGTGCAGAAGCTCTTTAGTTTAATTAGATCCCATTTGTCAATTTTGGCTTTTGTTGCCATTGCTTGTTGTGTTTTAGTCATGAAGTCCTTGCCAATGCCTATGTCTTGAGTGGTATTGCCTAGGTTTTCTTCTAGGGTTTTTATGATTTTAGGTCTAACATTTAAGTCTTTAATCCATCTTGAATTAATTTTTGTATAAGGTGTAAGGAAGGGATCCAGTTTCAGCTTTCTGCATATGGCTAGTCAGTTTTCCCAGCACCATTTATTCAATAGGAAATCCTTTCCCTATTTCTTGTTTTTGTCAGGTTTGTCAAAGATCAGATGGTTGTAGATGTGTGATATTATTTCTGAGGGCTCCATTCTGTTCCATTGGTCTATATCTCTGTTTTGGTACCAGTACCATGCTGTTTTGGTTACTGTATCCTTGTAGTATAGTTTCAAGTCAGGTAGCGTGATACCTCCAGCTTTGTTCTTTTTGCTTAGGATTGTCTTGGCTACATGGGCTTTTGTTGGTTCCATATGAAATTTAAAGTAGTTTTTCCCAATCCTATGAAGAAAGCCAGTGGTAGCTTGATGGGGATAGCATGGCATCTATAGATTACTTTGGGCAGTATGACCATTTTCATGATATTGATTCTTCCTATCCATGAGCATGGAATGTTCTTCCATTTGTTCATGTCCTCTCTTATTTCCTTGAGCAGTGGTTTGTAGTTCTCCTTGAGGAAATCCTTCACATCCCTTGTAAGTTGGATTCCTAGGTATTTTATTCTCTTTGAAGCAGTTGTGAATAGGAGTTCACTCATAATTTGGCTCTCTGTTTGTCTGTTATTGGTGTATAGGAGTGCTTGTGATTTTTGCAGATTGATTATGTTTCCTGAGACTTTGCTGAAGTTGCTTATCCGCTTAAGGAGATTTTGGGCTGAGACGATGGGGTTTTCTAAATATACAATCATATCATCTGCAAACAGGGAGAATTTGACTTCCTCTTTTCCCTAATTGGATACCCTTTATTTCTTTGTCCTGCCTGATTGCCCTAGCCAGAACTTCCAACACTAGGTTGAACAGGAGTGGTGAGAGAGGGCATCCCTGTCTTGTGCCAGTTTTCAAAGGGAATGCTTCCAGTTTCTGCCCACTCGGTATGATATTGGTTGTGGGTTCGTCATAAATAGCTCTTATTATTTTGAGATACGTCCCATCCATACCTAGTTTATTGAGAGTTTTTAGCATGAAGCGCTGTTGAATTTTGTCGAAGGCCTTTTCTGCATCTCTTGAGATAATCATGTGGTTTTTGTCTTTGGTTCTGTTTATATGCTGGATTACGTTTATTGATTTGTGTATGTTGAGCCAGCCTTGCATCCCAGGGATGAAGCCAACTTGATCATGCTGGATAAGCTTTTTGATGTACTCCTGGATTCGTTTGCCGGTATTTTATTGAGGATTTTTGCATCGATAGATAGGTAGATAGGAGGAGATTATTAAGGGAACTGGTTTGTGCGGTTATGGAGGCTAAAACCCATAACAGGCCATCTGTAAGCTGGAGACTCTAGGATGCCAGTAGCATGGCTGAGTTCAAGTCTGAAAAACTCAGAACCAGGGGAGCCAATGGTGTAATTTTCAGCCTGAGGCAGAAGGCTTGAGAACCTTGGGTGCCACTGGTATAAGACCTGGAGCCTCAAAGACAGAGATCCTTGATTTCTGATGTCCAAGGGCAGGAGGAGGAAGGTGTCTGCGCTCCAGGGGAGAGAGTGGGGAGAGAGAGGTGAGGAAAGAGGGAGAGAGGAGGAGAGAGAGGAAGCGGTGAGAAGATAGAGGGGGAGAGAGAGTGAGAGAAAATTATTTTCTCTCCTTTTTTGTTCTATCCAGGCCCCCAGCCAGTTGGATGGTGCTTGCCTATGGTGAGGGCAGATCTTCCCTACTAAGTTCACTGGTGCAGATACCAATCTTCTCTGGAAACACCCCTCACAGATACACCCACAAGTAATGGAAAGAGTGCCTTACCAGTGCTTTAGGTATTCCTTAATCTAGTGATATTGATACCTAAAATTAACTGTTGCTGCAGACTTTTAATGAAATTGAATTGAAAAGCCAGGAGTAGGGTTGTAGATATTATGTAACAATTTAATATATTAAGGTATCTTTTTAAATTAGTAAGGAGAGGAAATATTATTTCAGTGACTTAGAGGGCCCCCGCCGCCTGCCCCCTCCAGTTGTCCTGCCTTTCTGGACTGAGCCAGTGTACATTTTACATGTATTGATTGATGTCCTATGTCTCCCTAAAATATATAAAACCAAGCTGTAGCCTGACACATACATGACACACGTTCTCAGAATTTCCTGGGGCTATCACAGGCCATTGGTCACTCATATTTGGCTTAGAATAAATCTCTTCAGGCCGGGCGCGGTGGCTCAAGCCTGTAATCCCAGCACTTTGGGAGGCCGAGTCGGATGGATCACGAGGTCAGGAGATCGAGACCATCCTGGCTAACACGGTGAAACCCCGTCTCTACTAAAAAATACAAAAAAAAAAGTAGCCGAGCGAGGTGGTGGGCGCCTGTAGTCCCAGCTGCTCGGGAGACTGAGGCAGGAGAATGGCGTGAACCCGGGAGGTGGAGCTTGCAGTGAGCCGAGATCCGGCCACAGCACTCCAGCCTGGGCGACAGAGCGAGACTCCGTCTCAAAAAAAAAAAAAAAGAATAAATCTCTTCAAATATTTTACAAAGTTTGACTGTTTTTGTTTTTGTTGACAGTATTAGGGTAGATGTAATTGGGCCGAATATAGATTTTTAACTTGAAAGTCATTTTCTCTTGGAATTTGAAGGCCTTGCGTCTATTTTCTTCTGTTGTTACTGTGAGGCCTGATGCTATTCTGGTTTGTATTCTTTGTTTGTGACCCTTTTCTCACTCTCTTCCTCTCCAAAAAGGCTCTTGATCCTCTTTTTTTTAGAATATATTTTCATTATGGAAAACTTTGAATGTATGTAAAAGTAGACAGAATAATATAATGAACCTAATATCCATGACCAGCTTCAACAATGATCAATTTATGAACAATTATGATTTCCAGAAATAAAGGTTCCTTTATTTAAAGTTGCATTATCAATATCACACATAAATTGTTTAATGATAATTACTGAATATAGTCAAATATCCAGAAATTATTCAAATTTTAAATTATCTCATAAATGGCATAAATATTATGTATGTTTACAGTTTGATTCTGCATCTCAATTAGGTCTACATGTCTATATGTCTATTAGTCTCTTTCAATCTACAAGTTCTCCATCTATGTCTTTTCTTTTTTCCTTGTAGTATGTTTTTGAACACACCAAATTATTTGTGCTACAGAGTTCCCACTGGTAAAATTTCAGAACATCAGAGATAAGAATGTTCCTTAGAATGGATCTTTTTTACTCAGTGTGCAGGACACGCGTTGGCTGTTTTAGCCAGGAAACTCAGTGTCCTTCATGTTCAGGAATTCTCTTGTGTTATTTCCTTTTTTTTTTGAGACGGAGTCTTGCTCTGTCGCCCAGGCTGGAGTGCAGTGGCCGGATCTCACCTCACTGCAAGCTCCACCTCCCAGGTTCATGCCGTTCTCCTGCCTCAGCCTCCCGAGTAGCTGGGACTACAGGCGCCCACCACCTCGCTCGGCTAGTTTTTTGTATTTTTTTAGTAGAGATGGGGTTTCACCGTGTTAGCCAGGATGGTCTCGATCTCCTGACCTCGTGATCCGCCCGTCTTGGCCTCCCAAAGTGCTGGGATTACAGGCTTGAGCCACCGCGCCCGGCCTTGTGTTATTTCTTCACCATATCCTCTTCAGTCTTTTTTTCTGTTCTTTATTTGTGAGACTTTTATTATTCAAGTGTTAGACCACTGAATTGATATTTTACTCTTTTCTTAACTTTTTCCTTTCTCTTTGTCTTTTTGTTGTTGATGTTTCTTGGGAGATTTGTTTGACTTCACTTTCTAATCTTCTAATTGAGTATTTCCTTTTTTCTTTTTAATTTCTAAGAGCTTGTTCTCTCTACCATTTTTGTACTATCCTGTTCCTATATTATGACTGCAGTGTTCGTTTATTCAGTAAATATTTATTGGAGTGACGGGCACATTTCTGGGTCATAGAGGTGTAGCAGAGAACAAAGAAAAGCCTCTTCTTTTTTTTTTTTTTTTGAGACAGAGTCTTGCTTTGTCACCCAGGCTGGTGTGCAGTGGCGATCTTGGCTTACTGTGACCTCCAGTTCAAGTGATTTTCCTGCTTTAGCCTCCTGAGTAGGTGGAATTACAGGCGTGCGCCACCACGCCTGGCTAATTTTTTGTGTTTTTAGTAGGGACAGGGTTTTGCCATGTTGCCCAGGCTGGTCTTGAACTCCTGGCCTCTAGTGATCAGCCTGCCTTGGTCCCCAAAGTGGTGGGATTACAGACGTGAGCCACTGCACCCAGCCGAAAGCATCTTCCTTCTCGAAGCTGACATTCCAGTCAGGAGGAATCGTGTATTAAATAGAACAGTGTGTAGTGTGTTAGTTGGTGATAATTCTGTAAAGAATAATAAAGCCGTCCAGGGGAGTTAATGAGTAATAGGGTAGGATGGTTACCTGTTTGTATTGGTGGTCATGGAAGGCTAACTTGATAAGGTGGCATTTGAGCTGAGACCTGAAGGAAGGAAGGGATTGAGCCTTATGGATATCCCAAGGAAGAGCATTCTAGGTAGAAGGAATAGAAAGTGCAAGACCATGGGTTGCAAGTGTACTTTTAATATTTGAGGAACAGCGAGTAGGCCTTTGTGACTGGGATAGAATGAGCAAGAGAGAGACTAGTAGGATGTATAGAATGGTAGACAGATCGTGCAGAATTTGGAAGGTCTTTTGTAGTTCATTGTAAGAACTCTGATTTTTGTCTGAGAAAGCTTTTGGAAAGTTTCGAGCAGAGGAGTGGTATGCCTTTTCTCATTTATGTTTTAAAAGCATTATTCTGGACACTCTTTGGATAATATATTATAAAAGACAGTTTTGGAGACTATTAAAATAATCTAGTTGACAGATTATAGTGTTTTAGACAAGGTAGTAGCAGAGGAGGGTCTGTCTTGCAAAAATATATCCAAATTTGAACGTCTCCTCCACTACTACCTTATAGTAGATGATGTAGTAGAGATGGTCTAATTTGGATATATTTTTGCAAGATAGAACCCACAGAAATTGCTGATTAACTGGACCTGAATTATGAGAGAAAAAGAGGGAGTAAAGGATAATGCCAAAGGTTTTGGCTTGAGCAGACAAGAGAATGGCATTTCCATTTACTGAACTCGTAAATAATACAAGCGGAGTAAGTTTGGGAGAGGTCAGGAGTGTGGATTTAGATATGTTAAATTTGACATTCCTTTTAGACATTAAAGAGGAGATGGTATTTCTTTTATTTCTACAAAGGGGTATCTGCTAGTTTCAGGTTTGATGGTTATAAAATGGAAGAAGGAAATGGAGGAAGAATCTGGTTATCATGCTGTTTAGTATGCAGACATACCCCTGGTTTCGGTCTGGCGCACCCCTCTTCCTCTCTCTTCATGTGTATTTCTGTGTTCAGCTTCTGGTTCAGATTTATGTTCTTCAGATAATAAACCTTTGTGTGAGGACTAGGGTAGGGTATTTGTTTGGCTACTTGGGGTAAGAGTGGATGCCTTGAGCTCTAACTTCTTACAGCGATGAGTGAAAAAAAAACTTTATTGAGATGTAATTTGCAAATTATAAATTTGTCCATTTAAAGAGTACAATTCTGTGGTTTTTAGTGTATTCACAGCATTGTGCAACCATCACCATAATCAATTTTGGAACATTTTCATCACCCAATAAGAAACTCTACTCATTAGCCATCACTTTCCTATTCCCCTTTCCTCTCAGCCCTAAGCAACCACTACTTTCTGTCTTTATAGATTTGCCTATTCTAGACATTCCTTACAAGTGGAACTATAATATATGGTCTTTTGTGACTGACTTCTTTCACTTAGCATAATGTTTTCAAGGTTTATCCATGTTGCAGCATGTATTAGTGCTTCATTCATTTTATGCCTGAATGATATTCTGTTGTGTAACATGTAATATATATTTTGTGTCTCTGTCCATCAGTTGATGGACATTTGTGTTTGTATTTGTCAGGGTTCTCTAAAGGGACAGAACTAATAGTATATATGTATATGTGTATGTAAAGGGGAGTTTGTTAGGAGAAGCGACTTACATGATCACAAGGTGAAGTCCCACAATAGGCCGTCTGCATGTTGAGGAGCAAGGAAGTCAGTCCAAGTCTCAAAATCTCAAAACTAGCTAAGCCAGCAGTGCAGCCTTCAGTCTGTGGTTGAAGGCCTGAGAGCCCCTTTTTAGCATTTTATGTGCTTATTAGCCATTCGTATATCTTCTTTGGAGAAATAGCTATTTAGACCCTTGTCCTTTTAAAAAATGGATTATTTGTACTGTATATATATAAATCACGGTGTACGTTCAAGAGTCTAAAAATTAAAGAACTTGGAGTCTGATGTTCCAGAGCAGGAAGCATCCAGCACGGAGGAAGATGAAGGCTGGAACACTCAGCAAGTCTCCTTGTTCCCCTTTCTTCTGCCTGCTTTATTCTAGCCATGCTGTTGTATAATATATTAGCTGACTAGATGGTGCCCACCCAGACTGAGGGTGGGTCTGCCTCTCCCACTCCACTGACTCAAATGTTAATTTCCTTTGGCAACACCTTCACAGAGACACCTAGGAACATTACTTTACATCCTTCACTCCAGTCAAGTTGACACTCAGTATTAACCATCACAATGTTGTTTCCACTTTTTCAGCCGTAATGAATAGTGCCACCATGAACATTCGTGTACAGGTTTTTGTGTGGATATGTTTTCAGTTGTCTTTATTATATATCTAGGAGAGGAATTGCTGGGTCACATGGTAACTATATGGTTAACATTTTGAGGAACTGTCAGGTTGTTTTGTACAGTGGCAGCACCATTTTACATTCTCACCAGCAAGGTATAAGGGTTCTAGTTTCTCTAGATCCTCATCAACAGCTGTTATTGTCATTCTTTTAAATTATAACCACTGTAGTAGGTGTGAAATGGTACCTCATTGTGGTTTTGATTTGCATTTCTCTGATGATTGATGATGTTGAATATCATTTTTTGTGCTTGTTAGCCATTAATGTATCTTCTTTGGAGAAATAGCTAGTTAGACCCTTGTCCTTTTAAAAAATGGATTATTTGCACTGTATATATATAAGATGCTAACAATGGAGGAAACTGGATGTGGAGTATGTAGATGGACTTAACAACAGAAATGCCAATTATGAACTTGGCAAAGATAAAATTCCTCATACTCTAACTACACATGGTTTATTTTTTACAAGATTAGAGAAGGAATAAAAATATGAAATTATATTTGAAATAATATTTTAGCTTTTTTTTTCTTGTGCTGACCATCTTTTTAGGCCAGTGAATTCAGGATTTCATTATATTTTATATCATTTTTAATACTGTGGTTTGCAGATGGCTTACTAAAAAAGGATGAGGGGGCGGGAGCTGTGACTCATGCCTGTAATCCCAGCACTTTGGGAGACAAAGGTGGGCAGAGCACTTGAGACCAGGAGTTCAAGACCAGCCTGGGCAACATGGTGAAACATCATCCCTACAAAAAATAGAAAACTTAGCCAAACGTGGTGGAGTGTGCCTGTAGTCCCAGCTCCTTGGGGGGCTGAGGTGGGAGGATTACTTGAACCTGGGGAAGTTGAGGCTGCAGTGAGCTGTGATCATGCTACTGTACTCTAGCCTGGGCAAGAAAGTGAGACCCTGCCTCAAAAACAAACAAACAAACTAAAATTAGGATAGAGTTAATGTTCTGAATATTAGAATTTAAAAGATCACTTAGAAGTCACTTAAGGATGCTAGAAAATTCTATCATCACTAAAAACATTTTATTAATTGTGTTATAGTTGTGAGGCTGTACTATGTAATAACGACTTTTTTGTTGGTAGGGTTCTTGGTAAGGCAATTTTGATTCACTTAAGAAAATAACGGCTGGGCGTGGTGGCTTATGCCTGCAATGCCAGCCCTTTGGGAGGCTGAGGTGGGTTTATCATTTGAGGTCAGGCGTTTGAGACCAGCCTGGCCAACATGGTGAAACCCCATCTCTATTAAAAATACAAAAATTAGCCGGGCGTGGTGGCGCTCGCCTGTAATCCCAGCTGCTCTGGAGTCTGAGGCAGGAAAATCGCTTGAACCTGGCAGGTGGAGGTGGAGGCTTCTCTGAGCCGAGATTGTGCCTCTGCACTCCAGCCTGGGTGACAGAGGAAGACTCTGTCTCAAAAACAAAACAAAACAAAAAACAATAAAACACACACAAAATAGAAAATATCTAATACCTAAACTTTAAGGTGTGGTTGTGCACAACCCAGTATTGACTTTTTTTCTGTAAAATACTTAATTTCCTCAATATCTGTTTTTATTGGTTGATGTTATAGGTATAATATTATTTTAGACAAGTTTTATTTTTACTCTATGTTTTTTTATTCACTGCTGTGTAAATACTTTTGATAATACCAGGTCTCTGCTTTTGAAGAACTTGAAACTTTGAAGGTAGTCTAGATAGTCTTTATTTTTCTTCTATTTATAAGAATTTTACAAGTGGAGAGACTTAGTCTTCTAACTTACCTATGATTTCTCATATTTAGATTATTTTTAAAAGCTTTGCTTTATATTATACATTATATGTTGTATATTAGTTAGTATATTTTATATTGGCTGTTTGACCACATAGTGACATAATGAACAAGAAGTTACATTTCTGGAGAGCATTTTGTGTTAGTTTTACACTCAATTATGGAGACAATCACTACCAGTAATACTAAGTACTTAAGTAATTGTCAGTCGTATTTTTAAAAGAATTAAGCTAAGATGGGATAATAACAATAAAGAGGAAATTTGTTAAAATTTTAATTTAATAAAGTACATTATTTAATATCAGCAATATCAAACTAAAGCAACTAATAAAATAGACATTTAGCCTAATGAATGTTTTTAATTCTAGTGAAGCTTTTTAACATTTGCATTTCTTGAAAGGTGATTTTTTTATGTGACTGAGCCAAAGAAGTTTTTGTATGTATGAAACATATATATAAAATAATTTAAAAATCTTACAAAGTTTATATCACTGTGTCTTAATCATCTTAGCATGGATCAATGCTTTCTTAGATTAAAAAAAAGCAAACTCCCAATCCAATTTTATAAATGCAGTACTGGATACCATAGAATCAAGGGAAAAGTGAACTGGAAAAAGAAATATCCATGGCTTTTATAAACCTCTTTACAACAAGGGGAGTTTATTATCATGGGAAATAAGCTTAACTCAATAAGAAAAGAGAAAAGAGAAGATGCAAACCTAATTCTGAGGGAACTGAAGAATCTTCTGAAGATTATGGTAGAGAGAGAACAGTCTTTGCAAATAAATTCTGAATTGCTTCTGTCAGTCATATTCTGTATTACAGTAACTTTAAAGGGCAGAAGTAGCATCTTTCTCTAAATGTGTACTACCTTCAAGTGAAAAAGGAAAAGAAAATTGTATTTTACCTTTCATAATTGTTGATAAAGACCATCTTGTATGATTCATCTTTTTAAAGCCATCATGTGTTTGTAGGGATCATTTTCAAAGGTCCATTTGCGTAGATTACTGACTATAAAATAGGGAAATGATGAAATCACCTGTGTTATGCAGTTGTAGGTATTGCACATTTAAGTGCAGCATTTTATGTTCATAATAAAATTTAAGATTGGAACTTCAGTTAAAAATTTGGTAAATACTAAAGTTTTTGTTGCCCTAAAAGGTAGAGATAATTTTTAAAGAAGGTAAATTAGTTTATTATCATGTTACTCAGAATTTGCAAACACAAATTCTGTTCCTGATATTTCTTATTTTTATTATCTGTGGGTTTTTTGGTTATACCTAAAAGTAATAAAACTTTTTCTTCATTAAACTCTTTTATAATGTGAGTGGTATACTTCATTTCTTGCTGAATAAAAAAATTATGGGGTTCTCCAGTTTATTTCTGTTGTCAGCCTATTGCCCCCATATATCCCTGCTGAAACCGTTAAGGCTCTGTTACCATCCTCAGTGACTTTCACTTTGAATTTTCTACCATCAGAACTGCATAGTTAACCACGATCAAGATGACTGGCACAGAGAGCCCTGAATCTTTCTATGTTCTGTGCTTTATATAAGCCTGTTTATGTAAAGTAATCTAGGGGATTCTGGAAAACAAGTATGTTTTAGCCATTAATAAAACAGTTACAGATGAATTGTAGTTCAGAGAAGTAAGTAGAAGGAATATCCTTTAACGACAAATCAATTTTTGTCTATAACACAGGTCTTTTGCTTACTTATAATGGAAATGCTTATAGATGTGTCAGGACCCATTTTGGCCTTTGGGCCAAAGACCTAGTATGGCATCTGGCATATAGTAGTTTCTCTATAAATGTTCCATTCTGCTTTTTAGTTGACCTCTATAGTAAAATAAGTGTCAATGAGATCATCATGAAAACCTATTCGTTTTTAATAATCTTTTAAGTGTTTTTATGCAGTCACATTTGTTTAATGGGATTGAATATAAATGTAAAATGTTTGGACTTCTGTGAGGGTAGAATAAAGTGGAAAGGACTTCCTGACCAATTCACTTCCAAGACCAATTGGACTTCCTTCCTGTTCTCTTTTACATTGTAGTTCCCATGTTCTGAGTCACAAAGCAGCATTAATTTTGCCTCTGAGTTGTTTTTCTAATGTACTGTGCTGGCCACATGGAAAGTAGGAGAGCTACTTAAAACAAACACCGCCTTCAAATTAGAATGCCTTATTAAGATTTAAAATATGTATCATACGAGGCCTCTTTTGTAGAATTTATCATGTTATTGTAAAAGTCAAATGAGAAAATACACGAGACCTCTGAAAACTGTAGCATATTAATATTTAACTCTAGGCATAGTCTCCTCAGTGACATTGATGTAAATACACTCTCTCATGTAGAAGTGACATTAGAAATATAAATGCTTACATTTACATATAAAAGCCAACATTAAAGGTCAGACTAATTGAATAATATTATTGCTTCTTAAGATGTTAGATTACAACAAAGATGATAAATAGTAAAGGGCCTATAGACAGTTCTTGATTATGACCCTTCATTGTATGACTTTAGTGATTAAGTGATATAATATTGTGATGCCTGTTTTACAAATGTTTATCAAATACTTGGAGACTGTGACCCTTTGAGGCATCTTTTTTGGTAATAAAAATCCTTTGAGACTTTCTGTTTAAGGGCTTAAAAGATAGTGTTAACAAGTATACCCCCCTTCCCTGCCCAGGTAAAGAATAAGTGTTATAGTTAAATATTAACATGCATGTAATAAAATATTAACAGCTATTAAAATGTGACAAAATATACTTAGCATTAAAATAAACATTATAGGATTAATCAGTCTGTGATGATTCAGTCCCTTGGAATCATCTTTTTATATATGGATTATTACTGTATTTATTACTTATGAAAACATCTATTAATGGGAATTATTAGGTGATAAAATGTGGAAAAAAATCATGTTCTATTTACACAAGTTATTGATATGTTTGGGGCAAACTTTGTGCAACTAATTAGGAAACTGTAATATATAACACACTCCTGAGGAAATCATTAACTAGTGTGTACTCGTGATAATTCATCCCTTTTTTCTTGATGTCTGTTTTAGTGGACTAAATTTCATGTCTAAGTTTTTCTGCTTGACTGATTATTTTAAGTTCATCAAATCCTCTAAGCTGGATGTATTTGGGGATAAAAGAATGTAGTAGAAACTGTTTTGTTTACTCAGTCTTTCAGCAGATTTATTGTACATATATGTTTTCATAACTTGTGAAACTTTTGGAAGAGGCCCATGGAAGCCATAGAACCAAATGTGATGTGGAGAACAGCTGGGTATGTTTGGTTAATTCTGCTGCTGAATTGGAGTCTTCAGCTCATGCCTGGTTTATAATAAAGTAACATGTATCAAACAGTTGGATAGGAGACATTCTTCTCTATATTGCCCTCTTCAAACACTGAGAACTCACTTTTCTTAAGTGTACTAGATGATCTAATTGGGCTTAATATGATTTAGTGAGAGATAGATTACACCAAAAAGAGGTTGATTAACACCTAGTATTTACTAAAATAAAAATCTCTTGGCAGTACATAGCTGTAGGAAAGGACATGGTAATCAGCTTATAAATGACAAAATATGTGATAATTTTGTGTTACGTACAGAACTGTTGTTTGGCTAGGCGTGGTGGCTCACGCCTGTAATCCCAGCACTTTGGGAGGCCAAAGTGGGCAGATCACTTGAGGTCAAGAGTTCGAGATCAGCCTGGCCAACATGGTGAAACCCTATCTCTACCAAAAATACAAAAAGTAGCTGGGCATGGTGGTGTGTGTGCTTGTAGTCCCAGCTACTCAGGAGGCTGAGGCAGGAGAATCTCTTGAAACCAGAAGGCGGAGGTTGCAGTGAGCCGAGATTGCACCACTGCACTCCAGCCTGGGTGACAGAGTGAGACTCTGTCTCAAAAAAAAAAACAAAAAACAGGACTGTTGTTCATAGTGTACAGTACATAGTACAGTGTAATACCTGTGTTATAGGCAAACATGTATATAGTTAAATTAACCTGTAGTATAAATATATATACATATATATATGCATTTTAACCAGAATTTTGTTCTACTTTCTGCCCTTTCTTTGTTGATTACATTAAGATTGAATGCCTGTGAAACAGTTTATGAATGTTACACTAGTTCTCTTAGGTGGTATTGGAAAAAATTATTTTGAGCAGCATGTTGATGTTCCTCTAGCACCCTCTGCTGGATTTGAGAATTAATTCATTGGACTAGAAGATTAAAAAAAATTAAGAGGCTTAAATTTAATTATGTCTATCAACAAAGCCCTCTTGGAAAGAGTTTGTTTAAAGATTTGAAGATTTTTTGCTGTCCTTACTGAGTAATTGATAGTTACAGTAATAATAAGCATCTTATAATTTTCTGACATTTCATTTAAAGTGAGAAGTTGTGAAAATAACTACGTTATCTCCCGTTGATTATTTCAACCCCCTGTGTTTTGCTCTAAGCAGGAAAAACAGAACATCTTGATTTTTGGAGTGAAAACCAGATCATTAATTAACTGATTAATATATATACAAGAAGTGAAACTTGAATTGTGGATTCATTACAGAATCACTGAATATTCTGCATTTTAACAAAATATATGACTATCATTTTGATAGAGAAACATATATGCCTTTTGGAATCTGAGAAAATATTTTAACATTGTTATCCTGGTTTCTTTTCTCTCTGTGCCCTTTACTTGCTTTTTAAAAAAATTTTATTTCCATAGGTTTTTGGGAAACAGGTGGTGTTTGGTTACATGAGTAAGTTCTTTAGTGGTGGTTTGTGAGTTTTGTTCCTTTACTAGCTTTTAAAATCATTTATTCTCAATCCTATGGGCTATTTCCTTGTGACAGGCTGGACTTTTTTCTGACTTACAGAAACTAAAATGAGTATACTGGGTACTGAGAAAACTGACTTCAGTTCTTTAAGGGCAAGAACTTTATCCTGTGGAGTGTAAGTTTTTTTAAAGAAAAAATTAGCATTGGGCCCCCCTAGGATGATGCTCATTCTGGTGTGGGCTAAACATAAGAATTTCTCTGCTACAGTATGCGTCATGCTTTATACCTACAACCTCTGGGGGACCCTTGTTCTAAGGATTCAAAGTCAGCATTTAGAAATAACTTTTTTTCCACAATGAGAATCAGAAGCTTATGTTGGGTAGCTGTCCCTTCTGGACATTCCAGTCAGGGATTCTTTATTTTTAAATTAAGATACAGTTCACATATCATAAAACTCACCCTTTAAAAGTATACAATTCAATGCTTTTAATATATTCACTACACTGTGCAACTATTACCACTATCTAATTCCAGAGCATTTTCATCACCCCACTAAGAAACTTCATATTCATTAGCAGTTACTGCCCTTTCCGTCTCTCCTTCTCCCCTATCCTCCTGCAACCACTTAATATACTTTTTGTCTCTGGATTTGGTCTTTTGGACTGTTCTTATAAATGAAATCATACAAGATGTGGTCTTTTGTGTTTGACGTCTTTTACTCTTTTATATATGTCTTCAAGGTTAATCCATGGTATCACATTTATTGGTACTTCATTCCATTTTCTTGCTGGATAATATTCCATTGTATGGATTCACAACATCTTGTTTGTTCATTCATCGGTTGATGGACATTTGGGTGCATTCCACCTTTGGCTATTCTAAAAAATGCTGCTATAAACTTTTGTGCATAATTTTTTGAACCTGTTTTCATTTCTCTTGGGTAAATATATGGGACAGGAATTGCTGGGTCATATGGTAACTCTATGTTTAATTTTTTTGAGCAGCTGCCAAGCTGTTTTCCACAGCAGCCAAACCATTTTACGTTTTTATGAGTAATATATGAGGTTTCCAGTTTTTCCAATATCTTCTGTTATTTAAATTATAGCTATCTAGTGAATGTGAAGGTATCTCTTCGTGTTTTTAATTTTCATTTCCCCAATGACTAATAGTGTTGAGCATCATTTCATGTAGTTATTGGTCATTTACATATCTTTTTTAGACAAACATCTAAGTCCTGTACTCATATTTTGAGTTGTCTTTTTATCGTATGAGTTCTTTTTTTATTCTGTATACTAGACCATGCTCAGATATATGATTTGTAAGTATTTTTTCCCATTCTTTAGGTTATCTTTTCATTTTCCTAATAAAGTCCTTTGATACACATAAGTTTTTTGTCTTTTAGTTTTAATTTTATATTGTTACATAAAATTTATACATATTTATGGGGTTCATGCGATATTTTGTTATGTGCATAGAATGAAATTATCAAGTCAGTAGTTAGGCTGTCCATCATCTTGAACATTGTTCATTTCTATGTGTTGGAAATATTTCAAGATCTCTCTTCCAGCTATTTTGAAATATACAATACATTCTTGTTAACTATAGTCACCCTACTCTGCTATCGAACTTAGAACTTATTCCTTCCGTCTAACTGTATGTTTGTACCCATTAGTCAATCTCTCTGCCCTGCCACCCACACCCCGACACCCTTTCCAGCCTCTGATAACTATCCTATCATTCTACTCTCTACCTCCTTGAGATTAACTTTTAAAATTATATATATATATATATATATTTTTTTTTTGAGACGAAGTCTCACTCTGTCACCCAGGCTGGAGTGCAGTGGCACAATCTCCGCTCACTGCAACTTCTGCCTCCCGGGTTCAAGTGATTCTCCTGCCTCAGCCTCCTGAGTAGCTGGGATTACAGGTGCCCGCCACGGTGCCCAGCTAATTTTTATATTTTTAGTAGAGACAGGGTTTCACCATATTGGCCATCCTGGTCTTGAACTCCTGACCTAAGGTGATCCACCCACCTTGGCCTCCCAAAGTGCTGGGATTACAGGCGTGAGCCACCGCACCTGGCCTATACTTTTTTTTTTTTTTTTAATAGAGAGGGGGGTCTCACTTTTTTATAGAGATTTTGCTCAAACTGGTCTTGAACTCCTGAGCTCAAGCAATCCTCTCACCTCAGCCTTCCAAAGTGCTAGGATTACAGGCATGAGCCACCATGCCCAGCCGAGATTAACTTTTTTAGCTCTCACATATGAGTGAGAACATGTGGTATTTGTCGTTCTGTACCTGGCTTATTTTACTTAACATAATGACCTCTAGTTCCATTCATATTGCTATGTATGACAGGATTTCATTCTTTTTTTTATGGCCAATTAGTATTCCATTGTATATATAACCCACTTTCTTAATTCATTTGTTGATGGACACGTAAGTTGATTCCGTATCTTTGCTATTGTGAATAGTGTTGTGATAAGTTTTTAATTTTATTTATTTATTTATTTATTTATTTATTTATGCATGCTTGTGCTTTTGCTATCTAAGAATCCATTGCCAAATCTAAGGTCATGAAGGTTTTTGGGTTTTTTTTGAGACAGGGTCTTGCTTTGTTGCCCAGGCTGGAGTGCAGTGGCATGATCTCAGCTCACTGAAGTCTCAACCTCCTGGACCCAAGCCTTCCTTTCCTCTTTAGCCTCCCAAGTAGCTGGGACCATAAGTGCCCCTCACCACACCCGGCTAATTTTGTTTATTTTTTTGTAGAGACAGGGTTTCACTATGTTGCCTAGACTATGAAGATTTACCCCTATGTTTTCTTCTAAGAGTTTTATGGTTTTTAGCTCATATATTTAGGTCATTGATCCATTTAGAATTTATTTTTGTATATGATATGAGGTATGGGATCCAAATTTATTCTTTTGCCTATGTATATCCAATTGTCTCAACATTATTTAATGAAAAGAATCTTTTCCATTGAGTGGTCATGGTACCATTGTCAAAAATAAATTGACCACCCAATCATGAGTTTATTTCTGGACTGTCAGTTCCTTTCACTGGATCTATATGAATCGATATGTCTGTCCTTTTGCTGGTACCACATTGTTTTGATTATTGTAGCTTTTTTTTTTTTTTTTTGAGACAGTCTGGCTCTGTCACCCAGGTTGGAGTACAGTGGCTCAATCTTTGCTTACTGCAACCTTTGCCTCCTAGGCTCAAGCCATTCTCTCACCTTTAGCCTCCCTTGTAGCTGGGATTGTAGGTGGCCAACACCACACTTGGCTAATTTTTGTTTTTTCTTTTTGTTTTGATAGAGATAGGATTTCACCATGTTGCCTAGGCTGGTCTTGAACTCCTGGGCTCAAGCTGTCTGCCGGCCTCGGCCTCCCAAAGCGCTGGGATTACAGGCATGAGCCACCATGCTCGACTGATCACTGTAGCTTTGTAGTGAGATTTGCATTTATGACATATGTCTTCCATCTTTATTCTTTTTTTTCAAGATTGTCATGTTAATGTTTTGAGAAGTCTTTGGTAAGGAAAATTGTTTGGTTTTAATCTTGTGTTTCTCACATGCTTCTGATGATGAAATTGCTTTTTTATATAATAGCTAACAACACCCTGTGGGACTGGTATTCTGTGGAAACATTTTTTGAGAAGGGTGGGAGAAAAGTGACTATGTGGGGAATATTTTATTTGCCTTATCACGTCAGCAATATAGATAGGAATAGATTGAGTTAAACTCCCCCTTCCCATTTACTTTTTCTGTTTAGTCATGAAATAATTCATTCTAATTTTTTTTGTTGTTGTTGTCAAAATATATACTTATAATTTTTTAGACAGGGTCTCGTTCCTGTTGCCTGGGTTGGAGTGCAGTGGCACGATGACAGCTCACTGCAGCCTTGACTTCCTGGGCTCAAGAGATCCTCCCACCTCAGCCTCCCAAGTAGGTGGGACTACAAGTGCGCACCACAATGCCTGGCTAATTTTTGTATTTTTTTTTTGTAGAGTTGGGGCTTCATCATGTTGCCCATGCTGGCCTTGGGCTCCTGGGCTCAAGTGATCTGCCTGAGTTGGCCTTCCGAAATGCAGGGATTACAAGTGTGAGCCACTGTGCCTGGCCTAATTTTGTTAATTGGGTAAATAATGATACCATTGCCATACTTCCCCCTTAACCTTAATAATTTTGCTTTTGTTGTTTAAAAAATATTTCTCGATATGGAAAATTTCACACATACGTGAAAGTAGAAAGAATATTACAATGAACCCCCATGTGCCTATCATTTAGCTTCAACAGTTATCAGCTTATGACCAATCTTATTTTATGAACACCAACCCCCACCCCTAACTCCCGGGCTGATTATTTTAAACCATATCTAGACATTATACAGTTTTCATCCCTGAACACTTTTGTATGTATTTTTTAAAAGATAAGGGTTTATTTTATTTATTAATTAAAAAATTTTATTTAGTTTTTTTTTTTTGTAGACATGGGGTCTTTCTCTGTTGCCCAGGCTGGTCTCAAACTCTTGGCCCCAAGCAGTCCTCAGCTTCCCAAAGTGATGGGGGCCACTGTGCCTGGCTCAAAGATAGGGGTTTAAAAAAATACTAATCATTATCACACCTAAAAAAGTAATAATAATTCCTTAGTTACATCAACTATCCAAATGTCCTCATTTACTGGTTTTCAGGGTGTTTTGAGTCTTCAGATAAAACTGTGAATATTTACTAGTTTCATCTTTCAGCAGAATGCCTGTTATTTTTAAATACTCGAGTAGTGTAAGTTATAAATGTCAGATTTTACTCAATTTTATCCTTTGGATTTAAATTATCTTGAGACCCAAAAGGATCATATTTGGATTTATTGCTTTCTTTAAAAAAAAACAACAACTATTTTCTAGTATAATAGCTTATTAAGAAATATTTTTAATAGGTTGTAAAATCTAAATAAAGCAAATAGTTCATTGTAAAAGAATATTTTGTGAATTTCGTGTTTGCAGAACACAGAGTGATTATATCCCAAAGCAGGATTATTCCATGACTGTGAAGGCTGTCAGAACTAGGTGCATCTACAAAGGCCTCTAGAGAAGAAGGGATGTTTGTGTTTATGCTCTGTATTATGATAATCATTATGGGAATTATTTGCCCAGAAAGCGGTATAGTCATTTCTTAGTTATTCATAGACTGCTTGATAAGTTTGTGGATTATTCAGTTTTTATTTATACTTCTTTTCATTGTGATCCATTACCATCTTTGTCTGTAAACAAAAAGAAATGGTGGGAGAGAAGGAAAATCAGATTAATCAAGTTGAACATTTAAAAAAACTTGGCTTAGGCTAAATGGTTTAGTTAATATAATAAATACTAATTTATTTTTTTCCCACGTTTCATCTAGGAAGGGAAAGCAAATTAGTAATGCCTTTCTCTGTCCCTATTGAACTACTCCATTGACAGACAGGACTCTAGGCATGACTTTTCTTTGCTACCGTTATCTTGAGACATGCTGGGTGTTGCCATGGTCTATTTTTCTGCCCCCAACAGATTCTTGGTCATGACCAATTCTCTCTTTGGGACTAGTAATCCGCTACTTCCCAGGGTTGCATTTTCTCAACAGAAATTGTGTTCAAAAATAAAGATCTTGACTGGCTCTGGCCAGAAACTGACTCTTGCCTGAAAAACTGATAAATTAGACTTCATCATATGGAAACTTTTGCTTTGCAAGTGATACTGTTAAGAGAATGAAAAGACAGGACGTGGACTGGGAGAAAATATTTGAAAATCGTATATCTAACAAAGGACACGTTTTCAGATTGTATAATGAACTTTTAAAGCTCAGTAATATGAAAATAAACAGCCCAATTAAAAAATGGTGAAAATATTTGAACATATACTTCATCAAAGAAGATACACAGTTGGCAAATAGGTACATGAAAAGATGCTCAGTGTCATTAGTCATTGGGGAAATGCAAATTAAAACTAAAATGAGGTAACTACTACATGCCTATTTGATTGTCCATAAAACCTCAAGAAACCAAAAACAAAAAATGATCATGCCAAGTGTTGGTGAGGATGTGGAACAAAGGAAAATTTCATATATTGCTCTTAAGAATGTAAGTTGGCACCGTCACTTTGGAAAACAGTGTGGCAGTTTCTTAAAATATTCAATATGGCTGGGTGCGGTTGCTCATGCCTGTAATCCCAGCACTTTGGTAGGCCGAGGCGGGTGGATCATGAGGTCAGGAGATTGAGACCATCCTGGCTAACACGGTGAAATCCCATCTCTACTAAAAATACAAAAAATTAGCCGGGCGTGGTGGCGGGTGCCTGTAGTCCCAGCTACTCAGCAGGCTGAGGAAGGAGAATGGTGTGAACCTGGGAGGCAGAGCTTGCAGTGAGCCTAGATGGCGCCACTGCACTCCAGCCTGGGTGACAGAGCGAGACTCGTCTCAAAAAAAAGAAAAGAAAAAAAAATTCAATATGCACCTATCATTTGACCCATTCATTTCATTCTTCATTGTTTACCCCGGAGAAATGAAAGTGTATGTCTTTACAAAGTCTTGCTCGCAAATGCTCATAGTAGTTTTACTTGTAATTGTCTAAACTGAAAACAACTCAAATGTCCATCAGTAGGTGAACAGATAAACCAGTTGTGGTCTATTAACAAAATGGAACAGTATTTAACAATGAAAATGAATGAACTGTTGATGCATGCAACCACATGGATAGGTGTCAAAATAATTATGTAAGGGAAAAGAAGCCCAGCAATAGAAAGCATAATATATGATTCAGTTTATATACAACTCCAGAAAATACAAACTGCTCTATAGTGACAAAAAGCAGATTCGTGATTACTGGGGTATGTGGTGGGGTGGTGAGGGCTGGAGGAAGGCATTACCAAGAGACATAAGGTATCTTTTAAGAGTGATGGAAATGTATTGATTGTGGCAGTGATTTAATGAGTGTGTACGTGTTTGTGTGTGTGTATAAAAATTTATCAAAAAGTGTATTTTCACTATGTGTAGATTATTGTATATAAGTTATACCTCAATAAAGTGTAAAGAAAAAGCAAGCTCTGGCGCATTCTTCTTGAGTGTGAATTTTACATTGCGTTCTTGCAAAGAAAAAGAAATGAGGCTGCAGGTCTACTCATCTAAAGTGTTAATTATCATTCTGGACTGTAGTGATCCATATCTTCTTTAAATACCAATGTTCATGAATTTAAACTTTTGTTTTCAGGCAACTACTCTTAGAGTGAGGAAATTAGAAGAAAACATTGAAGCAGAAAGAGCAGCGCATTTGGAATCAAAATTTAATTCTGAAATTATTCAGGTAAAATATAAACAAATATTTTGGCCTGCACTTTCTTAATTTGTGTTACAACAGCTGGGAAAAACAGCACTATGTTCAGAGAACTAAGGTGTGCATTGAGAATGGGTCACATATTATGATGACACTCATTATTGTATATAAGGTTAGCATACAGTTGAGATATACAACCTTAGTGGAGGAGTTGGCACACTACAGCCTACAGACCAGGTCTCACCCACTGTCTGTTCTTGTGCAATTTTGTGTTGTCCATAGCTGCTTTTGTGCTACAGTGGCAGAGTGGAGTAGTAGTGACAGAGAACTTACCTGGCAGTCTGCAAAGAAATTTGCGGATTAGAGTGTCCTTTTTCCCAACAGCTGTGGGTCGAATTTCTTTTTGAGCATATTGAAAAAACATGCATGTTATTTATTGAGTGCGTATCCTATGCATATCACTGTATTAAGAGCTGAAGGTGTAAAGATGAATGACCTCCTTTTGTAACTTACATTTCGTTACCAGAGATACGAAATATCTATCTCCAGATATATAGATGCTTACATAGATGTACAAAATACTGAAATACAATGGGAATATAATAAAGAAAAGGATTATATCTGGGAGGGGAATTAAATGGAGGCCTCCTAAGGAAACTATCCTTTTTGCTATGCCTTAGAGAATGAGAAGGAATTTCTTTTTTTTTTTTTTTTTTTTTTTTTTTTGAGACGGAGTCTCGCTCTGTCGCCCAGGCTAGAGTGCTGTGGCCGGATCTCAGCTCACTGCAAGCTCCGCCTCCCGGGTTCACGCCATTCTCCTGCCTCAGCCTCCCGAGTAGCTGGGACTACAGGCGCCCGCCACCTCACCCGGCTAATTTTTTAATATTTTTTAGTAGAGACGGGGTTTCACCGTGTTAGCCAGGATGGTCTCGATCTCCTGACCTCGTGATCCGCCCGTCTCGGCCTCCCAAAGTGCTGGGATTACAGGCTTGAGCCACCGCGCCCGGCCGAGAAGGAATTTCTAAGAGAAGTGAAAGCAGAACATTTTATTAGGGGTTAGCACACTACTGCCCATGGGCCAAGTCTGACCTGCGGCCTGTTTCTGTAAAGTTTTATTAGAAGACAGCCACGCCCATTTGTTTACATATTGTTTATGGCTGCTTGTCGAGACAGACCTATGGTCCACAAAAACTAAAATATTTACTCTGTGACCCTTTACAGAAAATGTTTACTGACCACTGTTCTAAACAACTGCTTGGATAAAGCCACTAAATAAGAATGTACTTGTTTCCTTTTGAGAAATACTTGCATTATTGAGTGGTAGAGCTTAGGGAAAAGTTTGGAGATAATGGTGGAAAGGCATGATGAAGAGTAATTATGAAAGTCGTTTTTAATGCTAAGAAACTTAGACTTATTTTGAAAGCAGTGGAAAGCCACTGCAGCTTCTGGGACAGATACGAAATCTAAGTTTAAGAAAATAGCTCTGGTACCATATTGGTAGATAAAGGAAGGGAGTGGAGATAGGAGACTGGGTGAAGAGATGATGAACACCTGAATCAAGGCAATAACTGTAGCAATGGAAAGAAGGGCTCCTGTGTCAGAATAACAGTCCCTCAAAGATGTCCACATCTGTCCTTTTCCTCAGAACCTGTGAATATGTTACCTTACACGGCAGATGGGACTTTGCAGATGTGATTTATTTGAGGATCTTGAGATGGAGTTTGTCCCAGTTTATCTAGTTGAGACTGATGTAATCATAAGAGTCCTGGCAGGAGGGTCACAGTCAGAGACAGAGATGTGATGACAGAAGCAGAGATCAGAGTAGGCCACGATGAGCCCAGGAATGTGGGTGGCCTCCAGAATTTGGAAAAGGCAAGACAAGATTTCTTCCCTAGAGTCTCCAGAAGGAATGGAGCCTTGCTGACACTGTGACTTTAGCACCAGAAGACCCATTTCAGACTTCTGATAGACTGTAAGATAATTCATTTATGTCGTTTTAAGTTGCCAGTTTATGGTAATTGGTAATAGCAGTGATTGGAAAGATACAGGGGACAAACTGAGAATACATGATTTTAGGTAACAAATTTGCAGTGTGAGGGGAAGAGCAATAGAAGAGAACACCAAGGTCTGCAATATGTGTGAAAGTAGGCAGATGCAGTTGACGGTCAAACTCTGAAGTCTGAAGAGAGACAATTGTAAGTTTTGAACATGTTGACTTTGAGGAGCAGTTTAGAGGTTCATAGTGCCCTTTGAGGATATGGTCATGCAAAGTCACCTGAACAATGTACATTTACTCTTGTCATTCTGCTTTTTTGTGAACAGTTCCTTTCTTTATATTCTCTCAAGCACCTGCCGGTAGCTTATCTTGGATCAGCCAGTTTCCCAGTGTTAGGAAAGTTAAGGAAATTAGGTAGGAGGAGATTTGTTGGACCTGCTACTTTTTTGATTTTAATATTTAATAGACAATTATGACTTTTTGCTTAAATGTTTTCTCAGCATTTTGATAATATGCTTTAAAATCTAATAAATATGGTATTTGTTATGCTTCTGTTAAAGAGATTAATTTTAATGAAAATTATATACCTATAATAGTATTTTTGTTTGCTTAAATCTAGGAAGGTAGAAAGTATCTTTATGAACTTAGATTCTCAGTATAAACTGTTAAGATGTTCTTATTTCATGTTATTTAGCTGGCCAGTTATTATGTTTGAGCACTACTTTGTGAACAAATGTAATAGACTGTATGAAAATAAAATATATACACTTATTTCCAGAAGAAAAAGTAGTTTTAAGCTTATTTGGCTTTAGCAAGTTTGAAAATCATCTCACTTTATTTGTGCTCTTGAATTTCATGTCAGGGAGGATGGTGGGGTTGCCAAAATCAGTAAATGAAAAGTAGCTTTAAGCAGATAGATTAAAACTAATTTAGACTTTAAAAAGTTATTGCCTTGATTTAGGTGTTTATTATCTCTTCACCCAACCTCCTATCACCACTCCCTTACTTTATTTGCCAGTGTTAGTTACCAGAGTTATTTTTCTAAAACTTAGATTTGATATCTACATCAAAAGCTACTGCTTTTAATATGTCTACATTACTTAATTTACATTTTGAAAGACTTAGACTTTTTTCCTATCTTGTTTTAATTAATACAGTTTATAGTGTTTTACCTTACTGTTTAAATAACTCCTAATGCAAGATGCAACTATATTTATAAAGATTTTGATTAAAATTTATGTTTTCACTTTTGACTTTAATGAAATATTCTTTTTACCTAAAATTCTCAGATCCCTATATTCGAGCATGTCTGCTAAAGCAAACTTGTATACTTTTCTTTAAGATCAGGTCCCCAAAATGGCATCAATAAGTAATAAGATTGAAGTTTTCTTTTTCTTTTCTTTTCTTTGTTTCCTTTTATGATTTCAGCTTTTATTTTAGATTCTGGGGGTATATGTGTAGTTTGTTACCAGGATATATTGCTTAATGCTGAGGTTTGGTGCATGATTGATTTTGTCAGCCAGGTATTGAGTATAGTACCTAATGGTTAATTTTTCAATTCTTGCCCCATTCCTGCCCTCTTCCCACTAGTAGTCCCCAGTGTATATTGCTGTCATCTTTATGTCCACAATTATCCAGTGTTTAGCTTCTACTTATAAGTGAGAATATGCGATATTTGGTTTTCTGTTCCTGTGTTAATTTGCTTAGGATAAGGGCTTCCAGCTGCATCCATGTTGCAGCACAGGACATGATTTTGTTCTTTTTTGTGGCTACATAGTAATCCATGGTGTATATATACCACATTTTCTTTATCCAATCCATCATTGATTGATGAGCACCTGCGTTGATTCCATGTCTTTGCTATTGTGAATAGTGCTGTGATGAACATAAAAGTGCATGTGTTTTTTTGGTAGAATGATTTATTTTCTTTTGGATATGTACTCAGTAATGGGATTGCTGGATCAAATGGTAGTTCTAAGTTCTTTGAGAATCTCCATTTCACTTTCCACGGTGGCTGAACTAATTTACATTCCCACCAACAATATATAAACATTTCCTTTTCTCAGCAGCCTCATCAGCATCTTAACATGCTGTTTTTTGACTTTTTACTAATAGGCTGAAGTTTTAAGTTCATGAAAAAAACACAGTTTCAAAGTTAGGTTTTTCATTGTAGTTGTGATACATCCCTGGGAATATATGGTTAGTTACTATAAATACGAAAATTATTACCTATTTTTTACTTACATGGTTTAAAATTAATATTTGATATCTCAGTGCTATGACTTAGAAAAAATGAAAAGTTTTTATTTGAATCATAAATCTATAAATATTTACAAGTATTTTCAATGAGGTACATCTAATACCATTCAGTTTCAGAGTAGTTTGATGGAGAGTACTAAGTAGCTGTAACTAGTCACCATCTTATAAACTACTGTTGAATATGTATTTGAGATCTGTTATTAAGTTTGTTTGTATACTTTGGCATAAAAATGAGAAAGCAGACTTAAAAGAGATGACTTAAATTTGTTATTTTGTAGTTTGATTTTCTTTCACTTGATTGGTTTACCATTTGTGATTGAGGGTGCTTATTTTCTAAAAGAAGGTAGCACTGTAGACAAGAAGAAAATATTTCGCAGATTTACTATTTGACTTATAAACATTGGATTTAGACATAATATCAAAGAAAAATAGAATTTAAGGGGCACAATTACAAAATTTAAATTGAGTTGTATCTACCTATTTTACTACCTTACTTTAGTGTAAGAATAAACATTTCATGCCAGGTGAGTGGCTCACACCTGTAATCCCAGCACTTTGGGAGACTGAGGTGGGCGGATCGCTTGAGGCCAGGAATTCCAGACCAGTCTGGCCAACGTGGCGAAACTCCGTCTCTGCTAAAAATACAAAAATTAGCTGGGTGTAGTGGCGCATGCCTGTAGTCCCAGCTACACTGGAGGCTGAGGCATGAGAATTGCTTGAGCCTGGGACGTGGAGGTTGCAGTGAGCTGAGATCGTGCCACTGCACTCCAGCCTCGGTGACAGAGTGAGACTCTGTCCCCACCTCCCCCTCCCCCCTGAAAAAAGAATAAACATTTCAATTATTCCAGAAATTTTGGATAATTAAAAAGAATTCTGGTTATTATCATTTTTATGGATTAATGTTGAAAAATTTTCATGGCGTCTTAGGCTTTGTTTCCTGGTGAGTTTATCTTTCCTAACTCAGGTTGTGTGTTGCCATTCCTATGAGGCTTGCCTCACACAGAGTTCCATAACTTTTCTCTGAATTCAGGACCTTTGTGCATACCTCTGTCACAGGAAGGATATACCATATCATTTTGCAGTCTATGTTCTCTTAAAGCCTATGAGCTCCTCAAGAGCTAAGAGTGTGTAGTTTCATGATTATTATATATATCTTGAGCATTAGGATATTGACTGGCATATATTAAGTACTTAATAAATATTGGTTAAATAAACATTGCCAGTCAGGCACGGTGGCTCACACCTGTAATCCCAGCACTTTGGGAGGCTGAGGCGGGCAGATCACTGGAGGTCAGGAGTTCGAGACCAGGCTGGCCAACATGATGAAACCCCGTCTCTACTAAAAAAAATACCAAAATTAGCTGGGCATGGTGGCAGGCACCTGTAATCTCAGCTACTCAGGAGGCTGAGTCAGGGGAATCGCTTGAACCTAGGAGGTGGAGGTTGCAGACAGCCGAGATCACACCACTGCACTCCAGCCTGGGGGACACTGCGAGACTCAATCTCAACAACAACAACAACAACAACAACAACAACAACAACAAATTGCCTCATTAGATCCTTGTAGCCACCCTGCCAAGTAGATAGTCTAGATGACATTATTATTATTCACTATTTATAGATGAGAAACCTCAAGTATTTGGAGTTTTAGTAATATGCCCAAAGTCACATTAATTTTGTCGATCTGGGATTCAGCCCGAGTTTTGTTGGTTTGTTTTATTCTATTATCTGTCATGTTTGGACAGCGTCAAACCCAAGTTTTATGGGTCTAAAACCCATGTTCTGACTAATGTGAAGCTTTTTTTTTCTCTCCCCACCCCCTCTTTAAACTATTTTCTAAAAAGAAACTTTTTCTTTTTTTTTATTTTTATTTTTATTTTTTTTTATCTGAGTACCAGTGTTTTATCTTTTTTTTTTTTTTGTTATACTTTAAGTTCTAGGGTACATGTGCATAACGTGCAGGTTTGTTACATATGTATACTTGTGCCATGTTGGTGTGCTGCACTCATCACTTTATTTTCTGAAAAGGTAAACTACAGAGTTCAAAAATTAAAACAATATTAGATTGAGAGTTCTTGCTTTCATTCTTGTCCCTCCCATTCCTCTACCTTCCTGCCTGCTTATTTTTATTCTTTTCACTTATTTACCCCAAATGTAGCATACTATATACACTGATGTGGAACCTGCTATTTTCAACATATATCAACAATACATTGTTCTTGAATACTATGTGGGGAACTACATAGATAATTTTTAATAGTTGTTTTGAAAAGAGAATAAACTCGTGTATTTTACAGCAACATGGATGGAACTGGAGGCCATTATCTTAAGCGAAACAATGCAGACACAGTCAAATACCACATGTTCTCACTTAGAATTGGGAGCTGAATAATGTGTACATATGGACATAGAATGTAGATTAATGGTCACTGGAGACTCAAAAGGGTGGGAAGCTGGAAATGGGGTTAAGGGATACTTAATGGGTACAGTGTAAACTATTGGGTGTTGATTACACTAAAAATCCAGACTTCACCACTATGCAATATATCCATGTAACAAAACTGCACTTTTACTCCTCAATTTATTTATTTTTGAGACAGGGTCTTGCTCTGTCACCCAGGCTGGGGTGCAGTGGTGCAATCTTGGCTCACTACAGCCTTGACTTCCCCAGCTCAAGTTATCTGCCTGCTTCTGTCCCCCAAGTAGCTGGCACTACAAGCGCGTGACACCACTCCCAGCTAATTTTTGTATTTTTTGTAGAGATGGGGTTTTACCATGTTTCCCAGGCTGGTCTCAATCTCTTGAGCTCAAATGATCCGCTTGCCTCAGCCTCCCAGAGGGTTGGGATTATAGGCATGAGCCACTGTGCTTGGCCTGTAGGCCCTTAAATTTACACGCACACACACACGCGCACACCCACGGGTTATTTTGTAGCCTTTTTATAGCTACATATAATTGTTTTGTTGGAATGAACTTGTTTATTCATCCTATGGTTGGTGGACACAGGGAATATAGTTTGTTTTTTCTTTTTTTTTGAGATGAAATGTTGCTCTTGTTGTTCAGGCTGGAGTGCAGTGGCACGATCTCAGCTTGCTGCAACCTCTGCCTCCCAGGTTCAAGTGATTCTCCTGCCTCAGCCTCCCTAGTGGCTGGGATTACAGGCATGAGCCACCACGCCCGACTAATTTTGTATTTTTTAGTAGAGACAGAGTTTCTCATGTTGGTCAGTCTAGTCTCAAACTCCCAACCTCAGGTGATTTGCCCACCTCGGCCTGGGAATATAGTTTTAAAATGTCTTTTTATGTAGAATTTCAAGTGTATGCAAAAGTGAAATAGGAAAATGAACTTCCCACATACCCATCGCCCAGCTTCAATACTTAGCTCACGTCAATGGTGTTTTATCTCTTACCTCCTAGAACTCTCCCACTTTCAGACTTTAAAATTTTTTTTTATTTTTTATTTTGAGGGAAGGTCTCACTGTTAACCAGGCTGGAGTGCAGTGGTGCAATCACGGCCCACTGCAGCTTCGGACTCCCTGGCTCAAGGGATCTTCCCTCCTCAGCCTTCTGAATAGCTGGGACTACAGGCACCGGCTGCCTCCAGACTATTTTGAAGTGAATCCCAGATATCAAATCACTATAACCATAAATATTTCAGTCAAATAGTATTGTTTGACAATAAGAACATCACTTTTCTATAGTAAGAAATCCATTATAATCTATATATAAGAATAAAAAGATCTATTAAATTTCTTAGGCTTATAGAGATACTCAGTTATAATGTTTCTTATAAGAGAGGAAGAATACTTCCCTTTAGTTTTCAAAAACCAGGCCAGGAGCAGTGGCTTATGCCTGTAATCTCAGTGCTTTGGGGGGCTAAGGTGAGAGGATCACTTGAAGCTAGAAGTTCAAGACCAGCCCGGGCAACATAGCAAGACCCCATCTCTACAAAAAGTAAAAAAAATTAGCTGGGTATGGTGGTGTGCACCTGTAGTCCCAGCTATTTGAGAAGCTGAGGTGGGAGGATCACTTGAGCCCAGGAATTCAAGGCTACAGTGAGCTATGATCACACTACTGCACTTCAGCCTGGGTGACAAAGTGAGACCTTGTGTCTTAAAAAAGCCAAACATTTAATTTATTGTATTTTATAAAAGAAGTATCTGAATGGATTAGTAGGTAAAAATTTGAAACTTTGAAAATTTAGATTGAGTTGTATCTACATATCTATTTTTCTTTGATAGAATGGGTTATATTATACCAGCCTATCTTTCATAACACAGTTAACTCTTGTCTTCATTCTTCCACTCTTTCTCATTTTATTTAAACATATTGAGAAAGGGAATAAACTGTCTTTTGTTTGTTTATCTTTCTTTTTTAAGCCAAAACAGAAAGAAGTGCTTGGATGAATGATAATCTGTTACTGTCAAAGTATTCTACTCAATTTAAGATTGCTACTAGCATTTCTTAGCTTGATTTAATTACTTGTCTGTCATCTGGTAGTTACGGATTCGAGACCTTGAAGGAGCTTTGCAAGTAGAAAAGGCCAGTCAAGCAGAAGCTGTTGCTGATTTGGAAATGATCAAGAATGAATTCAAAGAAGTTGAAAGTGCATATGAGCGAGAAAAGCATAACGCACAAGAGAGCTTTGCAAAACTAAATTTGTGAGTATTCTACTGTAAAATTCTCTAAATTAACATAAAGATTTTATAAAAGCTATGTAAAATATGAATGTATACTATGTATTTTTGATATAGCTCCCATTAATGTCAGTGGTAGATTGGGGTAAGTGACTTCATAAAACATAACTATACTTTCCTGTATAGGTAAAAATGGAAATGCTCTTTTGGATATTGAAGTATATTATATTCCAAGTAGCCCAAGAAATTGAGTAATATACTAGGAAGTAAATATATTAATGTAGTTTGTATTATATGATTGATGTAATGCAATATCTTTAAGTATGAAGACCAGCTTGGGCAACATAGTGAGACTTTGTTTCTACAAAAAAATAAAAAAATTAGCCGGGTATAGTGGTGTGCACATGTAGTCCCAGCTACTCGAGAGGCTGAGGTGGGAGGATCACCTGAGCCCAGGAGTTCAAGGCTGAAGTGAGCTATGATCTAAGGCTAAGATCTGGGGCTAAGATTTCTAAGCCATGTAAAATGGTCTATATGAAGATGGATAATATTTGACATTTTCTCAAACTACAGAAATAATAATAATAGCAGTAATACTACTACTAGTGGCTAACATGCATTTGTGACTCACTATATACATAGCACTGCATCGTTTCATTTGTCTAACACCCTATGAGGAAGGTACTTTTAAAAATCTCTTTTACAGATGTGGAAATTGAGGCTTAGCCAGAGTAAGGACATATAGCTCCTAAGTGGCAGAATTAAAATCTTTCTGACTCCTACTGATTTTAACCTTTTTCAGTTCAAAAGCCTTTCATCTTCAAAATTCTGTGAAATGCTTTAAGAAGTTTATAATGCATTAATATGTTTCCAAAAATAAGTCAATAGTAGACATTTTAAACCATTTCCCCCCAGAGGGTGGGAATTCATACTACTTATTCGTTTGTGGCATGATAATACACTGGCATATTAGAATTATATTTTAATCTTTGTTTCTATTTATGGCAAGTAGATAATGGTTTTCCATTTGTATCCACAATATAAAGATTTATTTTAAAATGCTTTATTGGCTGGGCACAGTGGCTCACGCCTGTAATCCCAGCTCTTTGGGAGGCCGACTCTGGTAGATCACTTGAGTTCAAGAGTTCGAGACCAGCTTGGCTAACACAGTGAAACCCCGTCCCTACTAAAAATACAAAAATTAGCCAGGTGTGGTGGGGTGGTGGGCACCTGTAATCCCAGCTACCTGGGAGGCTGAGGCAGGAGAATCACCTGAACCCGGAAGGCAGAGGTTACAGTGAGCTGAGATCGTGCCATTGTACTCCAGCCCGGGCAACAGAGGGAGACTGCGTCTCAAAAAAAATAATAAAATAAAACAAACAAAAAAAGGCTTTATTTATTATAAGAAGTGAGTTAATTTAAGTGAAAGTATTACTTAAATAGTGGTAATTTTTGTGAGTGTGACAAAAACCATGAAGATTGTACCTGAAAGACTGAAAAAATTTAAAACTCTTTTAAAATGTTGGTTTCTTTAATTAATGATACTTATAATATTTTAAACCAATAATTGTTAACTGAATTTCCTTGCTTCCTCTAGTGTGACTTAAATGACATTCTGTGAATGTTATTCTAAGGACTTATTTCTCTTTTATTTTTTTTGAACCGTTGCTTGAATGTGCACATTTAATATATTTCAATGTATTCAAATTTTATTCAAATATGTATTCAAATATTATTCTGCATATCTATTTGAAAGGCTTTTATGTGGAACATAGTGAAGATTTCTTTACTTTTGCTTTAAGGTAATGATTAGGACCTACAAATAAAACTGTAAGAAGTCAGAATGAGCTCCCAATAATTAAAGCTTTCTAGCAATGAAATAATAGACATCTTTCAGGGAACTACTGAGCTTCCTGCCTTGGGAAATTCAAAACACAGAGTGGATGATTCTCTGTCATGGATGTTGAAGAAGAGAGTCTCATAAAGATTGGACCAGAGGAATTTTAACCTACTTGCTAACAATTAAGCTGAGTCTAACCTATATACTTTCCTAATTGGACCCCAAAGCAGTTTTTTTCCTTAAGTTTGTTTTGCTGTTAGTTGTATTTTGGAACTTGAAAATTTTTACTCAAGTTTAATATTCCAGTAAGCACCAACTGACAATTCTAAACATTGGTTACATATTCCAACTAGGCACTAGCTAATTAACACTCCTAATGCTTTAACATAATGTCCCTTATCGCTTCTTCATCTGCATATAACTGTCATAATAATACACGTTAAATATTATAAATAAATAATAACAGGTAATCGTTAAAGCCCAATAATCGTTGAAAATTTCTGTGACTTTCCTTTTCCCATCCCGTCTTCCTTTTCCGTGTATGTGAAATGAAAGCCACTTCCACCCGTTCTATCTGTAGTATAACAAGGAATGATATGACTTGAGGGATCTACCTGTACTTCCATTTTCCATTTTCTGCCTGTACTTCTAACTGTACTTCAGAATCGTCTTTAAAAAAGGTTTTTAAAATTTTTAAAATATTTTTTTAAAGAAGATTCTGAATTTCTGAAAAATATTCTGTTGTTTCAAAGTAGTTCTAAGTTTTGGTTAATGTATCACAAATAGAGAATTGATAGATTTTAGGTCTTTAAGGTAAATAATACTTTTAACTTGCAACTTTGAGAATGTGGAGTTTTGGAGTAGAATATTGTTTTACCTGTTGTGAACTGATGTAGCAGTTCATCATGCTTGAACCTGCCATTGGTTAAGGTTCTTAAGCTTCTGTTTCTTGCCAGATAAACCTAGGCAGGATCTCACTAAAAGGCAGGAGAAAGAAAGCTGTGTTTATATTGCAGAGTTATAGTTTTGGTCCATAGTTTCATAACAGTAGACATTCCTGCATGAAATTATTTTAGATGGAATGTATATATTCCATCATTCTGTAATCAAAATTTCTTAGTGTAAAATTTTTTCCATCTAAAACTTGCAGTATGAAACTAAAGCTTTTCAATAATCTTTTGTTTTCTTTTTGAACATTTTTTTCTTTTTAATTATGGGTAAATAATAGTTGTACATATTTATAGGGTACATGTGATATTTTTATACAAGCATACAATGTGTGATGATCAAATCAGGGTAACTGGGCTATCCATTAACTCAGGCATTTATCATTTATTTATGTTAGGAACATTCCAGTTGCACTTTTTTAGTTATTTTGAAATATGTAGTAAATTATTGTTAACTGTAGTTGCTCTGTTGTGCCACCAAACACTAGATCCTGTTACTTCCATCTAGCTGGATTTTTGTACCCATTAACCATCTGAATTTTCAAATATAGTGAAGTCTTCATTAACTGTGATAATTGATTGCTGGGCAATAGTAGGGAGAAAGAGATCATAGTAATCCTCAGGTATAGTTGAAACTTAAATTTAATTTGGAACATCATTAGTCAAATATATCATACTAAATGGACTGCATCTAAATTTATTTCTTAGACTCAATATTTAGGAATTTAGTTTTCTAAATATATCACCCAAAAGGATAAACATAACAACAGTATTGTAACTTAGTAGCACTATTTTTGTTTACATTGTATGTAAAAACATAGTCCAAAGATGGCTATTTGTTAAAATAGCCTGTTATTGTCAAATTCTTAGCTGAAGTATTAAAAAAAAAAAAAAAAAAAAGGAAGAATGGAGCTCCAGTAGGAAAGAAGGCATCCTAGCTACAGACTTACTTCTCTTCTCTTCCTTTTCTTGCCTAAATCCTCCACCTTTTAAGTCCTGGCCCTTTCCCGTCAGAATTCAGAGACGAGGCATCTCCTTAACCTGCCCTACTCTTGCCCCACTTACTCCCTCTTGGTTGGGAGTTTAGCAGCGTGGTAGGAGTCAGCTTTTTTGAGTTGTCCACCAGAATGCTCAATAGCAAGATGTGTTCCCCCATTTCAATGGACACAGTTTGGCCTTTATTTATAAAATAGTACCCCCCCCAGCAAAAAAAAAAAAAGCTGTGTGTGTATTGTGTGTGTAATGACAGATGCACTTAATTTTATATTTTTTGAGTAATAGTAATTTTTAACTAAAATCTTGATTTTATCAAATTAATACATGTACACAGTCTAATGAATAAAATGGTACTGTTAGGCTCATGAAAAACAACAGTTTCATGCCCCATTGCTCTCCACTATTAGTTTCTACTCCTTTGATGCATCTACTTTCAAATCTTAGTGCTGTTTCTTCTGAAATTTGATTTCATATTTCTAAATAACAAGCATAGTATGCCATTTTTTTAGTTTCTGCCTTTAGATATCTATTGAGTTCTACTTATATATCTCTATTATATGCTTCTCCCACACCACAGACACTTACTCCTTCCCTCTTTCCATCCTTTCCATAGAGTTATATTTTTGGGTTCAGCATACCTTATTTTTTCTACAGTTTAATTTTTGTTAACCCATCTTTTTTTTTATAGCACATTTTATTGTGTTCTTTGTTATTTATTGTCTGTCTTATGTAACAAGAAACTTTGTTTATTACTGTCTGTCAATGCCTAGAAAGGTACATAAGAGCTGCTAAATAAAGATTTATGGAATTGGGCTGGATGTGGTGGCTCATACCTGTAATCCCAGCACTTTGGGAGGCTGTGGTGGGAGGATTGCTTGAGGCTGAGGTGGGGGAGGATTGCTTGTGGTGGCGCATGTTTGTAGTCCCAGCTACTTGGGAGGCTGAGGTATAAGGATTGCTTATGCCAAGGAGTTCGAGGCTGCAGTGAGCTATGATCATGCCACTGTACTTCACCGTGGGTGACCAAGTGAGATGCTGTCTAAAAAAACAAACCAGAAAATATTTGCAGAATCAACAGATGAGAATAGTTAATAATTGCCTCATTTTAAACTGTATTAGTTTATGTGATTAACCAATCACTTATTAAATTATTTCTAAACATTAACAGAACTGAAAGTCTCCCATGTTCCTACCCCTCAGAGATCCTATCATTTTAAATTTCTTCTAAGAGATGGTCCTCCTGGACTTTTTTGTCTACTTGTTCCAGTCTGGACAAGTTTTTTTTTTTAATTTATTTTTATTTTTTTTTTAGACTTTAAGTTCTAGGATACATGTGTGCAGTGTGCAGGTTTGTTACATAGGTATACATGTGCCATGTTGGTTTGCTGCATCCATCAACTCGTTTACATTAGGTCTTTCTCCTAATGCTGTCCCTCCCCAAGCCCCTCACCGCCAGCCAGGCCCCGGTGTTTGATGTTCCCTTCCCTGAGTACATGTGTTCTCATTGTTCAATTCCCACCTATGAGTGAGAACATGTGGTGGTTGGTTTTCTGTCCTTGTGATCGTTTGCTCAGAATGATGGTTTCCAGCTTCATCCATGTCCCTGCAAAGAACGTGAACTCATCCTTTTTTATGGCTGCATAGTATTCCATAGCATATATGTGCCACATTTTCTTAATCCAGTCTATCATTGATGGACATTTGGATTGGTTCCAAGTCTTTGCTATTGCGAATAGTGCCACAGTAAACATATGTGTGCATGTGTCTTTATAGCAGCATGATTTATAATCCTTTGGGTATATACCCAGTAATGGGATGGCTGGGTCAAATGGTATTTCTAGTTCTAGATCCTTGAGGAATCGCCACATTGTCTTCCACAATAGTTGAACTAATTTACACTCCCACCAACAGTGTCAAAGCATTCCTATTTCTCCACATTCTCTCCAGTACCTGTTGTTTCCTGACTTTTTGATGATTACTATTCTAACTGGTGTGAGATGGTATCTCATTGTGGTTTTAATACGCATTTCTCTGATGATCAGTGATGATAAGCATGTTTTCATATGTCTGTTGGCTGCATAAATGTCTTCTTTTGAGAAGTTTCTGTTCATATCCTTTGCCCACTTTTTGATGGGGTTGTTTGTTTTTGGTTGTAAATTTGTTTAAGTTCTTTGTAGATTCTGTATATTAGCCCTTTGTCAGATGGATAGATTGTAAAAATTTTCTCCCATTCTGCAGGTTGCCTGTTCACTCTGATGGTAGGTTCTTTTGCTGTGCAGAAGCTCTTTAGTTTAACTAGATCCCATTTGTCCATTTTGGCTTTTGTTGCCATTGCTTTTTGTGTTTTAGTCATGAAGTCCTTGCCCATGCCTATGTCTTGAATGGTATTACCTAGGTTTTCTTCTAGGGTTTTTATGGTTTTAGGTCTAACATTTAAGTCTTTAAATTAATTTGAATTAATTTCTGTATAAGGTGTAAGGAAGGGATCCATCTTGAATTAATTTCTGTATAAGGTGTAAGGAAGGGATCCAGTTTCAGCTTTCTACATATGGCTAGTCAGTTTTCCCAACACCATTTATTCAATAGGGAATCCTTTCCCCATATCTTCTTTTCATCAGGTTTGTCAAGATCAGATGGTTGTAGATGTATGGTGTTATTTCTGTGACCTCTGTTCTGTTCCATTGGTCTATATCTCTGTTTTGGTACCAGTACCATGCTGTTTTGGTTATTGTAGCCTTGTAGTATAGTTTAAAGTCAGATAGCGTGATGCCTCCAGCTTTGTTCTTTTGCTAAGGATTGTCTTGGCCATGCGGGTTCTTTTTTGGTTCCATATGAACTTTAAAGTAGTTTTCTCCAATTCTGTGAAGAAGGTCATTGGTAGCTTGATGGCGATGGCATTGAATCTGTAAATTACCTTGGGCAGTATGGCCATTTTCATGATACTGATTATTCCTACCCATGAGCATGGAATATTCTTCTATTTGTTTGTGTCCTCTTTTATTTTCTGAGCAGTGGTTTCTAGTTCTTGAAGAAGTCCTTCACATCCCTTGTAAGTTGGATTCTTAGGTATTTTATTCTCTTTGTAGCAATTGTGAATGGGAGTTCACTCATGATTTGGCTCTCTGTCTGTTATTGGTGTATACGAATGCTTGTGATTTTTGCACATTGAGTTTTGTATCCTGAGATTTTGCTGAAGTTGCTTATCAGCTTAAGGAGATTTTGGGCTGAGATGATGGTGTTTTCTGAATATACAATCATGTCATCTGCAAACAGGGACAATTTGACGTCCTCTTTTCCTAATCGAATACCCTTTATTTTTTTCTTCTGCCTGATTGCCCTGGCCGGAACTTCCAACACTTTGTTGAATAGGAGTGGTGAGAGAGGGCATCTCTGTATATATTGGTTTTCAAAGGGAATGCTTCCAGTTTTTGCCCATTCAGTATGATATTGGCTGTGGGTTTGTCATAAATAGCTCTTACTATTTTGAGATATGTTCCATCCTTACCTAGTTCATTGAGAGTTTTTGGTATGAAGGGGTGTTGAATTCTGTTGAAGGCCTTTTCTGCATCTATTGAAATAATCATGTGGTTTTTGTTGTTGGTTCTGTTTATGTGATGGATTACATTTATTAATTTGCATATGTTGAACCAGCCTTGCGTCCCAGGAATGAAGCCAACTTGATCTTTGTGGATACACTTTTTGATGTGCTGCTGGATTTGGTTTTCCAGAATTGTATTGAGGCTTTTTGCATCTATGTTCATCAGGGATATTGGTCTAAAATTCTCTCCTTTTGTTGTGTCTCTGCCAGGCTTTAGCATCTGGATGATACTGGCCTTATAAAATGAGTTAAGGAGGATTCCCTCTTTTTCTATTGATTTGAATAGTTTCAGATGGAATGGTACCAGCTCCTGTTTGTACTTCCGGTAGAATTCGACTGTGAATCTGTCCAGTCCTGGGCTTTTTTTTTGGTTGGTAGGCTATTAATTGTTGCCTTAATTTCAGAACCTGTTGTTGGTCTTTTCAGAGATTCAACTTCTTCCTGGTTTAGTCTTGGGGAGGGTGTATGTGTTCAGGAATTTATCCATTTCTTCTAGATTTTCTAGTTCATTTCCATAGAGGTGTTTATAGGTGTTTGTAATATTCTCTGATGGTAGTTTGTATTTCTGTGGGATCGGTGGTGATATCCCATTTACCATTTTTTATTGCATCGATTAGATTGTTCTCTCTTTTATTCTTTATTAGTATTGCTAGGAGGCTATTTTGTTGATCTTTTCAAAAAATCAGCTCCTGGATTCATTGATTTTTTTGAAGGGTTTTCTTTTGTGTGTGTCTCTATCTCCTTCTGTTCTGCTCTGATCTTAGCTGTTTCTTGCCTTCTGCTGGCTTTTGAATTTGATTGCTCTTACTTCTCTAATTTTTTTAATTGTGATGTTAGCGTGTCGATTTTAGATCTTTCCTGCTTTCTCTTGTGTGTATTTAGTGCTATAAATTTCCCTCTACACACTTCCTTAAATGTGTCCCAGAGATTCTGGTATGTTGTGTCTTTGTTCTCATTGCTTTGAAATAATATCTTTATTTCTGACTTCATTTTGTTATTTACTGAGTAGTCATTCAGGAGCAGGTTGTTCACTTTCCATGTAGTTGTGCAGTTTTGAGTGAGTTTCTTAATCCTGAGTTCTAATTTGATTGCACTGTGGTCTGAGACAGTTTGTTGTGATTTCTGTTCTTTTACATTTGCTGAGGAGTGTTTTATTTCCAATTATGTGGTCAATTTTAGAATAAGTGTGATGCGGTGTTGAAAAGAATGTATATTCTTTTGATTTGGGGTGGAGAGTTCTGTAGATGTCTATTAGGTCCACTTGGTCCAGAGCTGAGCTCAAGTCCTGGATATCCTTGTTAACCTTCTGTCTCGTTGATCTGTCTAATGTTGACAGTGGGGTTTTAAAGTATCCCATTATTATTGTGTGGGAGTCTAAGTCTCTTTGTAAGTCTCTGAGAACTTGATTTATGAATCTGGGTGCTCCTGTATTGGGTGCATATATATATAGGACAGTTAGTTCTTCTTGTTGAATTGATCCCTTTACCATTATGTAATGGCCTTCTTTGTCTCTTCTGATCTTTGTTGGTTTAACGTCTGTTTTTTTCAGAGACTAGGGTTGCAACTCCTGCTTTTTTTTTTTTTTTTTTTTTCCCGTTTGCTTGGTAGATCTTCCTCCATTCCTTTGTTTTGAGCCTGTGTGTGTCTCTGCATGTGAGATGGGTCTCCTGAGTACAGCACACCAATGGGTCTTGACTCTTTATGCAATTTGCCAGTCTGTGTCTTTTACTTGGGGCATTTAGCCCATTTACATTTAAGATTAATATTGTTATGTGTGAATTTGATCCTGTCATGATGATGTTAGCTGGTTATTTTGCTCGTTAATTGATGCAGGCTCGTCATAGCATTGATGGTCTTTACAATTTGGCATTTTTTTTCAGTGGCTGGTACCAGTTGTTCCTTTCCATGTTTACTGTTTCCTTCAGGAGCTCTTGTAAGGCAGGCCTGGTGGTGACAAAATCTCTCAGCATTTGCTTGTCTGTAAAATATTTTATTTCTCCTTCACTTACGAAGTTTAGTTTGGTTGAATATGAAATTCTGAGTTGAAAATTCTTTTCTTGAAGAATGTTGAATATTGGCCCCCACTCTCTTCTGGCTTATAGGATTTCTGCCAAGAGATGTGCTGTTAGTCTGATGGGCTTCCCTTTGTGGGTAACCTGACCTTTCTCTCTGGCTGCCCTTAACATTTTTTCCTTCATTTCAACCTTGGTGAATCTGAGAATTATGTGTCTTGGGGTTGCTCTTCTCGAGAAGTATCTTTGTGGTGTTCTCTGTATTTCCTGAATTTGAATGTTGTCCTGCCTTTCTAGGTTGGGGAAGTTCTCCTGGATAATATCCTGAGGAGTATTTTCCAGCTTGGTTCCATTGTCCCGTCACTTTCAGGTGCACCAATCAAATGCACGTTTGGTCTTTTCACATAGGCCCATATTTCTTGGAGGCCTTGTTCATTTCTCTCTCTCTCTCTCTCTCTCTCTCTGTATCTATCTATCTATCTATCTATATGCACACACACAGCCATGTGTGTGTATATATTATGTGTGTGTGTGTCTTATATATATATAAGCGATGGGATCTCAATCTGTTACCTAGACTGAGTGCAGTGGCACAATCATAGCTCACTGCAACCTTGAACTCCTGGGCTCAGGCAGTCCTCCTGCCTCAGCCTCCTGAGAGTCTGGGACTACAGACACATACCACTGTGCCTGGCTGATATTTAAATTATTTTGTAGAAATGGAGTCTTCTTTTGTTGCCCAGGCTGATCTTAAACTCCTGGCTTGAAATGATCCTCCTGCCATGGACTGCCAAAGTGCTGGGATTATAGTTGTGAGCAGCTGCACCTGGCCTATCTGAGCAAAACTTAAATAGAAAGGTGAATCCTTTGAAAAGAAATTCATATGTCTTCAAACTGAATGTGAATTATTTTTGATTAGTCTTCCTTTTGGATCTTCCATGCCACCACACTGGTTCTACTTGCATGGACATTCAGATGTGAGACATTTGTTCCATTTTTAATGTTGTATTTTAATTTTAAAATTGTTTGGTAGTACTGTTTTCTCATTCTTGAGATAGTCTCTGAGCTAATTGGACTATGGTAGGTGGGTTTTGCTCATCAAAAATGGTGGTGCAACCAAATCAACACTAACCAAATCTATTTTGCTTATAGCCTTGGGCATACTACAAATACCTACTATCAAAGGGGAAGTAATATTGCTTTGAAGTTTTTCATTTAAGAATATGCAGTACTTTTTGTTTGAAAAAGGAAAGGCAGCCTTAAAAAGTCTTTTAGCATGAACACATGATATGTAGTACATCTGCCATACGTCTTAAAGGTGTGTAATATCAGTTGATATAAGCATGTTTGAAAAACCTGCTCTGACACTTTAACTTTTCAGATTAGAAAGAGAGTATTTCTCCAAAAACAAGAAACTAAATGAAGAGATCGAGGAACAGAAGAAAGTAATTATAGACCTCTCAAAGAGACTCCAGTATAATGAAAAAAGTTGCAGTGAGTTACAGGAAGAACTAGTAATGGTAAGAATAAAAAAGAAAACCCTATGGCAATCACTTTACTGGGTCATAGTTGATGTATAGCAGGATTGTTTTTCCTTACCACATTCCATGAGATAATAGTATGAAAGTTATTTTAGTGACAAACAGAATTTCCAAAACTGGAAATGCTGATTACATCAAAGATATACATAATGAAATCTCTCTGATTTGGAATAATTGGGGGAAACTAACTGAACTAGTAAAAACTCTGAATTATAGAATTTTCAAAAGTGTATTCAAATGTTTTCATTTTTTTATTGTACATAAAACAGTGTTACTTAGATTAAGGGTGATTGGGGTTTGTAATTAACACATCTGATGATTTCAAAGACTTCTTTTGTAATTGTTTTGTACGTGATCACTCTCTCTCCATTCTCCAGTAATCTAGCTTTTACACTATAACCAAATTTATCTTTGTAAAATATTGGTCTGTTTTTGTCAACCTCTCTTTATTCAAAACTCATCAGCATGTCAGTGCCTCCCTGTTGTTTTTGAAATAACTGCCAGCTTCTTGTTGTGTAATCTCAGGAGCTTTTCCTTTTGTCTTCATGTTAACTTTTCTACCCTCTTCTTTTGCCTTTGCCCTCTATCTGTCTTGCTTTAGCTTCATTATAGTGTTCCCGTTTTCTAAACCCATTTTTTTCTTTTCTTTCTTTTTTTTTTTTTTAAAGATGGGGTTTAATTCATTCTGTTGCCTAGGGTAGAGTGCAGTGGTGCAATCCTAGCTTACTGTAATCTCCAACTCCTGGGCTCAAGCACTCCTCTTGCCTCAGCCCCCTGAGTAGCTGAGACTGCAGATGTGTGCCTCTGTGCCTGGCTGGTTTAAAAATTTTTTTACAGAGATGAGGTCTCGCTGTGTTGGCCAGGCTGGCACCAAACAAGCAGCCTCAAGTGGTCCTCCTGTCTTGGCCTCCCAAAATGCTGGGATTAAGGTATGAACCACTGCACTTGATCTAAACACATCTTTTCATATATTCTTTTTTTTTTTTTTTTGGGACAGAGTCTAGCTCTGTCCCCCAGGCTGTAGTGCAGTGGCTGGATCTCAGCTCACTGCAAGCTCTGCCTCCCAGGTTCATGCCGTTCTCCTGCCTCAGCCTCCCAAGTAGCTGGGACTACAGGCACCCGCCACCTCACCCAGCTAGTTTTTTGTATTTTTTAGTAGAGACGGGGTTTCACCGGGTTAGCCAGGATGGTCTCAATCTCCTGACCTCGTGATCCACCTGTCTCGGCCTCCCAAAGTGCTGGGATTACAGGCTTAAGCCACCATGCCCGGCCCCCTCTTTTCATATATTCTTATTTTTATTCAGGTTTTTCATTTCTTTGACCTGCAGTGACTAAAATTCTCCTTTTTTCCATTGACAGATTTCTATACATCCTGTGATGCCCAGCTCTGATATCTTGCAATCTATGAAGCTTTCTGTGATTCTGTCTTCCCCACTGTCATACCCTTTAAGTTAAAATTCTGTGCCTCCTCAACAGTATTTCTTTAGTACTTAGTTCAGCATCTTTATCGTAATACTCACCGAAATTTGGTGTGTATTATGTCTCCCAAGAGGATATGAATGCATTCAGGTTAGCTTACTTCATTTTACATACCTAGATTCCACTATAGTACTTGGCTCAATAAACATTTGTTCGATGGATTTATTTGGTTGATGCAGAATCCTCTTCTCTGCAGTTTGCTGGGACCCCACCAGGGAGGGTGTAAAGTTTATGGTAATACCGTATTACTTCTTTGTTTTGTTCTACACGTATATACTTTCCTCAGAGGCTTGACTACTTCACTTTCAGTTATATTCCAAAAGTTTTAGTGATTTGGTTATTGAGGACAATGGTTATCATTCTCCTCAAAAAAGGTGGACCCTGGGTTATACTAGGATTTGGTCACCAAATCAGTGCTGCCCAGATCAAAAGCTAATAATGAGATATAGTTAAAACTCTTCAGTATTTTGTCAGATGATCCAATATTATATACATTTTCCATTTATCTCAAGATATTTGCTGTGTTCTTATTCAGGGAATTGGTATCATTGCTTGTTCTAGAAATCAGTTTGCAGTTTGGTATTTTGAATGTGATGTTTTAGAAAGTTAGGAGCCCTCTGTGTAGTCTCCTTTAGCATCTGTTCACTGTAATGTGTTATCTTAAATTTCATTGGCTGTTTTAACTCTTACCTCCTAGTTCAGGAGGTTGAATCAGTAGTGGAGAAAAATATGTCAGGGTCGTTGAGCTGAGTACTGCATTTGGTCTGCTTGCTTATTAGATATTGTACTGAATAGTTTGGAAAATAAGCCAGGGTTATAACTAAGTATGCAAGAGTTAAGACATATTCACCAACATAGGTTGCATGAATTTTCCTAATTCTGGTTTTCTAGCACTTTAGTGAGTAGATACAAAAATAAAATGAGACTAGTTTAACTCACCACAGAGCATATGCATATTTAGTGATTAAGAAATTTTACTTGGTACCAAGAGATTTTTTTTTTTCTAAAACTTTTACAGAGTGATATGTGGTCTCAAATAATGCAAGTGACAGCTCACCAGCAACCTATGTTTGCCTGTTGGGACCCTCTGCACTCATTGTATTCATTGTATTAACCCATTAAACACTACTGTTTTGATAATGATGCTGAAAATTGTAGGCTGTTTCTTCAAAGCTTGATGGATTGCTAAAAGCAGTTGCAGATCTGTGAATAATGTAATAGCTCCTTGCCGAATGGGTTGTTTGAAAAACTTACTCAGGTTGCCAGACTAAGTGATGTACCGTTTATGTGGCTCAGACCGTTAATATGTTCCTCTTAATTTTTTCATCTCTCTTAAACTCATAGCTTTGCGTCTTATTTTTTCCATCTTTCTCTTCTTTCTTCTTCCCTGTTAGCTTTCTTTTAACTTTTCTGTTTTATGCTTATTAGAGCTGTTGTTCTCTATTTCTTTACCTGTCCATAATATGAAATTTAAGACCTGTTTAATGAAAATGTCTTTAAATAGTAAGTACAATGTTTTTCTTTTTATAAATTACTATTCTATCACTTTTCCTAAATATATTTTTTCTTGTACATATTCCTTTATTGACTTTTCTCAGTAGATTAGTGGCCTTTGGAAGAAAGAAGGCTTGAAAAATTTATCTTAAAAGGTGTTTCTGCCAAATTAAAATTTTAAGCCCTAAGAAATGAAATTTTTCTAGTTCTGCATTCACAGTCTTGCTGTTATTTGTGCTTTGAATTCATAATTGTTGTTGACTGAAGAGAGAATGACTTAGGAGGAAGATTTTCCCTTTCGCTTTTAGAAATGAAATTGTTTTAATGACATGCCATGATTTTACATGCCCTAGTGTGTCTTTTCCACAGTTATATTTCTTTTGAGCATAATAGTTTTAGTATTTTACAGACTATAGATGGGAAGCATAAATTACCGACAGGTAAGTTTTCTTCCCCTTTGAGGTACCAGCTTGTTTTCTAGTTTAGGTCAGGTTCATGGCCATTATTTAAGTCTTGGTCTTTATTTTCTCTGTTACATTGCAAAAGAAAGTTAAAGTCACTATCCTCTGTAGGTTTACTTGTGAGATCAAGGTGTTATTAATAAGATACAAAGACTTGAGGAATTTTGAGACTTATAGATAACTTTGTATGTGTTAGTACAGCATAGCCTTATGCTGTATCCTGGGCTAGATATAGCAGCAGAGCTGTTAGAGGCTTTAGAGATCATCTAGCCCAGGATACAGAAAGTCTTAAAAAAACTACTTGGAAAGTGATAGCTCCCCTGTTTCGAGAGAGATATTATATAAATATAAAACATGATTTTGGAAAACTCTAAACTGAGTATGTTGTCTTTTGTGGGTTTTTAATAAATATAAACCTGCCAACTTTAATTGTACTTTATTTTTAAATGACCCAAAATAATTGTATTAATATGTATTTGTAGGGTACACTGTGATGTTTTGATATATACAACATAAAGTGATCAGATCTGGGTAATTACTATATTATCTCAAACATTTATCATTTCTTTGTATTCTAATTATACTTTTATATTAATGAAATTACTTCTACTCAATGTATAGATTTAAAAGATAGAACTAGTAAATTAATGGTATATAATTATTATTTTGAATGTCATAGAATTAGTAGGATTTCAACATAGGACATCCAAGGACTTAACAAATTTATTTTCATGTTTACGTGAAGATGTGAACACAGAATATGAAACTTGACAGAATTTGACTATAAAAAGTTTTGATTGGAAATTGAGCTTTTAGTTTCAAAATCTATGAATTTGATAATGATTTAATCAACTACTAAATAAAACTGAATTTCTAGTTTAAGATGCTTAGTGATCATGCTTATTAAAGTCCATCTGAGGCTCAGCAGATCCAGCTGGGTCTTTTAGACATTACTGTGAGTTTTTATATCTGCTTCTCTTGAAGCAGGGGAGCTTTCATTTTCAAATTGGTATTATTAGAACTTGCTCTGTGCTTTCTTCAATGAAATTTTCTTGACTCCGTCATTTCTTGAGATTTGTTTTTCTGCCACTCAGTAATATTTAGTTACAGCTCTAGGAGAGACTTTATATTGAAAAGGGAATTCTAGTTCTCATGAGGTTTTGCTCAAAGAATGTTTTATTCTCTAAAGAACTTGTGATTGAAAATGGTCAAGTGTATATTTTTTCCCAATACTTTTGGGGGCTTAACTGATTATATAATAATAATGATTGCCAGCATTAAATATGATTTTGGAAAGTGTTTTGATGGTTATGCTTTGTGGTGAAGGTAATATTTCTTGATAATATTTTTACTTCCAATGAACTATTAGGTTTGCTTTAGAAGAACATGTTTCTGATTTTGTAGGAGGTTTTCAAAACTAATGGGCTAATAAATATGCTATTCCAAATTTTTAATAAAAAATGATTGATTCTTGTTTTGCACCAAGAATAGGAGTAGTATTTATACATGGGCATTGTTTTTGCTAATATAAGTATCACTCTCTGTTTCTTTTAGTGGCCCCTAAGTTTTAATTCTAATAAATAATATTCATCGCGTATGTGTCTTTGTGTATTTAAATATTCCTTTTAGGAGGCTGACTTCCTAAATTTATGGTATAGGCATAAAACTTTTACATTAAGCCTTTTGAAATTTATTTCTATGCAAATTAGTAAATTTTGAAAATCCAAATCTCATTTTTCACCTGGGAAAAAATAAAATGGTATTGTGTAGGTATGTGTGTGAGAGAGACAGAGAGCAAGAGATCGCGAGAGAGATGTTTGTATGTTAAGGCCCCTATTCAGATTGAAAGGTAGCATCTGCTGAAAAATAAACTGTTAAAGCTAAGTAAAGAAGGGTAACATTTCATTATGTGAGATAAGCAAGTGGGATCATGGAATACTGACATCCTTGGAAGCGGCATAGGTAAACAAGGTGGTAGGGAACTAAGAGACTAGCTGTCATTAATATGATCAAGGAAAAGCTGCTGATGGTGATGATAGCAAAAACTATCCAGACCTCCTTAAACCCATACAAATGCATTGTGCATATAATGGTAACTAGGTACAAGATACGATGAAAAGGTAAGCTGTAAGGGTAAAAGTATGTAATGAAGATTATAGGCTCTGATGCTTCCTTGTTTTCACTTAGAATTTCTTCATAATTGCTTAACATATATTTAAATAAAAATTGTAAAAGTTTTACTTGAGTTAAAAAATGTTCAGAAATTATAAGCACTATATATTAGTTGCAAAAGTTCAACCTATGTCTAAAATGCTTATTTCATTAAAAAAAATACCCATTGACTAAAGCCTTTTTTTAACCTATTTGTTTTTTCTATTATTTAACCTTATTAAAATTGCCCTTCATTGTTTTTATTGTTATTTATGACTTGAGTCAACTTTTTCCATAGCAGATCAGTAAGACCCATTTACCAATTTTTAAATATAAATATTTATATATAGTTTTTATATGTTTCTTCAAAGGCTTGCAATAGAAATTTTTATTTACATGCCTTTCTATTTCTGATACTCATGTTGAGTGAGCAAAAAAGTATGGGATGAGGTTTTGAAGGGTCATAAAAAGAGAGGATGATTATGAAACAAATAAAAAAGAATGCCATGTTAGATTAAGCCAGAAATGCATTCAATTCAGCAGTGTGAGAGGCAGAGTGTCCCAAGGTGCAAATAAAGGTCGTTTGTTATTTCATTTTTCTTTCTGGTTAAAGATACTTTTTAACCAACATTGACTCCTCTTTCATAATACATTAATATTTGTCAATCACAACATTTTCTGAACTTTCTTTGAATATTTTGGTATTTTTAGTCCCCTGTTTACACTGGTTGTAGATTCATCACGGCATCTAAAGTAGTCCTTGGATCATGTTGAGTGGTGAGTAAATGCTCATCTAAACATCATCTGGTTAGCCAGCATAGCATTAGGGGACCTGTAATCCTAGGGCAGCGCATTCCATATGTGAGTTTTGTCTGAGGCAAAGAAGTGAGTCCCTTTATCCTACAGTTCTTTTAAATTTCTGGGTATGTTTAGAATTATAGCGTTTGTTGAGTCAACAATTTATCATTAACCTAAACTTATTCTTTATGTCACATGACAAAATATATTAATAAAAAAGTAGAAGCAATATTTTATCTTCAATTAGTACTTTGTTTTCAGCTCAACAGTTTTGTTTATTTAGCTAATGGATTCTGTTTTCATTCTCAAATTCCTTGTATATTAAAAGGTTGTTAAGAGAACTAGCAGCTTTGGGAACAAAATTTGAATATAAGCATAGACCAGATGTGGTGGCTGACACTTATAATCCCAGCACTTTGAGAGTCTGAAATGGGAGGAAGATTGAGCCCAGGAGTTTGAGACCAGCCTGAGCAACAAACGTAGTGAAACTCCCATATCTACAAAAAAATGAAAAAATTAGCTGGACATGGTGGCGTGTGCCTGTAGTTCTCAGCTACTTGGGAGGCTGAGATGGGAGGATCACTTGAGCCTGGAAGGTTGAGGCTGCAGTGAGCCATGATTACGCCAGTGCACGCTAGCCTGGGGCACAAAGTGAGACCCTGTCTCACTTAAAAAACAAAACAAAATCCTGACACTTACTGTATGTGTGAAGAGTAGAAGCTTTGTTAATAAAACTGAAACAATTTGTTAGTAAAAAAACTTATCAACTGTAAAACAAGTTAATAATGTAATTATTAAATTTAAGCTAACTGCCTACTGGCTATATTATTTGTAAGACTATTAGCCAGACATCTCTGTAGAATGATGTGAAAATTATAATATTAATAATTATAAATATAATAGTAATTTTCAGGTAGATGAACATTAGCTTCTTTTTAAGCCTGATGAGTGGGTAAATCTCTGTTTTGCTCTTTGAAAAATTTTACACTGTTCAATCTTTTCTGCCTAGTTTGACCCTAATTTTGATCTTAAATTGTAATAAATTTAAGATTTAAAGTGTGGAAATATTAGCTCATATTTTGGTTAAGATTGAGCCCTATACTTGAAAGAGAATTATTTTTGAACTAGGAATTTAATTGAACCTTGATATTAAGCTCACTCCAAGTATGCAGTTTATTTGGCTTTCTATACATATATTCCTGTAAATTTTTATACCTTGGTATTAATGGGGATTTCAGTCAGCTGGCATAATAGAAAGAACATAAATTTTGGAGGCATATTGATCTGGGTTTTAATCTCAGGCCTATCTCATTTTAGTTGTGTGACTGTAGTGATATTCTTCCTCTGGATCCATTTACTCATTTGTAAAATGGTGCTAACAATCTCAGTCATGCAGGGTTTTTGATGAGCCTTAAAGATAATATATGTATCAGGAGAATGGCTTGAACCCGGGAGGAAGAGCTTGCAGTGAGCCGGGATCGCGCCACTGCACTCTAGCCTGGGCGACAGAGCAAGACTCTGTCTCAAAAAAAAAAAATAAATAAAAAAAGTAAAGATAATATATGTATCAAAATAGCAGAGGATGGAAAAAATATATCATGCACCCAATTAAAAAAAAAGAACTGGAGTGGATATACTGACGGCAGATAAAATAGACTTTAGAATAAAAATGTTACTAGAGATAAAGAGGGACACCTCATGTCGTTAAAAGGATCAATCTACCAGAATGATCTAACAATTATAAACATGTATATGCCCAACAACAGAGCTCCAAACTATTTGAAGAAAAACCTGACATAATTGAAGGGAGAAATAGACAACAATAATATTTCGGGGCTTCAGTACCTCACTTTCAGTAATGGGTAGAACAACAAGGAAGAATATCAACAAATAAATAGAAGACTCAACAGTACTGTAAACAAATTAGACCTTACAGATATCTATAGAACACCACACCCATTAGCAAAAGAACACACATTCTTCTCAAGTGTACATGAAATATTCTTGTGGAAAGATCATATGCTAGGCCATGAAACAAGCCTCAATAAATTTAAAAGGATTGAAATCATACAAAGTGTCTTCTCTGACCATAATGAAATCAAATTAGAAATCAATAACAGAAGGCAAGAGGAAAAATTCACAAATATGTGAAAATTAGATAACGCACTCCTAAATAACCAACAAGTCTAAAAGAAATCACAAAGGAATTAGAAAACACTTTGAGATCAGTGAAATAAAAAGACAACATACCAAACTTTGTGGGATGCAGCTAACACTTTGCTTAAGAGGGAAACTTATAGCCATAGTCATCTATATTAAAAAAAAAAAAAAGTGGGACATGGTGGTCCATGCCTGCAGTTCCTAGCTACTGGGAAGGCTGAGGTGGATTTCTTGAGTCCAAGAGTTTGAGGTCAGCCTGGGCAACATAGCGAGACCCCGTCTCTTAAAAAAAAAAATTCTCAAATCAGTAATCTAACATTTCATGATAAGAAAAGAGAAAAAGAAGAGCAAACTAAACCCAAAACAAGTGGAGGAAAAGAAACAGTAAAGACTAACAAGGAAATAAAATAGAGAATTTTTAAAAAATAGAGGAAATTAGTGAAACCAAAAGTCGATTCTTTGAAAAGATAACTAAATTGATAACGCTTAGTTACACTCATAAAAATAAAGAGAAGAGATTCAAATTATTGAAATCATGAATGAAAGGGGGATATAACTACTGACCACAGAAATAGAAATAATTGTAAGAAACTACTCTGAAAAACTGTATGCCAACAAATTAGATAATTTAGAATGGACAAATATCTAGAAAGACACAAATTACCAAAACTGGTTAAGAAGAAATATAAAATTGGCTGGGCACAGTGGCTTACCCCTGTAATCCTAACACTTGGGAGGCCAAGGCAGGCAGATCACGAGGTCAGGAGTTCGCGACCAGTCTCGTCAACATAGTGAAACCCTATCTCTACTGACAATACAAAAATTAGCAGGGCATGGTGGCGCATGCCTGTAGTCCTAACTACTTGGGAGTCTGAGGCAAGAGAATCGCTTGAACCCGGGAGGCAGAGGTTGTGGTGATCTGAGATGGCACCATTGCACTCCAGCCTGGACAACAGAGCAAGACTCCGTCTCAAAAAAAAAAAAAGAAAGAAATAGAAAATCAATGCTATAGCAGGATGTCTTAGAATATCAAAATGCAAAGTAAAAAAAATCAAAAGAGATTGGATTAGTAATCAAAATAACTCCCACAAAGAAAAGCCCAGGCCTAGATAGCTTCACTGGTAAATTTATTTAAATGTTTAAGAGCAGTTACCACCAATTCTTCGTAATTTTTTTCAAAAATAGAAGCAGAGATAACACTTCCCATATCATTCTGGGAAGTATTATTACTTTGATACAAAAGCCATATATACCAAAAGAAAACTGCAGACTAGTATCCATTTTGAATGTAGATGCTAAAATTCTCAAAACTATACTAGCAAGCTGAATCCAGCATGATATAAAAAAGATATTACACCATGATGAAGTGGGATTTATCTCAGGAATATAATACTAGTTTAACACCTGAAAATCAACTAATGTAATAAATGATGGGTGTCCATTTTAGACCTTTCCTGCTTTCTCTTGTGGGCATTTAGTGCTATAAATTTCCCTCTACATACTGCTTTAAATGTGTCCCAGAGATTCTGGTACGTTGTATCTTTGTTCTCATTGGTTTCAAAGAACATCTTTATTTCTGCCTTCATTTCATTATTTACCCAGTAGTCATTCAGAAGCAGGTTGTTCAGTTTCCATGTAGTTGAGCAGTTTTGAGTGAATTTCTTAATCCTGAGTTCTAGTTTGATCACACTGTGGTCTGAGAGACAGTTGGTTAAAATTTCTGTTCTTTCACATTTGCTGAGGAGTGCTTTACTTCCAACTGTGTGGTCAATTTTGGAATAAGTGCGATGTGGTGCTGAGAAGAATATATATTCTGTTGATTTGGGGTGGAGAGTTCTGTAGATGTCTATTAGCTCCGCTTGGTGCAGAGCTGAGTTCAATTCCTGGATATCCATGTTAACTTTCTGTCTCGTTGATCTGTCTAATGTTGACAGTGGGGTTTTAAAGTCTCCCATTATTATTGTGTGGGAGTCTAAGTCTCTTTGTAAGTCTCTAAGAACTTGCTTTGTGAATCTGGGTGCTCCTATATTGGGTGCATGTATATTTAGGATAGTTAGCTCTTCCTGGTGAATTGATTCCTTTACCATTATGTAATGGCCTTCTTTGTCTCTTTTGATCTTTGTTGGTTTAAAGTCTGTTTTATCAGAGACTAGGATAGCAACCCCTGCTGTTTTTTGTTTTCTATTTGCTTGGTAGATCTTCCTCCATCCCTTTATTTTGAGCCTATATGTGTCTCTGCATGTGAGATGGGTTTCCTGAATACAGCACACTGATGTGTCTTGACTCTTTATCCAATTTGCCAGTCTAAAAATCAGTGAATCCAGGAGCTGTTTTTTCAAAAAGATCAACAAAATTGGTAGACTGCTAGCAAGACTAATAAAGAAGAAAAGAGAGAAGAATCAAATAGATGCAATAAAAAATGATAAAGGGGCTATCACCACTGATCCCACAGAAATACAAACTACCATCAGAGGATACTATAAACACCTCTAAGCAAATAAACTAGAAAATCTAGAAGAAATGGATAAATTCCTTGACACATACAACCTCCCAAGACTAATCCAGGAAGAAGTTGAATCTCTGAATAGACCAACAACAGGCTCTGAAATTGAGGCAATAATTAATAGCCTACCAACCAAAAAAAGTCCAGGACCAGACAGATTCATAGCCGAATTCTACCAGAAGTACAAGGAGGAGCTGGTACCAGTCCTTCTGAAACTATTCCGATCAATGGAAAAAAGAGGGAATCCTCCCTAACTCATTTTATGAGGCCAGGATCATCCTGATACCAAAGACTGGCAGAGACACAACAAAAAAAGAATTTTAGGCCAATATCCTTGGTGAACATCGATGCAAATATCCTCAATAAAATACTGGCAAACCGAATCCAGCAACACATCAAAAAGCTTATCCACCATGATCAAGTGAGCTTCATCCCTGGGATGCAAGGCTGGTTCAACATACGCAAATCAATAAACGTAATCCAGCATGTAAACAGAACCAACAACAAAAACCACATGATTATCTCAATAGATGCAGAAAAGCCCTTTGACAAACTTCAACAGCTCTTCATGCTAAAAACTCTCAATAAATTAGGACTTGATGGGATGTATCTCAAAATAATAAGAGCTATTTATGACAAACCCACAGCCAATATCATACTGAATGGGCAAAAACTGGAAGCATTCCCTTTGAAAACTGGCACAAGACAGGGATGCCCTTTGTCGCCACTCCTATTCAACATAGTGTTGGAAGTTCTGGCTAGGGGAATCAGGCAGGAGAAAGAAGTAAAGGGTATTCCATTAGGAAAAGAAAAAGTCAAATTGTCCCTGTTTGCAGATGACATGATTGTATACCTAGAAAACCCCATTGTCTCAGCCCAAAATCTCCTTAAGCTGATAAGCAACTTCAGGATACAAAATCAGGATACAAAATCAATGTGCAAAAATCACAAGCATTCTTATACACCAGTAACAGGCAAACAGAGAGCCAAATCATGAGTCAAATCCCATTCACAATTGCTTCAAAGAGAATAAAATACTTAGGAATCCAACTTACAAGAGATGTGAAGGGCCTCTTCAGGGAGAACTACAAACCATGCTCAACGAAATAAAAGAGGACACAAACAAATGGAAGAACATTCCATGCTCAATATCATGAAAATGGCCATACTGCCCAAGGTAATTTATAGATTCAGTGCCATCCCCATTAAGCTACCAATGACTTTCTCCACAGAATTGGAAAAAACTACTTTAAAATTCATATGGAACCAGAAAAGAGTCCACGTTGCCAAGTCAATCCTAAGCCAAAAGAACAAAGCTGGAGGCATCACGCTACCTGACTTCAAACTATACTACAAGGCTACAGTAACCTAAACAGCATGGTACTGGTACCAAAACAGAGATACAGTCTAATGGAACAGAGCAGAGCCCTCAGAAATAATACCATACGTCTACAACTATCTGATCTTTGACAAACCTGACAAAAACAAGATATGGGGAAAGGATTCCCTATTTAACAAATCGTGCTGGGAAAACTGGGTAGCCATATGTAGAAAGCTGAAACTGGATCCCTTCCTTACACCTTATACAAAAATTAATTCAAGATGGATTAAAGACTTAAATGTTAGACCTAAAACCATAAAAGTCCTAGAAGAAAACCTAGGCAATACCATTCGGGACATACTCATGGGTGAGGGCTTCATGACTAAAACACCAAAAGCAACGGCAACGAAAGCCAAAATTGACAAATGGGATCTAATTAAACTAAAGAGCTTCTGCACAGCAAAAGAACCTACCATCATAGTGAACAGGCAACCTACAGAATGGGAGAAAATTTTTGCAAACTACTCATCTGACAAAGGGCTAATATCCAGAATCTACAAAGAACTCAAACAAATTTACAGGAAAAAAACAACCCTATCAACAAGTGGGCGAAGGATATAAACAGACACTTCTCAAAATAAGACAGTTATGCAGCCAACAAACACATGAAAAAATGCTCATCATCACTTGCCATCAGAAAAATGCAAATCAAAACCACAATGAGATGCCATCTCACACCAGTTAGAATGGAGAGCATTAAAAAGTCAGGAAACAGGATGTGGAGAAATAGGAACACTTTTACACTGTTGGTGGAACTGTAAACTAGTTCAACCATTGTGGAAGACAGTGTGGCAATTCCTCAGGGATCTAGAACTAGAAATACCATTTGACCCAGCCATCCCATTACTGGGTATATACCCAAAGGATTATAAATCATGCTGCTGTAAAGACACATGCACATATATGTTTATTGCGGCACTATTCACAATAGCAAAGACTTGGAACCAACCCAAATGTCCATCAGTGATAGACTGGATTAAGAAAATGTGGCATATATACACCATGGAATACTATGCAGCCATAAAAAAGGATGAATTCATGTCCTTTGCAGGGACACGGATGAAGTTGGGAACCATTGTTCTCAGCCAACTATCTCAAGGATAGAAAACCAAACACTGCATGTTCTCACTTATAGGTGGGAATTGAACAATGAGATCACTTGGACACAGGAAGGGGAACATCACATACTGAGGCCTGTTGTGGGGTGGAGGGGGAGAGATAGCATTAGGAGATATACCTAATGTAAATGACGAGTTAATGGGTGCAGCACACTGACATGGCACATGTATACATCTGTAACAAACCTTCATGTTGTGCACATGTACCCTAGAACTTAAAATATAATAAAAAAAAAAGACGGAAGCCAAATGATGATCTCAATAGACACACAAAAACATTTGATAAAATGCAGCATCCTTTTATGATAAAAATGCTCAACAAACTAAGAATAGAAGGAAACTTCCTCCTCATCCTCATGAAGAGCATCTATGGAAAACCTACATCTGACATCACAGTTAATGGTGAAAGACTGAATACTTTCACCATAAGATTAGGAATAAGACAAGGATGCACACTCTCACCATGTCTCTTCAACATTTTACTGGAGGTTCTAGCTAATGGTGTTAGGCAAGAAAAAAAAAATGAAAGGCATCAGTTTTGGAAAGGAAGAAGTAAATTGTCTATTTGCAGATGACATAATCCTGGAAATACTTAAAAATCCTAAGGAATCCACATACACACAGAAAATTATTAGAGCTAATAAATTAGTTTAGCAGAGTTGTAGGATACAATACAAGATCCATTTAGGAAAGCAGTTGTATTTCTGTAACTAGCAATGAGCAATCCAAAAATAAAATAAGGAAACAATTCTATTGACAATAAAATAATAAAGAATGTAATACTTAGGAATAATTTGACAAAAGAAGCATAAAAGTTGTCTGCTGAAAAACTGCAATTTATCACGGAAAGAAATTAAACAAGGTTGAAATGAAAAATTTCTCATGTTCATGTAATAGTTAATACTGTTCATGTAATAGTTAATACTGGTAAGATGTTAATACTCCCCAAATTGATCATTTAATGCAATCTCCATCAAAATATCAGTTGACTTTTTGGAAGAGAGCTATGCTTACCACTGTAACACCAATGAACTTTTAGTTGTCTTTTTGCAGAAATTAACAAGCAGATTCTAAAATACATATGGAAATATAAGGGGGCCCAGCACAGTGGCTCATGCCTGTAATCCCAGCACTTTGGGAGGCCGAGGCAGGTGGATCACTTGAGGTCTGGAGTTTGAGACCAGCCTGGCCAACATGGTGAAACCCTGTCTCTACTAAAAATACGAAAATTAGCCAGGTGCGATGGCACGTGTCTGTAGTTCCAGCTACGCAGGAGGTGGAGGCATGAGAATCACTTGAATCCAGGAGCTGGAGGTTGCAGTGAGTGAAGATCACACTACTGTACTCTAGCCTGGGTGACAGAGTGAGACTCAGTCTCAAAAGAAGTATAAGGGACTTTGAATAGCCAAAATAATCTTGAAAAAGAAGAATAAAGTTGGAGTAGTAACATGCTCCAATGTTAAAGCTAACCACAAAGCTACAGTAGTCAAGATAGTATGGTACTAGCATAATGATTTACATATATATTAATGGACCAGAATTGAGAATCTAGAAAAAAATCCCTCACGATTATGTTTAGTTGATTTTCAAAAAGGGTGTCAAGTCAATTCAGTGGAAGAAAGAATCGTATTTTTCAACACATGGTGCTGAGGGAACTGGATATCCACATTCAAACACCGAAGAATGAATTGACTTCAGCCTGGGCAACAGAGGGAAACTCCGTCTCAAAACAAGAAAAAAAAAAAAAATGAAAGGCATCAGTTTTGGAAAGGAAGAAGTAAATTGTCTATTTGCAGATGACATAATCCTGGAAATACTTAAAAATCCTAAGGAATCCACATACACACAGAAAATTATTAGAGCTAATAAATTAGTTTAGCAGAGTTGTAGGATACAATACAAGATCCATTTAGGAAAGCAGTTGTATTTCTGTAACTAGCAATGAGCAATCCAAAAATAAAATTAAGGAAACAATTCTATTGACAATAAAATAATAAAGAATGTAATACTTAGGAATAATTTGACAAAAGAAGCATAAAAGTTGTCTGCTGAAAAACTGCAATTTATCACGGAAAGAAATTAAACAAGGTTGAAATGAAAAATTTCTCATGTTCATGTAATAGTTAATACTGTTCATGTAATAGTTAATACTGGTAAGATGTTAATACTCCCCAAATTGATCATTTAATGCAATCTCCATCAAAATATCAGTTGACTTTTTGGAAGAGAGCTATGCTTACCACTGTAACACCAATGAACTTTTAGTTGTCTTTTTGCAGAAATTAACAAGCAGATTCTAAAATACATATGGAAATATAAGGGGGCCCAGCACAGTGGCTCATGCCTGTAATCCCAGCACTTTGGGAGGCCGAGGCAGGTGGATCACTTGAGGTCTGGAGTTTGAGACCAGCCTGGCCAACATGGTGAAACCCTGTCTCTACTAAAAATACGAAAATTAGCCAGGTGCGATGGCACGTGTCTGTAGTTCCAGCTACGCAGGAGGTGGAGGCATGAGAATCACTTGAATCCAGGAGCTGGAGGTTGCAGTGAGTGAAGATCACACTACTGTACTCTAGCCTGGGTGACAGAGTGAGACTCAGTCTCAAAAGAAGTATAAGGGACTTTGAATAGCCAAAATAATCTTGAAAAAGAAGAATAAAGTTGGAGTAGTAACATGCTCCAATGTTAAAGCTAACCACAAAGCTACAGTAGTCAAGATAGTATGGTACTAGCATAATGATTTACATATATATTAATGGACCAGAATTGAGAATCTAGAAAAAAATCCCTCACGATTATGTTTAGTTGATTTTCAAAAAGGGTGTCAAGTCAATTCAGTGGAAGAAAGAATCGTATTTTTCAACACATGGTGCTGAGGGAACTGGATATCCACATTCAAACACCGAAGAATGAATTGACTTCAGCCTGGGCAACAGAGGGAAACTCCGTCTCAAAACAAGAAAAACAAAAAAAATGAGAATGGTGATTCTTTAGGCCATGGCGGTAGTAGTGGGAGAATGGGGAGTGAGAGCCAGTGGGTGTGGCACATCTTTTCGTAGGGACAACATTATTCTAAATTTAGATTGTGGTTATGGTTGTACAACCCCGTGAAAATACTAAACACATTAAACACTTTAATTGGGTGAGTTGTATGTTATGTCAATTATGTCTCAGTCAAGTTTAAAAAATATATAAAGTTACCACAATTAAGAGTTTGTTACTGACAAAATAATGGAGAAAGCAATGAAACAGAGTAGAGAGTTCAAAAATGGCTATCAGTATGTATGAGAATTTGATATATGATAATATTGGTATGCCAAATCAATGTTTAGAGATAGATTATCTCACAAATAGTTTCTAGACAACTTGTTATATTATAATGATAAACAGTATGACTAAATCCCTGCCGCATTGCTTATACTAAACAAATTTTAGATTGATCAAAGAGCCATAAAAGAGGAAAATGAAAAAGCACTGGAAGAAAAATGGAATTGTTCTGTCATCTTGGAGTAAAAGGAAAATATGATATAAAACTCAGAAGTCCTAAAGCATGCTATTGATTTGCACACTTGATCACTTGAAAAATATGATTTGTAATATAAATATATGTAATATATATTATATAAAATACAATGTATAATATATAATATAAAAATATATAAAATATATATAATATAAATATATCACTTGAAAAATATAATTTTGTTTTAAGATGGCAAATAGAAATGAGAAAAAATGATTTGCAATATGTAACAAAAAGATTGCTTTTATAATTTACAGAGCACTTTTATAAATCACTAAGGAAGAAATGAATGATGTAATATAAAAATGGGCACATGATATGAACAGGCAATGCACAGAAAAAAATATAGATGGCTAGTGAACAAGAAAGAATGCTAATCTTAATTAAAATGAAGTAAATGTACATTAAATAAGTTGGTAATGCCTACTATTGGATAGATATTGGGAAACAGGTGCTCATACCATTCATGGTAGTATACATTGGTATAACTGATTAGAGAGTAATTTGTTAACAATTGTCTGAAAACAGTATGTTTGCCTTTGCCTCATCAAATATATTTCTAGGAATTTATAGAGTAGATATACTTAATGTGCATGCAAAATATAAAAAGAGCATATATAAGACTGTATATTGTAGTGTTGTCACTAATAGCAAAATAACTGCCAAAAACCTAAAAAATATTAGCAGTAGGGGAGACTGGTTAAGTTAATTTATGGTATATCTGACCAGTGGAGTACTATACAGCTAAAAAAGTTTGTGACGTGGAGAGATGTGAAACATACTGTGAGTGGAAAAGAAAGTAATATAATAGTGTGTATATTATGATCCCATTTGAATTAAAAAATTATATATAGCTATATCCTATAATTATAAAACACACTGTGAATAAAACTTGAGTTACCTTTTATTTTTCTCTATTTGATTTTTTTTTACTCTGAGCATAATATACTTAAATAATTTAATAGAATATTTAAATATTTAATAATTAAAAATACCTATAAGTATATGTTTTATATGTATATATAAACTTGGTGCTTTATAAATACTATTTTTTAAGGTAAACTTTGATTGCCATTAGCAAGAATATATTTTATTTAGACTTATTTATGTTGTATTTTATTTATTTTATTTTTGAGACAAGGTCTCGCTCTGTCGCCCAGGCTGGAGTGCAGTGGCGCAGTCATGCTTATTGCAGCTTTGACTTTTTGGGCTCAAGCAGTCTTCCCACCTCAACCTCCTGAGCAATTGGGGCCTACAGGCATGTGCCACCATGCCTGTCTGATTTTTTGTTTTTTTTGTAGAGATGGGATCTCACTATGTTGCCCAGGCTCACCTTGAACTCCTGGGCTTGATCCTCTTGCCTTGGCCTTCCAAAGTGCTGGGATTACAAGAGTGAGCTATTGCACCCAGCCTTATATTGACCTGTGAGTCTGTGCTTTGCTAATTTTCAGAAGTCTCCATCTGGACTTCTTGAGTGTTTTATATCACAATAACAGCCCACGTGTCTGTCTGCCATGGAAAAGTGAGTTTTTGACCAGGTGTGGTGGCTCACGCCTGTAATCTCAACACTTTAGGAGACCAAGGTGGGTGGATCACTTGAGGCCAGGAGTTTGAGACCAGCTTGGCCAATATGGTGAAACCCTGTCTCTTCTAAAAACACAAAAGTTAGCTGGGTGTGGTGGCGCACACCTGTAGTCTCAGGTGTTCAGGAGGCTGAGGCACAAGAATCACTTGAACCCAGGGGATGGAGGTTGCAGTGAGCCGAGGTTGTGCCACTGCACTATAACCTGCATGACAG